>NW_024523822.1:6488608-7084077 GCF_017590135.1 Pyrgilauda ruficollis | reverse complement strand
CGAGCTGGGCGCACCCCCGCCGCCCGCTGCCCGCCGCCCGCCGGCCCGGCGCCAGCGCCGCACCGCCTTCGCCAGCCGGCACGGCAAGCGGCACGGCAAGAAGTCCCGGCTGCGCTGCAGCAAGAAGCCGCTGCACGTCAACTTCAAGGAGCTGGGCTGGGACGACTGGATCATCGCCCCGCTAGAATACGAGGCCCACCACTGCGAGGGCGTCTGCGACTTCCCGCTGCGCTCCCACCTGGAGCCCACAAACCACGCCATCATCCAGACCCTCATGAACTCCATGGACCCCGGCTCCACGCCGCCCAGCTGCTGCGTCCCCACCAAACTGACCCCCATCAGCATCCTCTACATCGACGCGGGCAACAACGTGGTGTACAAGCAGTACGAGGACATGGTGGTGGAGTCCTGCGGCTGCAGGTAGCGGGCGGGACGCCCCTCGGCGGCGGCCGGGTCTGCGTCTGGCGGAGGTGCGGCGGCAGCGGCGAGCGGGGCCCCGTCCCGCGGCCGGCCGAGCGCGGCTGGGGCGGAGGGGACGGCGGAGGGCGGGCGGCAGCGTCGGCCCGCGGCTGCCGGCGGGGAAGGGCGAGCGGGCCGGGCAGGCGGCGAGGCCCCCGCCCGGTCCCTTTCCCGCTCCCCTCTCTTCCCCCGGGGTTTATCTGGCGATCTATCCTCCTCCCTCCAAAGGTGAAGGCAATTTACCAAGTACAAAAAGAGTCGGGGGAGGGAGAGGGAGCAGACTGATCCCTCTCTCTGAAGTTGCTCTGAAGAGGGCTGTTTCATTTCTGCCCTCTCTCTTTCACATTCCTGGGGGTAGAGCTTCAACAGATGAGTCTGCTGGTGCTTGAAGGAAGGAGAGAAAAAAAAAAAAAAGAAAACCGAGAGTTTCTTAAGATTGTAATTATCAGCTAGGTTTTATTTTAAGACAGCAAACTGTGAAGAGCGAAGTGTTACAGAAAGCACAACCGGGGTGGATTGGAAAGGAAACTGCTTCGGGTCCCACGAAGAGTGCAAGGATGCCATTGCCAGGTCTCTGTGTAGCTGTGTCTCGACGGCCCTCGCAATTTGCAGCAGTATTATATGCAAATGTGCTGGAAAAGGCGTTTTATGTAAGATTTCTGGTTCTTTCCCACCTTTGGTCTCAGCTCTGGTTTCACCTGAGGAAAGTGCACTTCGAAGCCATGCCTAGCCCTTTCTTAATGTAATTATTATGTTCGTAGTTTCAGGCTTTCCCCCACCGATTTCTAGAATTGTTGGCTTATCTGGTATTGCAGAGCTACAAACTTGTGGAAAAAGATAAAAAAGAGAAGAGAATAATAATATAAAATGCTAATAAAAAGACTCGACCAGGAGCATTAATTTAAAATGCACATTTTGCTTTGGATGCACTGTTGTTCATGTAAAAGTTGTAAATATTTGTTTATTTAAACAGACTGAAAAGTGCAAAATGGAGATGGACAACATGCATTTCTTTTTTGATGTACAAAACATGATATGCACTCAAAATGTTATAATTTCTAATATTTTTAAAAGTTTATATTTGAGTTGTACAGAATTAAGCATTAATCAAATATTTCATCCTTACTTAACATTATCATTTCCTTAAAATATTATTACAAGATTTTAATTCTGTGCTAATAATGGAGAAAATAATTTTTTTTACTGTCTACCTCAATATAATGCAAGTATTTACAACTCTAAAGTTATCTGAGGTAAATTAATATTCAGAACATTTTTACAATACACCTTTACTGGACGATACTACAACTATCATTGTATTATTAAACATTTTTTTTTCCAAACAGTCAGCTTGCTTTTATATGTTCTATTATTTGATTAAGTAATTCTGAGTTCTCAAGTAAATATTGGCTCTAATTCTAAAATGCTGCAGAGTTGAGTTGGATCAAGTGCCACTTGAAGGCGCACCTAAAGCCATTCCTCCTGTCTGAAGACTTTCTGTACTCTCACAAGATCTTTAGTTTCGTCTTTGGTATATACCAGTGGCATAAAGCTGCATTGTGTTTTTATGCAATGATTATTGTAAGTGGGAGAGTGCATTAAGGGGAAAAATTCAGGCAAACGTTTGTAAATCTCATCTGTACTGGGGTCATTAATATACACTGTATGATGATGATGAGCAAAAGACAATGAATGTTTTATAAATGATATTTATTTTGATGCAATGGGTAATATATTTATTAAATATTTCCTGGCTATCTCTTAGATAATGAAGAACTATTCAATGAGTAGCTGTTTCAGTAAGAGAAGGATCCTCTCTCAGTGATGTGTGCAGCAGTGTACAGGCAGCTTGGGGGCTGTGAGCCCCACTCAGGGAAAAAAAATAAAAGCCTCATCTTATATGCAGAAGGGCTGAAAGAGCTGCTCACCTTGTGGAATGTGTTTGAAAACAAGGTTCCTTTCATGGAAAGTGGAATTTTTTTGCCATATCACAAGATCTGATCCCACACGTTTTTCTCTGACCAGCTTTCACTCCCTTGGACTGGTGCTTGAACAAAGGAGTGCAGAATCGGGCCCGAGTGTTTGAATAGTAGCAGCTCAGACACCTGTAGAAGACTCCAGCCTTAGAGTTGGCACAACTGCCAGAGGAATACTGCTTTCTAGTACTTAATAGTGTTTCAAATTCATTACTAATAGTATGTTTAGAAGTTATAGCTTAAAAAGGGCTTTAGTTCTAAAGCCAGGTTCACCATGTGCAGAGTCCTGACTGGTGTGAACTTTGGTTGCTGTTCTGACCACACCAGTTCAGTCTTCTGCTGTGGATCAAGACTCTGCTCTCTTTATGAGGGAAAGAATGGGCAAATGGTGTCCAACAAGCTGCACTATAGTCTCTGAGGAAAGGTAATCGAGATATGTAAGACATTGTCAATTGGAAATGAACATGATCTAAAATCTGAAATTTTACAAAATTGTCAGCTAGAGAAGGCTGAATGAATCTTCTCTTTATTTTGCTGTCTATTGAGCAAATGAATTATTGTGTGTACAGACAATGCTTTGGCTAAAACCATACACTGAGAGTTTCAATGCAATTTCCTTTCCATGTAAAAACCAATATCGCTTCTGTTGCAAGCCCATTCATCACACGTATGGTGGCAAGCTGTGCTGTCACTGAGTTGTCCTTTCTGCTCCGCCTCAGACATGGCTTTGGGGAGCTTCATCAGGCAAAGTTCAACTGTGGGAGGCCTAAGAAAACTTCCATCAAAGGGAATTGTTAAAGAGGCAACGTTTTTCTCTCCTGGGTGTACAGGGTAGTGCAATTTGTACCTTCTTCTACATTAGCTGAATTTTTGGTGATGTCTTTAATGGCCGAAAAATGTTTGAAAGCCCTTTGTCCCAAATGCCTGTGGTTGGTAACCTCCAAGAGGAGTGGAGAACCAGAAAAAAGGCAAAGATAGTTATAAACTGCAGTATCTGCTTTGGAGTTGCACCTTTTGGATACTGCTTACTGAAGAAGAGAAAACACCTTTTTGAGCATGTGATGTGCATGCTGTAGCTAATATAACATTATCTGAACCCATTTTGGCATGTCTGCTATTCCTAAAGATGGGATCTCTGCTCACTTCCTTTTTTAGGTCTGCAGTATTCTTTTGCACAAATCTCAACAAGGAGCAATATCATGCTGAGAGGGAGAAGTGAATAGATGCAGCAAAGCTGATCAATGGTATTTCTTTCCTTGCACTTCCCATCCGCTCTCCTGCCCTCCCCCCAAGAGATACCCAGTAAATTGAAAATATAGCAAAAAATACCTGTAATTATTTTTTTAGCTTTTTTTTTTTTTTTTTTTTTTTTACTACAAATACTGCAAGCCTTTGTTACAGAGAAATCCAAATATGGAAATGCAGTGGATACACAGCTCAGATCTCTTTGTCCTGCCAAAGTAATATGAAGTTTCTTTTCCATTTCTCAACTCCCCATGCTCAAAATCACATTTCAAAAGGGGAAATTATTTCTTTTATTATGTTGCTGGCCAGAAGAGGGAGCAGAATCTATGAAATAGTGGGAATAGACAACGAGGGACAGAAGACAGCTGAAGTTGGTCTGGCTGATGGTGTGATACTTCTCAACAGACGTTATACAATTCATCCATCACACTGGCTGTGCTGCTCAAGCACAAGAAAATTACTGACTCATCTTTGAAGTGTAGATGTGCATTGGAACAGATTCTGAGTACATGAATGAAAAAAACAGCACGGGACTCAAGCCTTTTTATAAGTAAGCTCCTTTTTGGACCACAGACTCCCTCTTACATTTATTTGTCAGAGGGGCATTTCTGAAAATGCTTGTTTTTTGGGGAGAAAAGCTGGAAATTCCCCATAAAGAGCAGATCCAGTCTTCCTGCTTGTTATCTCCATGTAGATGAGAGGTTGGTCTGTTTACTGCATTTATAAAATATGTATGTTGATTTTTAACAACTCAGTGTTTAACCTCAAATATTATTTCAGCTGATCACATAGTGTGAAACCTCCTCCTTCATAAACTCTTATCTTTGCTTCAGAAGCACATCTGAAGCTTTGAGGAAGTTGAGTGACTGAACTTCACCCTTGTCAGTCATTCAGAGGCTGGGCAGCAGGACAGCAGGTATCAATAGCGTGTAATTTGTTCTCTCACATAGCAACCATGTGCTATAAAGGCGTATATTCCCCTAGAGCAGGGTCCTCTTGTCAGCGTTCAGCTATATTATGTGATTAGATTTCCAAATATTTGTTCTTGTTTCTTTGCAGTGTCAGACCCATTGTAAACTGAGGATGTTCCAGCTGTTCATAACTGTGAGGGAGGAGAATCAACATATTGTCCCTGCTACACTCATCACCTGCCTGTTGCTTGATGACTGCAGCCTTGAAAAGTACCACTGTCTTGGTTAATATACATTACTACTTAGTGTATGATGCTGTTGGGAATTAGAAACGGTTTACCCAGACCTAATTTTGCACATCAGCCTGATGCAGAGCATGGGACTTTATATTTGCCTGTGTGCCAACATTTTGACAAAACTAGGGTTTGTTTAAACTATGAGTGCTGTCAACCCCCTCTCTGGAACTGAGAAATCTGAAATTGCACTGTGGACCTTTATCTGATAAGACTGCTTTCCTACTAACAACTTTCTGCACCATTTTTAGGGAAGACCTTAGGGAGAATCTCCATCCTATGGAGCATTGTTAAATCAGTGAAAAAAACACTGCTTTCCAGAATGTGAGAATTTTATTACTGGAGAAAAATGAATGAAAATGCTCCTAGGACAGCAGAGTTCGAGTGAGTGGGCAGGAGAGACCTCAGGTGAGTAAGAAAAGTAGAGGTCTGGTTGACAACTCATTGGTGGAAGTGGGAAATGGCAGGAGGGCCATAGAAGAACGAAAGGGATAATGTAAGGGCAACCTGCCAAACATCTGAGATGTTTTCACTCTAATGGTAAGAGTATGGAGAATAAACAGGAAGAACAAGAAGTCTTGGGACACAACAAAGGCTACAGTTTAATCGGCATCACATAGGCTCAGTGAAATAAATTGTGGCACTTCAATATTAGCAGAGAGAGTATAATCTGTGTAGGAAGTAGAGGCAGTGAAAAAGGGAAGAGTATTATCTGCTATATTAGGAATGTATAGAAGGCCAGAAAGAGGGAAAGACAGAGTGGTTGGAGATGAAACAGAGGAACAGTAAAACCCTGCTAAAGATTACTGAATGAGGAGGAGGTTGATGTCACATTTTTGAGCAACTTTTGGGAGTGTCATGAGGATATGAGGTAGTGGTAATTTAACTTTATCAAACCAGATTATCTGCTGTCAGAAAATTTAAAAACCAACAAAACAAAACCAAACAGCACAGCACAAAAAGTTCCTCAAGTTTTTGGAATGTGTTTGGACAACTCTTTCTTTCAAAGTATTAAGGCAGTTATGGGCCAGATAAGATATAATAGATATGATTAATAAAGAGAAACTTGCTAGAAAACAATTTGAGCTCATGTGTCTGTGAAGGAAGAGAGCAAGACCAAATGACTCCTGTATGGCAGATTTCCTCACTCTGGGCATTTGATAGGGAAAGTTTTGAAGGGAGGAGCCAAAAGGAGAAAGAATCTTAAGAAAACAGGCAGTTTGGAAGGAATCCTTAGTTAAAGGTCTTATAGGAACTGATTCTGCTGGCAAGGAGGACAGCATTGGAGAAAATCAGGGGTCTGAGTCAGAAGTTGTGTGGTTATCTATTGACAAAAACACATCATAAAGAAAGTGAGCAAAGACACTACTAGGATAAGTAAAAGGGAAGGACTAAAGTACAAAGAGTGCAAAAAGGAATCAGAAAAAGAAATTAGGGAAAAGGGGAAAGGATTATCACTTCATGGGGATGTTAAACAAAGGACAAATGACAGAGTGGGCTGAAGCGTGAAACACCACCTTTGCAAGTAGGAGTCACTTGATCTGAGGGGCCGAACACATTTAGAACTAGCAAGGGAATTGAAATGCAGCTCACAGAAGAGAAGTGAAGGAACCTTTGAATAAAGGGCATATACTCAGACCAGGAAGTCCTGAGGAAGTTTACTCTGGTATAATTAAAGAACTAACCGCAGGAATTTCTGAAATATTAACAAGTGTATTTAGGAACACAGAAAATATTTAAAAGGTAGCAAGAATTACAGACCAGCCAACCTGTCTCAGATGCCTCCAATACTTTGGGAATTGCTGCAAAAAATTCAAGTGCTTCATAAAATAGCAACTGCAGAATGATGATGTGATAAAAATATCCAGTGTGAATTTATTCAGAACAAATCATATCTAATTAGTCCCATGTTCTTCTTGGTAAGAGTGACATGCAACTCAAGCATGTAAGTTTCCAACATGATTTTGCTACACTAAAGGGACAGTTGGGTGTAAGTACAGTGAAATGTAATAGCAACAATATACAGTTAAGCACTTTATGCAAAATATTACACTTAAGAAAGGATAACATCAAGCAAAATGTAAAAAAACCCTAGCTAATAATGCTCATACAAGAGAGAATCTGGACTGTATAGTGAAATGAGTTCTGAATACAAGGTAATGAACAATTCATTTAGTTGCCTAGGATATTCCAGAGAGTAAATGAGAATGTTAGGTGTCAGAAATATTCTGACATCTAGACTACTGAGGGCTCTGGTAAAGTGCTGTGCCCAGTTTTAGGGATCATGATCTAACAGAGCATGTTCTGGTATCTTCTGGATCATTGGTAGCCTACTGGCCGCAGGCTAACATGACCTGGGGCGTCAGTACACCTGGGCACAACGAGTACCTCTGTAAGACTCACTCAGGGCCAGCTCTTTCTCTGTGTGTTCTGAAAAATATTTTCAGTTATGTCTTCCAGGGTGGGCCTTGCTCAGTCCCTTGCCATCAAAAAAGGAGGGAGTAGAGCTCCCAAGGTGCTGTTGTGTGGAGAACACTGCAGTGCCACAGCACCTGAGATTTATACATCATAAACTGCCTGACACTGAGGAGAACTAAAAACTATTACCCACTCATCTGCAGTTTTCTCCCTTGAGACATAGAGATCCGAATTTTCCTTTTGAAATGGGAAAAAGGGGATTTATTTTGATGCCTATTGTGGCACCTAAACTGGACTGTATGCCTTCTGGGATGTCAGTAGTGCTGAGCAGAGTGGAATAAATGTCTCTCATAATTTTATATGAGGCATTATGTTTGATGCAGCTAGATGAATGCTTCACAGTGAGGGAGTCCCTTTGTTCACTTCTACTCAGATGGGGTCTGGCACTGGGTGAGAGCTTCTTGTTGCCATCATAAACCAGACAATGGGTCATAGTATGACAAAAATGTGCTTCTGTGAATTCAGTAGGCACAATTTGCTGTTGATGCCAATTCTGGTCAAAAATCTCCCAAACCTCAATCAGCCTAAAACCAGTTATCTGCACTTTCCAGCAGATGTTCTGCAGCCAGCTGTGTCCTACAGCTGACTCTGAAATACTTTTCAGAAACTAGGTTTTGTGTCCTCGAGAGTTTTAATCTAATGTTGCTGTTCTGTTCGTCATTTATTTAATATTGGTTCAGATGTGGAGCTCTAGAGAGGAGTATTGGTTATTACTGTGACCAGACAAATAAAAGCAATGAAAAATCTGGTCCATCTTGAACCAGAAACCTGCAGACATGAGGGTAATCAGTTCTTGCATATGTGTCTGCAGGCCCTTGGCACAGCTGTGAACAGAGTACAGCATACCTGCTAATCAACCCTCTTACATACATTTTTGATTAGTGAAGATGAACATCCAGAATGACACAAGCTCCCAAATGTTTTTTCCTTTGTTGTTTTAGAGAGAAATAAATTACTATCATAATCTAGAGCTGGAATTCTGTAAACCATACTCCTGTCCCTTTTTGTCAATATTCTACAAGCAGAATATTTTCATTAACAGTGCTGAAGTTGTAGTAACTCTTTCTATTATTCAGTTGCTCTTTCTTTTTGTTCTTTTAGAGTAGAATCTGAAAACCTATTTAAATTGGGATGTATCTCTGCCAAAAGCTGTTTTGCTGGGGGAGAATGCAAACAAATTCATGACAAAACAGGCAGCAGAGCCATGAAATATTAGGTATCTACTGTAGGTGTGCCTGAAAGGTTTTGAGAGAGAAAGAGGAAACTAAGAAGTATTCGTCATTTAGAGGCTGCTCAAGTATTTCTGACTTCACATTTCATCTCAGGAAGAAGGGTACTCTTTTCATTAAGATGAATGCCTAAGATGGCAAGGAAGATGGGCTTAACCTGGGGCCATTAGAAGTGTGGCAGACAATTGGAAAGTCACATTTGCTTGCAAAACAACAAAACCCAATTTTTTCTCTAATTATGAGAGCTATGGTATTAGAAGTTGCTGAGGCATCTACTCTCTAGCTGCCCCTTAAGTATCGCACTGCTACAGGTGTGAGAGGTTCAGAGTAGCTTAGAGAAAGCCAGGAGGATGTACTCCTGGGCATTGTGTTTTGTACAGCTTGGTAGTCCTAGTGGGTTTGCAAATATTTCTTGCTCTGGGTTCTGCTCTGTTCTCCATCAGCAACCACCAGGACAAATTCCTTGATGTGGAGGTAGAATTTGTTTCAGATGGAACAGCCCAGAGATAATGCCTTCTCCTCCCTACAGCTTTGGCTCTGGTCCTTTCTGTTTGTGGCACAAGCTTTGCCAGAAGCTCTGGGGCATTTAGACTCATGGCCTAGCTAGAGGGTTTTGTTTTGTGTGAGGAAGTATATGCATTTGAATTCAAAGCAGATTGTTTTGTGCAGTGTCAAATTCTGTGCAGATGGAACATGATATGATATGTTGAAGTGGGATATATAGCATATGGCTATAATTCAGGCAAACACATTTCTCCAGCTGGATACCTGCTATTGAGTTGGAAAACATGTGTCCTGCATTCTGGTAGGCTTCCACCAGAACAGTGAGAGGACATAAAAGACAGGTCATTCCTGGTATTGAGTATCAGCTAATACTTACATCTATTTCACTGGTTTCGTAGTGCTGTTCACAATTAAGCCTCCTGTTATCACAATCAGCATAGTGCAACTGAAAAAAAAAAAGCTATTGCTGAGATCTACACCCATAAATACACGTGGACAAGCCAACATATGCAAACAGGCTGGGCTGCTTTTGGCCTGGATGGCCATGCCTTCTGCCTCTCCTGTCCCCAGGGAAAACAGCCCTTGCTGCCTCAGGGTGTGGCACTTCTTCCAGACACCAGCCCCTGACTGTGGGGCTGCATCCCATGTCTCCAGGGATCCCCTGAACCTGGAGATCCCCTTGGGTGCAGCACCCCCCTACAGCCCATGTCATGCTCACTCGCTGCGGTGCTGCAGTGAGCATCTGGATGGGAGCAATGGTGTCTTTGGACACAGGAGCTGCAGCTCTGCCTGGGTCCTGCATGGTCTGCAAGGTGCAGGCAAAATTTCACAGCATCCCTAAGGAGGCAGGAGCTGAGTTGTACGTGATAGACCTATTCCTCCAGGAAAATGGGCTCATTTTGGCCCATGGCCAATGGGAGAAGTGAGATGTGCCTTAAGCTCTATTAATCATCAACTTATGCCTTCTGCCAGGCAGAGGTGGGCTGTGCGTACAGCTACTTCTGTGGTTCAACTGTTAAATACCTCGTGGTCAGACTCATGAGTAATTACCTGCCTCAGCCTACTTAAAATAATGAAGCAAGTATAAACCATTGCCCTGGAGTGATCATCCTTTTCAGTGCTGCTGTTCCCTGCCTGCTGATCACCCACTCTGCCCTCTTGCACCCATCCAGGCTCTGACCTTGCTCTGCTCCATCCCAGCCAAGCACAGTGAGTAAATATTTTCTCTCCTGTGATCAAGCTAACAATGCTCCCTTCTCACACCCTTGCCTCTGCTTTTTCTTATGCAGATTCTACTCCTCTTACCCTTAGTTTTATTTTTAAAACCTTGTGCCGCTAATAACCACTCTGAATGTTGTCCTTTCTCTGGCCTCTTGGAGATGATGGCATCTGCTATTTCCCCCTTCCTCTCCCTCTTCCTCTTGTGGCTTTTTCCATGTAAGTCCCCCCTTCCTTACTCCCAGATTTAAAGCCTACACTGTCATAGCTACACAAATTTCGTTATCTTCAGGTGGACTATACCCTTGGAATTCTGCCAGTTCAATTCACACCATTCCACCCCCCACAAAAGACTAGTCTGGCAAAATCCTGATAGCAAAAGTGGAGGCTGACTGGTATGCAAAAGAAAACGCTTTCCTCAGAGGCATTTTTTTTTTGCTTTCTTATTTTGACATAAAATATGGCTACAATTTTTTATGATGCAGAGCTCTGCCCCTTCACTGGAACAGACATATTCCTAAGAAGAATAAAAGAGATTTTTATGTGGAAAAAATATCACTGAAAGAAATTTCATGGTTGATGTTAAAGAAGCTTTCTACAAGGATGGAGATAAAATATCACTTTCTGTGTTTTTTCATCTCTGCCTTCTCTATTATTTAAATACCATGTGCCAAGCAAAACAGGAAAACACAAAATCCTAAAGACTTAAATTTTTCTAAAAAAAAGTGAACATTTTGATTTCATTACAGGCTTAGTTCCTCAGCAACCCTTCTCACCCCAGCATTCTGTTTTTTGTGTTGTTTTCCAAATCAGCAACTGTTCTCCTCCGCAGCAGGAGCGGCTGGGGCAGCTGGGATGCTCTGAGACCTGGCATGTTCAGCACTGCAGGAGCCAGGTGCAGGTGAATGTGCTGGTCCTGGTGTGCCATGGGGCTCCCTGGGACGTGACAATGACACCAAGAGCAGGGACTGTGCCTTTGCCAGGCACACCTCCCTGGCATGGCTGAGCAGTAAACCCACACACCGTGCTCAGCCGCACTGGCTGTTCCCCAGCCTGCTGATGGCTCCTATTTCACCTGAAGTGAATAACTGGCATGGTGCAACTCATCCCTTGTTTCCACAAATTCAGAGATTCTTCCTAGAAGGCTGTGGGAAGCAGAGAAATCTGTATGTCACCTGAGGGCAGGCATAAGTTGCTCCCATGGTAGAGATTCTGGAGCAGCTCAGCATTTTCCTTTTTCAGACAGCCTGCAATGTATCTTGATGAAGAACATACTGTAATTTTACTGACTATTTCTAAAAGGGTTTTCATGTTGCAATAAGGACTGAAAACAGCAAAAAAAAAAAAAAAAAAAAAGACAGATGTTGTCCTACATGGATGGTATGGAAATTGCAACACATTTTCTGCCTTTATACATTGCAGTTTTCAACATATTCCATGTGTATTCCTGTCCCCTTTGCCTGCCTGATCATGGCAAAGTTTGACTTTCGTGGGCAAAAAAATCCACTATATTTTAAAACGTTAGTTTCATTAACAATATAAAAATTTTAAAAAATTAAAAAGAGGAGGTAGAAAACAAATTGCAGGGTTCTTATTCTTCTTATTTGTGCTGGAAGGGGACAGGAGGTCATGTCACTTATAAGAGCAGCAACAGCTCAACAGCACAGTCGCAGTTCTGGATATTTGTAATCAAACCAAAATCAAAACAGTGATGATGCCCAGAAGTGTGTGAGGCATGGAGCTGCTCATAAATGTCAAGTTAGAAAAAAAGCCACAGCAGTTGTTATTAAGTGTAGTGAGCACTCTGCTCTGGGTTTTGGCTCATATGCACCCCTGAGGCATTCATGGGCACCCTGGGGTAGCTGACGGAGGTGCTCATGGCTTTCCAACATGTCCAGTCACTGGGAGAGGCTCTTCCTTCAGAAAAGGGGGTTCAAAGAGCTCATGGCCATCTCCATTTCCTGCCCTTCTCAGTTCTGGACCTTACAGAGGATATCTCTGCTGCCCATTTAGGATGGGGAGGAGCTGAAGGAGGTAAGCATGTCACCTCTCTGAGGCAGCAGATGCCCCATGAGAAGATGACAATTCGTGTGCCAGAGCAAGAAAGCAGGTCAGAGCTCTGCAAACAGCACCTGTTCCAAAGTGAGGAAAGCAATCCCGGCTGGAAAGTGTGATGTGTGCCTCATGTGGCAGAGAAGTGACCCTGGGAATACAGTGGCTGCTGGAAGCTGCCCAAAGGCCACCACAGAGCAGTTGGTGGCAGGTCTGGCTGTGGCCCACTGTGGGTGGTGGTGCAGGGTCACACCACCTGCACTGGTGGGGGGTAAGTGTGGTGCACGTGTTGTTACTGACCCTGGAAGGAAACACAAACTTTGGTTTCCATGATTTCCTCCTTTGTGGAGGAATAGTGCTCAGCATTGCTGTGACAGGAGAAGAGGCGCTTTTATAGGGAGAGCACTATCTGTAATTAGGGCACATAATGCTGTAGGAAAGGCCTGATCAATACCTTGGGATGATGGAGCTGGATATCTATTCCTATCAAACTCAGGCTCTGACTAAGCTCTTGGACAAATGTTTCTATTTAATAATAGAGAAAGTTCATTAATGTGGAGAGTTGACATGCTATCCAAATTTTGGACAGCTCTGTCTCTCCTGAGTTTTGTGTTTGTCATAAGTAAGTAATGTCCCACAGTAACTCTGCAGACCTAAATATTTGGCTGCCTGTGTATTTCATGGAAAGTTCCCCTGATTTTGAAAGGTCACACAAATGTTAGAGTTTGGCCAGATGTGAAAACCAAAGAGCCTCCCCTGAGTGCTGCGGACCAGCAAGTCACTGGCCACCCTTGGATGCCACAGTCGTTGTTCATCAGTTTATTAGATGGGCTGTACACAGGAATGATCTCTATGGAGTCAGGAAGTCCAGACCAGTGAATACTTCTGTACTATTTGCAAGCTGTTGGAGGGGAAAAAACCCAGCATTTTTTTTATCTACAACCTTTTCCTCACTGAAATACGGTTCCAAAGGAGTCTGAGCCAAGGGGCCCGAAGCTGGCTTTATGCCTTTATATATAGAGCTGCTGTTTTTCATGCAGCACACCTGAGCTCTCAAAATGGCATAAAAGCCAATTTAACCAGTCTCAGAGGAATGGGCTGGGGTGTGGGGTGCCCTTTTGGGCACTGCAGATGATGGAAGTGCCCGTGATCTGTCCCAGGGCATGGTGTGCTGGAACACCCATGGCTCCTCTTGGATTTCCAGGTGCAAGACCCACAGTGCTGCAAAGGCTACTTGAAGCTTTTGTCTGCCTATGAAAGCACCTTTCTGGTTGGCTTGCCTGAGCAGTGGAGGGCCCATGGTGTTGAGGGATTCTTTTGTTTTTCTGAAAGGAGCTGTATAATGGTCCCTTTCATACTAGGATGCTAATGGAAAAGGCAGGGCAAAGCATCTCCTACCAACACCTCACAGAGCCCACCAGCTCTGCAAATATTACCAAACAGGTGACAGCAGCCTTCAGGTGACTCAGTGTGACATGGACAGTGGCATGCTGCAGAATCCCCAGAAAGGGTGAATTGCTGGCTCTTTGCTTTCTCATTTCAGCATCAGGTGGTCTCCTGTGGCAGTGCCCTGTGGGGCCACAGCATCTTTTCACCACTGAGCTTCAAGAGATGTGGTGTCTGGGCAGGGCTGCCCAGACCCTCTCGTACCTGCTGGGCTGGCTCTTAGGTCCTGTACACTGGGGTGCAGTTATAAAGACCTTTTGAGGTCTGATACCTATGCAGGGTCTCATGGATTATGCTTCTGCTTTCCTAAAACAGTGAGTGGTGACAACTATCCCCATATTTCCTTACAAGTGTCTGAGAGGGTGAGTCATTGGCAATTTGGAAGCAATTTTCATGTGATCACCTTCCTTGTATTTACCCTGGCACGTGAAGTTGGACAAAACATCAGTGTGCAGAACCAAGGCAAAGATAGGGAGCTACTGTATCTTATGTTTAGTTTAATATAACAGTTTGAGATGAGAAACTGGAAGATCTCATGCATGGTCTCAATTGGCCTGAGTCCACATCTGCTTGATTTACTCCAGCTGAGGATCTGGCTCTAAACCATTTTCTTCCTCATAGATGTAGCTGCAGTCAAGCCAGTTGCTACACGTCAGTGCAGATGAGCATCCTGTGTAAAAATCAACAGAGAGCAAATGGGGGAGTAAATTTCAAGCACAGAATGGCAGCATTCGGCCAACCCCTGCCTCTAGGCCAAAGTGCACCCTGTCGCTTGGGATTTCAATCACCACAGGACTTGATCTAGGTTGTGCTCTACTCTCCCTCTCAGTCTTCTCCCTCCTACCCCTTGCAGATACCCCCCAAGCCCTACCAGCCCCTGCCTCTCAACTTCTGTTCAAGCAGTAGCTCCTGCTCTTGCCCTGGCAGAAGCACACTGCCTTTGGGGATGGCAGGCTACATTCCCTCTGGCAGACTTGCTCCTTCTACCTTCTTATATCTTGAATACTCTCCTCAGGCTCCTATGCTGGCCTTGGGAGCTGGATGGAAGTGTGACACAGGTGCCTTTCATACACAGCCTGCAACTGCGACCACATCCACCTCTTTCTGTCTCAGACTGATTTTCTTCTACAGAGGATAGGAACAACAGACATGAAAAGATTTGTCAAGGCTGCAGGAACAGTTTCAGATCTGAACTGACAATCTAAAATTTTGGATGCTCTGAACTCATCAAAGAGGTCCCTTCCTTGGGGAAGACCTGGATAGAAGAATTTGTGTGTATTTGGGGCACCAGTTGCCAAACAGACAGGTTGACTTCAGGGCTGAAGGGTGAGACAAGCTCCATGGGCTCTCTGCAGACAAAACTGTGCAGAGTATGAAACGCCTGGTGGGATGCCTGGGGCTGGGGCACCACTGGGGCTGCGCCCAGCACTGTCACCGCAGGTTTCACATTCCTGTGGCTGTCCCACTCTTTCCCAGAAGAGTGACACTATCTTACACTGACCCTCACAATACTTTTTCGGCTCTCTTGTCTCTGTGCAATGCTCTATCTGGCAGCATATACATTTTAACTGCTTCTCTGCACTGACTTTGACTGTGCATGAGTTTAAAAAAGCCACAGGATTTCTTACAGGAGTCTTGTCCCTGAAAACCTTCAAAATTTCCTGTCATGTGTTTTTGTCTTTAGCAGCCCATTATTTAAGTCACTCCTTAGCCTTATTAATACCTATCCTGCAGCCCACCTTTGGTACACCATGATCCTTTCAATGGCATCACCTGCAAGTAGCTGTATAACAATGCTTTCTCTTTTCCTCATGAATTCCAAGAGATTCATTCCTTCTGTGTCTCAGCTATCACAGAATTATAGAACATGCGGAGTTGGAAGGGACCCACCAGGATCATCAAGTCCAACTCCTGCATGTGACACCCCAAGAGTCACTCCATGTGCCTAGGAACATTGTCAAATGTTTCTTGAGCTCTGTCAGGCTGGTGCTGTGACCACTTCCCTGGCTTCCTGTGAACTGTGGGAACTTAAGTGTCCGTATTTCCAATTTGCAGGTCTCTTTCACTGGAAAACCGTAAATAACAGTGACACAGGAAAAGGTACAAAATTGAGTGAGCTGATTCTGAGTGTCCTCCTGCATGATGGAACCTTCTGCCTGCACTTAGCACTGATTTCTTTCCTTTCCATCTAGTCAGCGTGTTGATCCCTTTAAAGCATTGATATTCACTCAGCATGCTTTGTAAACCACTGTAAAAGCACAGCACACCAGCTCCTCTTTTAAATTGTTAAATTGTTTTTTGTCAGTGTAACAAAGTTTCTTTTCCCACCTCCTGGCTATCCCTTCTTCCAATAGGTCACAATGAAGTTTTACCTAGTGAGAGAAGTTGAAAGTTTCCTGGTTTTAGTGTTATTTAATAAAACATTTTACATTCCTGGAGAGATACCAGTTTGTCATTAATGGATTCTTGGCTCGATGCCAGCAGCTAATACTTTTATTGGTCCTCACACATACAGCACAATTATGCAATTTGGGTAACTGCACTGAGCTGTGCCTTCCTCTTCTTTAATTCTGACCCAAAAAAAAGTCAGTGCTGGAGGATGGACAGCCATCAGAGTGTGGAGAGGGGGAAGGGATGAGGGGCTATGCCCTCCTGAGCTTTGCAAAGTTATACACGGCTCCTGGCAGGCAGCTGGAGCCGTCCCCAGCCCCTGTGAGGGTCAGGGTTATTAGCTGGAGCCCATCCACACGTCGGCTGTGAGATGTGAGCTCTCCTGGCTCACCCCGGATCTTGCTGGGAGCATTGTCCCCTTGCTGCCCATGGCCCTGACCCCACATTCCTGGTGTGATCCCCGTGCCCCACTCCTGCCCTCCACTCCCCAGGGCATGGGCAGGCAGAGCTGGCTGCCAGCTGGGGCTGTAGGCAGAGCTCTGGGACTGCACACATGGGATCTGGACCCAGAGCACAATTGTGTACTTCAATACCTGCCTCATTCAATCTCATTTTCCACTGGCAGTTAAGATGAGGCCACTTCTTCCTTCAAGCTTCTTCCTCTATTAGTCTCAGTGACAAGAGGAAAGGTGGCAGTGTCATTATTTTTGATGGGGGCTTGCATTTGTTTTTCAGCTGGAGAAGTCAGGGTGTTGTACACACACATTTCAAGGGTATGACGCAGCGGGAGAAAAATTAGTGCTTTGGTGCTACAGGTCAAGTTTATTTAACACTACAATGTTTTAAAACAGAGTGATGCCATTTCAATTAAATGCCCTAGAATGTTTTGCAAGGTAATAATTTAAGAAACTTTTCAGAACTACTTTTGCAAATTGAGCACATCTCATATAAAACACCCTGGCAATAAAATTGTACGTGTGAGAAAAAATACACTGAGGACTTTACTAGAAATGAGGGAAGTAGTAATTTTCTTTTCAGGACAGTCTGGTTCATAATAACATACTATTATATCACTTAGCCTGCTCTGCATTTCTTTTGCAATATTTGTGTTTTGCTCTGCTTTTGCAGCAACCTTGTGATAAAACTGTGAGGGACACTGAGAAGAGAAAATAAAGCAAAGAACAAGAGGGTCCTTGAATTTATAGAGCACATTCAAACCTGCATGTGTCTCTTTCTCTTTCATTTGCAACATCTCCATTCCTGCTCTCTCTTTGTGTTTCCCACTGATCAAACTCAGTTCCACAGCTAGGATTGACTGAGACCCAAAAACGGATTTCACAGAAGCAGATAGTTGTAGGGACCAAAGAGACACAGGACACTTTAAAAATTAAATCTGTCTAGTTCTCTTGGTATTGTGACCTCTGGATTTGTAAAACAGTGGGATTTCTTTTGATTATTGAAAGTTTTGCAAGGGATTTTGTTTTTCCTCAGAACCATTGGTTATTTGATACTTTTCTGTAAAGAAATATTTGACAAAGCTGTGGCACAATGGTGTCTCATTCTGTTTCTAGGAAGAATGGAAATTGGAGGCAGGAAATTTCCAAAGTGAGTGTCAGATTCTGATCTCTTTCACAGAAGGATAAATCCAGGGTAATTCAGTGCAGTTACTTTAGATTTATGCTAGCATAAATAAGATAACAATTTGGCTCTGGGAATCTCTGTAGCTCCCTGTTTGCTCATCTAACAGCTGGCAGCTTGCTTCTTGCTATTTCTCTTGCTTTCTGGGCTAATTTGTCTTGCCTGGTGCTCAAGTTGGGGCCAAATGAACTCAGGACTTGGTTAAACGAACAAATGTGTTTTGCACAACACACAACTATGAATGGCTCAGGATCCTTCACATGATCATACATATTTCAGATTTCCCAAAGGTCAGAAATTAATGGCTAGTAAATGGATAGAAATATTACTTCACACAGTATGTAGTCAACCTGTGGAATTTGGTACTGCAGGAGGTCACTGATTCAAACAATGGCTCAGGATTTGAAAAATGGCTGGATAATTTTATGTCAATTAATTACACTTGGAACAGGACAAGCAAAGATTGAGGTAAGTAGGCCTTTTGCACCAGCATAGACATGAACTCCCCTGCAGAGACTAGGAGGAATTTTCCCCTCGGGTTGTGCCCACTTGGCAATCAGCTTTGCTTGCTTTCTTCTGTCATTCCGCATTGGGAGACAGAAGGAGGGAGCAAGGGAAGCTGAGGTTTGCAGGGCTCTGTCTGCTGCAAAACCTCAGATCACAGCGTCTCCTGACTTTGAAGGAATTAAGACCTACATCTAGAGCCAAGCCAGACCTACATTATCTCCACCTGCTTAGGTGCTTTTTGAATGTTCATCTGTGTGCTGGAACTGTACACACACACTCACTGACAGAGAAAAAAAATACACATTCACATATGTAAGCTGATGCACTGCTGTTTGCAAATTAAGTCAGACAACAAAATCACTTCCAAACCATTTTAGAAAATAAGTAGCTCAGCCATAAACCATGACTGTCTATTTAAGCGTTTATACTTGTGTTCTAACCTCTCCTTGGGAGTTTCCTAGTGAAGGCACCAACCAGCCAGTGCAGCTTCCCAGCTGTAGATATCTAGTGACACTTGAGAGGACCTGACACACCAAGACATCCTCTGGTGGTTGGTGGGGAGAGGATTTATGGGAAACTCCACTCTCCAGCTGCTTGGGGCCAGGTGACACTGGCTGGGGCATCTCAGATAGCCCAAAAGTCCAATGCTAAGGCAATTAAATCCTACTTACTGTGTCAAAACATGAACATGCATCCTATCCACTATATCTCCAAAAGGGAGTTGAGGTTGTTTTCCAGAACTGCAGAAGGCTTCCTGCACAGCACTGATCATTGTCTAGGGCAGGGCCCCGGGGTTTAGTGACAGATGTGCTCTGTACTAGACCCAAACTTGTCTGTAGGCCTTAGGACTGGGTCTAGGTCTGAGCAGGAGTGCAAGCATGCCCTCAAAAGTACAACTTCCTGCAAACCTGCTTTTCTAAGGAAGTTGACTTAATCACACAGGAAAGAAGAAAGGGTGGGAGGATTCCCACTAGCAGTAGTAGTAGAAAATAGGACCTCTGAGAATGTGTTTCAGGGGAGGCAGCAGGTAGGTGTGATTTGGAGTGCCTGGAGCAGCATAATCTTATATACATGGTTTCCAGTGTACACTTTCTGTGGAGCTCCTTACAGAGTGAGCCCTGCAGTACATGGGAGAGATCTTGCCATCTTCAGGAAAAGACACAGGCAATTATATTTCATAGGAAAAAGCCATTATAGAATTACATAGCAGAGAAATGCAACTGACAGCAGCATATGGAGGGAGTCTGAGGACTGCACAGAACTGCATATCACTGGATTTTGGTCCGTGTTACATACACAGAGTCATTACTTTTTATTACTGACTGCTCTGACTGCATTAAACACCTGAACAATAAAGACGTCGTGGTTTCCTGCCATAGCTGGGAAAGTGATGTCAGTGGGAAATCTGTCCCTAGCTCCTCTCAAACCATCAGCTTTGCCTTTGAGATGGCCAGAGGAGTTGGAGTGAGTCTGGTGAGCAGTTCCATGCTCTGATTTGATCGTATTCAGACCAGAAAGAAACTCTTCTCTCATACAAGGACTTTGAAAATGGTTTATGCAAATAGCAGCTCTGTCACTTGACTCAGGAAATCTGTGACTTGCCAGTTTTTTAGAGAAAATCCTCACTTTTCTGTTTGGAACCTGGCTGGGAGAGTGGATCACCACATAGTAACTACCAGAACTGAATAAGCTCTGCCCTCAACTTTTTTAGGTTCTGCTGAAAATGAGTTTGCAAACAGCCTCAGCATTTTGAGTCCCACTTTGAACTGTTGATCAAAGAAATAATGCCATTTCTACTTTGCTTAGCACAGCTTGGGACAACTAAACACTTTGAGGTGATCTTTTTGGCAAGTAGGAAAACTCTTCCTGCTGAAGTTGCCCATGATGAAGCTTGCAGCTGCAGTGAATAATCTCTGGATTCCCACTCCCTTGCAGATGCAGACACAGCCCTCCTCTCCTCCTTTGTTTTCCTCTGCTGTTTTGTCAACTGTGAACAGAGACCTGCCAGCAGCTGCAATATGCTCATAAAAAAAGGCAAAGGTCTCCACTCACCTCTGTCTCCCAGGCAGCTGTTCACAAATGTCCTGCTCTTTAGTGCTCTCAGAGTACTGAAGTACCTGCACGTGTTGTCAGATGCTGAGAGTGCCTTGGGCTGGTGGGCTCAGAGGCACTCGGTGGCTGTACATGACCAGCAAGCCCTGGCCTTGCACAGGAAGGACTTGAGAGGGGTAGCTGCACCAGCAGGAAGATCCACTTGTATCCTAAGAGTATCCCACACATCTTCAACTGATTTCAGATATCCAGAAACTCCCAGTGAGAGGGGTAGCTGCACCAGCAGGAAGATCCACTTGTACCCTAAGAGTATCCCACATATCTTCAGATTTCAGATATCCAGAAACTCCCATTGCATCTCTTGTGTTTATGATCTTTCCTCCCTGAGATGTACTAAAGCGGAGCAGGAGCTGGTACTCGTGGACAGACAAGGTGTGACTCCAGTGAGTTCATCTGTCGGACTAACCAGAATAAAACATTTGTTATCCAGCTGAACAAGGCTTTTAGTGGGAAATGCTTCACAGAATCACAGATTCATCCAAAAATATAATTGTAGAACATTTTGCTAAAACACAGCACTACATAAATGAAGCTGCTGAGTAAGTTTCTCACATCCAGAAGGAATTTACTTTTCCTTGGAGAGAACCTGGAACATCAGAGACTGAGATTCAACCCCCTCAGCAAAACTAGAGAATCCAGGTCACCTGTAGGGCCACCAGATGTCTTCTGAGTCTGTTTTTTTCATGGTAGCATCCATGGAGAATATTGTATTTCGATTTAATTCTACAGGGAAATAAAATATATTGACCTTCATGTTTCACTTGAAACAGAGTCCTGTTTTTCTGAATAGGTCTAGCTAGCCGTGAGCAATAAGACTGAACTTTAGGGATGCTACATCTCCCTGCATATTCTGGATTTTGCAATTTTTAAATTAATGTTTTGCAGATCTAGGCATGCAAGGGAGGCTCACAAACATTTTTATTTACATTTTTTGCTATCCAATCATGGAAAGCACATTATTTTTATAGGCATATGGGTGTGCATCTGTGTGTAACATTGTCAGCAAAAATGGACACGTGTAACAGTGGTCAACAAAGAGCACTATTTAAATGTCAGTGCATGGCTTCAAGTTAGCCTTGAGATACAATTAGACATTACACAGTTCTTCAAGAGCAGGGTAGGGCTAAGCAAGCAATGATCCTTTGTTATGCCCTTGCTGGTGCAGAAGTACTGCTGAAGCAAGAGAGCAAAGGGAGCTGGCTGCTGGTGGAAGGCATGGATAAGGACCGTGCCTTTTGCCCAGCAGACCTGGATTCACAGGACTGGAAAGGCAGCCTAGAACATCACTGGGGTCCCACGCTGAGTGCAGCTGAATCCAACAACATGGATATTCAACTGATTTAACCTTCCTAGTAATTTCTGACCATTACAAGAACATTTACAATAGGATTTTCTTTCTTGAGCTGTATTAACACTTGAGATAACCATGCTCATGTGTAGTGTCCCTACAGAGCTACTGATAAATCCGTGTCCAGGTATTACAGTATGCAGGGCTAAGCCTTTGAGGGGGCTAGTTCATCATCAGTTACAGTCTCTCTGGGATCTGCTGTAAAGGGTTGTCATCCACATCACCTTCCTCCACTGGATTTGCCAGGAGCTGTGTATGACCTCCTAGGACTTCAAAACATGATTCATTGTACATTACAGAATGTCCATTGCTCTGGGCAGCGATTAAACTGCCTTTGATGTGGGTCACCGTGGAAGGATGAAGGCTGCATGATGTCACCAGTTTCCCTCTGACGGACCCATGAAGCCCTGCCAATGTCAATACAGAATGGTGGTGCTGGCTGCCTCCGAGAATCACTGTGCTGAGTCCTTCCAACCCTGCAGGATCTGTCAGGGGTTTATCAGCCTCTCTGGCTGCTACAGGCAACGCTTCACAGACCCCTGCAAAGAATCAGCACGGGCAACTGTCCTGCAAGTCAGTGTCGAGCTGAGCTGTAGCTTCTATTTTTAAAATAAATACTTCTATGGAGATTTTAGTGTTCCTCCTGGTCTCTGGTCTCTGCTCTGGGTGTGTGTGCCTGTGAGGGTGGAAGGGCGGTGTTGAAGCGATGTATGCATCTGATACTCTTTTTCTGGTACCCTTGCAAACATGCAAAACTCAACGCTATTTTGATGATGGCTCAGAAAGAAACAACTATGTTTTAACTGGTCTTCAGTCAGTTTCTGGTTTCCCAGGACAGTAGCAATCAAATTTTAGTCTTTTGAAATAGTAGAAACAGGGTATAGAGTAAAGCAAAAATGTAGATATTGTAAAAGCTACTTTCATCTGGCTCTGGGAATATATTTATCTTTGAAAAACTTAAAACTTGGCTTGCTGGACAGTAGAGTGTCCCAGACTGGTCCCTAACTGACCTCAAAGCACTTCTAAGCAGCATATCTAAAGCTAGGAGTAATGGATGCTGGAAGCTCTGACACAGGCTCCTACAGATGCTGTTAGGTAGGTGTTCTTTATCTCCAGGGAAAGCTGGTGGCTTGACAGAGTCCAGAGCTGGTGCTGCTGCCTTGGCCTTTGCAGGTATTTATATCTCTATCTATATTATCTATGTTATCTATATCTATATCTATCTATATCTGTAAGGAGCAAGATGGGTTGAGTTCAGAAGCTAAAGCAAAAGGTGTAGTAAGCAGTCAGGAGGTGAGTGGTGAGGATGGCATGAGATGTGCTCCTGCCTTTTACAGGTACAAACAATAATTGATAAATTCATCCTCACATGGAATTCATCCTTTGTACCTTCATCCCTTGTATCAGTTACTTCTGGCCACAGATTGTTTTCATTTCAAGGACCCAAGAACTTCAGAAAGGGAGTAGAAGTAGAAACTGTTAGGATGGCTGAGATAAGGTGGTGGCACCACTGCTACCTGCTATCCTGCAGTTCAGGGGCTGTGTTGGGTACAGCTGTTTAATGGCAAAGGTGCTGCTCACCCAGAGACATTTCCTAGGTTTACTCACAACACATTACTTCTCTTCACATTACTCACAATACATTACTTCTAAGAAATGGGGAAGCTCACTGCAAGTATATGACAAGCAAAACAAAAAAATCCATCAATGAAACAGTGGGCAGCAGGCAGGGCTGCTGGGAGGGAAGCTGTGTGAGCAGAGAGGCTTCACTGGGGGCAGGTAGCCAGTGACTGACTGTTACTTGTTTAAGAACCATGACATGAAAAATGAAGCCAGGTCAGCAGAAAAGTAGGCAAAAATGGCAGAGTTCAGCTAAAGACAGCCAGAGGGAAAGTGTTTGTAATGTGATCCTGGAGTAGAGTACTGCCTGGGAATGGAGGATAGAAATAGCAAAGAAATTGTGTGTTGCTATTTTGAGTCCAAATGTGATTGCAGAACATGTTTTCCCTTTTTTATTTTTGTAATTGAGTGGGATCACATCAGTGAAATCCCTGATTCTGCCATCTACTTTTCTTAGTTGAAATGAGAAGGAGAACTCCCTGTAATGCCTGGGTTGGGAAGCACAACCAGAAGCCAGGCAGAAAAGAAATCATGGCAAAAGGGTTGGGAGCTGATGGTGTTATTGAACTGAGAAGAACCAAATGGTGGAGATGTCAAAATTACTTGTCTGGAACTAGGAAAAGAAAAAAATCACAGACAAGGTCTAAAACAAGACCCACAGATTTTGCAGTTGGAATTAAGACTTGAAGCAGCTGGAGATGTCAAAGAAGGAATTAAAAGAGGGTACAAAATATGAGCTGAAGGCTTTGCAAAAAAAATGAGAGCAATGTCTGGAAGTTTCCCAAAAAGGCAAAGGAATCACCCTTAGATTGAAAATTATTGAAGACAGCATCTACAAAGCATTTCAACATCTTGGGAAGCCACCTAGGTGCAGCATTTTACATGAGCAAAGGCTTTGCTGAGGTCCTTAATAGCCTGATTGCTGTATTCCACCTGAGATTATTTACGAGAAGGAAGGAGCCCAGGCAACTTGTGACTGAATGAAACTTTTAATTGGTTTGAAACTTGTCAGCAGAAGCAAACTGATGTGATGACTCCAGAGGATGCATTATGACTCTGAGAAGGACGCTGGAGGTCACAGTGGTCACACAGTCCCTGGATTTTACTGTGACAAATAGGATTGGGTTTAGCACTTTCTTAGTTTACTCATAACCTAGAGGAGTCATCTTGCCTAGCTCCAGAGATATAAAAATGAATATCTCTAGGGAGTGAGATTCCACAACTCTTGCTGGAGCAAAAATCATGCTTAGGTTTTTTTTCAGATTAAATAAAATTCAAGTCCCCAAGTTCATCGTGAGTGAAAGTATGAACAAAAAAATGCCAGCTAGAGTGATTCAGGCCTACCTGAGCACAAAAAACTTGAGTGTGTTCTAAAGAGCTTCTTTGTAATGCTTGTCCCAGAAAGCTACAATTTCCCAGCCACTATAATTTCTCGTGGCAGGAAGCCTGTGGTTGGGGCAGCACTTGCCATCGTCATCTGCAGCCACATGTGCTGCTCAGACACTGTGAGTGTGGAAAGATGACAGTGCTGCAGGGTTTCAGCAGTGCACAGTCCTGGGCACCACCTCCTCCCAGAGCCTGCCCTCCCAGCCCTCGCTGTGGGCACCAGACATGAGCAGGGAATATTCAGAAATGCATGAAAAGGGAAGGATGCCTCTTCTCTCCCATGACCTGCAGGGTAGCAGGCACTCCTGCCCAGGCCGAATGTGCTCTCAAGGCTGTGGCCTCACAGTACAGTGGAGGACATTTTCTGGCCACAGCAAGGTGGTCTGGACTAAAGATGTATTAGAGCTGGGAGGCACACAGCAGAAATACAGTGTCTGAGGGTAGCTGGGAGGCAAAGGCACAGAGTCACAGTATGGAAAAATATCTGAAGCTGACAGGCACTTCTGGAGATCATCTGGTCCAACCCCTGCTCCAGCACCATCAGCTGCAGCAGGTTGATAAGGCCTGTGCCCTGTCAGACCTTGAATATCTCCAAGGATGGAGACTTTGTCTCCCTGGTCAACCTGTACCAGTGCTTGACTGTCCTCCACATAAAGATGTTTTTCTCTTATGTTTTAAATGAAATTTCTTGTGTTTCAATTCGTGAGGTCAGTGCCCAGTGCCTGGGAGGCTATCTCACAGGAAGCAGCACGTTGGTGCCTGCAGGAGAAGGGTGAGGGCAGGGATGAAGGCCTGCCTGATGAGTGGGATGTTCTGTAAGCACCAGCCCTCAGCCCCACGGCACTTTGGGGTGGTGGTGTCAGGATTTACTTTCTCTTCAGATTTGGCAGCTCCTTTGCAGAAGGACATCACTGGACACAGACTTTTCAGTGCTTGAAGAGCAGGTGGCAAGAGTGAGATGGGTTGTGTGGGAGGATGGTGCCTCCAGAGCCCATCATTGCTCAGGCAGCAGGGACACCCACTGCCCTCCCCTTGGGCAACCCCTCTCCCCACCTGATGGATGCAGGTGCTGACAGAGGGATGTGAAGGATGCTTCTGCTATGCTGGATGTGCATGTGGGATCTGAGTGGGAAGAGCTGCAGTTTTCATGCAGAAGTTGCTTAACTTCTTTTTCCAAAACGTTCCTGAGGTGTATTTGCACTGAGTCACATTCCTTCTGGTCTTGGACTCAAAAATAAAATAGTGGAAAGAAAAAATCCTGATGGTGACAGCGCAGGCTTAGATGTTAAAATCAACTCTCCTTTGTGGGTAGGAGCTCATTTATACACATGATTTATGCTTGTTGGAATGAGAGGGACAGACTTAACAAATGACAGGTTTTGAATGGTTGCAAGTAATGTTATTAATGTCTGCCGACTTGGTGCCCTGCCCAACTTTGAATTTCTTTCAATTGTATGGGACTGAACAAGAGCTGCATGAGTTTTGAAATACTTCCACATAAAATAAGCTCTGAGACAGATGGAGAAATGTGAGTTTCCTAATGGGGCCTAGTAAGAAGAGTGCAGGAATGAAAAAAAAAAGGGGGGGGGGTTATAAGAATCTTCCTCAATTGAAACAAAACCAAAGAATCGGAGGAAATGTATTTCAGTGCCAACCACCGTTGCCTGACGGGTTGCACTGCTGCCAGTTAGAGGACAGGCTCTTTCAAAAAGGCATTTGCAACACCCCTCACCTGCTCTGCAGGTCAAGCAGCACTGCATCCGTAACTCCAGCAACTGCAGCCTCCCAGGCCAGTGCTACTGAATCCCAGCCTTAATTTATTTAAATGCACACAAGATGATTCAGTAGGTGCTAATGCTGCTAATTCAGTAGGTGTTAATGCGTGAATAATTATAGACATATTTAAGCAGCTGGTGCTGTGCCTTCAAAAGTTTCTGTGCATGGAAATGAATAGCTCTGTGGTGGCATATGTGCTTACGTGATATAAAATGAAGATGTTGGTGGCAGCTCCATGTTAAAAGTTTGAGTTAATATTTTCACTTGAAGTAGAATTTAAGTTTCTTTTTTTTACCCTTGGATGTCTCCAGACATGGTACAACGGATCCTCAGAAAAGATCTGATCTTTTTAATTCGTTCTTAAAAAAAACCAACCAAACAAAAAAACACTGTTTTTTTTACATCTGTCCTTGATTTCCCCTCATTTCTCAAGATCCCTGACAGCATGATCTCAGTTCTGACAGATTTCCTCCACATACATGCACTGATGGTATCTTAGGGCCAGGCCAGATGACAACAGCACACACAAATAAATATTCTACTTATTTGCAGTAGCTGTTTGGGGCTAGATGGAATAGATGCTGCAGCTACTCTTCACTTGACTTAAGTCTCTTTATGTAGTTCCAGGTGAATGCTTTGTCTTCAACAGGTGACAGGGCATCTCAGATGGACACACCCCACGGAAAATATACCTGTATGAAGTGCAAACACTGCAGAATGACAGTGAAAACGGGCACAATGGGAACAAACAGTCCAGTGTGGGCCCCATTGATTGCAAATAATACTTTCTCATGGACAAAAGGGTTTCCAGGCTTCTACTCAGAGGTGTTAGCACCTTGCAGGATCAGCCCCCACAGAGATATGGGCTGAGGCAGGAATTGACAGCAAGGTTTTGACGTGTCAGCCCTTTGGCTTTGGGACAGAAAACAGGGTCGATTTGATGCTGCCTGGTAGATTTCCCTGGGTCATCCTGACAGCTGCAGAAAGCCCTTTATTGCTTTTACCAGATAACCAGGAGGAGCCTGCTTTCTTTCTTATCCCCTGCCTTCCTGTAAAGGGAGCGTCAGTGCTGCGTCCCCTTCAGCTGCCTGGCGGGTGACAGTGCCCAGCACAGCCTCGCAGGGGAGGGTCCTGCCCAGCAGACCTGAAGCAAGGGCTGCAGACCCAGGCATTTTCCATATGTGAATATACACCATGAGAGCAGAGAATTTTACTGACCCACACTGCTGTGATTCCAGCATTTTTTGCCTAGAACAGGTGCTGGGACCTCTGGCCCATCTACGGTGGCTACTTTCAAAAGTGGCATGGCTTTGGATGGGAACCATTCCACAGACATCTAGGATGTCACAAAGCTTAGATTAATTAAATAAGCATTACTCTAGCAGCTGTTTTAAATAGCTGCACATTAGACTGATTTCCAGTGCCTCCGTTTTTAATAGATGAATGTCATGTGAAGGTTTCACATTATCATTTGGATGAAACACAGATTTTTGAAGATAGAAAGACATCCAGTATTTTTTGTATTTCCAGGAATGACATATTAATGTGTTCTCTGTTCCTCTGCAAAAGGCACAAAGCTGTTTCACCAGTATCAGACATGCTGCACAAGAATGGCTCAGAACTGTTAATTAAAGAAAATCCAGGATGACAGGCAACAGGGTCTGTTCTCATGTGCTTTGTATGCAGGCAAGGAAGTCTCAGAGCTCATGAATGCTTCATTTATACTGCACTTTAACTTATCTGTTTCTTGAGTGCTCCCAGTCTTTTAAAAATGTTGTATAAATTTGCACTGGATACCCCTCGCCTAAACTGATTATCAGTATCAGATCCAAAAATAATTTAATTCCTCTAAACACTACCTGTTGCTTCCTGTTCCACTGTACAATAGTTTATTGTCTGGCTCTGTTGTGCCACATTTTGTCCTGTCAACTGAAGCCACAGATGGGCTGAAAGGAGAGATGAAAGTGTTCTGCACTTCTTTACAAACCATAACCCAAAACCCAGGGAATGCACTTTACATCAGATGCCCCCTAGCCATGCAAGTAATGACTGCTTTACCTTCATCTTTGTACTGATATCTGGGAGTTGTCTGGGATTCAGAAAGTATGTATGGTGCATGGGGGTGAGGGGGGCAGAGGGTGCTCATTAGACAAAAGCTACATTTTCCTGACTTGTCAAAAAGGTGCACTGTAAAAGAACTCACTTTGGTTTACAAGCAAATCACAAAAATTTGCTTTTTCTATTGTTATAGTTGTAGAAAAGTTGAGTGTTTAGTGTAGCCCAGTATTTTTCACGAAACAATCCTGCAGGAGCAGAAAGAGGAAGAAAACTGAGCTGTTTCTATCTTCTCATGGACAAGCCTTTCTGCTCTGACCCTTTGTCCCCGTTTGGAGGTGGAGGATGTCTGGTATTTCTGCTTTGAGAACGGCACTCTCACCCTCACCGCTCTCCCTGAGGTGCTGCTGGGGGGGACAGGCTGGTGTCCCTCAGGACACCCAGTGTCAGGAGAGGTGACTCTGCCCCTGCTGCCACCCCAGCTGCTGGGGAACCACCCCCAGCCACCCTGCTGCTGCCTTCTCACTGGAGAAACCACACTTCCCCCATCCCTGAGACAGAAGTAACTCAGGCGTGAAAATCAGATGTAACTCAGGTATAAAATCCTTTACTCAGCCGTGGTTTCTCCCTCAACCACATCTTCTTTATTGCCCCAATATTTTCTTTGGACTTTCTCCTTTCTAACATTTCCTTGAGTCAGTTTTCAGCTTGTTTTGAAAGACAAATCCTTAGAACACAAAAAGAAAAAAACATGGAACAGGACAGAGAAAGGGAGAGAGAGGGTGACAGAGAAGGGGAGGAGGAAAGGGGAAAGGGGGAAGGGGGAAGGGAAGGGAAGGGGAAAAAAGCCCCTGAAATCCCACCTCCACAAACCAAATCAAACCAAAGAAAAAAAAAAAAAAAAAAACACAAAAACCCAAACAACAAAAAAAGAGAGCAGAGCTTTGCAGGATGCCTGGCTGGCATATGCCCAAAAAAAAAAAAAAAAAAAAAAAAAGCAGCCACAAAGTACAGGAACAGACCCATCAGCTCTCCCCACAGAGCAGACCCTGAACAGCAGGAGGCAATTCCCAATTCCTTGCTCTGGTCCAGGCTGCCCACAAAGCCCACCTGCTATGGGCCACCAACCCAATACCCACAGCATGTCCTCACTGCCCAAGTCCCCAGAAGAGTGGGCCTTGTTGCTTCAAGGACTGTCTATCTGCCTGGTTTGGCTCCTGAGGAGCCAGGCATTTACATTCAAGTAAGCTGAGAACCCTGCCAAGAACGTCCTGACAGCAGCTCCTTCTATTAGGTTCTGCTTGGGCTCTGTCTGGACTGGTTGTGCTGGGAGCAGCAGTCCTGTAAGACCTCCATGGTAAGGAGAAGGTGCAATTTGATTGGAGCACGTTACTCACATCACTCCTGGATATAAGAAAGCTGCTTCCTCTTGTGAAACAAGCTTGTGTTTATCCGTTTTTTTAAAGAGCAAATTGTAAAGACGAGATAGGATTTGAGAGTTGAGCCACACTCTTGGTGCACACAGGGAGAGGGGGAGAAAATTCTCATCTTTCAAAATCCTTGAAAGGAGTCAAAGGAATGTATGCTTCAAGAGTTGTCTTTCACACTGAATCAGTTTTACATGTTCATCAGTGATTCTGCAACAGGAACCATATTTCTAGCACCAAAAATCCTCTCCTTGGTATATACATCTAGGATTTTCTTCTAGCATGTCTCAGAATTGTTCTGCTTGTATTCTGGAATTTTCTTTCACTTCTTATGCCTGGTTTCTGCTGTCCCTCTTAGATATTCCTTCTCTCAGACTTACAAAACACATTAGAGAGCACACAGCCCAATACAGAATCCTCTACACCTTTTCCTCTGAAGCAGCCATACTACCAATTATGCTTTAGCAAAAAGCCTCAAAAAACCCTATTTCTTTTGAGTAAGGACCACGGCAGCTCTGCAAGCCCTGTGTTTAAGGACCAGGAGGTGAAGCAGGTAACAAACAAGGGATGACAAGATGGTGAGAAGACCTGGAACAGAGGTTTCACTGGCTAATATTTAGCAGTTGAGTCTCTGTTTGATGCCTGAGGGCAGAGAATCAGGGGCTGGCTGTGAAGGAAAGAAGGCATCAAGTAGAAAGGAGGCTGGAGAGGCAGTTTGGTGTGCTGGGGACCAGGAACTGGAAAAGTGAGCTCTTTGTGGGCACAGGGATGGACTCTAGACTCTAGTGGTGTCACCACTCTGTTGTCCCTTGTCACTGCTGAAATGCCCTATCAAAACTAATAGACAAAAATATGGCAGACAAAAACACATTTAAGCTTCATTTATTTTTTAGGCCCACTTTTCTGCAGAGGGTAAAACACTCTTAAAGTGTCGTATTGACCCAAAAGATTTAATAGAATGTTTAGGTCTTGTTGGAATTGTTGTGAATTGACATCCTTATGCCAACATGTTTCCAGCTCAACACTAGCATTGGGGTGGCCCTAGCAGGCACCCACTGTGTCTAGATTCCCACAGCAGCCACACTCTGGCAATGACAGCATGCAGTGACATTGGCCATCTAGGGTAAGAGTCCATCCATTGCTACCAGAGGCACCCTCGTGGTCACTGACCTCTGCTTCCAGTGAGGCTCCTGGACCTGAGCTTCAACATAGGCTGGAAGAGGTGACAGGTCCCTCCCTGGCCACCACAGCGGATTCTGACAGTAAAAGTGGGATGGGCAATCTGCTCACAGAGGTGCCCCAGGCATGGGAACAGGTAAGGGATGAGGCCAAGTGCCTTGCTTGGGGCTTCCTTCAGTGGTGTCACTGCTGTGCAGCCTTCTGCCAGCAGGACATGGAAGTAATGTAGGGCCTAGGGCTAAGGCACTGGGCTTGGCTTGGGAAACCAGGGCCAGGCAGAGGCTTGGGAAAGGACTCTTCTTTCTGGCATCTACCAAGCCCTGAGGCACCTAAAACTCTGCACTGGCTTGTTGAAGAGCACCTCACGTCCATTTGGCAGCCTACAAGAGCTTGGCATTTCTCCTAGGCTGGATGTTGTTCCAGCCGTGTGTTCCAGGGGCCTGAGCCACTGCTGTCTGCACTGTTGTGCTGTGCTGGAGTTTGCCAGGGGAGGGTTGCAATCGTGCTCTGATAACCAGTTAATTGTTGTATGTTAAATAGTCATTCCAGGAACTGTAACAATAGATGTTAGAGCAAAAATGAGACCCTCAAGGTCCCTCTCTGGGCAGATGATTGAGGCTGAGAGCACTCTTGCTTGCTCTCTCCCTGTGGTCCAAATGATCTTTCACAACTCCTTGCCAAGTGAAGCTGTTCCAGCAAGAGGGGTTGATATTGCTTCTCTCTCCTCTCTGGTGTGGTATGAGCCCTTGTAGGCAGCAGAGCCAGCAAGGTTTGGGGAGATATTATCTTCAATCTATCTGTTGACCACCTTCACTAAGAGCACCTTCTCAGGCTTTTTCCCTGAGTGAAAAGCTGGCTTTTCCTCAAGTTTTGAAACAAAGCACACACTTAGAAAATACAGGCAAATGAATTATGCTTAAGGTAATACTTCACAGCCAGGTTTTTCTTATTGGCCCTTTCAGCAGCTTTCAGCACAGGAAAGGCTGCTGGTAAGGTGCATTGGACATGATGTCTATGTGGGAAGAAGAATGGGGTTAAAAAAATTGCTGATCTAATTTTAAAATATTATACAAGAAAAAGAATTTGAGAAAAACAGACACCCAAGTGATTGTTTCTCCAGTAGAGGCTTGTTTCTACTCTAGCCAGAAAGGATGCACACTTCATCTTAACTTGCAGAAGCACTAACAATGACAAATTATTTAATAAAATACACAATTGGGATGCATTTTTGGACTCACCCATAAGAAATCCAGTGGAAATCGTAGTGCTTCAAAATTAAAGTTCACAAAATGAAAATCACCATAATTTAAAAATACCATTTTCACGTTCTACCCTTGTTCACAGAACAGGCAGAGGAGGGAAAAGCTGCCAGGCCTGGAGCAGGGTGGGGGGCCCAGCCAGCCCTGTGCTGACAATGTCTGGACCACCATGTGCCAGGGCTGTAGCTCTGCCTTGGCTGTGTTTGTGTCGCTAGAACAACCTGATTGTTCAGGGGTGGTTCAGCCCAGAACAAAAAGACAACTGGGGTAAGAAAGCCACAGATTTCCATCTAAGCATTTCTCTCTGCAAGGAGCCAGAGTCTCCCTGAATTGGTGGTACTGATCTGCACTGGATGTGCAGGGACTTAGGCCTTCAGGGGATCAGGGCATTCCAAAACCACAGGGACAACAAACTGGTCATGAAGGATGTCCCAACTCTTTGACCACATCCAGCATACGTAATTAGACGGGAAACTCTGAATCTTGGTATGAATTTCTGGATGATTTCTTGCAACTATTTCTCCTCTGAGTATCAAACTCTAAGCAAGTGCATAACCAAAACAGTAGAAACAGCAGATAAGACTGATCTCAAGTTATGCTTTGTTCATCTACAAAGGAAAGGTGAGTGCTGTTTCAATGTATCTGATAATCATAGACTAGTTTGGGGTGGAAGGAACCTGTAAGATCATCTTGTCCAACCGCTCTGCAATGAGCAAGATCATTCAACTAGATCAGGTTGCTTAGAGCCACCATCCAACCTGACCTTCAATGTTTCCCAGGATGGGTCATCTACTGCCTCTTGGGGCGACCTGTAACAGTGTTTAACCACCCCCATTGTAAAAAAACCCAAACTTCTCCCTTAGATCTAATCTAAATCAACCTTCTTTTGGTTTAAAACTATTACTCCTTGTCCTATCAAAACAGAATATTTCAAAATAATCTAACAAGTAGTCAGTATATATTTAATTGTAATGATGACTTTGTAATATTAGACATCCTTGTAAGATGAGTTTGTAGTACAGACTGAATACATCACAGTGCAGGTGTCCATTAATTTGCTGGTACAGCACAGACCAACCACACAAAGAGAGCTGGCCAAAGCTCATGAGGTTGTGTAAAGTCTGGAGCTGACCTGTGTGGCAGCAGCTCCCTGACCAGAGAGGGAAACAGACAACTTTCCCAGGCATCACCTGAGAAAGTCTGCAAGAAGATCAGAGAAAAGAATGAGAAACAATTCTTATCTTAATTTGCTGCACCTATTGAGAATATGTGGCATGTGTTATGGAGATTTGTTTACCAAAGGGTGGTTGCTTAATTAGCCAATAGTGACGGTGTTTTAATTAGGGGACCAATTAGGTCTTAGACCTGTAGTGAACTAGGATATAAAAAAGCAATAGGTTTCTTAATAAATATAGAGATTGATCAGCCTTCTGAATCTCTGAATCATGGAGTCATTGCTAATTATTACCAAGTTGGTGGGAGGGGCTCTTGCAAGGACAGATCTGTCCTTGAACTGCTCTGGGAAAGGTGGATCTTGACAGGAACTCCATGTGCTGGATGTCTCAGGACAAAAAGTCGGGAGGTGTTTGGAGAGCACAGTGGAAGGGGTACATGGGACACCTTTGTCACCATCATGACTGTAGTGTGATGTGCAGGCACTGGCAGGCAGCCAAGGAGAGGTTTGTGTCATGGAGCGAGGAATGAGCAAGCCTCACTCTCAGCTGGTTGAGAAGAGGAATCCATAAATAGAATTCCTTGTGCTTTGGATGAATGGAGCAAGGGAGGTTTTCTGGGCTCACGTGTTTATGTTTTATTTCAGTGCTGCCTCAAATCAACCAAGACCCTCAGAATCCTCTCTGGAGTATGAAAAAGAACTTCCTGTCACTGCTTGTTTTCTCATGCAACAAGGAATTAAGAAAAGGTGAGGCAAAGGAAACAAGACATACTTTGGGCACTTATGCTTCGTGGTAATTCTGGGCTGTGTTTCTGTCTTCTTACTGCTTATTTCAAGACTTTTACACGTGCCAGCCAAAAAGGGTGACAACATGGTTGGCTTCCCTCAAAGGTTACTCTTGAGCGGGGGATTTTCTTTGGAATATTGTGTTAGTGGCAGTGGAAGAAGCAGTGGAGCATGATCAGGGTGGGATTGTTGACCTGAAGGAATGTGTGTTAGTGCAGTGACACATTGCTTCCAAGGAATAGGAACAAACCAGCAAGAAAGCCAGAAAAACGCTTCATTTCATCACTGGCCTGTGAGAGTTCTCCTCACATCTGATAGTAGTGCTATATGTGCCAAATACCTAACAAACACAGAAAAAGAAGAAAGTAAACCAAATTTTACTGAAATATAAGAATGTTAAAATTCAGGGTCACACCAGCAACAATATGGGAGATTGGCAGGACTGGTTTTGAAAGGCTCTGCCACGTCTACTGTTTTTGAATTTGATCAAAAATTTTGTCTACTGTTTTGATCTTTGCAGAAGAACTGAAACCACTGACTTTATGAAAAGAGCATGGAGAGCAGCAGCCCAGGCACTGGAGAGGAAATTGTCCCCTGGGTAATATGGTGCCATGGAAATTCAATCTGATGGCCAAAGTCACCAGATGGTGCTATTGTGCACACTATTTTTGTGTGTGTGTGACCATCATCTGTGCTTTGAAGGGACCTTGAGGGGTTTCTCTGTAGGATGAGGGCTCTGGGGTGGTTTGCTCTCTGCCTTCCTCCCTCCTGGTCCAATGCAGACCTTGGGGCTGAGCCCCCCTAGGCTGATCACTGCCTCATTGGCCCCAGCTCCCAAATGGGGACTGCCTCCATGCCATTTCAGCCTTCACTGTTTGAGGATATAGAATAAAAGAAATACGCTATACACAGAAAACTCCTCATTCTGAGTCACTGATTTCTTCCCCATGGGAAATCCAATCTCCACTCAAGAGGATGTAAAAAAAAAGTTGGGACTTCCATCATGCCCAAGGAGGCAAGGAGCATGTCTTGCTCGTTGATCAACAAAAGTGCCTTCTGAAATATCCCACAGCAAAATTATCCTGCAGCCAGGCACAAAATCCCCATCCTTTAGTCTACAAGCCCACAGAACTGAAGGGCACTGCTCTGTGCTCCAGGAGAGTGCTTCTTTCTGGAAAGGCTCTGCTTTGAACCCTGTAGATCAACTCCCAACAGCAGGATCATGGTCAGAGCAGCTCTGTGCCACTGAAGCATGATGAGCAGAATGTGTCCCAGGTTCAGAAACATCTGTCTCAATTCCTGTCACCACCAGAATAATGTATGCAATATTACATATCTACATAATATTAGCTATTTAACAGTAATAGTTTATATGCATACAGGCATATATTAATAAAATGCATATTTATATATAAACAACATATCAAATTATAATATATAATATGCTACATACCTTTATAATAGGCCCTAATCCCTGTAAAACACCTCCATACCATTATCTCTGTGGGACCCTTTCCCCAGAGGGAGCACACTGCATGTTCAGTTGTGCTTGGGGGCAGATGCGGGAATCACCTACTTTGTCTTTCCCTGCCTGGAGTCTTGGACTGCACTACCACCATCTCTGTGGAGCTAATAACCAAAGGAGGTAACTGCACAGGAGGAGGACATGGACCTAGCCCCAGATGATCCTTTGCAGAGTTCTGTGTTTGAGTACTCATTACATGCTACAGGACAAATAAAAGGCAGGGAATGATGTGGAGCTGGCCAAGCTAAGACCTGATTTCTGCATCTTGCAGTGGTAGGGGTGCAGACTGAGGTAAGGGATGTAGACTATACCTACAGAAGGTTGGACTATCCATATTTAACTAGGATGTACGAGTCACTGTGGGGACAGCTGTGGTCCCACTACTCCTTATGGAAAATGTAGGAGGGAATAAAGATTTGTGTTGGTGCTCCAACCTTGGCTGCTGTGGGGGTCTGTAAAGGAAGGTCAGTCCAGAAAACACCACTGCTGGCATCAGGGATCTGGGTAAGGCACAAAATTGTGTGATGGCCCTGGTGAGTCCTCACCTGGAGTGCTGTGTTCAGTTCTGGGCCCCTCAGTTCAGGAAGGACATTGAGGGGCTGGAGCATGTCCAGAGATGGGCAACAGAAGTGGTGAGGGTCTGGAGCACAAGTCCTGTGAGGAGTGGCTGAGGGACATGGGGTGGTTTAGCCTGGAAAAAAAGGAAACTCAGGGGAGACCTTATCACTCTCTACAAGTACCTGAAATAAGGTTGTAGTGAGGAGGGGGTCAGCCTCTTCTCCCTGATAAAAAGGGACAGGATTAGAGGAAATGCCATCAGTTGCACCAGAGGAGGTTTAGACTGGATGTTAGGAAAGGGTTGTAAAGCATTGGAACACACTGCCCATGGAAGTGATGCAGTCACCATCCCCAGAAGTGCTCAAAACACATGAGAATATGCACTTGAGACATGGTTTAATGATGAACACGGTGGTGGTTAACTGTTGGGCTAGATGACCTTTAAAGGTCTTTCCCTTCTTTGATTCTGTGATTCTATGTTCAAAGTTATGCATTATCATTATTTTGTTTTATGCCCATTCTTTAAGTTGCTTAGTGACCCTGGTTTTTTCCTAACAACTGTTCTCTAATTCTTTTTTAAAATGCATAAGCAGTTTCCTAATGGTATTTATACAAAAAGTGTGACCCTGAGATCCTGTGTAACATGGGAAAGGCATAAAGGGCATTTTAAGACTGCCACTGCAAGTTACATCAGGAATGTGGCTGAGAGGACTAAACTCACTTTGGTGTCATCTCCTCTGACTGAAGTCCTGCTGCTGCTTTTGTCCACCGGGCTGAGGATCTGTCTGCGCTCAGTGTCTGGAGCAGGGATGAAAGCTGCTGCCTGCTCTCTACCCCCAGACTAGGACCTGCTCTAGCAGGTGGTAGTAGGGGGTTTGTAAGATGCCCACACCACTGGTCTGCCCCCAGCACTGCCCCAGGGCCACAGGAGGAGCCTGCTGTCTCTGCTTCTTGAACAGCAGCACTCTCTCCAGTGGTTACCATGACCAAGGGAATCCATCCCAAACATGGAAGATAAAAACCTTTTGTCCCAGAGCACCCCACTGCTCTCTGAGTTCTGTTCCTCAGTGAAACCATGGGGACATCTTTTTGACTCAGAAATAGAGAGAGGGGAGCAGCCCCCTCTTTGTGGGTGCCTTTTGCCTTGCTTGCACCTCACCAAGCCACCCAGCTGCAGAGATCCAGCAGCCAAGCTGCCCACGGGGAGGAGCAGCGCTGGCCTGCAAGAGCCCCCTGGCAGGGACAGGGCTGGGGCTGGGCTTGGGCGCTCCCCTGAGTGAGTACAGCTGCCGGGAGGGATGAAGCAGCATCCGAATGTTTTTAGCAACAGACACAGGACTTGAATCAATAATACAAGAAAGCCTGTGGTCGGCGGCATTTCTGGCCACAGCAGATGGACCACCATTCAAGGAAGGGTTTGAGGCTTCCTCTGCCTGAGGGGATTTTAAACCACATTCCCACATTTCAGGCGAGTACCCTCATCTCTCTCTGGCCTGTAGGTCTGTGTAGAAACTGCAGCGTTGCACAGCCAGAATCACAGGGCTGGGAGGAAACTGAGCAAAAAGCAAGACTTGTGCAGGGTAGTTATCTGGGCAGGGCTGCTCTGCTGTCTACAGCCAAGAGCAACCCTGTCCATGGAGATACTCATACCTCAGCTGGTTATGACCCTGTACTACCTGATCTAACTTGAGGTTGTATTTCACTTTGAAGTTTACCCCGCTCTGAGCGGGGGATGGACTGGATGACCTCCAGAGGTATCTTCAAAGCTAAATTATTCAGTGATTCTATGTCTATCACTGGTTTTTATCCAGCTACTGTTTCATGTAAAATCCCTCAGTGAAGTCCCCTAGCCATTAGGTACAGGCGTGTTGCTTCTTGCCTATTCTACCTCTGCCTCCATAAATCTCAGGAAGGTCAGCTGGGGAGGTACAGAGTCTTCAGCAGGTTTTTATATAATGCACAAAAATTAAAAGCTACTGCAGTTGCCAGTAAAAGCAGGACTCTCAGGATCACTCTTAAGTAAAATTTCCACTAATTTGATCAAAGAACTAAATTATGTGTTTTAATGATTTGTCTAACTGAGGGTTATTTATTCCTGTATAAAATTTTGCATAGAAATCCACTTTTCTGCTGGTACTTTTGAACAAATAGAAATAACCTGAGCATATTAGAGATAATATAAATCTGCTTTTAATTGCAACAGAAGATATGTTGATGTATTTGTTGGGTATGAGCACAGGCAGATAAATGTAATAATGTCCAAAACCATTATATTAAGAAGCCTGAAAAATAAACACATTTATTGTATCTTTTAATGGCAAATAAATAAATATTTAAATAATTATTTAAACTTGTTATTTTTATATACATTATGTTTAGATACAGAGAAGTACAGTCAGTACTGACAGTATAATAAAAGATATAAAAGATATATATTAATTCAGACACTGAAAACCAAAAATGTTGATTTTTAACATTTTAGGGTGAGAAGGGTTATACTTAAAAAAAAATATTTTCAAAAGCATGTCCTGTTTTCAAGCTGTATTTATTTGCCATGAAGTAACAAGTTCCACAGTGTGGTGTGTTCTACAGCAGATGAAAATATTTAGCGTGTTAAATTTATGGCCGAGGGCAAAGAGCTGAACTTGGGAACCTATTTAAAGTGCAGTGGAAGTCTGTAAAGATAACGATGGGGAGTTGAAAGCAGTGAAGCCTCAGACAGTAATATCTCAATAACAAAGAGCTAATACTTTGCTGCAGAGGCTTTCTCAGCAACAGTTGGTCCATTTTTGTCATTATGTCTAATCAAGTCCAGTCTTGCCTCGGCCTCCTCAGCCAGCAGACATCCAGCACTTAAATATAACCGTATGTGTCCAGTGTGATTACAAGCGTCACAAGGCGCTCCCGGCTCTGTCCTCCCACCTCCAGCTGGCCCCAGACCCCAGGGTGTCACATTCCAGGGTTCATCCCCTGAATGTGCCTGCCTGGCACGTGACCTGGGCTCAGGGGAGGGCTGCAGGGTGGCTCAGGGTGGCTGTCACCCATGGGCAGAAGCATGTCCTCTCCGAGCCCAGCCACAGCCCCAGGCACCCGCAATGGGAAACACCACCAGTCCTGCCAAAAAAACACCCGGAGTCAGTGCGGGCTTGGTCTCCCAATGCACCTGTATTTCTTCAGATGATCATGGACTTCACTTCCCTGGCACTGACCCTGACCCCACTCGGAGGAGGCCAAGCATGTAAAACCCCACCCCTGCCACACAGAGGACAGTATTTGCCTCCTTGTGCAAGTGGAGATAGGAGGCAAGAGCCAAAGGCAGGAGCTGTCTGAAGTGCTTTCTGCAATTACATGGGAAAATTTGTGTAAGTCAGCAGTAAAAAATTAAGAAAGTGCCAAGGAGCAAAATTAACATGTGAGAGGTTTCACAAGGTAAACAACTTTGCTCATAATTTGCTTAGGTTCTAATGTTGCCTACGTGGCTTAACGCTCTTGAAAGAATTCCTACTCTGAGCTGATAGTTAGAATGAAGCCATTAAATTGCCCATATTGCTTATTAATTATGTACAGGCACTGGAATCCCAGTTGTGGCTTTGGATACACTTTTTAACAAGTTTTAGTGAACAACATCCACTATCCTGGAGGAAGCAGAGGAGAACAAGCCTCTCCACAGCTGGGGAAGGATATATGTGTTCATCCCTCCTGAGTTTTACCAAAGTCCCTATCCCTGTGACCTTTTCCAAAAAGTGTTGAACAGCCTGTGGGAGTGATGGGGTGTCCAGCACAGGTGACAGGGGGATGCATGACTTGGGACTAATAATCACCTTAAGGCCACATCTCTGAGCCCAGCTCTAGCTGGGATGAGGAAGGCACTGAACCTCTTGTGAAAAAAGTTCTCCATATAGTGAGTTGTATACTCAGTGAGAGAACAAAGGCCTTGAGAAAGTGGTCCTGCTAAAATGTTTTTAGGATTATAATTTCCCTTTTGGTACAATGGTCTCTAGTAATACTGCAGAGCACAGAGATGGACAGAAAGCTCTGCTGTTTCCACTGTTTCTCCTATTTGTGCCAAAAGCATGGAGGACCAGGAACAGCTCTGCTGTGGAAGCCAGAGGCTTGCTCTGGTGTGGTCTGGGCAAAGTGATATGTACCTATATGATGAAAAAATCAAGGTGTGATTTTAGTGTGGGAGCAGCAGGCATGAGCAGCCCACCAGCAAAGAGGAAGGAAAGGTAATCCACTTCCCCTTTCTACTGCTGCTTCCTGTGCCATGCTGAAGACAGGCAGGCAGGGGAGAGATATATTGGGAAAAAAGGGCAGTAGGTTGCTCCATACTCCTCCTGTAGAAAGGAAGCTGAGTTGCTAATATTATCTGTATTTATTATATTTATGTGGTGCTGAGCTCATCTTTGAGACATCTGGGCCCAAGAACAGTAATTAAAATGAACAACTGTTGACAGCATTTGTCACAAATTGAACAACTGGCATAAATCAAGCTGCCTGGAGTCTCAGCCATCTCTCCCAAGGAGTGGATAAATACCATCTAGCCAAATTAAGAAAGCTCTGTGGAGTGCAAATGTTTGTGGCACAGAGTCAAAAACATGCCAGTGTCGAGTTCTGTTTTGGTTCCAGAGGAGAAAATCCCCCAGCCCAGATGCCCTCCTTGAGGGATGCCTGCCTGCCCCTCACCCACCCCCACCCTCACCATGCCACTGATTCCAGCTATGGCACAAACAGAGCAGGTTTTCTGGAAACAGGGAAGGTTAAAAGCTGCAGCAAGCTCTGTCTGAGGGTGGATTTTGCATTATGTGCAAATACCACTGGCTTTGCTGCTTACTGAAGTTTGCAGCTAATTAAAGCACAAACCAAACCAAAATCCCACCCAAACCCCTTTGAAATCCATGACATGCAAACATAGGATATATTTTATAAGCACTCGAGAGCAGCCAAGTTCATTAGGCAGAGATCCATCTAACTCAATATCCCAAAGCAACAGTTTGGGGGACAGCGTAAGTATGGGTACGCAGACATAGTGCCACCTTCCAAGCTCTCTCCTAAGCTCTGACATTTGCAGCTAAGAGAAATTTAAATGACAAGGCTTGAGAAAACAAAATCCAGCTTAGAAAAAAACACACCAGGCATATAATAATTATGGATCAAGTCCTTGGGACATACAAATCCATATAGTACCTTTATTTGTTTCTTAGAATGCTTGTAGATTTTCTCTACTTAGATCAGGGGCCAATTTAACACCAAAGTCCATTTGTAATTGGAGTTGCTTTTCTACTTCCTTCAAAAGATGTTAAGGTTGGACCCAGGTGTTGGTCCTACCCATCACCTTCCCTTTGCTTCCCACAACTGAAAACACAGGCACTTTTCTGAAAGGGGTAACCAGAACTGCCCTGGTGCTGAGGCTCTTCTGTAGCCTACTGAGTCACCAAAAAATCAGGGCCAAATAAACACAGGCAAAAGCACAGAGACACCCGCAGTCTGCCCTTCCCCAGGGCCCTGCGTGACCCCAGGCCAGCTGGACGAAGCGGGCTGCAACATGTCCCCAGCCCCAGCGAGGAAGGTGGGACAGCAATGCAGAGTATTATTTCAGGAAGCTCCCTGGCTCGGGCAGCACTTTTTCACAGGGTGCGTTCTCGAGTTTTGCATTCATGTGGCTGCAAATAGGTGCAGGAGTTCATGCCTCCTCACATAGCTCCAGGAGTGGGTCAGTGGCCAGGAGCTGCGTGTAGGACATCTGACAACAGCTAGGGGAAGAGGCATAGCGGATCAGGCTTTGCTGCCCGGATCTGTGACCCCCATTCTCCTCCACAATTCTGAGGCTTACAAGAAGTCCCATGGGTGTCTGTTCTGTGGCTGCTGAAGATGCACCACCATGTGCCCAGCCCACCACGGCCCCCTTTCCACCCCCTTCCCTGGCACCATTCCCAGTGCTGCCCCTCCAGCTGTGCGTGCACAGATCAGCCCAGTTTCTCTAAGCTCCAGCAATGCCTTGCACATTCAGCATCCCATCTGCCCTAGCAGACAGCTCTAGACTGGGTTGGATCTTCAGACCTTGTTCTTTAAAGTTGACTCAGTTGTTTCACAAGGGTGCTGAAAGGGGTGAGGGGCATATCTTGTCAGTATTTGTTCTCTTTTCCTCACTCAGTAGTGCCCATCTTCACCTCTGCAGACCAGAAATAGCTCCCTGCATCTGGATTCAGAAAAACTCCAGTTTTCTGTTTTTTCTCAAAGCGTATAGAGGAGCAAAGGCTGTGTGCATGTAACCTTTCAAATAACGTTTGCAGCTTTCTTCTTACCCTTATTTATTATGTGTTTGGCACCAGCTGTGTCTTGAAGCATTGTTATACCAAGCACCAAGCAAACACAAAGCAGAAAAGCTGCTGGTGACTGGAAGAGCTCACAATCTTAATTGCATAAATGAGTGCTGTGATTATACATAGAAGAAAACTGCAGATTCATGCTGGCATACTCCCAGCTGGAAAAAGAGGAATGGGTAAGTTATGCTTATTTTCTCACAGTCTCAATCAGAGCTTCACGCACTGTGCTTCCAGCATCTCTGCTCTTTCCAGTGGTGAACCCTTCAGGTTCACCTCAATCCTCCAGATTGTCCTGCTCCAGTGACCTACAATCATAACAGTGCTTTTCCAAAATAGAGAAAGCCTATGATCACTGGAGGGATGGTTTGGGTTTGGCTCTCTGTCTTCAGGATTTGGTCTTATTAATGAAATTCTGGTGAAAATAATACACTTGCTTTATTTGGAGTGTGAGATATGTGTCTTGAAAGGCAGTAATTGTGACAGAATTTTACTTTTGGCAAGCTAAAGTAAACAACAGGCTGCCTAAATGGATATGATGGCCAAGTACTTTCCCATCACAGGGGCTGAGATGCTAGCTCTGCTTGCTTTGTTTGCTCTAGCCAGTATAAAACAATCTGCATACCATAATCTGAAAGGAAAGGTCAGCCCAAAGGTCACATGTTTTAAGGGTGTTACTTCAAAGACATTTATCTCCTTTACAACACCATTAAGTCCCTGGTAATGGTCTATTGTCTTTCATCATCTCAACCTCTTCACCTGCGTGTTTATGTTTGGCCAAGCCTCCCGATGCAGGCACAGGGGAAGCAGGTGCTTGGTGGCTCCTGCTTGACGGAGCACACTCCGTGTTATTTGAGAAAGCAGCAGGCTGTTACAAGACCATCAAGCCATAACCACAGTCATCCTCTTCCCCCTTCCTGCAGAAACCAGTAGTTAAATCCTGCACTTTTCAGCTGTTGTTTCTGATCCAGCCCTTCTTGTCCTTTTCAGCTGCATTGTTCAGGTGGGGATCTCCACCAGGGTGGCTCCCCTGAGATGACTGGCCCCTGAGATGACCAGTCCCTGCTGTTTTCCTGCCACACTGCTCTCACCCCCCTGCTGCCAGAGGATGAGTTCGCTTGTTATACCTGGGAAGCATAATGACCCCTCTTCTCTCAATCCTCTTTTTTGTATTACATAGCTTGAGCACCAATCCCATCACCACCATTATTCTACAGCTCTTGGGGCAAGATGTCATCTCCTTGTTGCAGTAATTCAGACACTGTCCCACTGACTTCAGTAGGTACCACTACAGCAAAGTTCATCAGCTGAATATCCAAAACAAACTCTTTCCTGAAGACCTTGATGGTGTGTCCCAGGGTTATTTTTAAAAGCAAAAATGCCCCACTCCCATGGGCACCTTGTTGGGCTAGCTAGAACACCTGAGACACAAAGTCAGAGAGCACTCTGATTAAGTTCCCCTAGAATGAAAAATTCAAATATTTATTCTGTTTTCTTTTTTGTTAAGGTGCACCATACCTAGACACACATAGCTTGGTCATGCCCAAAGGACAAGGTTTAATCTCTTTACACCCACAGCATCCTCTAGGTGTTCCATAATATTTGCAGTTTCAGTGAGAGGAGACCAGGCTCTCCACTGCACTGAGATGCTGTGACTGAGAAAAGAAAATCTTTTTAATTCACAGCTCTTTTGCCTCCTAATTTGTAGCAACTCTCCTGCTGTCAAGAGAGGGGACGTGGGTTCGGTGGGTGGTGTGGACAGGTAGGGACTGTGTGGGGCATGCTGAGCATGGTCATGCTGCTGGGTGAGGACAGCTGCTGAGCCTCTGGATGGGGAGGAGGAAGCAGTGCTCTAGGTCTTGATGGATGACTGATGGATGGGATCACTCAGGAGCACTCACACAAGAGCATGGCCAGGTGTCTGCTTCATGCAGAGCCTAGGACCCCTCCTACAATCTTAAGGCATTGTAGTTATTGTCAGGAATTATCAGGTATTGTTATTGCCCTTTCCAGTTATTATACAGTTGATCACAAATTCTCTTAAAATGTTCCTTGTTCTCTTTCCATCAGGCAGTAGTGGGGGACGTTTTTCAGGCTTTCCTAGGAAGAGCTGGTAAGTGCAATTTCCACTTAGAAGTTTCCCATATAAGTTCATCTTCCACACACATAACTGAGCCTAAATATTTGGGCTGAAATTCCCATGCCATGTTGAGTTAGCTGGGCAAATAATCAAATTAAGTAGTCTGGGCATTTCTGTCAATAAGAGAGAAAGAAAGAAACCCTCCTGATGGATTCTAGCACCATCGCATTTGCCCCTTGTGTCTTAAAACTACTTAAGGGCTCAGAATATGTCTTTTTCTGTTCCCATGAAAAGGTGTTCAAATCTGATGAAGCTGTGAAAAAAATCAATCCGCCACATATGTGTACGTTTTGCCTAAAGTTTGATAGTTCTTATCCCAATTATTCTGCCTAACCTGAGCATAGCTCAGGCAGGGAGGGAGTGAGCAGGGCTTTTCCTGAGATTTCTTCCTCTGGTCCTGGTGCCCCAGGCACAGCCTGGAAAGCTGAGAGCATCTCTCTTGTGCTCCCAGTGCCTCCCAGCTAAGGGGAAAGACAGGAAACGAGGAATGTAAAGGTTTTGAAGAGTGGGAAGGAGCAGCTGGACAGAATTAATCCTGTGCATGGTGGTGAAGCAGAGGCTGGAGCAGACCCAGGCTGAGGAGACAGGCTGGATGATGGTAAAATGCCTCCTAGAGCACCTGTTTCTGTAGATCTTTGGCTTTTTCTTTTGCATGCTCTCCTACTGGCTAATGAAATCTTTGGCAAAAATTGATGAAAGCCACAATTCTCAGCCTGCAGAGAAGCCCAGTGACAGAACATTTTTTTGGGGTGGTTTCTCTCTCCTCTCCTCTCCTCTCCTCTCCTCTCCTCTTCTTATCTTCTCTTCTCTCTCCTCTTCTCTCCCCTTCCCCTTTCCTCTTTTCTGTTTTTTTTGTTTGTTTCATATTTTTGTTCCAAACTGGGATGACTATCTGAAATACAGATTTTTTTTTTTAGCGAGCAATTTTAAAAAAATTATTTTTTATACAGTGGTGTCCTTGATTCCAGCATTTCTTAACTTTTAACTTATTGGCTTTGCAGAGTTATGCTCCTTTTATGTATAGTTAGTGTGTAACTTTATACAATATATGAAATGCCTTAGGAAGATGATGTGTGAGAAACACACCTGTGCATGTTTGCCTATATCTCTGTATATTAGATAGCCATAGAATTTTAGTTTTCATTTCTTCCAGGGGTGAAGAATATATTATTTAATAGGAACTCTGTTATTCACTGGAAAGGTATAAGTCTAAACTCTCTGGGGTGTAATTACCATAAATGCTAGATATTTATTTTTCTTAATTCTACACAACCAGATCTATATTCATAAACAAATATGTAGTTACTGGAAATTTCAGAGTAATTTTATAATTCTGATCTCTCTTTAGCTAAAACTCTAATTTGACTGACCATATACTGCAGATTTATTTCTTTATTAATTGCATTATCAGGCCCAGAATTTGGAATGGAATTTTCCTATTTGAGCTCTTGTCGTCACGTGCTCCTATTTGCAGGATGAGGCTGTAAGAAACAGACTGTTCTTCATCTTTAAGGCAGCTTGCTTTTTAGTGAGAAAAGTGCAGAAATGTTTGCATTTGGTAGCTGGGAATGATGATCTTTCTCTTCATCTCTCTGCCGACTTTGCTGAACAGCTAAGGATGTCCAAGTTTTCAGCTGGCAGAAGGTGGAAAAATGCCAAGAAATTCAAGGGAGTCACACTGAGCTTCACCAGCCAGGAACTTGCCCCATAATTTTTATTTTAGGCAGAAGAGGGAGTATAAACATTTCCACGGGCCTGGAAAGAACTCCTTTCTATGTGCTTATTACATACTTCAAGTGGACATTTTTAGAAATTAGTAGTTGCTCAAAAATGAAAAACTGGCTGATTGCATCTCTCTGCCAGCACACTCACCAACCTGGTAGAGTTCATAGCTCACTACAGAGAGTGAGAACTTTGCACTAGCTTCACAAAAAAAGTGAGAAAAAAATTGGCTAATGGGACTTTAAGAAGAAATTACAAAGCTCCTTCTGATTTTGCTTAATTTGGCTTCTTGTCCAGTCCTGCTGCCCTCCCAGCCTGTGCTTCTCCCACCCAGCTAACAAAGCTGATTATAAAGCCTGATGTGACAGGCTTAGGGCAGGCATGTTGGAAGTCAAATTAATGTGTTGGGGATTTTTTGTTAAACCAAACCTCAGACTTAGAGGTTTCTTAGAGGCCTTGGCTGCAGCTGCCAAGGGCCAGTCATGCTGTGCCACCTGGGGAGGGTCCCAGTGCAAGCTCCATGCCAGAGCAACTCCTCTCCTTCCACATTTAACAAACCACCAGCCCCACCAAAAATGGTATTTTGACTCTCAGAACTAATACAGAGCTATAAGAGAAGTGACAAATCTGCTGTTGATATGCTGCCAATGTTCACAGCATTGCCATACCAATTGCAATTATATATACATACATACATATATATACATACATACATATATATATGCATACATACATATATATATATATATATTTTGTAATTACCTGGGGTGGAACAGTGATAATGCAGTGTTTCTGGTGTTCTTCCTCTCAATGGGAGGAACACCAGAAACACTGCATTGTAATATAGCTTATTTCTAAATAATAGCTTATTTCTAAATAATTTTATTTTACCTCTGACACTGTGTTCTATCTTTGGTGGATTTTTTTCACCAACAAGACTAAATTTACCAATATAGTGCTACCATGCCACTAGTTCCGCAGATTTCATATGACTAGTTACAGTGGAGGTGGACTGTCTGCTGAAGAGAGTATCCCATTTTCTTTATGTTGTGTATGCAATGTCTTGCAGACGTGCCTTTCTTTTCAAGGCTGCTCCTCTTTGGCAGCTCTGAACAGTGAGCTGTGTATATGGATGTACTACACAGTGTATAGTTGCCAGAAGTTTTTCCCTGCTTGCATCATAGATAATTTCTAACATGTCTAAATTACCATCTTGTTTGGTTTCAGTGAGTTATCAAGGCTGTGTTTCTCATTAACAACCTGAAAATCAGGCCCAGGTTTCATGCCAAGCCTGTGTAACAGGCTCGGATTTCCTTGGGGGAGAGCAGAAAGGAAGAGATGGAGGGTGCTTGCTTGATTGTCTGCTTGACTGTCTCCCCTCCCCAAGCACTGCCAGGTTTCCCTCTGGCTGACACCAGAGGTACATGGAAGACATCTCCACTGCTTCTTCATCTCTCACCCGAGTCCTGTACCCCATTTTTGGGGGGCCTAACAGCCTCATCTGCCTTCCAGGGAGTTTCCTGCCTATGACCCTCTACAGTGGTGTGCATGAGGTGTACTTTTAAATACTTTGAGAGATTAAAATAAACTGCCAGAAAGTGGTCAATGGGTAATAGAAGTACCTAAACATGAAGGTAGGTGAAAACATCTGGTTTTAGATTATTTAGTTCTTCTAATAAAATATATTTTCCTCTCCCTACATGATTATGCTTTGGATAAGGAGTCTGTGCCCAAACATGTGTGGCATGTGCTAACACACTATCTGCTATGTCATACACCATCAGATACAAACTTCCTAGCTGGACACTGAATTCATGATTTGATAAGTCACTAAGTGCAACTGGCATTTCAGAAGCCTGCATAGGCAAAGATAATTGTCTTTTTTTTATTTTTTTTTTTTTCCTGGTGAGACTCAGAGGGCTGTTGCTGGGCACCCTGGAGGCTCCAAATCAACCTTTATTTATTTCTATCCCAGATCCCCAAGCATGCATGACACTGGGAGATCCAACAGTCAGTCCTCAGATGGAAAAAGAGAAGGGAGGGGCAGGGAAGATTCTGTAAAATTAATAACAAGCTTGAGTTTTCATATTCTGTGTTTGTCTGGTGTGTAGGACATAACATCAAGAAGGGAGCTGGCGATGTGTGTTGCCTGTGGTAGGGAAGGCAAATGTGGAAAGGGAGAGGACAGTCCATGACATGGCTCATGATCATCTACCTCTGCCTCCTGAAATGTAGTGGAAATATTTTACAGTAGGTCAGGTAAGGATGAGCCATTTTGGTATTTGGACACAAGAACTTTTTGAATGGAGGCTGCTTTTAGAGAAAATTGTGATTTATTTGAAAGTAATGAGCGAAACTGAATGAGATGCCTTGATGCTTGCCAGTTCATGAGCAAGCAAATCCTATGGCTCCTGCTGGACATGTTTCCCAGGACTAGTAATATGAGAATGTATTTTCATCCTTAGATTTCATCCTTACATTCACAAAGAGCTTTAGACATCCCAGGAAATCAATGGGAATTAGATCCCCAGATGCCTCTGTGAATTTGGCATAATTAGTTCCAGGAAAACACTGCCCAGGCACATTTCCCCTGCTACGTACAGGACTGAAATGCAGGCAGGGATATTTTAGAACAACTGTAGAAATCACATACTTTTGGATTTGGGTCAGTAAGCATTTCTTTCTAGTTTTGCTCAGGTGAGAAGAGATCAGAGATGGGACATGAATCTACAGGGCTCAGGGATTTTGAACACTTTTTAATTTACTGAAATCACTGGGAACAGAGCAAATACAGACACAAGTCACAAACCAGCGGGTGACACAAGCCAAAAGTAGTTTTTAAAGGAAGGCAAACAGGCCTGGTTCTTAATGAGGCCACAGATGTTACTTGAGATTTTGCTCCAGTAACTATCAAGACCACACTAGCATTACACACAGATGTTACACCAAATGATCTTGGGAAGTGGGGGCGTGATGTCATTGGGGGGTTTCAAATCTGGAACACATAATCAACTTATCTTTGTTCTAAGAGCTCTCATTATAGCCCCCCGGGCTTGTTCACATGTCTATTTGCATAGGAAGCGCCCTGAGGAGAGATCCTGTTCCATGACACACATAACTATGGTGACAGTCCAACATACCTGTTGTTTAAGTTCCTCCTTAAGAGTGGATATAACATATTTTGGAGAAGAACTATGGTTGGGTGGAAAGAGGATGAATGGTCTAACTCCCTATCCAGTTCTGAAAATGTATTACTTCCAGAGGAAATCCTGAGAGCATGTAGAGTCGAAGCTCTCCAGGGTAGCGTGATCATCCAGTTTTTCTGAGTAAATGACCCAGAAGAACTGTGCTGTATTCATAACAACCAATATTAGTAATGAGTAGTAGGTTGGTATTTTAAAGGGCTTTTCCTCTAATTAATATTGTAACATTTTACTTTGGCCATGATTTCTCTGTCCATACCCTTTTGTCACTGTCTTGAACCTCTTATTTTGTCTAGCTAAAAAACCTCCTTAAGTGGCTCTTAAAATAGAAATTGGCTCAGATACTCATCACATTTCTGCTTTTGCTAGATGAATTTGAAAGGAATAGAAAAACAACAGCCATCTCTATTATTGGATGTTTCTTCTGAAAATAAATCTCATGCTCAATACTCAGATGCTAAATATAAGTTGCTGTGCTGAGCCAGCATGGCTACTGTCTCAGTTGACTCCCACTGAGCACATATTTAAGAGCCTTTTTGAGTCAACACATTATAAAACAGGCCTTGCAAGGAGCAGGGAGAATGGTGACAGTTTTAACAGCTCCTCTTCATCTTCAAAACAAAGTGTGTGGGACCGGTGGTCAAAAAACAGACATGTAAAAACTTTACATTTCATCTAGAGAAATATTTTCCTGTACAGTTTTATGATGTGTAAGGGCTTTATAAACATGAGTAGGCTCCAATTCTTTCCTTTTCTTTGTGTGTAAATAGTAAAATTTACAAAAGTTGATTTAATCTCTTATCATAAGATAAGAAATCTTATGAATGCCACAAACCCAATTTGGACAGCACACAAATGATGGGTTCGCTGTATGGGAAGGCAAAGCATTTTAGCTGATCTTCATTGCTTATTCCAAAAGTAGAGGTATTGTGTTGGGCCATCATAACTAGGTATGAAGGATAAAATAATTTGCCTGTCCTTATCAACAGAAACTCTTAAGAGTATTGCTCAGAAAAGAACCTATGCAGGTCACTATCTGCAAAACTCCTCTCAGAGTGTGGGGAATCAGTGCTTTATCTCCACTGAGAGCAAGTCTCCAGGCTGACAGCACTGCATAGTGCTCTCCCAGACTGTATTAACTTCTATCTCTATGCTTTCAACCTCATAAAAACAGGGCTTATAAACAGCTGGAGCTGTGCTCTTGTGGGGAAGAGGGGCTGTGCAGAGGACTGCAGTCACACAGCAGTAGCTCCCTGGGCTGTAGAGGGCTGCCCTGCCACAGCATCTCCAGCTACCTTCCACCAGTGAAATGGTGAAATGGCAACCTTCCAAAGGTGAAATGTTCCTCTGTCATCACCCTCATTCCTCGTCCTTGCCTTCAGCCATCTTCCATGGTAGCTGCTCTTTGTGCTCTCCCTGGGCAGTCACTGAAGGCTTCTGAGACAAAAAAAAAAGTTTGGCTTACCCTGCATCTAGCTCTCCTCCAAAGATACTTGTCACCAGCAGAGGTGGAGGTATCCTGTGTGGCACAGGTGTCTGCAGGGAAGCCTATGGTGGTGGGGCAAGCAACAGGGAAAGCATCTGGCAAGTCTGGCAAGATACAGTGAAGCCCTAGACCCTGGTGATGGGGGAGGCAGTGACATGGCAGAACCCAGCTGGGTCAGACAAGACAAAGACAGCCCTAATAGTCATTTGCCTTTCCCCTTTAAGCAGGAACAGGGCTAGGTGCCTGGGGTGGTGTGGTGTGAATCTGGGTCTTGAGACAAGCACTGGAAAATCACAGTGACAGCTTTTTCCCTTTGCACTCATCCTCACCTGCCCTCATGGTAATCCAGCTCAAGATCAAGTCAAGGGGCTTTTTGGCATGCGGAGGGTTTTCCACATTGGTACACGTGCCTAGCAGTGTACACAGGCCTGGCAGGCAGTCCTACAGGACAATCAGCCCTCAGCTGATTTATCTTCTACCTTCTATACCAACAGGAGGGTGTTGCCATGGCTGAGGAGAGCTAAGGAAAGAAAATGTGGTGCATACAGCCCAAACAAAAAACTCACAGCCCTGCACTAAAGTATTCTTGAAACTGTTTTGGGGACTTGGAAAAGAATCACAGGATTACTTGGAAACCCTCTTCTCCCCATTACCTATTACCAGCTGGTCCCAATGAGAAGCTGGATGGGCAACTGCAGTGGAATTACACTGGGGTAAGACTGGGTGATTTCATTGCACAAGAATTACCACTGCATTGCGTGTGATTTGAGGGGTTTCTCAGCGATAGTTGAATCCTAACATGGTTCAAAAGGCATCCAAATTTAGAAAACTTGAGAGCAAACATAATTTAGAAACTATTCCATGCTGGAATCCTCTATAGATGATTGCAGTCAGGAAAATCATTATCAGAAGGTAGCTGTTTAGGCAAAAATAATGCAACAAAGGGTCTGGTTTTGGTGGTTTTGCTTTCTTAACAAAACGTTCCCTTGCACTGCAAATACAAAGGGAAGGAGGAAGGAAAGTATCTGGCTATTTAAATGAAAAATTACTTTTCTCTGCAATCACCTTCTGTCAATAAAATGCTTATTTTCTGACATGTCAATTAGGTGATTCAAAAGCCAGATGACCACTGCCTTCCATTTAGTACTGCTCAGCTGGGTTAAATGTCTTAAGTGTTTACCCTTTATGACCAGTGGCATGTATCTGTTCTTAGTCAAACTGTGCTATGTGTGACATGTTTGCCTGTAGGTTTTTCTCTTGAGGTAAAGTCAACCATTATTATCAGATTCTAAGAAAAATGGTAGGTTAGGACAGTGGTTTCACTGACAGAAATGGGTACAGCTTGTTTTACAGTAATGTGTACGAGAAATATGAAACAGATGAGAAGAATTCACATAGAATTAACCAGCCTGCAATTTAAAGTGCTGCCATTAAATAGGATCATGTATCCATGCTTGATACTTCAAAAGAAAACTCTGCTGTGTTAGACCAGCTATTAGTGAGGAACATTTTGTCCGGTATCTCAAACCAATTTTAAAGATCTTATTACAGACACACACAAGCATGTGTAAATGAAACTATTTACTTCAGAATCTTTAAGATTTGATTTTGTTCACACAAAAGTCTTGAGGGTTTAAGGAATGACTTTGAATGAGGAAAAAGTACATAAACTCTGGGTCCTGATAGAGTCCTAGGAAGAAGGATGGTGTTAATATCGATATAACCTATGTTACGGCTTGTTCTGAACACACAACACTATCTGCTCATGTAAAAGAACAGAGCAGGCAGTGGAATGAGAAAGATTCACATAATAACATTAATTGAACTAATTTAAAATGGGTTACATTTTTAGAAAGCTGTCTTCTGTCATCCACCATGGAATGCAACCCAAGATTTTTTGGTGGGAAAAGCCAAGACACTTCCTTTCTGACTTCTGACCAGAACTGAAAGTGAAATGCTCATTTGGCAGATACAAATAAATAAGCTGAGACAATAGAAGTAACTTTCCCAGACAAAAAATAATCAGAGAAAGGCCTTTGTGAGTAAGAGCAGGTCAGCAGGAGTCACTTCACAGGCCCAGACAAGCCGACAGGAAACAACCACCTCAGTAAAGCATTCTTTGGGGGTGACCTGCTGAGCAGCACCATTCTCAGACCGGGGGTGGGGGGTTCACATCCACACCCACCCTTTGGTGAGCCATACAAATCCAGCGAGTCATTAGCAGTTTGGTCTGAACAGTGTCCCTGAAAAGCAAGAAGTGCTTAGTGCTTGGACATTCAGCCTGGCTCCCCAGAGGGTAAATGTCTCTGCCACTGCCAGCATGCCCCATATCCCAGAGGAAACCTGAGAGGTGAGTGCCTGTGTCATGGCTTGAACACACTGCTGACTTTTCAGGGGATCAGCTGGGAACACTGCTGGGCAGAGCTGTGTAGCTCTGCAATTCATCCAGCATCTCGGGGAAATGTGAGTTTGTAAGACTCAAGGTAACTCAGGCTGGAAGGGATCTCAGGAGGTCTCTAGACTAATGTTTTGTTCAAAGAAGGGTAAACTCTGGGGTCAGACCAGGTTGCTCAGGGCTTTATACAGTCTGAGGCAGTTGAAAATTTCTAGGAATGGAGGCTGAACTGTTCTCACTCAGTGTTCTTTTCTCACCCCCAGCCTAATAGTGCCATGCTGAAGGGCACACAGATGATTGTGGCAGTCCAGAAAGGACATTCAGAGCAATCGGATGCAACTGGACTCTGTAGGTGCCCCTGCACTCTGCTACATGTCCCCAGAGACCTGGTTCTTTCATTTCTCCAGGTAACCACTCACTGGACCAAGCTGTGGCTCACCTTTGCACTGTGTCCTATGTCCCTTACTGCTGAAACCAAGGCACCACATGTGCCTGGGTCTCATCTTGGCATTTCCAGCCACTGCAGTTCAGAAACTCCTTGAGGTTCCTCACTTTTGAAGAGTCTTGAAGTCTTTCTCAGCAGTCTGAGTCTTGGTTCACTGCTGGCTCGGGGTGGCTGGAGCACACAGGTTTTCAAGCGACTTCTCCTTTCAGGCACTGAGTAATCTAATCACAGCATTTCACAGAATCACAAAATTGCTGAGGTTGAAAGGAACCTCTAGAGGTTATCCAGTCCCAGTCTGTGCTCAAAGCAGGGTCAGCTATAGCAGGTAGTTCACAGCTGAGTCCACTTTTGTTTTGAGTATCTCCAAGGACAGACTCCATAAACACTTTGGACAACCTGTGCCAGCGTTCAAATATCCTCATAACAAGTAAAAGCTTGTCTTATGTTTAACTGGAATTTCCTGTATTTCAGTCTGTGCCCATTACATATTGCCATATTACCATTATACCATATTACACACTGAAATTCAATGTACAGTGATACTCTTGTGCACACTACTGTCAGAATAATTATCTCTGTCTGTCTGATCAAGTTGTATTTTATAACAATAACACAGCACTTAATAATACATTTTCAGAGGAAGGAAATATATTTATTTATGCAAAAACTTGCCCAGTAGCTTAAACAGAGAGTGTGAGAAAAAAATAGCTTGGAGTTTTTAAAATAACTTATGATTCACAATAAAGATTTCTATACAATTTCAGCAATTTTATGCAGCAATATAAAATATGATTCGTAATCTTGTTTGTGAAGATATCTCACTATTTTATAAACTGTCATGAGGAATAATACAGTTGGATATGGCTGCTGAAGTTTATTTTTTAAATTATTCTAAAAGGAGGAAGCCAAAACTACAAATGAAAATTAACAGTTTTTTTTCTATATTCTGCATTGCCATATTTTGTGCTGTATTTTTAGGGTTAGTGTCTCAATATACATATCAAGAAGCACTTACAGACAAGATACACAAAGCATCCCCCATTATCAAAGGGCTCCTTTTCAGAAACCAGTATCTCTTCAGCTGAGAAAGTCTACCCATGATATAGGGTAGGCTTGTTCCACATGATGCAATGTTCTGCAGATCAGCACACTTAAGCCATATGGAAAAGCTCTGTTGTGTCCCATCAGCTTTGTGAGATCACCACCAAGCCTTCTCTTCTCCATGGTAAGCCATCCCAGCTCTCTCAGCCACCTGTATGACAAGTGAGCAGTTCCTCACACACCTTAGCAAACTTGGTCCCATGTGTCCATGTCTTTCTTGCACTGGGGAGTCCAGATGTGAGTAGAGCATCTAGGTGTGTCTCACCAGTGCTGAACAGAGGAGAAGAATCGACTTCTTCAACCTGCTGGCAACATTCTTCCTAATGCCATGCAGGAGCCTGTTGGGTCTATTTGTTTTTTGTTACAAGGTGCATTGCTGGCTTATGGTCAAGTTGGCGTCCATCCAGACTCTCAAGACACTCTTTTCTGCAAAGATGCTTTCCGCTGGGTCAACTTCCAGTATGCTCTGGTGTGTGGGAGTTGTTCCTGCTCAGGAATTCACTCCTTCTTGAATTCCATAAGACTCCTGTTGGGTCAGTTCTCTTGCCTGTCCCTACCCCATGAATGTCTGGTTTATCAACCACTCCTCCCAGTTTCATACCTTCCAAAATACTTCTGCATGTGCACTCTGCCATATCACCCAGGTGATAATGAAAATAATTAACAGTGGAGGACCTGGATCCATTCTGGAGTACACCACTAGTGACTGGCCTCCAACTGGACTTTATGTTGCTAACCACAGCCCTTTGAGCTCCACAGTTCAGCCAGTTTGCAATCACCACTGTCTATCTAGCTTGTACTTACTTCATTTGTCTATAGGGATGTTACAGGAGACAGTGTTGAAAACAACTGTTGATCTCCTCTCATCCACCAAGCTAGTAATTTCATCATAAAACATTGATGGTACAGTCAGGCAGGATTTACCCCTTGTAAATCTATTCTGATGACTCCAAACCACCTTCTTGTCTTCTCTGTGCTTGGACATGGTTTCCAGGATTAGTTGCTCCATCACCTTCCCAATGACTGAGGTGTGGATGCCTGATGCAGGGTTCTCTGGATCCTCCATCTTGCCTTTCTCCAATATAGAGTGATATTTTGTCTCTTTCATTTCGTAGGAACTTCTCCTTAAGTTTCTCCTTAAGATGCCTTAAGTTTCAGCTTTCACGTTATCCAGATTCTGTACTGCATTAGTATATAATTGAACATGATATAAATTTTAGCAAGTTCTCCTCAAGGTTTCATTAGACAAAACAATCCTTTTCCAGCCTGAGAACCAAGGACACTGTTGCAGCTTCAGGCCCAAAAAGTATAAACAACAGCAAACTGAGGAGAGCAAACTGAGAGGATGGTATTTCATAACCTGAAGCTGTAATTGGACAATTAAATCCAACATGTAAATAAAAAAAAACAACTTATAAAAGTGTGAATACTTGTGACGTGGTGTCCATCTTGGTGTAGTCTGGGCCAGGCTCTTGTACTGCCCACTATGTATCCTTTGAAGGCCTTTTAAATGAATACCTGCTTTTTATTCCTTTAACACTGTCTAGCCTCTGTTCTAGGTAGCTTCTCAAGGCATCACCCTGTATTCCATGGCCTTTCAAACATAATCAAGAATGGCCTCACAAAGACATCAGTCAGCTCTCTCACCAGCCACAGATACAACCATCAGTTCACACAGATCTGTCTATGTTCAGTTTCCTAAAGCGTTCCTTAACCTGACTGACCTTTACTGAGTGTAATTCTTCCTTGCTTCGGGCTTTCTGGCTGGTCTTGGGAACATGGGATTCCTGAAGAGTGTTCTTACCCATAAAGACTAAGGTGAGGAAACCACTGAGCACTCCAGCTCTCTCCATGTTCAGTTGTCACCAGCTCCCCTACACCATTCTGCACTGAGCCTAGCTTTTCCCTAGTCTTCCTTTGCTGTTGATATGCCTGCAGAAGCTCTTCTTGCTGCCCATTACATCCCTCACCAGTTCCAGCTGTCGATGGGTTTTGGCTTTCCTAATCCATTTCATGAAACATTTACCACCACAGTGGAAGGAATTTCCTTCATTTCACTGAGACCAGTCAGATTTATGGGCTTAAAATTCTAATAAGATTATGCCTGTAGTACTGTATACTGTGTTAAAAAAATCTCTAACCCTTCTAATGACAGCAGTATCATTAACTGTGTTTTCCCATTATAATTTATTTTACCAACAAGTCTCAGAAATCTGATTTTCCGTACTTCACATCTGAACTCAGTACCCTTTTGAATGCTACAAGTGTGATCTCTTGCTGCTGAGCTCTCTTTGAAGCCTTTGCCCAGGCAGGAAAAAAATTATTCATGTGATCCCATATGATTTCAGACTGGCCATTAAAGTCTAAACCCATTTGAGGAGGTGACTGAAAAATTTTGAAACCCAAGGGAATGAGTTGAGGTTTTGCTACTGACCTGATTCTATAATGAGACAAATCACTTCACTGCCTTGCTTTCAAAGCCTTTCTAAACAAAGTATGAATCAAACCTGAATCCTTATATATTACAGAGGATTTTAGCCCTTACTTCAGGGGAGAAGAAGAGGGTGTCCCATGTAACTACATTTCCATATTAACATTTGGAAGTAAAATATGCCTTCATCTTACGTAACATGCCTGAAAAGGTTGGAGGAACTCCTCCATGAAAATTCTGGTGTATTTCTTTGATTATGGGATGGTTCAGAAATGAAGCAAACTGGGCTACTCTTATAATTAGGACTAAACATTTGGCAGGTTTTGTCCCACAACAAATCAGTGACAGACCATGGGCACTTCATGTCCTGAGTCACACATTGAGAGCTATGGTCAGACAGTTCAGTGTAGAGTTTGGTTCATGTTAGGCCATGTGCAAAACTCAAAGGGAAACTTTGGTCAGGTTGTCTGTCCAAAGTTCAGAAATAATTAGGAGGAGAGAGGGACCTTTGATATTGAGTGTTGCTTTTACTCAGCTCCTTGAAGAATGAAGGGAACAGTAAGCTCCAGAAGAATTCACAGGATGAAACTGACAGTGAACTTTTTGGGGTCCCACTGTTCTGGGTTGGGAGTGAATCTGGGACTGAATCTGTAGCTAAAACTACAGAAACAAATAGTATGGTTTGGGAATGTGGTTTTGCTTCTGAGGAGAGCCACATGGAATGGCTCACATCTGTACAAGAAAATGCTTTCTCACTAAAATGGTGTAGTACAGTCCAAAATTGCACCAGGGAGAATGCAGAGAGCTGAACAGCACGGGTCAAAGTCAAGCTTCTGGCTCCTTTTATTAATATAGTTTAAATTTGGGGACCATTGTGGTTTCAACTTGGTAGGCAGCTAAGCACTTCACAGCTGCTTGCCCAGTGTCCCACGGTAGGATGAAGGGAAAAAGGATAAAAGTGAGAAAAGTAATTGAGATATGAAGAGCTTAATAATAATAATAATAATAATAATAATAGTAGTAAAGGAGGAAAAAACTAACAAAGAGAGAGGAAAAAACAAACAAACCCATGAAAAAACGTGATGCAAATGAAAGCAATTTCTCACCACGAGCAGATCAATGCCAGCTCCTGTGCAAGTGCAGTTCCCGCAAACTTCCACTGTCCCAGATTTAGAAATAAACATGACTTAATATGTTCTGGGATGTCCCCTTGGTCAGCTGGGATCAGCTGCCTCAGCTGTGTGCCCTCCCAACTTCATCTAGACCCCCAGTCTACTCTCTGGCAGGGCAGTGAGAGACAGAAGAAACCTATTGATGCTGTGCAAGCACTGCTCAGCAATAACTAATGCATACCTGTATTATCAGCACTGTTTTCATCACAAATCCCAAACATAGTCCCACATAAGATATTATGAAGAAAATTAACTATCCTAATCAAGCTCAGTCTGGGGTTGCTGGCCTGTCTGCCACTAGGATGGTTCCTATGACAGAACCAAGATACTCTGGACCAATCAAGAGAGAAGACTATGTACACTTATAGTCTTTAAATTGTATTTTTAAATTTGATTTTTAACTAAGAAAGCTGTGGGGTTTGCCAGTGAAAGGTTTTCCTTCGTCTCCAATGTGTAAAAGTTTTTCCTGGCAATAATAAGTTGGTAGGAGGATTTTTCAGCTTCTGGCTTTGAAATGAACCCTGAACCTGTGACAATGATCTTCAGCATCATTGTCCCTGTCCATGTCCTGGAGAAATGCCTGAGTAAAATGGCTGAGTGCAGGAGATCTTGGTGCCTTCCTCACCAGCTGCAAAGCTTTCTCTCAGTGTATATACAACTACTGTTTAAGTTCTCCCATTTGTACAGAAAAGCATTTTGCCAGCACATACATGTACCTGTGTCCCATGCACTCGATTGCTTTGGTGAATCACTGCCTCTCAATCCACCCAAGTCACTGCACAGAGCTCAAAGGAGATGCGTACACTTGCATTCCCAAAGGGATTTTAGCAACTTATTCCCAGTTAAGTCAATATTTTTAAGAGGAGAAAGATGGGATATGATTTATGAGGTTTCCTCTGGCTTTACCTCACTCCCTAAATCTCCTTCATGTTATCTGTGAAGGCTCAGACCCTCAGGACCAAATGGATGTTGTTTTCCCACTGTTTTCTTTCAAAGTCAAGCTGTGGAAAACAGTGCCTCAGTATAGGATAAACAGCAAAGCTTTCCCATTTGAAGAATTTATTTTTAAAAAACACTGTTGCCAATTAGTACCCAAAATGAGTATTAAGGAAGAATGAAGGGGGGAAATACAACAGCACTGCTGAACGGATACGTTTTCTTGTTCATAGAAAGTTTAAAGCTAACAACTAGGAAAATCAAATTAGTATAGACATCTGGAGAGAGGGGAAATTGTGTTTCTATTGTGCAATGTTAATGCCTTAAAATGTTTAAAACAACAGGGCTGGGGATGTGAGACTTCATTTAATTAACATGCTAGGAAACCTTATTATCAAGTTGAATGTGAATTCTTCTTATATTTTACTCGCTCCATTGCCTGGGGCTGGCTACAGGAGGCCTTATCCCTATTTTCCTGTAAAAACTACTTCCACATTCCACATCCCAATTACTCTGAAGGGCATACCCAAGCTCCCAATAAAATCATGCTTGGAGTCTTTGCTGACTTCTAAATTCTATTCTACATGTGTTTCTGATCACAAAATCAGATTTCCAAATGTCAAAATTATACTTTGAGTGGAGACTGAATAATAGTTTAAGCCTTTTTATTTGTGTAGATAGCCAAAAATGAAAATGTGAAGCACCTGAAAAGTCTCTAAATTGCTTGCTTTATTTGCACTTGAAGCAGTGTCCTGAGACCTATTGTATTGCAGTTCATCTACACTTCGTGTTGTGAACACCGAGGGGGCAAGGACTGCTCGGATTTGCCTAGTGCAACATCTCCATCACACTGGTGGGGACAACCCGCTACTGCCTTTGTTCAAAGAAATCACTAAACCAAGAATAATTCAGAATGGTAGGTTTTGTTTCACTGTTCAGGCATTTTTAAGGTGGATCTAGGTAACCCATTCCTCTCTGGTTAGCCCCTGTGGCCTTTGTTTTGACTGTGAAGGGCAGGCTGCCTGCCTATGGCAAGGAGGGAAAAAGAGCAGGTAAGATGGAAGCTTTTAGTCAGGTCTTCTGTTATGAGAAAGGCAGATAGCAGTGAGAGGACAGGATGGGGCACAAGGTCCCATTTCACCTTTGCTGATGGCAAGGTGATAGCCACAATGGTGGCCTTGGCTAGCATGGCTGTTCCAGAGCTGCAGACAGGATTCCCTGCCTGCACCTGGGGACAGGATGCTTTGGTATCCTCTGCACCTTCATGTGCTCAGCCATGGGAAAGGCTGGAGAAGCAACAGCTGAATGGGCTGACCCAGAGGTTGGCTGTGGATGCTGGTGATGGCAGGAGAGGACCCACAGTCCCTTCCTTCTCCACAGCCATCTGCTGCTCTCTGCACAAGCTGTACGTCCAGACCCAATATTGTCTATAAAATGGCAAGATTTTCAGAAGCACCATTTAGTGTTTGTACACAGGGAGTCCACTCACCAGTACAACGTGCTGCCTTATGTGTTTTTTTGTTTAAATATTGTCCTCCCCACCCCATATTGTCAACATAGATAATAGCAAGTGATTTGCTGCATGATATTCCCCTCTCAAGCTCCACTGCTTTTCTTCTGTCAAATGCTCATTGTAAATTCTTGTAATGTGAAACAGCTCATTGGAGCAGGGCTCCACATTTTCTCCTGTTTCTGGTAACTTGTGAGAAGTTGTCACTTCGTATCTAGGAGAACTCCAGGGAAAGATGACAGGCACCACAGGCCGCACATTGCAGAGCTGGAGGAAATGGATACTAAACACAATGTCATTTAGATTTAAAATAATAGCTCTTAAGTGTTCACTCTTGTTTGTAATAAATATATTATATATAAACTTTTGCTTGTGGCTGAAATCTAAACTATCTGTTTTAAATGAATGATAACATAAAACATGTCATAATTCCTGGTCCATTACTATTGATGCAGCACAACTTAACATTCCACAGCATAGTTAGGCTGAACCATGCATAGTCATGAAAAGGTGAAAGCAGCTGAATTCCAAACGTACAGCTTCTATAGCCCTTGGTCCATTGCAGCTTAATAACAGCAGTTTCTGCTAGTCATCAATTGCTTCAGTGTCATCCTTGGGACTGATTATTTATGGATCTGAAGATGTTCTTTTTTCCTTTGCAATGCAAGGTGGATAACCTTGACTAGGCTTTGTGAGGGTTTAACTCTGGATCAGGAAGACTAAAAGCATCAATCCACTCTGTCCTTCACTTCCCTTTCCAGTGGAGAGGCTAAGCCCCCTTTATCCAACCTTGTTCTGCACAGTCTGGCAGGAGTCTCTTTGCTTGGGGCCCGCTGCTGTTACAGGTGAAAGTCAGTGGGTTTGCCTAAGTCTGAAGCTCATCACGAGGTGATCTGTTCAAATGGATCTGAGAAAAAACATCAAAAGAAACAGAATACCATATCCAGAAGCAACTGACAGCCAGGGTCATCACATACAAGCTTTCACCAAGCAAAACTATTTAAGCGGTGAATGCTTGACTTGTGAAGAGATTTGTATCACGTAATGACATCAGAATTCACTTATGGCATGAGCATCCTCTAGAAAGTGATCTTCAACACAATATAACGTAGAAAAAATTGAGAAAAAAAGGAGAAAAAAAGGGGAAAGAAGGGGCAGAGAAATGCCCCTCAGCTTTTAGTCTTTAGAAACAGAGGAAGTCTGTATGCACCCTCGCATACCTTTGAAAGCTTCCAACGTATTTGGCTTTTGCTTCTGTGACAGCTAGTCTTATGTCAAGATGAGGATATTTGATCTCCTCATAATGAGCTTGTGGACATTCAGTTTATTACCTATTACTGCCTGACCTGGCTTTCCATTCTTCATCATGCTGTCTGCAGCACCACCACAATGATTTAGACCATTTACAAATAGAGTAGAGGGAAGTGAATCTAGAGTTTAATGTACAGAAGGATATGTAGGCGAAGTTCAGGTGGGGAAAACAACAGAGAAGCTTTTCTTCTTAAAACTGATTAAATTTGGCAGTTATTTTTCTGTCAAATCACACAGACAAACAAGTCAACCTTTAAAAGATGTATGATACACAAATTGTGCGAGTACATGTGAATAGATATGCATGTATATAAAATCATGCACTTATATGTGTAACCATAGACATCTGCTTTCAGATCCAAATCCAACAGCATCCTTTTCTTTACACCAAGTGTAGTTAAAGCAAGGAGCTTGTGACCAGTGTACCAATGGGCTAAAAATTGCCAGAAAAATAAGAGGCAGAAAAGACAGGGATTTTTTGACCACAAAGGTACAATTTACAGTTTAGGTGATCTCTGAGCCACAGTCTGAGAGCAACTGAAAAGTTTTATCAGAGAAATTATGAATGCTGACTTTCTTGTTGCTATAGCCTCACCCCTGCTGTTGCCCACTCTGGGGTGGGGGCCAGTCATGTTTCTCTGCTGGGGAAGCAGGGATGTGCTCATGGTGTGTTTTCGCTATGCCTACCTGACAGCAGGATGCAGTGAAGATCCAGTTCTACAGCAGTCAGGAAGCTACGTGAAGCAGTGTAAAGAAATGTGATACAGATGTGCTGTCTTTTAAAATTCTGATCTGATGCCAAGGCTGCAATTACAGGACTTAGCTCAGCTGCCCCAGTGGCTGTCTGGGACAAGATAGATTATGTGTGGCATTTTGTTCCCATCAGAGAGTTTGTGCCACCAATGTTAACTCATCCCTGTGAATGGAGCAGCTGACAGAGGGAAGGACTTTGCAGAATTGAAAATTCTGTTAAGGATCAGCTGGACTCTGTGGTCTTGGCCATCTCTCTCACAAAAAAAACTCAGTATTATTTGTGCTGGAAACTCCACTTGGAGGACTTAGTTTATGGTGTGATTTGGGTGAAACAGCCTCTTCAGGTTATTGTTACCCTTTTCAAAATGTAGGGGGAAGGCAAGGACTCAACTGAAACTAGACAAAAACATATAAAGAAATGTGTATTTTCAAATGTTTCAAATGCAAACAAGAGAGAATATAAAGGAGAACTTCAAAAACCCCAAAACCTTGAGAGTCCCTGCAAGAATTAGAGGTTCTCATGCTGGGGCTCTGTGGATTTGAATGAGAAATCAACATAAAATGAATATGAAATACTAGCTTACACTACAACTGGCTCAGATTAGGCAGAGATTCCCTGAAATCCTATATATCTAAAATATTTGGTATATCTAGCTAGATACCCATTCCCCAGGACCACTATTTAGCAGGTTTATGAGATACTAGAAATGTCTAAGGGAAAATATCAGCCCTTAGTGGGAAAAGACCAGCAGCTTTTAATTTCACTCACCATCTGCAACACATTCCATTCTGTCTTGTGAAACTGAAAACAAATTTGGCAGAAGGCAGTCATCTGATTTTCATGTAATTCAATAATTTATCATGAAAAATATTCATTTATAAACAATTACTTGTTTTGGAATGATAGCAGCTGTCATTTTGGAGTCTGTAGTTTCCCCCCAATGGGGTATTTTTCTGAGTTTATCCATCATTAAATCATGCAGTGTTCAATGTGTTTGGAATCTGGTCTGAATGCATTTTACAACGTGTTTATGTTTTGTTATGTGCATAATTTCGTTTTTGCTTTACAGACATGAAATCCAATATTGCCAGATGTAGAAATCTCTTTTCTGAGCAGCTCCTCTTGTATCAACTCTTGATACAATTCAGGAGGAATTCCCCCATACAAAATACCACCATTTCTGTTTTGCAGTCACAAATCTGTAACTACCCAAGTCACACACAATAAACAGCTCCAGCTAGAGTCCCTCCAGGCTTGACCAAAAGGCCCATGTAAGCATTGCCTTTTGGATTTAGCTAAAAGCATGCAAACATTTTCTTTCATTGCTGTCATACTATCACAGGGTGAAAACCAGACAACACCAACCCAGCAGAAAAGACTTACACAAGCTGCCAACCTCAGGCAGGACCCTGATGTTAGCAGCATGACTGGTGTTTGTGTGCACAGGAACCAGAGTCAGGCATTCTTGAGAGAAGGAGCTTGCCAGCATTATCTTTATGCTGATGTCTTCTCAGAAATAACAACTCTACAGTCTTACAGATACAATGGGAGAGGGTAATTAAAAAAATGAACGAGTTTCTCAATAATAAGTACATTGGTTGGCAAAGGATTAAATGGAAATTTAAGTATGCTATTGTGGGGCTTAATAAAATCTAAAGCCACATAGAAAGATCCCTGTCAAAGAGGTGATTTTCCTATCTTCTTAGTTATTGTACCTTAGAAATGACTGTGAGGTGTCAGCTGAAGTTGAATCAGCTATGCCAAATCTGGGGACACCTTGGCATGGGTAGAAGTTTTCCCAAAAAAGTGCTCTTTTTTGGAGCTTAAAAACCATTATATAATAATTAATTCATTAGAAACTGGGATGAAACACACTCTTTGGAAAACATTTAAAATACAAATGATTTGATTAACAAATTTTCCGTTTTCAGATGTTTGGTTTCGTTACTTGTGACTTCACATGTGCTCAACTCCCTGACTGCTCTGTTACTTTGGACCTAATTTCAAAACGAAGGTTAGAAGTAAAAGGTTAGAAAACAAGCAAAGATTGGAGGATATTTCCTGTTGAAAACTTCCTGTGAAAGCTGTTGTTATGGAAATTTAGCAATTTTACTATTAAAACACAGATGCCTTTATGGAAGTGCATATGAAGCAATGAAACAAAGATAAGAGCTGGGTTTTTAATATACTGGGAAGATGGACAACAAAAAGGGTTCTTGCTATTGAATCCCATCCCATTTCTGTTCAACACTTCAGAATGTACTTAAGGTTAAGCATGTGCTGAAGTCCCAGTGTATGAATTGGCCCTGAGCCACACATGCATTCAAACATCTCCCTGAACAGAGCAAACAAGCACACTTTTAACTACTTTGCCAAACGGGGCTGATACAATTTGTCAGATTTGTCAATGCCTTGGAAAAAGGGGAAATGTAAAAGGGTAAACTTGGCAGCTGACTGGTGTTATATCTCTCTGGCTGATATTTGGGGAGAAGATGCAATGTTCAGTTGTCGGTCAGCTCAGTGGGGGATGAAACTCAAGGCAGACAGAGGCAGAACAACACATGCTGGAGGCAAATACCTTAACATTTTCAGGCCCACAACTAGCTCCTAAATCAAGTGCAACCACTCAAAAAAACTTTAATAAAATCATAGCAACCACTGTGGACAGCTCAATGAACACCTCTGTTTTGCAGGAAGCAGAGGTACAAGAATCCAAAGAGAATGTTAGGACATAAAAGGAAGGTAATGGAAAAAAAAAAAAAAAAGACGAAGTATTGAAGCATAACTGAACCAAGAGTGTAGAATTTCACATTCATTTCTGGTCACCCCTTCTTCTGCCAGATGGCTGATACAGTTGAAAAGAATTATGGAAACAGAAAAAACAGAGAAATTTTAAAGGTTTGGGACTATTAGATTATCAAAAGAAAAGAAAAAAAGAAAAGAAAGATAATTAAATGTGATCCACTAGAGATGTAAGTGATGATGGGGAAAAAACCCATCATGTACCCCTTTTTACCTTTTTTGTCACTGAACAAAACAGAAAGGGGTCCTCCAGGAAACTTTCCAAAAGTTGAACCAAGAGTTGTGTACTACCCCATTATATTGAAAGCTAACCTAGCTAAATATTTGCTTTTTAATTATAAGCTTTTTTGACCTTTAGATCTCATTGCTCCAAAATTTGTGGAATTTGAATAATAAAATAATTAAATACTACACACTGATGTGGATACTTGGCATAACCTAAACTGCTTAATACTGGATTTGCTCCTGTGCTGGAAACAGATGGTTTCATATTTCTGTGCATAACCCAGCTCTTGAGAAGGGGGAATTTTCTTCTTTTCCTTGGAATAGAGTTGTCAGGGTTTTTTCCCGACTTGCTGATTGCAGTTCTGAGCATCTGTCTATAAGAATCTACCAACCAGAGGCTGCCTAACAACTTGGATAACAAACTGTGGGATTGTTCAAATTCAGCATTTGCTGTGTGCCTTCCTTCCTCCATGGAGAAGACTTCCCCTGGTGGAAAAAATAACTGCATTGGGCATCATCCTCTGTAGGCAGACATTTTTGGGATGTTTGTTTACATGTTCCCTCCATGCATCAGAAAGCATCCATGAGCCATGGAAATGTACCTAAACCCCTAAATCACTGGAGCAGGGAGATTGACCTTTCTCCACATTTTCCCTCTTGTGGTGACACGACTGACAGCCCAGCTGAAGTGGAAACATTCAAGATCAGGTTGGATGGGGCTCTGAGCATCCTAATCTGATTGAAGGTGTCACTGCTCACTGCCAGGGGTTGGGAATGGGTGATCTTAAAGACCTCTTTCAACCCAAACTATTCTATGATTGTATGATTCTCTCATTTTCTTCACCTCTCTTATGCTGTGTCGGAAAAGATGTCCCTGTCCTTAGACCTGCACTAAGCACAGGAAAAAAATAGAGCTCTGAAAAAATAGCTGGTATTTGGGTGCAGGTTCTCTGCTGTCCTGGCTCGGCTGAACTGATGATGGTGAAGAAGGGCACCCAGAAATACCTGGCCAGCACAGAGTACCTTCCATCTCTGGTGTGTTTTCCAGAGCTTACACCACTGATCTGCAGGACACCCCTGAGGTCTATGCTGGCATTGCTGCTCTACAGAGGGGCGAACAGCAAGTTTAGGTGACACACCTGAGGCTTTGGTGGGGGGCACTTTCAGAGCAAGGGGTAGTGCAGGGGAATCCCCACTCCAGAGGGGTGAACAGTAAGTTTAGGTGACATACCTGAGGCTTTGGTGGGGGGCACTTTCAGACCAAGGGTAGTGCAGGAGAATCCCCATTCCAACAGTGAGAAGAAAGCACGAGCTCTGCAAGACTGGCCAGTTTTTTTCCTAGGATTTGTAGGATATTTATAACTACCTTTTGACATTCATTGTGCTTGCAAGTGTCAGCTTGGAAATTTCTGAAAGAAAATAAAAGAAAAACCAGCTTCTGGATGAATGTGTTATATTTGAATTCTGGTAAGTGGCTGCTGGTGTTGCTAAGAATTACTGGTTTTAACGGAGGATTTCTAGCAAACCCCCCTGTTGCCATCACATGCAGCAACCCAAAGGAAGAGCAGAGGTGAACTGCCTGATTAATGCTGAGCTGCTTTCTTCTCACATGTAACCATCCTGTGTTTTTCAGAAGATGTTTCAAATTATTTGGTCAACCTAATTCAAATGCATATGAAAAAAACCTATGAGAAGTAATAATTTTGGGGTAATGTAGTGTTATAAATGAGTCAATATTGGCTTTATACAAAATGCAGCCTTTCTTTATAGTGCTGAGTCAAATGAAATGACGGAAGTTTTTCTGCCAGCAGTATACAACTTACAAAGGCTGCACAGCAGATGCTGCTGATTGTATTGGTAAGGGCTGAATATGTACATCTCAGCCCTTTCAGTGTACTAGGGAAAAGCAAGCTAATCCCTTGCTCTGTCACAGCAGTACAGCCTACTTCCCATTCCTGCTCCTACATCCACCCCAGCAGAGCTGCGGTTTTGGTCATCATGTGCTTTCTTCTCTGGGTGTAGGAAGAAGTGAGTACAGGGCTCTGCTCATGCAGCTGCCAAAGGCAGGGATGTCTTTTTGGCCCATGTCCTGCTTTGACAGAACAAACAAGGAAGAGGCTTTCTGAGATTTCTGCCTTTCACATGTTTTCTCACTGGAGTTTATGTTGCCCAGTCCTCTAGAAATCACATTGTAGAGGCAAAAGTGGAGGATGACCCCAGATATTCATATGGGAGAAACTGCATATTTCAGGCTAGAAGGAGCCCCTAATATCTCTCCATGCTCAGAAAAACATCTCCTTACTCTTTGCTAGCCTGGCTAGCTAAGTCTGGCTTATATTTTTGTACCTAGAATTTCTGGTTTTATATGACTGCCAAATTTCAAAATTACAAACCTTTGACACTTACCCGTGCATCATTTTGTTCCTTACAACACTTGAATGCCAGATTTGAGACTTCCCCAACTCTCCCTGTGCATTCCTGTATCCCCTGGGAACCACAGTCTGCCTCTGTTACCTGTGCTGTGCCATGGGCACAAAGCTTCATTCCATCCCCAACTCAGATCCCTGCCAGGCTTCCTCCTTCACCTTTGCTGGCTCCTGAGAGATGGCAGCTTGCGTTATTGTGTGCAGGGTGGACACACTGATTTCACTCGGGCTCCTTGCAAAGATACCAAATCTTTCAAAGTGAAAATAAATTAGCCCACAATGGCTAGGCAAAACAGGCTTGATAAATGGAAGTTTTAGTCAGCAATGTTTAAAGTGAAATCAGTAAAGTGTGCATAATGATGGATGAGTCCAGAGATTTTTATTAAATACAATAGCCTAAAGAAATGTAGGGAGCTGTTATAAATGAAGTGAATGCTAATTTAACTAAAACAACTCTTGTTTAGAGAAAAATGTTGGGATTTATTATCCTATTAGTTGCTTTTTTTTTTTTTTTTTTTTTTTTTTTTTTTTTTTTTTTTTAGGGGGGTCCTTGGGGGGGGTGGGGGGGAAAAAAAAATTTTTTTTTTTTTTTTTTTTTTTTTTTTTTTTTTTTTTTTTTTTTGTAAGGAGGAGCTCTCAGGGTGTCCTGGGCAGAAAGTCAAATTCTCCATTTACCCAAGATGTTTAAAAAAACATCCTCTTGAAAGCTGAAACTACTGAGTTTTTGATGGGACAACATAAATATATTTGAACTGTTGTCAGTACAAACTAGGCATCCTGAAAAGCATAGTACATCTCCACTGGACATAATATTATTAATGTCTTTGAAACAACTCAGCATTTATTTTGAAATAGCAAAGAGGTTTGATTCACTTCCAAAAGGAGCTGTAATCCAAAAGTGTCTCCTATTATAATGTTTTAAATGACTGGATGTACAGAAAGAAAAACACAGTATTTTTGGAGGCTCAGCTGATTGAAAAATTAGTTTGAAAATGTCTGCTGGGAACCAGTTTGCATTGGACTGCTGTTCAGACTTGATGCCCTTACTTCATTCTCAGATTAAAGAGGTTGGGTTTTACCAGCCCTTCAGCCAAAATACCAGTCTAGCGTTGGGGATGGGTTACAATGCATGTTGTGGAACTGCATGCTCTGATCTGCTCTCTTGCCCCTTTGTAAGGATCAGGAATATCCCAGAGACCCTGCTGCAGTCAGCTTCTGATGCTCCTAGCCCTACGGGACCTGTTCTCACCCTGATTAGAGTCAGCCATGCTGGAGAAGGGAAGAAGAAAAGTCTGAAGCATGGAAGTATCCAGCTACCTCCAGCTTTTCAGTGGATGTTTTAGGAAACAGGACAGACAGAGGCAAGCTAATCTAGATCTAGGTTAGATCATGCTCTCTGCTTCTTTCATCTTCCACTCCTCTCTTCCCTCCCAGGCTAATATGAAGTCTTGGTATTGAAATAATCTTCTTCTATAAATTTTCCCAGTATCACCCAAAACTTCAGAGTTCATTGCTTCACAATGCTGGATTCTGCTGCACATTTTGAACAGCTGAGTCTCAGATGGTTAAAAAACTCTCAGATGGTTAAAAATGGGTTTTGGTCTGGTGTCAAACTATTGCCACTCTGCTTTCATCGTAGTGAGTGCTGTGAAATATGACTTACTAATGTTATAGAAAAAGAAAGGAAAACAGTTCAAAAATTCAGAGGTAAATGACTAAATAAGGCTTGCAATGGGAGAACAGTTCTCTGTCCTTTTAGCTCTGAAGTATGTCTGGGAAAACTCCTGGCTTGAGAGTAATTTAGATGGCTTTTGAATGGATAATTCTGAGAGAAAATTTAGCTGGCAAGAGTGGAACCTAGTTTTTTTTGATTCCATCTTATTTCCTTAAAGATATAAGCCTCCAAAAGTCAACAGGAGAAAGTCAAGTGCAGCAGGAAAAAAAAATTCAATTCCTTCTTCTGGTGCTGCTTTTTCTGGTCATGACTGATAAAGTGCTCAGCATCGGTGACCTTATTGACAAGCCTGAGTTTGGAAAGAAGCTCATGTGCCAAGGATTGCTTGGGGCCTGCTGAAGCAGGCAGGTTGCAATGGATGAGGATCAGACCAGTGGAAACCCCTCCATGTCCTGGTGGACTGGAGAACTGACAGGGCTCTGGGTCATGCCTCTCCTGCACCTTTGTGCTCCCAGAGGCAAACAGTGACCAACAGGGTGTGTGCATGTATGAGCTTTCAACCATTAGCACTATCTAATAAAACACCTTATTGCTCTAAGTATAAAGCTTCTCTGCAGCAGTCATGCTTATCCTTGAAAACTCTATGTGTTCCATCTGACTTCTGCTCTCCAAGATTAGGTCATATTTAAACTGCTGGACCAGCTAGATCTTGGATTTCTCCCACCTCTGCATCCACCAGAGACCTGGATTGTCCCCAGTCTTAGGATGCAGAGATGAAACTAGGTTATGGGCAGAACGGAGCAGTGACACAACTGGCCGGGCTGTGCTTCTGGGCTCTGCTGAGTCAGAAGGTACATTTTTCCCTCAATCCCTCAGTTCAGGCAGACTTAGGAGTTTGCTTGCATTCCCTGCAAGGTCTCCACGGCCTGGGCAGCTTATCCCAATGCTTCCCTGGGAGGAAACATGATGGACTGATGCCTGTGCCAGAACAGTTCACATGAAGCTCACCAACTAGAAACTGTCCAAGTTGGATTTTGCAGCTAAGAGCATTTACTTTTCAGCAGTCTCTCCTTAAAAGTGTACAGATACATAGAAGAGACTTAAGGCAGAACCCAAAAAGATGAATTGCATCCCCAAAAAGGACTTTAGCAGATGCATGACTGACTTAAGATATCCACCAGATGAGAAGGATGGCAAGTCCAGGACTGTGTTTCTGGAGATGGTCAGCTAAGACTGAAGGAGCCCTAACTTCTCATACTTGATCCAAGAACTCTCTAAGTTTTTTAAATTGTGGCACTAGAGAAAATACAACAGTTTTTATGGCCATAAGCTAAAAATAAACAACCAGCTAACACAGTAAAACTAGTATTTCCCTCTGTCCAGACTGGGTCACCTGTCTTTTCTTTATTCTCTTAGAATCTGGAGAGAGAGACCCCAAAATATTTAATCTGTGACAATTCCTCCTAGAGCCAGCCCTTGCTGCAGCTGCTGGCTCTACAGGGCTGCTGTGAGCTGGCCCAGATCTGCACAGGCACCTGCAATTCCTGCTGAGTTTTCATTCCTGCCAGGCTCCAGCTGCTGTAAGGAGTAATTCCCATAATCCAGCACATCAGGACTATTAGCTCCAAGGTAAGCAGGTCAGAAGCTTGGGTTTCTGCAGCACTGCTGACATATGACCCTTTTGGAGCAATAATCCTTGGCTCGAGGCCCATGACTCAAGCTGTGCCTCATGCATCTGGCACATGTGCTGACCACTGAGGGTGCCTTGCAGTCAAGGCTGGTGCTCACACTTGCAAGGCCTCTAAGGTGGCAAGATCCATCTTCATTTTCCTGCCAGGCAGGAGGGGAGATTGGCAGAAGAATCATCTTCTTCTACTCTGGTTTGACTGCCAAGGAGAGGTGCAAGCCTCGTGGCAGAAAGTTTTGTTCTTCTTCCTCAGGGAATTAAGAGAGGAGGTGAATAAGCCAGCCTGAAAAGAGGAATATTTGTCCTGGACAGGAGACACTAGTAGAAATACATGGCCAATAAAATTAAACACTTGTCTTGTGCACAAAGTCTAGGAGTTTTCTTCCTTTCACACATGGCATCTGCACAGTAATAACAAAATCTAGTCCCTTTCACCCTATGCAGATTAATGGAATTTACTAGCTAACAGCTGGGTTGTTTTATTTTTCATTGACATTGGTATCAAAGTGTGATCTGAAATGAAAGAAATAACCACATGTGTAAATATCTCAGCAGGTCATAGCAGCATGGAGGACCCTGAGCACCCTACCTCCTGAAAAGTGTCACCAGTCTCATTTAGAAATAGGGATACAGAGGCAGGCCAGAGTGCAGCCTCTGTTTTCAGCCTGGTATCCTGCAAACTCCAGTGTCTTCTGCTTATATGGGCTGGCACAGGCAGGAGTTTACTGGGACTCAGCAGGCCCATTGGACCTGGCTGTCAGAGACATGGATGGCTCAGCTGGGCAGACCTGGTCAGGGCTGGGGAAGACAGCTCGTTTTTCACATGGGTCCGTAACCCTAGGACAGTCCACCTGAGCAGCCCCAAGGCTGCCAACCAACCAGATTTTATTGAAGTGAATTCTCATTAAGTAACAAATTCTGTCTCAAAACCAGTCAAACCCACAAACAATATGTTTTCACAGCCAGTATCAAAGTTCTCTTAAATCAACAGGGTACACGGGCATTTTCATATAGGTGAAATTAGGGAATTTAGGAAGAAAGTCTTCCTGATGTGGTCACTGTTGTAAATGCCTGCTGGGAACAGCCTGACTTCGCTGGGGATGAGAGAATGCTGAAGAACCAGCTTAGGAAGAGATATGAGAATCCAGCAGTGCTAGATCAGTGTGCAGTGTGACTTGACTTCTTCTATTTAAGACTAAATGAAAAGAATCCTATTTCTTACTTTGGAAATATGCATTCTCAAATAATTCCCAGTCCACCTATTAGGAGCTCAACCCATTAGTTGTCTACATGTTTCTACATTCTTCTGGCAAGCTTTAGACATCTCTGATCAAGACAAACTCTTAGTGAAAATTTGCCAAAGTTGTGTGTCTGTAATAATATCACTTCATTGGCAGCAGGGATTAGTACATATGGCAAAGTTCAAAGATTTGGCAAAGCAAGCTCACCTTCAAAGAGAGTGTTCTGCATTACTGGAAAACGAATTCTGTTTGACTGCTGCTAAGTGTTGAGGCTTTTTTCATACAGCAATAAAACTGCATCCAATTAGAAGCGAAGAAATGCATTGTCAAATACAATAATAAACAAATGTTTATAGGATATCTAACTTTTATAGATTAAATTACCAGGTTGAAGGAACCCAATGCAAAATGGCTGTTAATTCAGCTAAACTGGAGTCCATGCTGCCCTGAGACTGATTCTTCCATCAAATTAATTCCTGATGTTCCTTCTGTTAAATTTGACTTTTCTAAAATTTGTATTTTTTCTGGAACTGCACATCCATGCAGATGAAAGCTCCATCTTTGGTGTATCTGAACTGCAGCTAAAATGGTTTAGAAGAACAATATCAAAACTGGAATGCCAATCTGAAAGTTAGGAAACACTAGAACTGAAGTTGCTTCTGTATTGATGATCTGCCCTGTGTTCGTACACATTCTGTAAGCTTGTGTACACTGCTGCATACACATTTTTCTGATGAATCCTTTCTCGTGCTGTGCAACCATGACAAAGAGAGAGGCTGAAGTCCTGCCTGCTCACAGGCAAGTTCTGCATTACAGGGTGGATGCAGGTCCTCCTCCTCCAATCACCACCAGCATCTGGAGCCTTGCCTCTGCTCCAGCAGCAAGCCACAGCAGACACACTTTCCTGTGCCTGGAGCAGACCCAGGGGGGATGCTCCGGTCTGCAGTGGGTCTGAAGAGGCACAAGGGAGGACCAAGATGCCTGATCTGTGCCTGTTACTAACCTAAACACTGAAGTTGCCGACTAAGTCACACATAGCATCAAAAGGTGTTTTGTAGGATGATTCAGGGCGCTTTATTCAGGGATGCCTCCCTCTATTAACTTTAAAATATTGAATCGTCCTGGTGTCAGCTAAGAGATAACTTGTGGGGTGCAGGACAGTTCAGAGTCAGCAACCCAGACAAAAGAAGTCTATTCTCAGACAGGCATATCCTGCTCTACACAGGACATACACACACCTATGTGGAGCAAAGCAGAAGTCTCCTCTGCCAGAATTATAGCACCCAACAGAAATCTGGGACCAAGGACTGGTGGTGTGCCTCAGTGGTCATGCAGAATCAGCTTCTTCAAGGTCATTGCATCCACAAAACCAAAGCGGTCACAAGTTCTCTACTACAGAGACCTTCAGCAACTTTTACATTTATTCCTTTAAAGCAGGCAATGTCTCTGCTTGATTCAGCAGTTGTTTTTCCATTCTTGTTGGCTAGATTCCTTTTTTCAGCTTTCCAAGGAGGGTTTCTCTACCTTTTCTAGTCTCCTTGTCTTTTGAATAACTACAGCTCAAAAAAAAATTAGTAATTCTTTCAGCAGTGGAATGCAAGTATGTGTTACTTACAGTAATAGTTGATCAGGTTTAGTGCAAGATACTTGGTCTACAGTGCCACTGATCCCACTTTATTTTAATGCTGTCACTCTTAGCCATCCATTCTAAGAAGGTAATCTAGACATTTCCTACTTTTCCACAGTAATACCAGCTATTTAGTAGCTGGGAGATCTTTCCAAAACAGCGATTACACAATTCAAACACTAGCAATTTCTGAATCAAAACAAAGAATGATTGCAGGGTTCTTTTGCATGAATTGGATATACATTGAACACTGTGGTTTAGAAACAGCTGTTGGCTAAGATGTATACAGTAAAGATACACAGAACACATGGCACTGTCATTTTCATATAGTATGTCACTGCTGTATTAACAGTGGAGAAAGGTCAAAAAAACCTTGAAAAGACAGCAGAACATAAGCTGACACGTGTAAGTCATGGAGAGTACTGTGGTAGCAGTAAGCATTAACAAAATGGACAAAATTAGAAAGGGTGCTTGCAGTAAATTTTCAGTAATCTATCAAAGAGCTGGTAGCTGTGCTCACAATAGGGAGTTGTTAAAATGGCCTTGAAGGGGGATATATAGCCCTTGTATATTCTTTTTCCACTATGGTGTATGAAGAAAATTCAAACAGTAGTTCAGGTTCCTTCCTGGTCCCCTCATTTTACATACACATCTGGCCTGATAATAAATCTGCTTTAACTGCCACCAGAACTTTATTGTTTGCAGGAGCCATGTATCAAAATCCCTACATGGTAGAGAGTCCCAAAATATCTAGCACACCCCTCAGAGATCTTAGGGAACACTGAAATGCAGGAATGATTCACAAGTAAGAGATGAGAACCAACCTCCCATATTTGTGCTTCTAGATGAGGCTGGGCTTGATGCAGCTCCTCATCCTGTGGAGCCTTTGCACAGCTGGCTGGAGCAGCTCCCACTGACTCACTTCCTCCAGTAACCAGGGATCTGTGTCCCCGTGTCCTTAGTATCAGCACAGTTGTGCTGATGGCCACAGGGTTTGTCCTCAGTTGAATGTGTAGAGCCAAACTCAGAAGCCACATACTCATGGGTAGACAGTGCTGGAACCTTACCAAGGCATATAACTCAAATAGTTATGAAACTGATCTGATTTAAAAAAAGAAAAATAAGTTTGTTTTTCTTGGTTTTCTGGTGTGCAGGCTGTGGTGATTCACTTTTAAAGCTCTTTTTCTGCCATATTGATGCTATGTTTTTCATCTAAGCAAAGACTGAGATTCTTCTACTACCTCTGATTTCAGAGCTTAGGCATTTGTGAAAAATACCTCCTCTGAAGTCATGAGGGCTTTCAGTATTTCTGTATAGAGTATTGCATTTTCAGGAGCTGGGGGGAGAGTGCACAACTCCATATCTGGTCACCAAAAGACATTTGTAAAGCTTTGCCATACATGGTAGTTCCCACTGAATTCCTGCTATGGCTAGTTTTGCAAAGTCACTTCTTCAATTACCTGTGTACATTACCCTGAAGCAGATTGTCCATCTGACTTCCTTTCAATAAAAGGGAAAGCATGGGTCTGTTTGGTCGCTTCCTGCCCCACTTGAGGTAGTTAGAGAATTTCTGAGAGCAACAGAATTCAGCCAGTTGTCTCTTCTGTCACTTTCTCTGAGCACAAGCCTGCCTGCAACTTCTGCTTAATTCATACCAATGGGACTTCAGTGTCCACTGACCACAACCACAGCTCCAGCTGCAGAAGTGGGACCTGAAGTGGCTTGTGGCATCTTGATTAAACCACTTCAGTTTAATAAAACAATAATTTGACAAAGATTTGTGATTTGTGATTTTCTGAATTTGTTGGAAAAAATCAAAGACCAACACATGGCACTTAGGCTTATAAAACAATTGTCCATGAGAGTGACTGATCTTCTATCAAAGCCTGCAGGGAATGTTTTCACCTGAGCATACACAACCTGTGATGGTTATATGTTAAAAAAGAATCTCTACAGATGATAATGGGGTAAACACAGTATGGTTTAGGTAGTTTATAATGGTAGACAAAACATTTAAAAGAAAAGGTTAAAATTGCTTATGTCTGTAGAGATGAGGTGTGGTGTGACAGGGTTAGTTGTCCACCAGTTCACTTATGCATTAACATCTTCAATTAAGGCACAGCGATTTCCAGGCATATCCTTTGTCAAAACAGAAAAGCCTGTGGCACTGTTAATATCAAGTCTAATGATCAGTCTGTTAAGTCAAATGCTTTAACTAGCAGTATTGATGGATCAGAGGATCAGATGTTTAAAGATCCTATCAATTTGTGGAGGATCAACTAATATTGCTGCTGACTTCTTTCTATGACAGGATGGTTTGTACTCTTGACTCACAGTATGAAATGCAACCCCTCTTACACCTCTAGGCTCTGTGTGCAGCTGCCTGCTGCAAAGCATGATCCAGCATCACTGCTTAGGGAGAAGCTTTAAAATTGACTTTCTTAGCAAAAAGCTGCCAGGAGTTGGCCAGGATGAAAAGTGAAGGGTAGGTGTGTGTCACAAACCTGGCCCCATTCATGTGGCTGTAAGGGGGAGCCAGATGTCATCTTGAGTCTCCCACGCGAAGGTGTTATAACCTCAGTTTTGGAGCTGGCAGGAATCCCTTTCTCCTGCCAATGCCTGGGGAGGTGGGCCATGCCATGCCAATACCAAGGCATGCAACCCTTGTTTTGTTTCACATAAACAGTCCTCTGAATGATTTACAACATGATTTCCCCCCATTTTTTGCAGAAATTTCTCTAAGCAGTGCAGCACTATCAGAGTCACATTTCACACTCCATTGTGTTCCTATTGGTTCAGAGGACCCGCTTCTGGAGCTCAGACATGCATGTCCCTCTCCAGCTCCCAAAACTCTTATATGCCCTGATCTTGTTCACTCTACACAGCCTGAGTAGGTTTCCTGCTCACGAGACCTGTGTGTCACATACTTGCTGCTTCTTATCCACTGCTTGAGGTGGGAGTCCTCCCTTCTGAGCAGTTTGTCCCAGTCAATGAGCACTAGGAGATGGTCAAGAGATTTGAACCATCCCAGATATCTGGGGGTAGTATTTACATAAGATTTTCTTGGACTTGGCAAAGAGGTGCAGTCCTGGACACTCATAGGAATGGATGTTTTGGCACCTAGAAATCCTGATTTATTCCAGATAAGGCATGTATGAACTTCAGGCATCTCTATGGCTGTGCAGTAGGTGAGCAATTTTGGCTGATCATCCCACTGAAATATAGAGCCAGACATTCGTAGAATCATGGAATGATGGGCAGGAACATCATTAGATAAATCAGGTTGTTCAAAGCTCCATCTAGCTTGACCTTGAATTCTATAAAAGATAGGTCATTCACAATTTCTCTGAGCAACCTGTTCCTGTGCCTCTCCACCCCCAGTACAAAAAAAAGTCTTCATTATGCATCCAATCTAAATCTACCCTCTTTCAGAGTAAAACAATTGTCCTTGTCCATTTCCACAGACCCTGATAAAAAGTTTGTCCTCTTCAAGTACTGAAAGGCTGCAATATGGTCTCCCTGGAGCCTTGCATTCTCCAGGCTGAAAAACTCCAGCTCTCTCATGCTTTCTCCATAAGAGAAATGCTGCATCCCTTTGATCATTTTCATGGTCCAGTGTGAACCTTTGAGTGATACCTCTTGTAACTGATCTTCATCTGGACATTGAATGTAACTCTCTGGAAGGGGCCATGCATCAAACTTGTATCTCTCCAATTTAGAGGCAAATACACATTATCCTTTCTTGCATGAGGCCTCAAAATACTGGGAAAAAAATTGTGTTGGGATAAAGGCAGCTACAGCAAGGATTACCACCCCAAAATGTCACAACTATGCATTCTTTCTCTTATTATGAACTCAGAAATACCTATATTATCAAGATCTGAATCTCTTTCTGTGAAAATGTATAGGCATACTATCTTGCCTATTCTTCTTACCACCGTTGCCTTCCTTATACAAATTTTTGATATCAACAATTTTATTTCAAAGTATGAACTAACAGACCAAGGGGGGATATCTGAGTTCAGTCCTGTGTCTGTCTTTAGTATGTTTCTCTTTTTTCTACACAGATTCCTTAGGGTTTGGCAAAAAAATAGCACTGAAATTTACTTTGACTGATATGTTTCTCTTGGTCTAGTTTTCTTTTACAAGAGGAAAAAAGTCTGCTAAATATTTAGGAATTTGCCCTCTTTCCACAAGAAACCTAAGCAACTAGGGGCCCAGTCCTACAAGACTTCTTGAGTATCTTCCTCACTTGGACATGGTTCCCTGGAGACAAGGGGAATTTGCGTGAGAGAGGGCTGTAAACTGAGCCCTGAGAATGGAAATGCAATTTTTAAACAAGCAAAACCAAGGCATCAATGTGGTTGACATTGCTTCCCACTTTGGATTATGTATTGTATATAATCCAATTTAGACCAGTCAAGGAGAGCAGAAGAGTTTCATGAGCCAAAACCCAAGCAAGGAGAGAGCCTAAATCCTGTGAGATTTTGTTTGTATTTCAGAAACTAACCAGAGAGGAAATGCATTTTAAAAACCCAAATTCCATTACTTAGAGCTGACCTGTGATTCTTGCAGTCTCCTTACACTCAATCTACATGTTCCCTCTGGCTTGCACGCTACCATCTCCAAAGTTCCTGCTGCTAATCACTACAATATGGATTCTCTAGCCTCAATGTTAACATTAAATGTAGTGGCTTTCAGCTGTAGCCCTCAAAGCATTAAGAAAATAAACCCCCCACTAAAAGCCATTTTCAACCTCATGTGTAGTCAGGGACCACAGGGACCACCAGCAACTGTCTTGTACTAAGTTTTGATCTATCGTTTTTGCCTTTCCCCCTCTGATGTATTTTTACAGAGTTTGCAGCTACAGAAATGCCAGAACAGTAAGTCAGTCACCCACAGCTTGGCACCCAGACTTCTTCAGCGCCCTGCTCCCCATTCTGAGTTCAGAATTGGTTCCGAGCATTGCCATGAGCCTGTACGTGGCTGGCTGTTAAACAGGTGCTATGGATATGTAAAGCCATGGAAACCTGAGCACAAGGAAGATAAGACACCTTCACAAGGTGTTTTTTCCTGCTTCAGAGGTGATAAGAGTCTAGTTTTCAGACTTTTACTCTACCAAAAATATGTCCATCCAGTGCAAAGTGGTCTTCATCATTTGTGGAGTTCCAATTTACCACTTTCCTTTCCCCATCACGCTTCTGACACTGAAGATTTTTAGCAACTCTGTAAGGATTTCTAAGCAGTCCTAGTGATAGAGCTAGGGTGGAGACAGAGGATTGCCTGATCTCTTCATAAGATGCTGAAGCTGTACATCATAATGTGACTGAAGACAGGAAGAGGTACTTTTTGTGTAGCTTGTGCTGGTACCTGACCTGTTTGGCAGTTTAAGAGGGACAGGGATGCCTCAGCTCACCTGAATGCTGAGGGTTTGATCACTGTCTTTGTCAGGAGGGATGTTAGCGGCCGTGCTGGACAGAAATATGATCTCACACTTTCACAGGCATGGTTTGCAGTCTACCTGTCAGAAACAATTACTCCAGCAGCAGTACACGCTGTCCTGCAACACAAGTAATGTAAGAACAAGTGTGTGAAGTGGAGCCTTTCCCAGTGACGTGTAGTGGGCTTTTCCTTTTCGGATGAGGGCAGAAGACAGTATTTCCCTTTGTGCAGGTTATCAGATAAACCAGTTGTCTGAACACTTCATTATAGTTCCTTGGGATTCTTATTTAATATAATGAGATCTGAGAAGGAGGTTCTGAAATCCAGCTATGTCTGATCTGAGGTATGTTTTAAGAACTCCTCTTTCCTTTTAGGGAAGAGTGGTGGAAAGTGGCCCAGCAGTGAAGGACCTGGGTTGCTGGTGGACAGCAGCTGAACATGAGCCAGTGTGTGCCAAGGTGGCCAAGAAGGCCAATGGCATCCTGGCCGGGATCAGCAATAGTGTGGCCAGCAGGAGCAGGGCAGGGATTGTCCCCCTGGACTGGGCACTGGTGAGGCCACACCTCGAGTGCTGTGTCCAGTTCCGGGCCCCTCAGTACAAGAAGGACATTGAGGGGCTGGAGCGTGTCCAGAGAAAGGCAACAGAGCTGGGGAAGGGTCTGGAGTAAGATTCGGTGTCTGGATGGGCTGTTCGGGTCCAATCTGGCTAGCCGTGGAACCCAGCCCACACAATCTCACATGGACAAAAGGCAAAAGACAAGAAGCACTCCTCTCCACATGGGGACAAATGTCCTAAGTTTGTTTCTTTGATAGGAGACACCAGATCTATGCGACCCCTCAGATGAAAAAGAGGCCAGTCCAGCTGCCCCTAGGGGGTTTTAAGAACTGGGAAAGGGGGCTGGAGGAGAGCGACTGCAGCCAAGGGGTACAAGTGATGGGAGGGGTGACGGGAGGAACTGACCAGGGGAGAGACCACCACCAGGGACAGGGATGTGTGAGGGAAAAACCATGTGGTAAGAGCGGGGAATCCCATGAGAGGGGAAGAACAAACGTGTTATAACATGAACTATTCAGTGCAATATAAAGACTACTCAGTGCAAATCTCCAATTACCTAGTGCAAAACAACAGCTAAATAAACTATTTAGTGCACTACAACAGTCTGGAGCACAAGTACTGTGAGGAACGGTTGAGGGAGCTGGGGGTGTTTAGCCTGGAGAAAATAAGGCTCAAGGGTGACCTTATTGCTCTCTACAAGTACCTGAAAGGAGGTTTGAGTCAGGTGAGGGTCGGCCTCTTCTCCCAGGCAACAAATAAGAGGAAACAGCCTCAAACTGTGCCAGCAAAAGGTCTGGTGGGGCATCAGGCAGAATTTTTCCATGGTAAGGGTGGCTAAGCATTGGAACAGACTGCTTAGGGAGGTGATTCAGAAACCATCTTTGGAAGTGTTCAAGAAATGGCTGGACGTGGCACTTAGTGCTATGATTAGTTGGCATGGTGGTCTTTAGTCAAAGGTTGTACATGATGATCTTGCAGGTCTTTCCCAACTTAATGATTCTGTCATTCTCTGTAAGGACAATTTCAAACTGAAGACACTGGAAAAATATTAATTAAAGGCTGAAATCCAGCTAAGCATTTCAAATGGTGATGTACATAACAAATACTTCTGCAAGTTTACCTACTTTTCATATTGGTCCCTTTCATTTACCATTGCAGCTGGGACCCTTGGTCTCTCATCAGATGCTGGCAGTCAAGACAGTGGGGCTGGAGCATCCCATCTGGTGACACTCCTGCTTCAGGCAAGGGCAATTGGAAATTCGCAGGACAGTCTTGGAAATCAACAATTTCTTGAGTAATATTGTACTTCTTGATGCACCTTCGGCTTGTCCCTAAAAGGTTTCCAGGGCTGAATGCTTGTGGACCAGGGATGATGACTGGGCAAAACTCACAAAGGACACAGGTACCCCTACTGTGTTTGAGTATTGTCATTAATATTTTAAATTACAGTAGGGCTGGGCATGATACATGTGGCTTAAACGCAGGTGCCTGAAGCTCAGAGGGGAGCACAGATGCATACAGAATAAGCCTCTTTTCTGTCCTGCTTAGAATTGCAGGATGAGACTTGAGAAGTGCTAGAGTGCTGTGCAGACTGTGGGGGCATCAGAGAGGGACGCGGGACACTGCACAGGGAGCATATCACTCAGCAGTGGAAGAGTCAAGTAGAGCAAGGTGGAAGGGAGGAAGAGGAGAGAAATCAGCCCTGCTGGGCTCCCTGCTGGATCACACCTGTCCATGCATGTCTGTGGTCATGGACAGATGTTCCCTCAGTAGACAGTTGCTCACTGGAGGCTCTGCTGCTCCTCACTGCTCCTGGGAAGAGCAGCTTGAAGGAAAAAGTTCCTGGGAAAAGCAGGAGGGCTGCCTTACACAGAGCTCACTGGAGTATTAGTTTTGCCCCAGGTTTCACACTCATCTGTGTACCAGCAGAGCTGTGGGGGCAGCTCCCACCACCTGATGAGCAGTGAGGGACACCTGGGCAGGACAACACTTTCCCCCATGGCACCTGGAGCTGGGAGTGGTTATGTCTGGCAACAATCTGTACCAGCACAAGAAAACCAAAAGGGAGTCTGAGCTTGCTCAATACTTGTCTTGAAGAAGGACAGATGACAGTGTTCATTGAATTGACTTAGTGACTGTACAGATTTTCTAGAAATGTGGCCTCTGTTCATCCAGCTGTTTGACTAACTTTGTGGAGAAGATGGCTACAGAGGCAGACAGACCTCAAAGAAGACCTTCTGGAGTCCATTCTGCAAGTGACTGTATTTTGCCCTCACAGCAGGCTGGTTTTGATGGCCTACTACATGCTTTCTGTCCTGTGCCACTGTGATCCTCTACGACCATGTTTGATGTTCCCTCCTCTTCCCTTCCTGGATTCTCCAACTTCTCTCCTGCTCTGTCACTCAGGAGGCTGACTGTTTATGCCAAAACAGCTGTTCCAGCTGAGATCTGATGCTGAAGAAGGAGGAATTTTATTCCCCTGAACAGAAAACCCCGTATAAATTTGGGAATGCCAGGAAGGAATATTCTTGGCTTGTCTTTCATTCGCACTGTAAATGATGTATCTAGTGAGTGGTGATAGTGAGCTGCATCCAAAGATTAATCAGCCAGGAGTAGGGTTACAACCAATGAACTAACAAACCCCTAGCAAATTCCAGCCTCCCAGGAGGGATCAGAACCTATTTATGTAGAGTGAGAAAAGACATCTCTTTCACAAGCCTTGCAACAGCAAAAGCAGTTTTCCTCTTGCCTTTCTTCTGCTGAGTGGGGCAGGAGAACAACTGACCCCTTCGTCCAGGTTACATGGCACTAGAATGCTTGGTTAAAATGAAGCAGGTTTTTTGCTGAAGAATAAGTTAGCAAGTACTCATCTATTTGTGAATTTGGTTGAATTTCATAAGCAGTTCTTTTTGGATAAAAAAAAAAAGAGTGGGTTTGAGAACATCACAATATTTTACTTGGTTGCAATATTTGTAAAATGAAATATTTGGTTTCAGAAAAATATTTTATATTTGAAATATTGCCTCTAAAGAAAGTCTAAAAGAATTTTAAAAACAGGTTTTACCATTTCCAAAGGAGCTAGAACTTTTTCTTTGAAGTCAAGGGATGCATATAAAGTTAATCTCAGATGACTGATTTTTCAATTAGCTTTGCCAGCTGCTGTCCTCCTCCCTGCTGTGTGCTTTGCTTTGGCTTGGCAGGAGCTGGCTCCTTGTGTCCTGCTTCTTTCCTCTTCTCCTTAATTTCCTCTAGCCCTCTCTAAGCCAAATGGACACTATTCACCCAACCCAGTTTAGGTCCATTTTGACTAGAAAATAATCAGAAAACATTTCTGGAATAATATTATTTCAATTTCATTTTTATGGAAGTAAAATTTACTTGGAGTCCTTAGGTTTCATTATCTAGTAAAGGACATTGAAGATACTGCAGAGACCAAAGATTACATTGTTTTCCTGATTCAAGAACAGGTAGATTTGTCTCAGGAAAAATCTTAGTTCACTGAAGATTCAACATTAGTGGTTGTCACTGTTCCAGAGAAAACTCTATTATAACAATAATATATTACTCTATCTAATTACAGAGAAAAAAAAAAAGTGATTTTTGACAGCCTTTTGAACACTTTCAGTCCTATGTTGAAAACCATGTGGACCCAACTGGGTCCATCTTGTATTCAGATGACTTCTTATCAGGCAAAGCCTGCTTGTGTCATTATTGTCATCATAACCCCAAGTGCTTCCTGAGTCTTTGGGAGAATCATAGCACCATAGTCTGGAAGGGCTGCAGTTACTTTCACAGCTACTTCGCTGGTCTGTTGGCCTTGGAGTCACCAAAATCTTCTCTGATTTCTTCACTGCGGTAACTCAGCTGCATCCTGTTAACCAAGGGCACCAAGGCTTTGGACCACAAGGAGCACAGAGTTCTGGATCTGCTGCGGTTGGCAGAGTGCATTTGACCCCAGAAAATGTGTGCCTAGCCTTATCCACAGAACCCTCCCCTGCAGCCCAGCATATAAAACCCTCTTTGATTTAAATTCTACTTCATTGAAATTGGTGGAAAACCTATTATTCTGTTTAGAAGTGAAGATTGCATGTGCATTCCAAGAGGAAAGGCCACTTCCTCCTTATAGTGTGTACTTTATGTTACATGATGTTAAATTCTATCTGATGATATTTCACTGATACCAGAAAAAAGAAAAAGGATGAAGTAAATTATTGCACATGAGCTGTGGCTAGAGGATCAAATGTGACCATGACGTGATGGAACAAAGAGCCTACACAGTTTGCAATCGCCAAGTGGAGATGTGATTTTTCATGCTGAATAATCAATTTGTTGGAAACTGGTCTAGACACAGTCAAACATAAAAAAAGGTGATATTTTTAAAAAAGGATGACAAGGAGTTACTAACACTGACCTAGATACATGATGGATTTTTCTACAAGTCTTTAAATACAAGCATATTAATAAAAAACCCACCTTTGTGAATCTAAGGTTATGTTGTTTTCTGAAATGATACATTGACCTTCTCAGACCTCCAGGCATACATAGATCAGACTAAATACTGAAAATGCTTCTGCTTCTAAAATTTGCGAATTTTTTTTTCCTAAATAAAATCATTACTTCATGGGTAACTCTTGCTATATTTCTGATCACTAGAAATTACAATAATTACTTTCTTGATTGCCAGCCTATGTATTATATAAGAAAAATGTATAAACTGTTTTAACATTTATTGAATTAACAGAGCTGCTATGCTCTGTAAACACTCACATGTTGTATTTTTTGATCACAGTGCTGCAGGGATGAGGAATAATTCTGCAAACATGGTTGAAAAAATAGCCCTAGTGACTTTGTATTGCTTAACATAAATTATCATCAAACTTGGGAGTCACATTCTGTATGTTAATGACTCATAGAAGTGTTTCTGAATCTTCATTTTGACTGTTTTTTTATTTAAAATACACATTTCTGCCCATGGAGCATCCTTTTACCTTTAAATATCTGACCTTTCACAAAGAAGAACTTAGTAGTGTGCTGTTTATGCATTAGGAAATATGATGCTTATCACACTTCCCTTGCTTCTCTATTTTGTTGTAACTCAGCAAATGGCTCTATAATTATTTCTTTATTAGTTAAACCACTTTATTTTCTTGTGTGGCAAAGGGTTGGTCTAAAAGTCCAAGCAAGTGAAATCTTGCTCCTTTTGGGGCAAAAAATGTCTTAAAAAAAAAAAAATGAAAAAAAAAAAGAACAGTAGCATATTCACATTGTCAGTTTGTTAGTAGAAAAGTAACCATTTTCCCAAGGTGGCAAATGAACATTAAATCAGTAGACATGAGAACATCAAATAAACTTCTCATTTTCACAGAAAGTTTTCATACATGCAAAAGCTGAATTTTATACAACTCAACAAAATAATTCATTGGCTTCTGTTCTGAGGAGGAACCACTAGTAAAGATCAGTAAAGTTGTGAATTCTGTGGCAAGGATGGCAAAGGAACAGCTCATCCAGGGGCTGAGATGAGAGGTGAGAGGACCTAGAACAATTCAGAGGTGCCAGTGTGAGAAGGAAACAGGCTGGGGAGTGACCTGCTGAGCTCTGCTCCAGCTGAGTTCCCCGTCCTTGCTCTAGGGGACCAAAACCATTAATGTGTGACACTAAGCTCCCCCTCTGGGTGGGTTGTTAGTCATAAGGGAATAGATAACAGCTCCCTGTTTTTTCCTTACTATAAGCAGATTATTAGAATTTCCTTTCCCTATGCAAATTATACACCTGAAAATAGTTTCAGCTTAAAGCAGAGCATTTTGTCCAGTGATTCAACATAAAGCTATTTCATCCCTTTTTAAACAAAAGGACACTACTCTTGTTTTGCTCTTGCTCTCTCTCTTGGAACTATCTTGAGCTAGTTTCTATGACCTGTTGTTTCACATTATGAATAAATTGGTTTTCTTCACTTTGGTTATCCCCTAATCCCTTTTAGGCATATGATAGTTCTGGAACTTTATACAGTGTCTCTGGTTAATGTACCTCTGAGAAGTTAGATAAGGCTGATCCTTATTTAGCCTGCATTCAGTAGAATTACATTAAGCTATTTTTGGCTGAGTGCCTTTTAATTTTCCAAGCTCTCAAATGGAGTCATTTAAAGTATAAAAATGTATGAACATCTTTCCTCTGAACTAAATGGCACTCTTTTTCTTGGCTTAATTTCCTTTGGAAGTAAATGCTATACTATGCTTCACTGGTACCAACAATCAGTAATGTAGTGTAGGTTGCCAGACATAAAGATTAGATAAGTATTTGAATTTCCAGTAGTGTTTTCATGGAATTATCTATATGCAGCTCATATTCTATTCTGAGAGACCAGCAGGGCTAGCAACACTAATTATATTTCTCATGTAAAAAGAAATTATATTTGCAACAGTGGAAAGATTTAAAATCTATTTAATATGTGTTTATACCTTTTAAAAATCAGCCCAAGGATCAATATTGAAATTGGTCCTGATTGTATTCTGGAATCTGAGAACTTCTTGAAGATAGGACATTTACACTACATACTTTGCTCTAAATGGTTCAGAATTAAGGAAAAAGAAAAAAGTGGCATTTAGTTTCTCTTAACTGAATTTTCCTTCAAGATGATCTCTGTAATTTGATGCTGGAATAACACTGACTTTCTAACAATAAGCAATTTTGCTCTAAGATGTAGCCGTGTAAAATTGGCCCAGGATTCCTCATTAGAGCTATTCCTTGAATGCGCTGACTCATTTCTGTGGATTGAGGTAAAAAATTGCTTTTTATTCCTGCCATTGTGGGAGAACTAAGGCAGGTTGGAGAGATGGGGCTGCAGCCGATTTCTCCTCAGCATTGTTGATTTAGAATGAATTGAAAAGATCCTTTTGGGAAAGTGTCCTGAAATTTACATGTTTCTCAACAAATCTCTACTGCAAGAGTAAAGCTTTTCCCCTTTTAAAACCTTCCTCCACCAGTTGAATCTTCTGTGTCCCTCTTTCACTATGAGGAGGCTGCCTGTACAATTCCTTATTTATAACCCAAGCCTATTAATATCTAAATTTTTTATAACAAAAGCAATAGTGACATTCTCTTGCTAGCCAGGCCAGTTTACATAACTTTAAAAGAAGTCTCAGTTTTGTCTCTTTCAGAATATTGAGACAGATTCTGGGGCTCCAGAGCTAAAATACTCATCAATCATAATCCATAAAGTCCCCAGTTATTACTCTTGTGTTCTTCTGTAGTGCCTAGAGTGCTTGCCCAGGATGAAAGGAAATCAGGTCTGGTTGGTAGGGTTCATTTTGCCACCCTAGGATGTGCAGGAAAAGGACATTTTGCCATTGTATCTCATATGCTTTTTCATGCTTCCAGCCAGATCTGCTGCTTGGTCCTCGTGTATTTGAGGCATGAACCTGTTCTTCCACTGTCCCCATGGGAGGGTTGGGAACAATGACATTGTCAAACACGACCTGTGCCTATTAGGACTCTTTTGGCCAGGTGCTTTTCATCATTGCATCAGGACTAGATGCATTAGGAGTAAGGTAACATTTTTTTCTTGTCACTCTTCCCCTACATATTGCCTCAATTCCCCCTCCTAGCTGAATGTTTGAAATTTCAGAATTATACTGCAAAACTGTGTAGCTGAGCAGCTCCTGAATCTGGGAGCACTCCAGGCTGGGGATGCCAGTCCAGACTTCAAATGGGTTGTGATGAACAGCCACAGTGTTAATGCACCCTGCGTGTTTCATGGGGTCACTGTGCCTTGACCTCAGAAAGTTTCAGCACTCTTCAGAGGGTGTGTTTGTATAATAAGGAGAGTTCAAGGGTGGGAGGTGAGACTGTGTCTCTTTATATACTATTTATTAATTTTAACTCACTTCCTAAATCCTTCACCAGAGCCTCAAGGGATCATTAGTTTCATATAAAGCTAACAAGTTGTGTATCATTCCAGTATTTAGGTAAGTGGAAAAGAGCCCATTTTCCTAATCTCATTGGCATCTAGGTTGTATTTTATGAATTTTATCATATGGAACTAATATTTCAGTACATGTCAAAAAGACTTTGCTTAATGCAATCCAGCATTCCTGATTATACTGGCCAATTTATACAACATTATGAAACAATTAGGATGATACATATGCAATATGAATATGGCATAAGTAAATGTGAGCTGAGCAACATGATGGTGAACAGGCCTATTTATAGGATACTCTTTGCTGGATATTTGATTGAACAAAGAGAGACAGAGACAACACAGATGGGAAGGTGCTTCCCTGTAAGCCTGAGTCCTGTGTACATGCAGCACATTTAAATGTGTGCAAGAGGCAGCAGTGCAAAGGCTTATCAGAGCCTTATCAGAGCTACCCCTTCTGTAAGCCTTGCTGAATGCCTACAGAAAAGCCACAGGAGTGCTGGAGTTTTGCTCTTCCAGCTCAGCTCTGAGCCTGAGCCCAGTGCTAACGCCATAAAAATTACTCAGAAAAACTGGTAGATATTACCCTGTTGGACTTATGGAAGGACACAGATTTACCAGGCTGCAGGCATGGAGACATGAGAAAGGATCTACACTGGGAACTTTCCTGGGAGTGATGGAGATCAAGGTGACCTGTGAGAGGAGGGAGAGGTTGCTGGGAATGAGATGGTCTCTCACAGAAAGCAGCCTGTGCAGGGGCCTCCCAGCAGTGTGCTGGGTTTCAGTGCCAGGAACAGGGGCAAGGAGTGAAACACAGATGGACATTCTTATGTCCATGGCCAGACCCCTGGTTTTTGCACCAAAGCCTTCTTTGAAAACATGGGCAGAGAGCTTCCAAAGAAAGCTGTGGAAATGGCTTACTCCAGGTGGTTTATTTACTAAAACAGCTGCTGCAGCATCTGCTTCTGGATCATCTAATGTCAGTCAACAGAAGGTTCAGGTTTAAAAGAACAAAACTTCCAAATTATGTCACTATAACTGCATTTTTAATTTAGCCTCCTGATTCCCAGATAGGATGTGGGAATGAACCAACTCAGAATGAACCAACTTCTGACTTTATAATCTGCGATACAGTTTATGACTTCATTTCTCAAGTAAACCAGAAAGAAGGGAGGAAAAAAACCCCAACTTTGTAAAAGAATAAAAAGAAACAGCAAAGAAATAATCAACTGGATTTTAATGCACTCTCTCAAACACTGTGCTACTTTGTACCATGCATTTACTAAGAGACATGAGAAGGAAGAAGTATGTTTCTGAATTTTGCTTCACTTAAGTGGCAAAGCAGTAGTTTGGCTGAGTTCCCCCCCCCCCCCCCAAGCCACACTAAGGGCAGTGGCACGTTAGGCTCCTCAGTTTTGCATACATGGCAAGTTAGCCCTATATTAGACACTTTTGCAGGGCCAGAGGTGGAAAATATTAGGATCAGGGAAAGAATAGACACAGGCAGTGTGTCATTTGGTAAATTATTCAGATAAAAGCTGATGAGGAATCTTGTGTGTGTGCTCTGGGAAACTGTTTTAGCATCACAAGAACCTGTTGTCCCGTGCACGGTGTCTTGCAGGGGTTTAGCAGGGATGGTCTCACTGACTGCCACTGCTTTCCTGAAGACAGGAACAGTGCATCTAAGTCTAACTCTACTGTCCCTGCTCCTCCAGCAGTGCAGCAGTTTCATGCATCAAAGACCTACTGCAGCCTCTCCCCATCTTCACCTTCTTTGCCCCAGGATCTTGTGGGACTCTGGAAGACTCCTACTTCATTTTCCTTTAAAGAGATTACTTCTGGATATTCAGCTGTGAGAGTAGAACGGGATTTTGGCAGCTTTAATGTAGTACAGGGTATTTAGGTTCAAGTGATGACAAATGAATGTAATTAATATATTAAAGTATGAGCCTGTAAGTACTCCCACCCTCAGAGTAGTTTGCTTGTTTTTAAATGCAGTTTCAAAACATAATTCATTATGTGATCCGAGTGAATGTCGAGCCAATTTCCACTTGGATCTGTGTCATAGAGGACTGTAAGAAACCTGTTATTCTGCCTAGCACCAGGGATAACATGTAATTCTCAGACCAAATCCATGTGAATTGTTTTCAAGTAGCTGTACTCAAGCAAACAGCTGGTTGGACTAAAAGCTCCAGAGAAGTCCCAGGAACACACACAGTTAGATCTGCCCTTCCTGACCATTGCTCTTTCACTCAGATGCAGGCTTTGGTTTGAAAATACTTGCTGGCACCACCAGCCAGAATAGGGTGAAAGACACAGTTCCTGCCCAAAGTTAATGGTCTCATATTTCAGAAAGATGATCCACACCACCACCTATCTGTACTTGAGTATCTGATCAAAAGCGTCTGGGGATTACCAATTTCTTGTCCCAAACTTGATTCCAGTGGCTGTATTCAAAACTTAGACAGACTTTAAAAGTGAATGAGTATTTGGATTTTGCTTTAGGTGTTTTCAGGATTTTTTTTTTTCTTTGATCTGTAGGATTGGTTGATATTTGATCTTTTTTTGGTCTTTATTGTATGCTTCATTAGTTGACACATTTACCACCAGGAGGAAAAATGTGCTTGAATTGCACAAGATCTTTTGCTAATGGAGACCTGTCATCCACACCTTTGACTTTTCTGGATTTGTCTTTTATATGATGCAGAGGGCAAGTCCATGCAAGAGCCTGAATAAAACCTGATTGCCTTTTTCTCTAGAGATAATTTACAGAGTCTGTGTCAACTAGCAGCCCTCACCAATGCAGGAGCAGTAGTAGTAGCATTCCATCCTCCACAGAATGGGTAGGAAAATTATCCCAACAACCTGGAAAATTATGGTGTGGCAAAGCAATATTTTTAAAATATCTATATTGAGTATAATTGAATGTACATACATTAAATTAATTAAATTTAATATTTAAATTTCTACATAGAGAGGCACTAAAGAATGAAATGCTCAGTGAATGAGCCCAAAACCAGGAATAATGACTCTTTAATGAAAACAACACTTTTTAAGAACTTTAGGGTATTTTAAAACATAAGCCATAGTGAAGGTATGTGCCATCTTGACTTACTGTTTTGTTCAGAACTGGCCAACTGGATTGCATTTGCATACAAAATTTGAAAATGCAAGCTGGAAGAGATGAAGCAAGTATTGTAGTTATGGCTTTTTAAAGTATACAAAGTAAAAGCAGTCAATACTTGTGCATGCAGTTCACATGTTAACAGTTTAAAAATCAGGTCCTTTAAAATTTGCACCCATCATGCTCTATGTTGTGTGCAAATACTGTTTGCATTACAAGTGCTTTATACCACACAAAGCTAACTTGCTTCGATTGAGTCCAAAAATGCCCCCCAGAAAATAACTACACTGATGTCAGTGAGGAAACCAGCATTATAAAAATGGCTCCCTGAACAGTAATAGTTGTACTATATCTCTCTAGCCAGTTGTAAAAATTATTTTGTATTTCCCAATGAAAACCAAAATGTCACATTCTCAGGTGTGAACTTAAGGTCTAATACAATATTTACTTGGGCTTGTAATAAAAGTTGAAATAATACATGAATGTAAATTCTGAAAAATGAGACTTTGTACAGTTCTAAATATTTAGGAATTATTTTTTATCTGGAGAGAAATATTGGAAGACCTTTATCCTTGAGACAGCAATTTCTTCAGAAACTCTTGGAGTCACTAGCAAGATACAGTCCATGTACAGGAGAGATTCTGTTTCTAATTATAAGAAAATAATCTATCACTTCAGTCTGGAAAGGGCTTTCCAGACTATCCCCTCCTCCCCAGCCCCCTTGCATCTGTTTGCTGTGAGACATGCCCTGTGTGATGTGAGGGGGCAGTGCCCATGGAGCTACACAGCTTCTCCGCCAGCTCACACCTGGATGTGGCTCTGCAGGTTACAACTGCAATTCAAATTATTGTATTTGATATCAGGCTTGTATTTTCTGATTTGCATCAGCAATTCAATACTGAGATCCAATATAAGACAGGTAATGGATGATCCACATATTTGATATGTCTGCTGTAGCTATGTAGATGTGGCAGCTGAGTACAGGACAATGACATGCTGAATTCTGATTTTATATACTCATATCTTTTAAGATATTAACTTTTTGATTGAAATTTACTATAGTTATTTCTCACCTTTAGGCTTCGGATTTTTTGCAGTTGCTGCTAAACGTGAATTTTTGGTTCCCAGCAATTGGGATGGGTACACTCCCCAACTTGCAGAACTATTCAAACTCCTGCTATAGATGAAAATTGGTAATACTTGAAATTTAGTTGAGCTCAGACAAAAACTAAGTCAAAAAAAAATGTAAAAGCAATGAAGTTTTCCCTTAACAGGTCTAATGAGGCAGCTGCCAAGTTTCTTGGATAATTTACAGAATCTCAGAATTATTTAGGTTAAAAAAGACCTTTAAGGTCATCAAGTCCAAAATTTAACTAATGCCTGCCTCCAGGCAGGTGTATCCACAGCCTGGAAACTACAGACCCTTTCACAAACTTCATCAAGGCTGGGATCAGCCTTTTTGCATCACTGACACTTCTTCTCCTGCTCCTTGTTTGGAGGGTGATTTATCAGTTGAGGCTCGTGCTTACCTCATGCCACATGGAAATTGCAGTTCATGTGTTAACATGAATTTAGCTGCAGGAGAGGAGGAAAGTGAAGCCTACCTTCTCATTTTCCCAAACAACATTGTCCTCCAGGCAATGGGGACAAACACTCTGCTTTGCCAGATGATTATAAAAGCTGCACGTTGCTGATTGGGCAGTTTTTCCACTTTTTCTGTCTCCTTCACCTTCAGAGGACAGTGGTGGACAGTTTGATCTGTTGACTTGGGCTCATCCAAGAAGATGGACATGTCCCAAAATGCTCAGTTTTTTTAATTGGGCAATACCTATCTGCATATCTGCAATCATATTTGAAGTCTCCAGAACAAATTTCAGATTTATGTATTTTATTGCACTGCCCTTGAATGTTTCCCTATCACCCATGACAGATACAGAATAAACTGATTCCTAAATGAACTCCAAGCCAGGACATGAGTCTCCCTGATGCTGTTAGCATCATGCAAGCAGCACCAGCTCTGTGGTTTTGTGAAATGGACTAATTTATCACTGGATGTGATGGTGGTGATAGCACCACCCTTTACTTATATCAGATGCCCCACAGCTGTCTGATGAGAGATTTCTTGTTCCTCTGGCAAGGCTTCATGAAAGGCACAATGCTAAAGATTAAAGGTCAATTTTATAAAATGGATGAAAACAGTGAGTAACAGATTAAACTTCCTTTCTGCTAAATGGTGCCATTACTTTCCAGTAAATAATGTCATGAATTTATGAACAACAAAGGTTGTGAGATAAAGAAGATACTCATTAAGTGATGGAAAATTATGCAGCTTCATAAACTCAAATATACCTTTAGCTTTCTTTCCACTGTGATCTAGTGCTTGAAATATTTACCAAGAAGCCATTTTAGCTAGTAAACTAGTGAAATCTGCATACAAATTGAGCTAAATTAGAGCTAAATTCAGTCTGCAGCAATAGCATTGTTTCAGCAGCCTGTTCCTAGATTTATGGGTGAGGAATGCAGTCCCTTCCAAGCAGCACAGACAAAAGATCTTGAGCATCCCCTCATACTACAGACCCTTCTGAGAGCCATTCTCACCACTTGCATCACAGCCATTTTAAACAATCATTTCAATTCCTGGTTGCAGAAGCATGTCCCATGCTAGCAAATAGGTAAAGAAAGTTTCCTTACAGAGGCAGAAGATTTTGTGTGGTTTTGTTTCCAGGGGAAATTGCAGCTGGCACAACTGCTAGCCAGTACAACAAGGGGAAAAAGTCTCTTCTGCAGTGGAAAGGAATTCCTTCAAAGAGGAAAGATTATGTCTGGCCTAAAATAACTCAATTCTGTTATCTTTACAGAAGCAGTGAAGCCAAAATCAGTGGGGAATCTTACATGAAGAACAGGAGGAAATATAATCTGTTCAAGTAAGAAAACATACTTAAAGTAACCATCTTTCAAATAACTCCTTAGCAGTGCTTGAAAAATCCTAGAGAGCACAACTGTTGCTCGTGGTATGAGCAGAGAGGCTCTGCAAAGCACTTCTAGCAGGCATAGAGGAGGATTGTAAATGTAGCCTTTCAAAACTGAACTTCACAAACTGAGAAAGGAATTATAACAAGCAGTTGCCATTGACCTCAAAGAGACTCAACTTAGTGACCCAGTAAGGTCCCTTCCAGTTCTGTCACCACACTTAAAGCCACTTTGCTTAAGTATAATTTAACTTCTTTATTTGCTTTCATAAACACTTGTGCCAAAGGTTTCTATTTTCACAGATAAGTGGGGAATGATTGCTGAAGATGTGAATGTATGCACTCCTGCGCACAGATACTCGCAGAGAGGGCTCTCTGTGCCAGGCTGTGCCCTCTCCCCTTCACTTCTAAGCTTCAATCACACAGGCAGAGAGCAGAACTGGGGAGTTGCCTGTTACTTAGGAAGATGGTAGCATGCCCTGGAAAGTAAACCAGGAAATATTCAAATGTCCACAGCTGCACCTTTGTCATGAGAGATGGAAGTGGCAGTTCAGCAGCATCAGGCTTGCACTGTGCGTGCTCTCTCTAGCACACTCATGAGTAAAGATTTTGGCAAAGCTGGTCACAGCTGTGCACGTGGCAGCTAAGGCACATGGAAGACTGACTCTCTCTTGGCCTTCTCACCCTGGCCCAGGCTCCTGTACACGCTCATGAGCAAATCCAGCTTGACAATAAAGTCTTCTTCTCACATCTTTGACTGGTGAATAGCAGCCAACCATCAATATCTGCTAATGAATAATCCCTGACAGAACAAAGGGCTTTGTTCCCTGGGCAAATGGTGCTGGAGAGGCTGTTGAGACTCCCTCTCCTCTCCTATCAGATGAGGCTGCAAATCAGATGAAGATGTTAATCTGACAAACAAATATTTATACAATGTCATTGGCCGTTTCAGCCCAAGGTCACTGTGGAAAAAACAACTCAGTAAATTTTTATAAACATCTTTTGCTTGTGTCTTCTTCTTTAGAAATTACAGCACATTTACTTTCAGAATTATTTTCAAAGAGGGCAAGGACTAAACCACAAAAATACACATTTTGCAATTATAATTCATCTCCAATGCAGCCAGGGGAAGTGGATTTCCAGATACATTTTCATCCAAATTTGCTGTCTTGAATATTTCCATCTTTTTCCATCTTGCCCAGATAACCAAACACAGATACCAGAAAGATTAATTTCCTCTTTCTGGCTGCAGTAGGGACTTCTGCTAATTGTTTCCCTTGGAATATACAATAGCTTTTCTTCCTTAAACGGCTGTTTGCTGCCTTATGCTTCATCAGGACACTTTACCCTCAGTCAGTGCACAGAGGATTTTACTGCTGGAAGACCATTTTAGAGCTTCTCATTTTGAACCATCTAGATCTATACCTGGAGTCTCACTCCCATTTTTCTTTCTGGTACCCACTCTGTGTTTGTGTTTGTGTGTGTGTGTGTGTGTGTGTGTGTGTGTGTGTGAATGTGGCTCAATCCATTGCCCGTACACCATAAGTGGCACAGGACTTCTACCCAGCTCCTCAGCAAAGACCTTGAATTACCTACATAGATTTGACAACTGCCACTTGATTTTCCATGCCTTTTACACAAACAATTTATTTTCAGAAGGTAATTTCATTCTCACTCTCTGCATTCCCACTTGTTTATCCTGCACAGAGGTTCAAGCCACAATAACTTTTCAGGACAGATGCAGTAAGACTCAAGAGCAGAGTCTTTGTCAAAGAGTTGATTGAACCTGTGAAATAGACAGCTGGTCTTGCTCCATATGGGAAAGTCAAGATTTGCAGGCTTAGTCTTTAGCTATTTCAGAAAGTGAAATCTGGTGTAAGTTAGATTTGGCTCATTTGACAGGTGTCTCAACAGTGATTGATCATGATTGTCTCAGACAGGTACCTGAGGATGGCACAAATATTTTCAAGGAAGTACCTGCCTCTTTTTGGGGTCTTGTTAAGACTACATGGATACCTTCTAGATCAGGAAAAGAAGGTAAGATGATTCCTGCCCCTCTTGACTTGCTCACAGTTGGACAAGAGGTGTGTGTGAAAGGCTGGCATGACACCAGGACAGACCATGTCTGTATTGGACACTCACTGTGGCAAACTGTGTTCTGGTTTATCAGCCATTCTGCAGAGAGGTGTACCTTTGAGTCCCCTGAGGAAATCATGGGCACTTGCCATTACCCTGCAAAAAAACTAGCTTGCAAAGTTGATAAATAGGTGAACTTGCGTAGTCAGGCTTAGCCAAGTAAATCTGAGTTTTCTTGCTTGTTCTATTCAGACATTTTTAAATACTAAATTCTCCACTTGACGTTTTGTCTCAATTTCCCTAAATCGTTAAAACTATAAAGGAAAAGTCACCACCAATCTGGAAACAATAAATCTCAATCCTGGAACACTAATCGGGTTTCCAAACACTCTCCTAAATAGCACTTAATTTGAATTATGGATACTAGTTGCAGCTGTGTTCAAGTAAGAGTGGCAAACATGGTTTCATAGTATTAGGACGTGACTGCAGCTTCACACTTTTCACACTGAACTAAGGAGTCATCTCTAATCTCTGTGTTAGCAAAAATCCACCACTGTCAGCCCTGTTTGCAAATACCATTTAGAGGTAGTCTTAATTTGACAATAGCTTTGAAAATAAAGCGTGATTTCCTGGTTGTGGCTATTGCAAAATGTTTCCCACAGCCCAGACCTGATCTGCATTGCTTTCCATTCACATTGCTCAAAAGAGTCGCACAGCATCTCTTTGAGGGTGCAACCAAGTCTGGGAATCATCAACTCTGCAGAAGGTATGCAGCATCCTTGACCATGCAAAATGTGTCACATACAGGAGAATGTAACATATTCTGAAGAAGATCACAGCTATTCATATATATTTTCAATTAAAAATATGTCAGTGAAAAGAAATCAAGACACATTTGATGTTATTTCTGGTTTTTGATGTATTCTAAAACCAGGCTTGAAATAACATTTTATCTTGAAGCTTCTCTTGCTGCACGCCTGCAGGTTTTTAAGGGTTGCTTTCTTGTTATGATCATTCAAAAAACCAAAGAAAACACTATTCTTACATGGAATAAAAGTGAAAATTAAATTCTTAATACTTCCTCCTTAATTTCTGCATCCTAAGTATTGAAAAGCAGCAGTACTTCCACAACTCCAATGCCTCCACAGCCCTCCAAATATATTTAAAAAAAATAAATTGAAATCCTCTTTTTTCTTTTGCCCCATGATGCCAATTTTGGCACAGCCCAAGAAACCTCTAGCTCAGACTCCAGTAAGCCCTCTGGCATATCATTGGATCATTTCTGAACTGTAAACAGGAACCAAAAAACACACTCATGGTGCATCTGTGCTTGTGGCCAAACTTCAATGTGCTATTACTTTAATTGGACTCTTCTAAGCATGAACAGATTCCCATCTCCAGCCAGGAAAGCACCCCATCAGTGGTTTCTCTGCTGTTGATTTGTATGCATGCCTCTGACTCTTGCTGTGACTGCTGCAGCCAAAAGGAGAACCAGATCTCCATTTCATTCAGCTTTGCATAAATAAAAATATCATTAAGCGCTATTTAAAATATGTTACATTTAACAAATTGACATGTAATCCTTTACAATTTATTGACCTTGGCAATATTAATAAGTGTGGTCTATATTCTATAAATCAAGAACATGTTTGCTGGAGGTAGGTGCACTTGAAATCACTTCTAGCCAGAATTCTTACTTCCATTAGGGAGTGTTTTCTTCTGTTTTACTGGATACATGTCTATGGGTGTGACTACAAGATATATTTTAGTATAACAATGTATTTTTCTCTTCACACCAGATGGGAAGTGTTTTTTCCTTGTTGAAAATGTCATCTTGTATTGATTATCAATCACAATAAATACATTTTAAGGGCTTGAATTAAAGTGTTCCTTTAATTAAAAAAAAATAAATTCAGAAGACAGAACAATGGGTACAATTAAATATTGAGAAATGCTTTGCCATTTTACTGTGAAAAGTCTTTGGGTTAAGTTAGTAATGTCATGGTCTTTAGAATTTACATATAATAAAATGTTTCACTGTTTATATATAATGTTTTACATTTTCTAATTTAAGATGCACATTTTAAAGAGCTGTCACAAACACAGAGCTTTATGCATTCCAGATGTGCTGGTAGGTCCAGAGATGTGTGTCAGTCTATGATCCACTGGTTTTCCAAGTATGTGTGTGATAGGGATCCACTCTACAAAAGACTGTCGAAGTCACAGTTTTCTATGAGTGCATAATGCCACAGCTCATACATGCAAATCAAGAAAAGGAGGCAGCGTGCAAGTTATGGATTTTTAACCAGGTCTTTGGAGTATAGCCTTTCCACACTTCCTCTGAACACCTCCTGAGCCAGCTAGACACAGGTAATAGTGAATCCTCCAGCCTCCAAGGCTCCCCAGATAGAGGCATTTGACCAAATCACCCTTTGTTACTTACCTCTGAGCCACCAGAATTCCTGAGCCAGCCAGACACAGGTAATGGTGAATCCTCCAGCCTCCAAGGCTCCCAGATGGAGGCATTTGACCAAATCACCCTTTGTTACTTACCTCTGAGCCACCAGAATCCCAAATTAGTCCTGGGGCAAAGTTTGCTCTTCAAGGAATAGATTAAAGCAGATCTGACTAGGAAGGCAGCAGAATGTCCTAAGATACAGGAGCCTTTTGTTTAGGCAGCAAAACTGAACCAGAGAAGAATGTATCTGCTGAAATATATCCATTGGTTTCAGCCATTACTGGAGAAGATATTAACCCTGGCCCAAAAATTGGAGTAGAGCCAGCGAGGGGCTTCTGCAAAGTGTGGTGGTGGGAGTTCTGTGTTTTAAATGTACTGTAAAATGTGGGGACTGATTGTCAATTTGCCTTACTGGAATAACGTGCAGCTCACTGGAAGTACATTTCTCTCCTGTAACCCTGGGGCTCTGCCTCCTGTTGCTCCCATTACTCTTGAGTCAGCCACTGACATTTCCTTTGTACATCCAGAGGCAAAATCAAGTTATATGGCCAAACTTACAAATCAAGATGATAGACTGTGTTACCGCATGTAAGTATTTTAAGTATTTCATATATTTTTTCTTACCATGAAAGGGCATCTTACACTCATTGTTAAAACTGTCATGACTCATTTTTCTAAGTTTGTGGGTTTAAAACAAAGCCAGCTATTACACTTGCTTCTGATGGGTACACTAAATAGGTTTCACTACCTACCTTGGTCTTTCTGTTATGTATTAACATTCTTACCTCCCCCTCTTCATTGATAACACTGCAAGTGTGGTATGATGAATTGGATATCAGGAGGTTGTCATTTGTTTCAGCTTCACATTTCACAGAAGAAAAGATGCTGGAGATGAGATTATATACTCACAAACACATGCCCCTCTCCCTCAGCGCTTCTTTATAGTAAAACTGATTTTGACTATCTGACCTCAAGACAGCAAAAACCTCCCATGTGTTCACATTAAGATTTCTAAAGGACTGTTTTATTTTTTGGTCCTTGCATTCTCTTCTGTATCTTGATCTCGAACAGTGAAAAATACAAATAAAGAATTTCTAATTGACCTGATTAATAATCACAGCAACAGAGAATAATAAAGACCATTAATTACTCTAAAAATACACATATCTTTGTAACCTCTACTTTTCCTGGACTTGGAAAAGATGGTCCTATATCACTTTTGCCACTCTATTACATCCCATATTTGTAGTAAGCATTGCCTGTTTTCAAACAAGTACTTTTAGCAACATTCTTTAAGCTCAGATACACAGTCATCCTCTTGACTCATGTTTTGGCCTTGTAAAAGCATCATGAGCATCACCACTGAGGTGTGTTTACTCACCTCATTGGTTAACTTCCCCCTGTACTCTCACCACTTCATTTTTGTAGTAATGGATGGGATTTGGACCCATGACTTAATGTAAAAATATTGGAATAAATCATACTGTCAGAATGAAAAGCAAGGAAAAAATTAGACATAGGAATTCACTGCCTTATGAAAAAGGATGGGGGAAAGGTGGACAGTTTCAATAGTTACTAACTTCTGAAGTAAAGTTTGACTGAGGAAAATGTTGGGTCCAGGAAATATACCCACAGTGAAATATGTGGATGTATGGGAGGACTAAACATTCTTCCCAGATAAACTTTCCTGATATTCATGACCATGTTTTTAGCATTAAATAACAATTCCATGCAGATTTAGGACAAAAATCTAGGAATTTTGTTACAATGAGGTATGCATTCAAGAGGCCTCCTGACCTGAGGCCAGAATTAAGGGACTCCTTTGACGTGTCTCTGTGCCGTTGTGCGGAGGAAGAATGCCTTGGATGCTTGCCCTTGGAAACAGGCCATCACCCAGCCACAAATGCTCCCAGCCCCTCTTCCAGGAGCTCTTTGCTGAAATGTACTGTGTGCTATACTAGATAAGGGCAAGAATTTCAGGGTTTTTTGTTTTTTTTTTTTCAAATGATTGAAGAAATTGCATCATTGCTAATACATCATCTCTAACACAGTGCTCCCTGCCAAGGAAAAACCCACACAATCACATAAAGGCAACAGCAAAGCAGCAGACATGAGCAAACCCAGAATTCCTGAATGCCTGCATTAGACTGCTACTGTTGCCTGCAACACAGACCCTACATGAAAGGCCTTGCTCACTGATCCATACATTATTTAGACATCTAGGCTGCTTACCCACAAATCCTCAGGGCTGGGCAGCGCAGAACTCAAACTGCCTAGGGAGAAGAGAAACCACAGACACCAAGGCCAGACCCCTAACCTGCACCATGGTGTGCTCAGTTTATGGATAGAAAGGCAACCTGGGAACCCTTTTGAAGGTTTATTTACATACGGGTGCAAATGACACAGGCTTGTTTAATAGAAATGTATTCTAAGAAAATTAGGCATTTCCAGAGCTGTATATCATGCTATAGGTTTTATAACCGTTGTCATATGTCTGAATTCATCAAAGTTACTGAGAGAAAAAATGGTCTGGTGATCTAGAACAGCACTTAGAGAAGTCATCCTACAAGGGGGAGCCCGAGGTTTCATTCCATCAGCATCTGGAGAACACCAAGGTTCAGACCTCCTCTTTCTCAGAGGGGAGGTTGGGTCACAGCATGGCATGCCTGCACCATCTCCCATGTCCCAGCTGTGCTGCTGGTCAGGAGGGAACTTGTCCATCTGCTACAGACAGAGAGCAAGAGCAGCTCCTTGGCCTTGTCTCCTGGGAATTTCACCCTTGGTCTCCCTGCTTCCAGTGGAAATGTCATACTGGATGTTTGAGCAGAGCAACACTGAGAAACAGGTTTGGGAGAAGGAGCTAGAGGGATCAGGGCCAGGCTGACCAGCACAAGTGCCCTGGGCAGTGCCCAGTGAAGCACCCTCTGACAGTGTCACAGCTCCCACAGCAGCCAGTTGGAAAGCCCACAAAACTCTGTGTGCACTCAGAGGTCTCTGCCCTCCTGTGCAGAGTCAGAAGGCTGGAAAATTCTTCCAGATGGGAGGGCTTTCAGTCCAAAGTTTCAATACAGGACAAAGTACCTACCTTTGCCAGCCTGATGGATTTTGATTTGGCATATTCCTTAATTTCCTCCCCACAAAGGGACATTCTGTAGCTGTCCCAGCTGATCTGTTATTGCCTTGCAGACAGAAACATTTTGTTCTTTCTAACGAAAAATTTTCTTCTGCAGTTTAAGTCCATTACTTGCCCTAATCACAACAGACAGAAAGAAGTTATTCCCTTGTGGTCAACAGGAGCCTTTTATATCTTGGATATTTGCTGGCATATTTTTAGTCTCAAGTTTTCCTCCTTCCAGCTCAGTGACTCGAACTTACTGACTCTTCTTTCCATGACCTGCTCTCCAGACCTCATCATTCTGTGTGTAAAGGGTTTCTGGTTGATGCACACCTGCCTCAAAGCATAGCAGCACAATGGGAAGCAGCAGTCCAGCAGAGGTTTTGCTGATAGAGCAGGAAGAAGGCTTAGTCTGGTACAAATTCTGGTAAAGGGAGTCCAGTCATGGTGATCATCATTCATGACAACATCTTGGTGCACACACTCTGTTGGAAGCCTGCAACCCACTACAACCAAAAGTTCATTACCACAGTTGGACAAAAGCCAGTAGATCCCCAAAGGCATTTCAGCAGTAAGTTGTCTTATGTTATAAAAGCATCTGATAATGCTACCCTTTTTAAAGCATCTTACAATGGTATATGTTCGGTAACATCCCAATTTTTTTCAATCTAAACCTCCAGTGTTGGAATGCCTGAGTCCTGTCCTCCAGTGTACATGAATTTGCTTCAAGTTATGACATCTTATTTAAAAAGCATTTGAGCACAGCCTGATCTTCCTTGTGCACGTCAGCAGAGAGGAGACCACAGGCTGCAGTTCTGATCTGCTTACTCGGGTCCAAGAGATGGAGGCTGTCCCCCTCTCCAGTAGCACCTTGTTGGAGCCATGGTGCTGGTGTATCAGCCTCACCTCAGGAGCTGCAAACAAAACCCCAGTGCAAAGGTTAATTAATGCTGGTACACTCCCTGCTTAACGTAAAATCCTCTTTAACAAGAAGTGTATGTTTTTTGTCTTTTCATGTTTCCACTACAAACACTAGGTTGTGGGAATTCAGTTTAGGAAAACAAGAACTAAAAATTTGCTCACTTTGGTCTCTCCAGACAGAGTATTCGGTGTAACTAAAAACTATAAGGAAAAAAATAGGTCTGAAGCAGAGTAGGAGCAGCTCTGCTCTGCATGATGTGTGTGAGGGAGAAAGAGCTGCTTAAGCTTCTCACAAACTCTGAATACACATTATCTCTGAAGCTGACAGGCTCAAGGTTGTGCAGTAACATAACATATATTTAGTAATTTCATTACAAAAATATTAGCTAAAATATTTCTTTCATTTTCTTCTTGCCTCTTACTTATCTTAGATTATTTGGAAGGAGTAGTGAAGCTTTTACCTGAGACTTTCACTATGTGATTGCAATTAAGGTTTTTCGTCTAACCTGTAGAGTATCTCCACAAATGCAGCTCTTCAGAAATTTGTGTCCAGCATTCCAAACTTTCAAGCTGGACATGCTTCAAAGCAGGACTAGGAGGGATCACCAGGAACACCCTGTCAACATTTTCTGTTATGTAAATTATGCTCTTGGGTAAACAAAATATTCTGCATCTCAGATTTGGAATTTTCTCATAACACAAGACAGAAGCTGTCTTTTGCCTCTTGGCATGTCTATTTTGAAGACCAGAGCTAACATAAATTATGGACTTGGTATCTTTTTCAGGTTGTCTCTTTATTACAGAATCACAGAATATGCTCAGCTGGAAGGGACCCACAAGGATCATCAGGTCCTGGCACTGCACAGAACCATCCCCAAGAGTCACATCAAGTGCCCGAGAGTATTGTACAAACACTTATTTTGTTTCATTTCCTAGTATAAACTCATCTAAATTCAAATTTTTATTTCTTTACTTTTGCATTTTGACTTTCAAATAATTTCAGCAGTGGAAGTTGTTGCCCTACTCCTTCCATTCTGCTCCTGTTAGTTACTCCCTATTATTCTAGAACTTAATATTAACCTTTCAGAAAATTTCACTACTTCATTTCAGCACCTTGTGATACCAAAATGTTTTTAATTTCTGCTCTACAATGTAGTGACTTTGAAGTACTTCTTCAAGAAATTACTGAAATTGGTTCATAATTTTATTAAGACAAGTAGATAGGGAGAACTGAGCAATGTCTAAGCATTACAGTTGGCTAAGATACAGATGAAAAAATAATTCCTTTTATCCCCAAATAAAATAAAATACCTCATGACAAAGAAAAATATTTTACTATAACATCATATTTTGCATTCATAAAGAAATATTGTAAATATACAGTTCTGATTCTAGCCCTTATGCAGCATACACAAGGACTCAAATGTTCACAGAGATAATGAAAATTAGAAAATACTAGTTGAATTTTTTTTAACATTGCTGGTTACATGAGTCTATGCAGTCAGGTATTAGCAGCAGCCTCTGGGCAGAGAAGATTTTGGTACTGTCTTTCCACTTAACTCACCAGAACGTGCAGGTGTATATGATGTATTCTAGATCTTGCCCTAAGCTTGTGTATTTATTTCTTCCGGACAGTTGTACAATGGTTGTGTTTTCTGTACATTGCTTTCCAAGGTATATATTCTGGGACTACTGATGTTAGTCTGCTTCATAAAACCCTTCAGTCAAAAGAGCTGTGATGAACTTCAGCACTTTAAAGTGCATTAAGATTATTGAAAGTAAAAAAAAAAACCCTAAAAAACCACCTACCAGGCTGTTGCATTTTGCATTGAATCTGTGAAACTGCAGTTTTAAAGCTAATGCAGATGAGATCTGGTTTAGAATTTGGGTCTGATTTTGGCCCTCCATACTGCTGCAGGCTTGAGTCGTGTGCGCAGTCATGTGCAGCTCCCCTCATATCTCCTACAGCAAATCCTGTAGCTGTGCTATCATAACCATACATAGGTACATATAATATCTGGAATCCAACCAGCAGCCAGATTTGAAGGATCATCCATAAAAGTTTCACATAGCTAAAGAAAGCAGTCAACGCACTCTTAATAAATTTAACATTTTCACAGATTCTCTGGTCAGCTTCACAGTGTAAGGTACTCTTTAAAGAGACATATACATTTATATAGAAATATGCAGGTCACCTGGAAAACATCCAAACTCTTCCTTAAAGCAGTCAGTCACAAATTTCTAGATATATGGAGCAAGATCTGTAGTAATGATATTACTCACAGCACTGAAGATTTATTTGGTGTAGCAGTGGGTTCAGCAGAATTTCAGACCTGCAATTATGTCATAAGATAAGCATGTCAGAGGCTATGGGTATGTCAGATAATTTGACTTGTGTGCCTATCTTTGTTCTGGCATCTGCCCACTTGTGATATACACAAATAATATCACTGAGGGAGTACTGAAGATCTGACTGTTACTGGTACTTGTTAAAGTGAGACATAAAATGGTAAATATTAAGAATCCTTCTGCTTGGTTTAGAGAAGTCAGGCAATGTATTTCTGGCAGGATGAAGCACCAGCCAATGTGGTACATGACATTTGTATCTGATACCTGATTAAATGCCAACATGTAAGAGGAAACACTACAGATCTTTATTAAATGGATTCTAGCAAAAAGATGTTTAACAGTGCTAAGAGAAAATACTGATTAAGAATAATCTCCTGAGAAAGAACATTCGACGTTTTATGAGCAAGGTCTCATCTCAAAGACTTCTCACAGGTAGCCTGCTGTGGGTAGCAGTCTGGAGGAGCAAAATAAGGAAACAGAAAACATAAAAAAACCAGATTTAAGCGTGATGTTGAAGGTTATCATTCATCTGGACTGGACAATATGGCAAGAAGACTGGCAAAATAAGGAAATTTGAAGTTCTATGGAATACACACCTTCCTTGGTTCTATGGAATACAAACCAAATGAGCCTAAATGTGAGGATAAATTGAATTACTTTTTCCTTAATTGCACTGCTAAACTCCCTAATTGCAGTGCTAAACTCCAGGCCCCAGAGGAGGTGAGAACAGGCTTGGCAGATTCTAAATATCAGAAGAATTGACATAGTGAAGATTTTTTGTCAGCTCTTTTACTAGCCCTCTGTTTTTCTAAAGTCTTTTGGTTCAGTTTCTTCCTATGTTTCCTTGAAATGATTAGGGAAAGACACTGCCTTAAGGGCACTATTAGGACGGCATCAATAACATTATAATGCTATTAAACAATAACTCCTAGATGACAATTTCCTAATTGGAAAATTAGGTGCACTTTGATTGATGATTTCAGTTTTTGATGCCTACTAGGTGGCCTAAAGATTAGACCAATCTGCATTGTATTTTTCTTCATCAAAGCTGATTCTCTTGCTATTTCTCAAAACTATGAAGTCAGACTCTTTCCATCTTATCTTTAGTATTTGCCTTCTCTGAGCTACCAAATTAAAAAAAAAAAATAATCATAAGAGAGAAAAATATGGGACCTGGTTGAATATAGGACCAGCAGATGAAAACACCCTACTCAATTACATCCTTGCTAAAATCTTCTATCTGTAAATCTTTGGAAACTAAGAACAAGTAATGTATAAGCTAATAAATCAAGTTTAATCTATGAAATTTAATCCATAAATTATTATAAAATCTTTTAAGATAGAACCCCTATATAAATACAGTGTTTTATTTGGTTGTTATTTTTAACTATATAGAATATATGACAGAATCATCAAGGTTGGAAGATACCTTTAAGATCATCTAGTGCAAACATCATCCTAGCACCATCATAATCACCCCTAAATCATATTCCCAAGAGCCACATTCAGAGGCCATTGAACACTTCCAGAGATGGTGACTCCACCATTTCCTGGGCAGCCCATTTCAATGCTTAACTGCTCTTTCAGAGAAAAAATTCTTTCTAATATCTAATCTGAATCTCCCCTGACCATTTGCTCTTGTCCTTTTCACTTGAGACATGGCAGAAGAGTCCAACTCCCACCTGGTTCCAACCTCCTTTTAGGTCATTGTGGATAGCAATATGGTCACTCCTGTCTGAGCCTCCTGTGCTCCAGCCCAAACACCCCCAGCTCCCTCAGCATCTCCTCACAGGACTTGTGCTCCAGCCCCTTCCCCAGCTCTGTTGCCCTTCTCTGGAAATGCTCCAGCTCCTCAATGTCCTTCCTGAATTGAGGGGCCCAGAACTGGACACAGCTCTCGAGGTGTGTCCTCACCATTGCCGAGTCCCAGGGGACAATCCCTGCCCTGCTCCTGCTGGACACACCATTGCTGATCCCGGCCAGGATGTCATTGGCCTTCTTGGCCACCTGGGCACACACACTGGCTCATGCCCACCAGCACTCCCAGATCCTTTTCCTACTGACCACTTTCAAGACAATCTTCCCCATGCCTGGGTTTATTGTGATCCAAGTTCAGGACCAAGTTCTCAGCCTTATGAAACTCTTGCTGTTGTCCTCAGCCCATCAATCCAGTCTGTGAAGATCCCTCTGCAGAGCCTCCTTACTCTCCAGCTTATCAACATTCCCATCCAACATGATGTCGACTGCAAACTGACTGAAAGTCTCCTTGAGCAAGGAAAATAGCTTGAAAGAGTAAACATGGGTGGTAATTTAATTAGCACTTAGAAGATATGCCTTGTTCATGCTGAAGGATAGTTTTCAAAGGTATTAACTTAAAATAATTTTGATGTTATTCACAACAGTGAAGTGTTGTTGGAGGATATTCAAAACACATCCACGTGTAGATGGATCTTGTCTGTTCCACTGAGCTACTCTGGAGTAAGTTTCAGGCGACCTTTCTTCAGGTGAAGCGGGCAATCCAAGAGTTTCTGGGTAGGGTTTATGGAAGTAGGATCTCAAAAGCTTAGGTAATTGCTAATTGTAGAGTGTTCACAAAGCTTGTTTTAAACCTGCTCTCTGAAGTGGTGAGTGTGATTCATGGGACTGCTAGGGCTGCTCTGGATTAAGTTCAGGATTGGGAATTAAAATAGGATTTGTGACACCAAGCACCAAAGAGATACTTTTACCACAAAAGCCCTCAGCCTCTGCAAAGTCTCTGCTGACAGAAGTCAGTTTGGGATCATTAGCATGTAGCTTAGATGAGGGTGAGCAAAGGCATTTTTGGCTCCAGAAATATGGTCATTGCTCTAATTCCCCCCTCTACATGTAGGCTCTAGCACTTAAAGTAGGCCTGCATGTGTCAATGACCCAAACAGTATCTTTAACCAGAACTTTGTAAAAGTACAGTTGTTTGCCTCTGCCAACATAGACTCATAGAATCACAGAATCATTGGTTTAGTTTGGAAAGAACCTTTAAATGTCATCTAGTTCAACCCCCATGCAATGAGCAGGGACATCTTCAACTTGATCAGGTTCGTCAGTGCCCCATCCCACTTGACCTTGAATGTTTCCAGGGATAGGTAATCTACCACCTTTCTGGGCAACCTGTGGCAGTGTTTTACCACTCATCATAAAAAATTCCTCCTATTTATCTAGTCTGAATCTAGCCTCTTTTAGTTTTAAAGTGTTACCCCTTATCCAATACAACAGTCCCTGCTGAAGAGTTTGCCCCCACCTTTGTCCCCCATATAAAAGCTCACAATGAGAGCTCCCCAGATCCTTTACTTCTCCAGACTGAACAATCACAGTTCTTTCAGTGTTTCCTCATAGAAGAGATGTCCCATTCTTCTGATAATTTCTGTGAGCCTCTTCTGGAGCCTCTTCTGGACAGGAACCTGTTCCACCAGGTTCCTGTCCATCCGTGCTGAAGAACCCAGAGCTGGATGCAACACACCAGATGGGTCTCACCACATGGGAGTAGAGGGGCAGAATCCCCTTCCTTGACTTGCAGGTCACGCTTCTGATGCAGCCCAGGCTGCAACTGTCTTTCTGGGCTATAAGCCCACATTAGCAGCTCACATTCAGCTTTTCACCCACCAATACTCTCCAGTTCTTCTCTGCAGGGCAGCTCTCAATTCCTTCATCCCAAGCCTGTATTGATAGTGGGAGTTGTCCCGTCTTCATCCTAGCCTTGACGTTTTTCTGTGGCTCAGCAGTTAACTTGGTCTACTAGACTCAGATGTTCAAATCCTAAATCATACTGTAACTTTAATTGCTGATCCAATTTATGCCAGGAGCAAGCACCAACCTGCTCAGACTAAGTCTGGGTAGAAGGAAGAAAAAACTCTAATGATCTAGAAAACTTGAAGCCAAACAAGGATACTTGGAGTTAGTCTATGTACTGTGCAGGTGTTCAACTCACTTTTCCTGGAGGAACTTTGGGTGTCCAGATCTCTTTCTGGGTATACAAACAAATTATTTTGTGCCTAGATATACTGATCTTTTTTTCTTGATGGGATCTGTTGAATGATGCTGCTCTATGTTTGCAATGGTTTACAAGCATATTCACAAAAACATCTGAAGCCAAATGCTCACCGGATTTTACCACAAGTAGTGGTGCATTTTATTTTCTATTTCTTCAAATATTTTTAGCTGCAATTCTTATGTTCAAAGTCCTTTATTACTATTTACAGTCATGAAACAGTGCTTCATAATATAGATAAACAAGGTTGGACCAGGAAAAGCAGATGCTAATTTAAAAAACCAAGCAGTTCTGGAAAAACTCAGAGACTGATGTTCCTTTGCATAAACTATTCCTTCAGTATTTATGAATAACAAATTCATCCACTGAAATAAGGTTGTGAGTGACTCATATTCAGGAAAAGGCCAAAATTCATTGGACAATCTGTTCATAACAATAATTTAACCAGCTCTAAAAATATTTGTGGGGTTTTTTCTTACAGGGGGAAAAAAGTGTCTCACCAAAATGAACTTGTTAAAAGGCAAAAAAAAGTCCAAGGACTGCTTTGCAACCCTGCAATCCAGCCCAAATAAGGACAGTATGTGGTTGCACTATCCCAGGAGCAGGGCACTGACTGGACTGTGCCTGACAATCCGATACTTCCCCTCTGAAGCGTGGGAGAGAGAAACCACTTGGCTGGTGTATTGAAGCTCTCTGCCTGCCCCAGGGCAGGCCAGAGAAGAACAGGGACAAAGCTAGCAGGGTCTGCCCTCCCCCTGACACTGACAAGCTCCAGGAGCCCAAGTCATTTGCTTGGAGCCAAGCAGCACCTAACACTTTTACTCAGCACAATGCAGATATACAAGAAATCATAATACAGTCCAAGTTATAAATACTAATTTTCAAAATCTTGGGCAATAGGTAGGTTTTGAACATTTGCATAGTTAGAAAAAAAGAAAAAAGAAATATGTGAATATCTCATGCTTTTTCTTTTATTCTGCTGGTTTTGGGTGTCCCAAACTACTGCTGAACCATTTGCTTTGACAGTTCCTGTCTTATCATCCCTGTAATGCTTTCTGACTTACTGAGAATGCACTGATATGTGGTACAGCACCAAATACATTCCTGAAATCCAAAGAAATTGTGTCTATCCAGCTAGGGTAATGTATCTCAAAAAAAATCCAAACACACTTCTCAGACATGAGATTTTTTTTAACCATTTCATGTTGAGTGACCTTTAATAAATGAGAGCTAAACAAAGTGCTTATAGGTCAATGCATGTATTTCCTCCCTTTAATGAGCATCAGTTTATAGGTATGTAAAAAAATGCTGTAATTTTTCAGCCTCATGCAAACATCCTCTAAATGCAATGAGAATTGGTGCTGTTCTGGCTGGGAACCTGCATGCCTAAATTCTTATGAGTCAGAGCTCTTCCTACAAAAATGTTTCTCCCTTGTATGACAATGGTTAGGTAGACTCAGCCTTACACTGCTAGGACTGCCTGTGGGATAACTCCCCCAGGCCAGAATCCCTGGGAATAAGATGCCACCATTCAGACAAAAGCTGAGCTGGATGTATGCAATGTCCATTCTCCAGGCTATCTGTAGGAAAATGGCTTCAGAACCAGGAAAAGAACCAAAGAACAAGGAAGTCAGTGTCAACAATGACTGATGAGGCTGAAGCCATTCATGGCAAGAGGTTTGATTTTAGTGTGAAAATAGCTGAAGGAGGCAGAAGACTGCCTGGTTCAAAAGCAAAATTAACTTTGAAATCTAACTCCATAGACTGTTTAGAAGCATGGAGGAAAATGAGTCAGGGAAATGGTCAGGGTGATGTAGTTGAGTTTTGCTTGTTTGTTGGGCTACTGAAAGACTGATTGGCCTGTGATTCTTTCAAAAATCTTTCCAAAGACTGTCCAGGTGTTTGCTGTACAGATGAGTATAGGTTGATTCCACAAAATAAAAAAAAAAGAAATTGCTTGTATGACATTATAACAATTGGGTTTATGAGCTTATTTAAGAAATCTCACTCAGCTGGGCATGAGATGGGAAGAGTGGCTGTTTGTGTTGGCTGCAGTGGGTGAAGGCTCACAATGTGCGATGTGAAGTCAATCACAATGTAAATGAAATCCAAAATACTGTTTACAACAGCGTCATACAGAGTCTGGGCTCTCTGAGAGTGTGAAAGAGAGCCTGAGTTTGCTGCACAGTTGACAGAAAGTCTCTTGAATACTTGCATACCAAGGAAGCAGCTGCTCCACCAGCACACAAATTGGCTGTGCACAAATTGCCTTCTCTCAAAGCCTCCCACCTGGAATCAGGACCTGATCTGTACCCATCATTTACAATGCCACTGGCAGCCAGAGTACTGCTAGTACTCATCTTCCTAGCAGAGCATAAAATTATTTGTTGTAAGTTTGTGTAACTGCAATGATTCCCTTGTCATATCAGGACCAAGAGATAAACAGCTGCAAGCTGGGTAGGATGAAAATCATTCAGGGTAGGGCACTGGAAGAAAGAAGCCAGGAGCTGACTGCTCATCCCTAGCCCTGCACTGAGCTCTGGGACCCAGTGCTGCACATTTATGTCTTAGAGCAAACAGAATGCAAATTTCCAGCATCTTAGTTACGATGGAACTTGTACAGTTAAGTTAGATGGAAATGGAAATCAGTTTGTCAGTGCTGAGAAGCAGCTGAATGCTTTCAACTGTACGGTCCAAATACAGCTTCAATCTTTCAGTTAGTCCATGAGGAGGGACTTCTTGCCCATAAAGAGCATATTACAGGATTGGGGCCAAAACTAGCAAAATTCTTCTGAAGCACTGAAAACATGAGTGATTTTTGTAACATAATATTTATTCCAGAGCAAGCCACCATATATCTTGTTTCTACTACATTCTAGAAGAAGCACTTCTCAAGGTATTGCCTTTTTATACCAGAATAATTGTACCTCAAACAGCATTGGACATGGTTCTGGCTGATAAGCCAGACCCCCATCTACAGTATCCTTGTAGCTGTCACTGGTCTCCCTTCTGAACTAGTGTAATTTGGAAGAGGAGGATAAAAAGGAAAACTCTGTGTTTACAAAGGGAAGAAGGAAACCATCTGTGACAGGGCTCTTTTTTGAGCATTGGCTGTTTAAGCACTGCTCAGAGGTTTTTAATGCCAGAAGTGGTCCCAGCAGAAATGGATTAGTGGGCAGAGAACAAGTGAAGAGGTCAAAAGGTGAAAAATAAATGCAATTTATCACATGCCTTGCTGTTTGTCACCAGACTAGAGAAATTAAGGAAATCACATGGATATTATCGCTTTGCCTTGGAGTAAGATGACCCTATATACATACAGTCTGAGCTACTGCTCTGGGTTAACTTGTTAATTGTAAAGTGGTGGTGAACTAGATCCAGCTAGTTTGCTTCATCCGGCAGGCTCCTGTCTAGGGAGTAAATGTATGTCAATAGCTTTAACATGTCCAGCCTTTACAGTAAAGGGCCAGAGAGGACCTTTCATACCCAGACTGGGAATTTTCCATGCCAGTTTTACTATTCCGAAAATATACATATCACACAGGCACATATGCAGTAAGCACAAAAGATTAGCATTGGAAACGACAACTTGTAAGCCAAGTTTTAGCTTTATGTGATTTGAAACAGCTGAGTGATAAATTAAAATAAAAACAAATGCCAGCAGCTCCTTAGCGCTAATGGGATTGGTGGGTGCTCCTGTCATGAGAGCCTGGTGAATACATATTGTTGTAATTGTCTGGGTGGAGGTGATAGAGCAAACGTGACTCTTCCAAGCCAGTGTTGGCACTGACAATAATTGTTAACAGATTTAGTATCCTATTCACCTCTTTTTCCCCCTATAGCTTCTTCTTAACTTATCAGCAGATTTTATTTTTGAGTTATTAGGGATCGCATCCTTCTCTTATTGATTCTTCTGAATTGCCAGCCAGCCACTAATTGTTTCCAGCTCTGAGGGTTCAAAATTACTAATTTCCTTTTAGATACTTCAATCATTGATATATCTTCCCCTCCATCCCTCCACCCCCTTTTGACTTTCTTTGGCTTGAGGTTTTCTCAGAGGAGTTATCAGCTTAGTTAACCCTACTTGTTCTAGCCAAACTCTCCTCTCATTCCTTTGGCAAAGGGGTAGTCAAGAAGAGTTGATAAACATAAATCCTTATCTAATTCAACCCCAGCATGAGCACTCTGAGTCTAAATACTCTGAATTTGAACACCTAGTTGATGTGCTGTTCAGTTCTACCTATATAGCTACCTATATACACACATACACACATACATACACATATAATCCATATCCACATCCCTATCTATATACATAGTGAGTGTGGGTGTTTATATGTAAATATACAACATTTACGTGTAAATATGGATTTACTGTATAAATATAGCATATAAATAATATATGCATACCTGCATTTATAAATTAATGCATGTGCTTGTATTTAAGGTCTGGCTTGCTGCTCCCTTTTGCTTGGTGCTCCTGAAGCAGAATGTCACAGCACTGAGATTGTCAGAGTCACCAAGAGTCACACATCAGCAAGTCACCACAGACCAGGTGAGTGGCAGGAGCTGCTGACATACTCATGGATAACCCAGGGCAAGGGGAAGGAGAGGTGACGTCTTGCAAGAGCTCTCTGACTGTAAGCAAAGATGACTTCAATTGCATTGCATTAGCTGGGCACTAGAAACGTGCAGACAATCTGCTGCTGGGGCACTGCAGACGCCAATCACTTGTCAAGAAGCAGGAACTGGTGCATGAGCCTGTGCTCTCTCTGCTGACCAAGGCCCTCTCCTGCTCCTCTGCACAGCAGTGTCAGTGCATCGCCCTCTTCTCTTCTGCCTTGAATGGCCAGCTCAGCTGCCCTTCACCCTCCTGGCACTGAGGGATGGACATCTGGAGAGCTGCAGGAGGGGAAGTGTTCCCACAGTGCTTCTCTTGCACAGGCACTGCTTGACTCCCCAGGGTCAAAAGTCCCAACACAGCCTTGCCAGGTCTTCGCTCTGGGAAGCCCACACTAACACTGCATTACTCCCTGGGCTTCCCACCCAACCCAGAGACATCCTGGAAGCGTGGCCAGGCAGCTGGCAGCACTGCAAGCCTCATCTGCTGCAAACAGGAACTTTCCAGGCCCTCAGCCTTGTTGAAGAGCCCAGCATTACTGTCCCAAGTGCATGTCACTGAGAGGTCCAGGTTAACATATTCTTGCAGAACCTAATACAAATTTTCCTAAGCACAATTTTTTTTTCTGTCAAAAATGCAATGCGCTGAGCTTCCAGCAGTGCAGGACTCTTTTAAAAATGCATAACTCATAAATGAATCAATATAGAACTAATGTGAATCAGTACAAGGGCACTTGAGGACACTTTTTCTTTCCCTGTTGCATAGTTGCTCCCCTCTCCAGACCTTGCCAAAACTAACCCATTGTTACACTGAAAGCAACTAATGGCAGCTGTTAAACATGTGGTTCAACTTTAGGGATCAGTCCCAGGCATGAAAATTAGTTTTTGCTTGGGTTAAATGCAAGTAGCAATTAGGTGCCTCTGCATAGTGAGAACAGAAGTAGTTGGAAGCTGCTGCCCAGGGCAAGATTCTGCCTGAGAAGCACAATCACCCTCAAGGTTCATCCCTGACCACAGGCACAAAGGTGGAGGAATGGACTGGTTGCAGCTGTATCCATTAGTGAAGCAAAGGCTTGAAGATGGACATGATTTTGGGGGAAAACCAGAATAATTTCAGCCATAATATTCCTTGGAAAAGCAAAAGCAAACTTGTTGAGGATACAAAACAAAGCTTGGTCTGTCTTCATGTAATATTGCCTTGTCCTATTTAGAACAGTTCTCCAAAAACACACAATATAGGATTAAAAAAGAAAAAAAAAGAAGAAAAAAAAAAAAAGCTGAGTCTAATTAAGAAGTAAGAAGAAATGAGCTTCAATATCCAGAAGGGCCATGTTCTTATTTTTTCCATAGGCCTCTTCCATTCTTATGCATTTTGGTTCAATTGTGAGTTTACTGCAGGAAGCATGCTCAGGCTCCTCAGAGCAGTAGTCAGCATCCTGGAATGATATAGATGACAAGCATCAGTATGTATAAATGAGTCAGAAACCCACTCAGTGTATGCCGCCAGGCTTTGAATTTCACCCTTCTACTGGATATATGCAGCAGAGATAGTGACTGTGGCAGTAAGTGAGAGCTAGTGCCCCTCTGTGTGCCTTCAAGTCAAAATAAAAACCTTGTTCCCTGCAGGCAAACCAAATCCTCTAAGCAAGCCTGGGTATGTTGTCCCTGTTCCAGCTGTTAAGTTAGTGTAGTTTTCCAGTTCAGCAAAACTTTAGTCTCTTCAAAGCTCTGAAAGTAGCCAAGGAAGTGCAATTCTATTTCCAAATCCACAGGCTCACTCTTACAATTGCACCCAATCATGGATTCTTATTCTATTTCTGTGGGAGAACCAGGATTCTTGAGTTGTGTCTCAGCCAAAAAAGAATTTTCTTTGCCTACAATTTTCTAGAAATGTCAGCATATCACTGACACGTTAGCTTTTGACAGATAAAGTGGGATGTTACAACTGAAAAACAAAAAGGAAAAAAATGTCTGAGTGTTGCAGGAGATCCTTCTTCTCAAACTGAGCAGAAGGAATGGTTAGCCTGTTGAATCACAGTGGGGCTGTGGCTGGGTAATTGAAAAGATTTGTTGTCTGAGAAAGCGCATTTAAAAATTCCTCTCCTTTCTTCAGCTATCAGGATACCACTGGGACTTCACCAGGTCCATAGATCTGCGGCATAATGTGTGAATGGCCATATTTCACCATGGAGTCAAGAGTTGAGCTGTTATGAGTACAACATAAATAAGATCAAAATCAGAGTTGACTTCTGACAGGAGATAATGGCTGTGGGTAAGAGAAGAAAAGTGGGGCTGGAGAAATTGGATGGGTAAAGAACAAAACAGCAAAATGTTTTGGGTAGATAGATTTGAAACATTCAGCACCATCTCAGCTGGTTTTATCAAAACCTGCTTATCATTTTGAAAATGGCAGGTGATTTAGGCCATCTCAAAATTACTGAAGGAAGAGGGGGCACAGTTTAATTAGACTTTCTCATGATAAGTTTCTCTATAGACATCTCAGGTCATCCCAGGTATTGCTGTATCACTCTGGAATAAGAAAATCCACGGTAATAAATGTATTGACTACATATTTACACTGATATCACTTAAGACAAGGTCTGTCTGAAAGATTTCAAACATGATGCTTCACAAAGAGTGGCATGAGCTGAACTCTGTAACACAGATTAAGGTCAAATAAATCTTCACACATCTGAAGATTTATGTCTTAGACTTTTTCATATCTGAAGGATTTTGCTACTGTGTCCTCTTTCCTGCTGTTACAACAGCCCCATACGGGAGAAAATATATTTCTCAATTTTTTTCTCACCTGAATGTGAGACAGCCACCTCAGGTCACATGGCAAGTACAAGAAATTATGGTAAAGCTACACAGATAAAAATTAAAGTATAGCAGTTTCCATGGAAGTAAGGACAAATTGCTCTTAAGTTAGGCTTCAAAGGGCAGGATCAGTGGACATTAGAGGGAAACACAAAAACAAAGAGAAACAGAGCCTGCATCACTTACATATCATTATCTTCTACTCTATTTCAAGGCATTATCAGCAAAGTGTCATGAGCCTATCCATGCCACTTGATGCAATTTCTGCAGTTCAGAGCAGAAATTTTTGTCCCAATGGTATCTCATGTGATGGTGGAATTTTTTGGATTTTTTGGGTTTGTTGCTTTGTTTGTTTTGATTTTAGGGATTTTTGTTTGAGACAGGGGGAATTGCTCCTCAGTTTTGTGCCATCCCTGATTTGCCAGCCTTCGTATTGCAACAGTCAGAGTCCAGCCCAGCATTAGCAAGGAATTTTCCCCAGAGATGAATTAAACTGGGTACTCTAGCAGTAGCTTTCCTCTGGCAATGTTTTGTGTAATCTGAGCATCCTAAAATTTCAATTTTTATGGACACATGGTAGTATTTCAGCAAAGGGATATTTTTAACTTTGGGGAAACAGGAACATGAGACTGCTGAAGCCATTGGGTTGGTTTCATTCTTGGACCCTCCCATGAATGCACCAACATCACCTGAGCAGCATGGCTGCCACCCGCACAACAGCTGTGGAGGGGCTCTTCCAGAGCTTTCCCACCTTCATGGCTGCAAACAGCCTGCCTATGTATGTTCCTATATACAAATTCCTTCTCTGTTCATTCAAAATCAATTTATAGGCAATCATTCTCAAATCAGTACAGACTATTACTCAAATAAGTGTCTCTCCTTTATTCTTTATGCCTCTTTGTAGATAATTTCCATCCCCTTTTGGGCATTTTAATTTTTTTTTTTTATGAACTGAAAAATATTCTCTAGGTCTTCTCTTGTATCTCTCTTCAGATTTCCCCTACCCCTGTTTTGCTCTAAACTCACCATCCCTTATCACAGATAACTTGGATAGTGTCTGTCCTCTCAGGTGAGCACTTGCCAGACACCTGTGCAGTACAGCAGCATTTCACACCTCTCCTGCAAATGCCTCACCTTTACAGTTTTCATGCTGTTGTGACTTCAGAGCATTGTAATTATTCTGAAACGAATACACTGTCCTCGTGTGATGTTATATCCATATCATGAGCTCCCAGTTTTCACAGATTACTTATGCTGAGTAACTGACCATGCATTTTGTACTACTGACCTTGGTCTTATTTGTCCCCATTCCACCTTCTCCATGTTGTAAGTGTTATTGGCAAAATATCCTGAACCTGTCCTCTTAAACGGCGCCCTCTTCCAGCCAATAATTTGTGGTTAATAAGTAATTTGTATGTTCTCAGAAGCCAAAGATAAAACTCCTGCTTCTCTTCAATTAACTAGTCTCTTCTGCTGAAAAAGCTAACTTGCCAGATGGTTTGTGCTTCCTCCTCCCATCTCAGACAGATCTGGCTCCCAGAGACTGGGAAAGAGCCCAGCACTGACAGCAGGGAGATTCCCAGCCAGGGGTATCTCCCTGGAAGTGGCTCTTTAGATGAACTTCAGAGTCTGTCCTGCCTATAAAAATATTGTTCATAATTTTGGTTCCCTGTCAGATCAGCATAATGGACTGGCAGAGCTTGTAAAATAAAATGGCAAACAGCAAGCTAGCATCCAAATCCACCCTTCAATTTGAAATGCAAAGTGGAATACTTTTCAGGAATCTGGAGGGCTAATGTAACAAGGAATGTATCCTCCCCCGAAATGAAGGATTCATTTCAAAACACGCTGATACTTTGGCGCAGAGCAGTGACTTCATCAGCAAAGTCAAAAATAAGAAAAAATATTATTTAGAAGATATTACCTCTGGGCCAGATCATCATATGTCACAAATTTGGATTAATTTAAACAGAGCTACATCAGTTTTTATCAGTTCCAAATCCACCTATTTCCCATGGTCTGGAGCATTATATTTCCAAATTTTTTATTTCCTAATATTTTCCAAATGTTAGAATTTTAGGGAAACAGCATTATATTTTCCATTTTCCTTTTTCCCGTGTTTTATGACTCAACAATCTTTCATAAGGATTTTTTTTTGATTTCACAAAGAAGCTCTTTAACAAAAAAAAAGCTGATCTGCTAGTTCTTGCTAGCAAACATTGTGAGATGGCTGTTGTGTGAGGAATCATTAAAGAAGAATTACATATTAAAACCCTGTCATTTTAGAATACCAGATATTAAATGAAAGAAGGAAACTTACTGCACAGTACTTTGGAAAGTGGCTACCATTCATGGCAAATTTCAAAGTAAAAGCAAGGAAAAGTGACTGTTAACAAATTCCACAGTCTTGATTCATTTTTTCATTCTTATAGTGACAAACATCTTTGAAAGTCCACTTAGCATTAAGTTAAATTATCTACTTGAGATTGGGAAAAATAATATTCATATGCTAAAATTTCATCCTATTTCTGCATTAGCACTATGTTCTTTTGAATCAAATTTTATCTGCAAAGAATGAAGCAGAGGTTTGTAATTCATGTCTGTACCATTTCTCACAGCTGTGCCAAAGCCTGCACCATAGTCCAAAGCCAATCTCACCTGGGCAATGTTCAACACAACTTCTTCCTTGGTCCTCAGCTTCCTAGTAGGGGAATTATTTCATCACAGATGGAGGCCAATGACTAGTGTTCACACATCACAGCAAAGGGGGCACCAGGACGTGTGAAATTAGTGGAGTTTCATTTCAGCACAGCAGTAAAAGCCAGAGTTGGGATGTCTACTGACTATCACACTCTGAAACACTCCTTTTTCTGTTGGTGTTAGTTGCATAAATATCAATATGTGTCAATATCAATTTACAATCAAAAATGTGCCCACATTATATTCAAAGAAAATATGAACAATTTGAAAACATGAAGAGAATTGTGGTTTTGAAATCTGAAAAATTGTAGGCACTCAAAAATAGCAAGTACATTGATTAGTTTTTTAAACTTACCCTTTTGACCCAGTTTTCTCTTGAACATTCTTCTGAATATTTTCAAAATATTCATTAATAATCTGAGAAATTAGTCTACTGAATGTCTTTGAAATCCAGCTGTAAAATATCTCTGCCTTTCCATAGTTAATATGGTAACTATATTTTAAAAAATAATCAGTCATGCAATTAAGTATAACCCATATCTCATAAAACCATGTTTGCCATCTGTAATAAAGATGTACTTTTAATTTTGTTCCCTCACTGAATAATTTTAAAGTGTTTACATGGTATCCTGACCACCCATGCAGAATACAACAGCTTATTGCTGCCTCTTCCTAATGACACCCACTATACCCACATTTCCTAGTTCCTTCAGATGTTAACGCCTACCTACATTTATCAGGCATCATTAATTTCAATTGTTCCTTCCTTCAAAATTCAATAGTGAGAGCTAGCCAAAGCCCATTCCTTCAAACTCTGCCTAGCTTCAGGGCTTCTAATCTTTGACAAATCAATGTGAGCGGATTTGTTTGGGGTGGAATTCCTCTTCTGCTCCACTTGAGGACCTCTTGCTTGCAGCATGAGGCTCTGCTCAGCTTTGCATAGTGAAGTGTAGAGGGTAAAGAATAGTTTGCAGTGAGTGACTTCTTAGGTAAAGTATGCTTCTAATGGTTTTTTGCAGATTTTCCGTGCTTAGCAACCCCTTTGTGCTATGCTGCTATCAAAATTATTTGCTAATTAAGACCCATTAATACCTCTTGGTACCCCATGTGCCCATGGGTAGTTTTACTGTGGCAGTAAACTCAGCCAAATTCAGAACTGTAACGGGGTAACAAAGTGCAAAGATGATCTCATCTGGATGGAGGTAGCTTTTGGAATAAGGACCTCTGAAGCACCATTCTGTCACCTAAGATAAGATATTGAGATAAGCTCCCAAAGTTAGAAACTCTGGTGGTGCCTGATCTGTTGCCTTGGGACACTGCCCAGTATGCAGCAGTGTGTTCCAGCCAGTCCCTGGTCTGGGCAGCGGCAGGACCAGGCCCATCATGAGTCAGGAAACCTTTCTCCTGTGCAATTACTCAGAAACCTTCTGCATTCACATATGTGAGAAAGAACCAGGTGCTCAGAGCCATTCAGATTTAAGATAAACTGCTTTCTAGAATAAGCCTTTATTCATTGGGAGCTGATGTCAGCTATTGAAAGTGAACTCCTAACTGAGACACTTCAGGCTAGTTGCCTAAATTTTGGTGGAATGTATCCAGGCCCTAACACATACACTAATTCTTCTGGGTAGCTGTAGACACAGCAAAATTCATTATTTCCATGAAAGTACTTAATAGTCAGTCTTTACCATACCATATCTGCTGGCAGCACAGAGAGAAGTATGTGTTTATTATAACAAGACAGCAGAAATTTCAGACAGTGCTTTGAATAATGCATTTTGCAGTACTTGCTCAGGCTTGTTAAACTCAAAGCAAAATATAAAATCCAATGTTGCTCTTTTTGTGAGGTTTATACCTCTGGTTTTTAATGGGATTTATCTTAAATGATAAGTTCATTTCTTTTGCATGGTACTAACCATGAATGCATCTAAAAATCTCATTGCAACTTGCATTGTTCTGTTGTTACAAACTCTTCTAACCTTAACTTAGTCCCACAGCTCTGTGACAGGACTTTATCCTTACTTGGCCTTACAGCCATTTCTAGCCTCATCTCTCCAAAAAGATGACACTACTTGCATCCTGTAGTGGAACTTAAAGATTTTGCCTTTTCAGCTCGTGATGAGTGATGCCAACTAATTCATATGGACTTGAACCTTGTTGGGACTCATAGCCTCATTGTAACTTACATTCAGTGGAGTGCACTTCATGGTAGCCACAGAATAGTTCAAACCAGTGTCTATGAGGTATTGTGAACAATCAAAAATTTTGCTACCAGCAAAAGCCACAAGTGACTACAACTGCACCAAAAATATGCAGCAGCTTGACTCTTGCACACGTGCAGAAATCACTGTAATCGTATGAGTGTACATCACTCACTTCAGCGTATCCTGCTAAGAGCTGACTTCAGGATTCTTTGTTTGAACTTTGCAAACCTTTTACAGTGTTACTCCTACCTCCTCATCCAAATGTTTAAGTCCCTGTACATTTAAATATCAAATCTTATTTCTTTTTCTCAACTAGTAAATCTTATCTCTTTCTAAAGCCCTCTTGAAATATTAGTGTTATTGAGCATGTTCTGTCATAAGTATTACTTGGTGGATTACATTGCCAAAATACATTTGTGATCTGTCTGAGCTTAGTCATTTTAAATCCATCCATTAATACACATCTGCTCACAGCTGAGTAAAATTCTCTACTGTAAATGTAAGAGATAAATTTCCTAACAAGTCTTTTTGGTAGGTGTTTTCTGTGTGTGCTTTTTTGTGTTATTTACTCCTAGACATTGGATCTTGTGACTCCTAGATCTTGGATCCCATCCCTGATTGGGATGAGACACTTTCTCTTGGATCTGTGGGGCCAAATTTGAAAGCTATCTAGTATCTGAGGTGATCACATGGCCTAAACTGGTGCATCTGTCCTGACACAAAGCTGCAGTCTGGTCAAATCCTCTCTGCTTTGGTTGGCAGAGGTGAGAGCACCATCAGCAGTACCAGCAAAAGGTTTCTTCTGCCAGCCTCCTTGCTCTGGCAGCCCAGGCAACTTGGTTTAACCCTTCCATGGATCTCTGGGAAACACAAACAAGTCATTGCTGTTGAGGGCATTATGAGCAAGAAATTATTTTGGGGGGTTTTTTGTATTTTGTATTTTTTATTACCAGTATTTTGTTACTAGTAGTAACAGTCTGTATAGATTTTTTGCCTTGCTGCACCTCTAAGATAATTTGACTGAATTTATCCCTCACTAAAAAAAAGGTACAAAGTTATTTCACATTTCCAGTGGAGAAAGAGACAATAGAATTTGGAATTTGGTTTCTGTATACAACAAGCCTTTAAGTTTTGCTATCACATCTGTTCCTGCAGCCTTTGAATGGTTAAAAACCAGGTTTCAGAACTACATCTGATTTGTTTGAAGGGCACCAGAAGAAGAAACTCCCATTTGCCAGATCAACCAGTCATCCATACTAGATATTTGGAAATTAACTGAGAGCATCACACAGTTCAATTTATTTTTGACATTGCTTCTGGAGACTACTCCGAGAAAATGTTGTGCTTCCAGCAAGCAACCACAAGGAGTCTGAGCAAGATGGAATCAATGTTAATCTTTCACCTCAGATGGGTTCTGGTGGAAAGGCTGCACTACACCTCTTGGGGTACCTGCCCCCAGTCCTTCTCTGCACACCTTTCTGAGTGAATTCATCAGTCTACTTGTGGCTATCATGTTTTAGTTCAAAACCTGGGGCTCAGGGAGTAGTCACAGACTTCTTGTTTATAGCAGTGGCCAGTGGTCCCAGGTCTATATCCTGAGATGACAGCATGGGTCCAGGAGGGATCCTGTGCCTTTCTTTCTACACAGAAATAGTTCACACAGAACACTGCTAATTTCAAAAGCTTACATATTCAGTGACTGCTGCCCAGATGACTGAGGTGTTGGAGAGGTAAAGTCCAAGTCTGAATGAAGGCTGGCATGTATGCAGCCTTAAAGAATAAATCATCTTTTTATGAGTGGGAGAAGGCAGGAATACCAGGAGATCAGGTATTCTGGGAGCCCTTTGTGGGCAAGTCAGCAGGCTGACTGCCTGTGGGAAATGCCATTTTTTGAGACATAGAGCACTGTCTGGTGGCACTTCTCATGGACATGTCAGTAAGATGTCTGCCTCCAAGAGGCACACATCAGTTCCACCTTGACAGGAACCAGGATCCTAGACTGTGCCTGTACACAAGCTGAAGCACCCAACAGACCCTTCCTGGACCTTCCTGCAGGTGCCAAATCTGCAGCATCAAGAGGAAACTAGGGCTTTTCTCAGTATCATGCCATAGCCACCACATGGCTGGATCCCACCAAGTCTTTCCCCCACTGGATAAGGAGAATGATCATCCTGAGACGACTCACTCTCTAACTGTGTTTCATATTTTTTCAAAAGAATTTATGTCAGGCAGGGGAAGGGAATCAGTGGAAAACCAGCCCCCATGGACACCATTTCCACATGGTGTCTCCAGTGTGTCTTCATCTGTCTGACATAATCATTCCTTGGCTTTGTATCAACTGTAGGGCACAGTGGCCTGTCCGCTTGTTTACAGGCAGCGATACCGAGTCCTTTCTAAAAACTGCATGTAGCACTTACCTCCCCTTCACTGTACCTCTCCAAGCTGCTGGTCCACCTGGTGCCCTTAGTGGCTGAGACAGAAAACAGCTTGGTTTTGTCCCTTCTGTTTTGCATGTAATATTATCCCCCAAGGCTCTATACATATAAGAGTTGCTGTGTGCATTTGGCTTGGATCTGAGTTACTTCCCTGGTCACTAGTAAAGAGCAGTGTCTCTTGACCTTCCTTCTTGAAGAAAAATTCCTCAACTGATCCTGCCCCTGCAGCAGGATGATCTGTGCTACACTATGCTACAGCTGGCAGCTCTGAGCCCCAGATACCAAGGCCCACTGTAAGGTGCCACTCTCTTGCCTTCGCACTCTCCTGCTTCTTGAACAACACACAGTGACCTGACCAGGGTGGAGGAGAGAAAACTGTCCCACCACCCTGGGATGGGTGGCATATTGCTATGGGGGCACTACCGAAAACTCTGCTGCAGCAGCTGCTACTGCTCCACCTTCCACCCTGAACAGTGTGGGGACCTGTGTGATAAAAGGTGTTTATCACCTCTAGACCTGTACAGTCAGCTGAGGACCCATCAACCTTGACTCACCCACCCCAGCTTCATCCTTGCCTGCAGGAAGGCACTGTGTCATCTGTGGTGACAAGTGAAACTGGCCTCATCTTTTATGAAAACCTCACTCTCCTTCCAAAAATGAAGTGGCATATGTCTCATAAACCCGCCTCTGGTGGGAGATGCCTGTCAGGGCATAAAGGCAAGAGGAACACATTCAGGCACAGATGTACACCAAAGCAGATACAACTGCGGGGGAAAAAAAAGGGGGAAAAGTTGGCTAGGGAACAAGTATTTTTAATAGTGTTCCCTTTAACAGAACCTAAAGAGAAGTAACACTTCATTTTACCTTTTCTATTAAAGCAAAAAGCTCACCAGTGTCGGTTGTGTGCAGGTGCTATGCACAGTGGGAAACAACTCAAACCAGCATGTGTTCTTTGAAATATTTCTTTTAAACAGACACTAAGTATTTTCAGCTTTTGGAGAATGTGACTCAAAATAACAAGAAGATAAAATATCACCATGCTGTGCAAGGGAGGATATGTGCAGTTATCTACTGTGATTTCCACTAATATTTAGCTATCATATAGCACTCTCTCTGCTGACCCCACTGTATAAACACTCAGTAATTAACCAGCACACTCCCTGCTATGCAGCAGGTAGGTAATATTGCTCTTAGCATCCCCAAGCTACACAGAAGGAATTTAGACAGCGAGATGACAAACCTTATCCAGACCCACTTGGGAAGTCTAAGGCAAAGCAGAGAGTAGGATCAGTTCCTGCAAAATGTGTTCGCTTTCCCCCACTCTGCCTTTTATGTTGCAGCCCAGAGACACGTAAGACTTCAGTGCAGCCCTGAGCAGAGAGGAGTCCACCTGCAAAAACTCCTAAAGCTGTTTCACACCACTGACAGTTTCTGGAGCAGACACAGCTCAGAGGGGAGCCACGGGAGTGCTGTAAATCAGGACTGAGGCATATTGGCAGAGCTTTGTGGGAAAGCTTGCCTGGGGTCTGCCTGTTACTTGCTGTTTTTCTCAGTGCTTTTGATGCTTCTTTTTCCTTACGATAAAACACTGCCCCCAGTCATCCTATGCTCATCATTTATTAATTGTCCAGTTTAATTATCACATTTAGCTCAGCTGAGAAGGGGATGTGGAAAAAAACAGAAAGCAAGCAATGTACTAATTTACTGTGGAGGGCAGCTGCAGACTCCCCACTGCAGGAATGGCTCGTGAGCCTCCCACAGCCTGTTGTGCCCCACCAGGTGACAATGTTTGTTACCTGCCCTTCAGGAAGAAGCTCTTGGTTCATCCCATCTGCATTTACTGCTATTAGAAGCAGCAACTGAAATGATGCAAAATAGTTTTCAAAAGAAAAAAAAAAAAACCAACAAAACCAGACCAAATAATCTTACACGTGAGGATTAACTGCTCACATTTTGCACTTGATTTTGCTGTAAGCTTTAACTGATGAGGAAGCAGAGTTCAGGGACCACTGAGATTATTTTCACCACAGGAAATTATGTGAAGGAAAAGGCAACCTTCATAAGGAAATTGGTAAAATCTTGTTAAAACTTCAATTTACTTTAAGGATTGCATTTTTCTACAAGGATGTCAGAAAACTTGGGAAGGTTCTAAGAAGCACTGTCCATTTTTCCCATTTTCCCCCTGAAGGAATCAAAATATGCAATGTCAGGGACATTTAGATAAAAACAGCTTTAGAGAAAGCAACAGCATTTTGCTGTAACAATATCAATAAAGTTTTGACTTGGCTATTGAAAGAGACTGTTAGTTTCTTAACTTCATTGCAAGGAAACTGCTTATGAGCCATGTTTTTCTTACGTGTGTTTCCAACACATTCTTATTCCCTAGTATAAAAGACATCCACTTAAACTGCAGCAACATTGCCACCACTTCTAAAAGAGGCTGGTGCAATGAAGTCCTGACTATCTGAGCTCACATCTCTCACGAAAATCAAACTGCATGTTTTTCCAGGTGCTGCCATCTTGGAAACAAGACACATGGGGACCAAAAAATGTGTTTCAGGACTTAACCTGAGGCCTACAATTAGAATTTTTTATTGAACCTAGTTATTGCAAACTTCTTTCAACTGAAGTGTACATTTGTTTAAACACCTTGAAACTCATATTTGCTCTGGCTGTTGAAGGAATGCATATTCTCAGAGTCAGTAGAAGAAAATAGTGCCATTTAACCGGCAGTGTAATTTCTTGCAACTGAAAAGCTTTATTTTAAGCAGTACAGTTTTTGACAGATTGCAAAGAGATGCTGCAAATGTTTTAAATGTGCAGGGTGAAGTTTTTCCATGGAAGCATGCTGTGCTGTACACAAGCAACACAACAAACACACCCCAGTTCAAATGCCTATTGCTACATATGCATAGCATGATTCAGAGTTCCTGTGCAACTCAGGCAGACTGCTACAGGCCTATTTCTGACCTATTTTCTTGCATCTTCAGCTGCCTTCAGATGAAGTTAACCCTGAAATCTAAACCATCCCTTTAGCTGGAATTTTAAAGGAGTCTAAAGAAACCATGCAGACCATATGCAAAACTCCCTCATCATCCTTGAAAATGCAATTTTGTTTCCTAGTTTTCCACTGAAAATTGGAACAATGATAATCCTTTTTGCCTAACATTTGCCTGTCTGTTTTACATGTTCATAGAACTCTTAACCCACCTTGACTGAACCCTCCAGGTGCTGTTCTGGTTTGACTAGCATAATACATACCAATACAGATAGCAAAATGCTATCTGCTCCCAGCTGTTGTCTCGAGGACCTCAGGGTTACAAGAGAACAGGCACTGACTCTGCAGAGCAACTCCTGGAACATCTCTCCATGTCAGATCACAGCCTCAGCATGTGAGCTGGGAAAAGACTTCTGGCCTGTCCAAGGATGTTAGAGACGCTCAGTCCAGCCCAAATATCCATGTGGGGACTCCTTTTCCGTTAGATCATGACAGTGAAAGCAAGAAGTGCAGAAAGAGAATTAGGTATTAGGAAATTTTGAGTGCTGTATAGCTTTGGGTTTGACCAGAACATAAAACACATAGAGAAGCAGTCATAGCACCAAGCCTGAGAGAGTTCAGGATGCATTTGGACAATGCTCTCAGGGACATGGTGTGATTCTTGGGGATGGTGCTGTGCAGGGCCTGGAGCTGGACTCAATTATCCTTGTGACTCCCTTCCAATTCAGCCCATTCTCTGATTCTGTGCTATACCATTAGCAACTTTCTGTATTACAACATTTCTCGGATTAACACCATGAAAATTAATAAAATACCTGAAAATACAGCTCTTCAAATGACAGTGCATTGGGTCCTTTCTTGTATTTTTCTCTTAATCACCAGGATTTCTCAATGGACAGATCTTCACACATGAACTTCAATGTGTCTTTGACTGCATCTACTTTTCTTGTAGTCCTTGTCATTTCTAGTCTGTTTTGGAAATGCATAGTGATATTAATATAATTTCAGGTATCATTGCTGGGATATTTTTGCCAATGATTTTCTGAAGTGCCCCCAACCCCTGCTCATCCTGTGGTTTTATTTGATTCTAAATAGCACTTAAGTAACGTTTGCTGCTATTTCCAACCCAGCTGCATAAGGTAGAGCACAAGTTTTGTAACAATATTGGCAGGAACAATAAAAAGACATGGGCATTTTCTGGGGTGATGTTGGTACATCTGTATTTATTACTCTTCTCTTGGTATAGTGAAGAATTTCCCACCCTTTATTCATAGTTCCTGGCCAACACTAGTTAGATTGATCAATGAGGAGAAATCCCATTCCAGTGTAAGTCAGGCATAAACTGGCATAATGGCATAAGAAATCTCATTCTCTATTCCACTTCTTTACCCTGAATATTTCTGCAACCACTTTCTCCATGAGGACACAAAGCACTGGAGGTCAGGACAGGTATGAGAGGAAAGAGAATCATCCCAAGACTGGCGGCCAAGTTTTAAAAATTACTGACTTTGTAATAAGCCCTACAAGTGCTTAAAGTGTCTTCACATGTCCTTCCCTGACTCTGCTCCCTCCATCATAAGTAGTCTTCACTTTTCTAAAACATATGAATTTACTTCTCTGAGCCTTTGCAGTTTCTCTCTATATCCTCAACCATGTCTGTGGCTTATCACTGAGACTGAGACTGTACTCACAAACCAACAAGCCCAGAACTGCACTGAGAGTCTAATCCCATAGGGAAGCCTCTTGCAGCACCATGAGAGGGAAAACTACCTCGCTGAGAACTGATAAAATGCCTGTCTACATTGCTTACAAACCCAACTGCACCTTTGCTATAACAAGATCTAAGTCACATCTGATTTGTTACCTACTATCTTTCCAAAATCTTTATAAATGCAAGCACTTCTGAGTATTTTCCTCCTGATGATTATGCAGTTAGGACTTTTTTTTTCCTGAGATATATGTTTCTGTTTTTTCCTAAGTTGAATCTAATTGTGCTATTTCCTGCACATATTTCTAACCCTGAAAGTCCCTTTGGAGAAATGTACATGTGAAGAAGACTAAGCAATCACTGGGGCCAGAAAAACAGGAACCAGAAAGGAAATAAAGTTTCACAGTTCCCAGGTCCCATTTATTTCATATGCATGGTGCATATTGTAGTTAGAAATCAGCACCATGCAGGCAGGCAAAACAAAACTGATCCTTGAGAAAGAGGGACAGGAGAGCTGGTAATGCATTACCAACTTCCTTTTACACGCACATACAAACACACACATAGATGCATATATATATATATATATATATATATATATATATATATATATATAGTATTATCATGTAAATAAAGTAATTAAATAAAATCAGGATCAGTTATAATCCCTGCAGACTTTTTCCAGCTCAGTGTATTGCTGTTTACCATTAACATTTGTTTCCAATCATTTATTCCGCTTTCAGTCTATATAGTAAAGGTCATGTCCAAGTAAAAGTTCCAAAGTCTAATAAGAAAGAATTCATGGGGTGTTTTCATCAGTGAAATATTCCATTGAAACCATTCAGGTACTGCAGTGATCTGCTTTAGGATTTTGACAACACACACACACACACACAAACACACAGACACACAGACACACACACATTTCTCTTTTTTTTTGCAGAATTCATAGGTCACTTAGATTGTATTACAGGCAAACTGGTGATTTGCTATTAAATTTTTTTTAAAGATACTCTGCTGCTATACCCAATAGTAATGACTTAAAGACTATTTTTCTGAGTAGTCAGGATCATTGCATCTTCTCATCTTCAAGATAAATCTTAATAATAACCACAGAAATACTGTAATTTATCAAATTTTTAAAAATTTAATGGCATGTATCTGAGACAGTGAAAGATAATTATGCAAGTATTCCTCATCACACAGAAGGTGATTAGTGTAAGAGTTTTACTTAAGAAATTAATAATTATTCCATTCCTAGATTGCCAAAACAATTCACAAGACCATTCTTGAGAAATTCAGTTCCTTTATGGAGTTAGAGGAGTTGTTTAATGAAACCTTAACACTATTTTGTATCCTTTAGACTACAACGTTTGTTAACACACATAACAAATTGGTCACAATGATCAAAATGTTCTCCTAGACTCTGGAGGCTTTGAGAAGAACCTAGGTTATTTTCTAGCCAAAATATTTACGCCATTTCCAACTTGGGTCAGTTTCAGTTTGGAAAACAAGTGGAGTTCAAGGGCTCTGAATAAATTTCATTCTGTGATTTTTGCTGTATTCATAAGTTTACCGGGCTGAAACTCACACAGATCAAAACCAAGGAAAACGTTTCCCTGGATTCCTGTGAAGACTGAATTTTTGGCAACTCTTCTGAAACCTAAAACAGGCATGAGAGAGCTGCAATTGTCAAAAATTATTCATCAACATTTTCACTGTATTTGGGTCTGTTTTATTTATATAAAATTTTCTATGTGTTAGGATGCATGAGCTGTTTGCCTGTAACTTATCATCAGCAAGTCTCTGGGCAAGCACCCGGATTTGAGTGTCTGTCTTCTTGTGGCCCTTACTACAGAGGTGCTGAGTTCCTACTGATCTCACTGTGCTGAGAGCTGTAAGCACTCCTCGCCACCAACTGTGAGACCACTGGTCAAGAAAAATGCAGACATACTGGCTTGTGTGTGTCAAAACTGCCAAATTTGCAGTTCCCTCAAAATTTGTTGAAAGGCTTTAGGCATGTCTGCTGATCTCTGTCATCTGAATTACAAAATCCTGAGATGATCCTAATGCTTCCATGCCAGCCCAAATCAAACTAAATCAAACTATACTAAGCCACCTGAATTTAATTCTATTATGAAACAGAGGGGAAATCCCTATCTATAACAGCAAGAGAACATGCTTTTCTTTGGAAAAATAGTTACAGAGGATCTGTATTCATAGCATAAGAGGGGGAAGGGAAGGGAAGGGAAGGGAAGGGAAGGGAAGGGAAGGGAAGGGAAGGGAAGGGAAGGGAAGAAGGGAAGAAGGGAAGAAGGGAAGAAGGGAAGAAGGGAAGAAGGGAAGAAGGGAAGAGTAACATTAAAGTAATATGGTAAAAATAAGTATATTACACTAATCCCCTTTTCTATCATTTTGTCAAGGTGAAAAGATCTCACAATAGGAGCAAACATGTGCCAAGTTTACAGGAAGGGGTTCAATGTGCAGGGTAGATGAGCCTTTATTCATCTCAGTCCTCTTCACTGTCTTTGCCTCTGACCTTCTCTTCAGCTCCTCACATCTAAGTTTCTTCACCCTCACCTAAAGAAAGAAAAATGTACAGATGGGTATCATAATTGTGCAAATAGTTCCTTTGTGAACATTTGGATTTCAGGAGTAAGAAACAAAGTTGAACTTGTTCAGCTTCTAAGGTTCTCAAGAGGTACCTCTCTGACAGAGTTATAGTTGCCCCAAACAAACTTTCCATACATTGTATTAATCAAAAGGGAAAAATAAAGGAATATGCCTTTTGCATATGAGTGATGATCCTGTTATTGAGCTGGAGCACCATTCCCCAAGTAACCCCCTGGAGCATTCCTGACCTGGAATGCAAACTGGGAAGATTACGTGCAATAATAGTCAGGAGGAAAAAACCAAGTAATTCCTGCAAAAGACCACTTATTACCATGCTATATATGTATATATAACATTGTGAATAAATAACTGACTGGATGGTGTTGACAGCTTTGCTGTGTGTAGCAGGAATGAATGCACATTTAGATACAAATTGACAGCTGCTTTTGAAGTGGAAGGGCTTTCACTTACAGTGCTGGATCAGTACCTGTGTGAGAATTGCAATCCATGTTTCCAGGAACAAATAGCTGCTTCTAGTTTATAAAAAGGGTAAGAACAGAAGGGACAATTGTTGTCTTGCGGCCTGCTCTTCTGCAAATTTCATATGCAAGGAAATTCTTATAGTGTAGGTCATCTGGTTTATTGGTAAACTAAGAAGCCTGAAGGGAGAAAGGGGACTGATACCGGATGAGGTGCAGAAAAGTCTCTTTAACTGCAGAATCTCAAAGCAATATTTTTCTGGGTGTTTCCCTCTCCACCTCTCTGCTTATGGTTCTTGTTCAGCCCACAGCCTGTTTGCCCAGTGCTGTTCCAGTGCAATGCATAATGCAGAAATATTTTAAATGGGAAGCAGTTAGGGTTATTGTAACAGTAAGGCTGAAGTATTTAGAAAGCAGGACATTTTAAAGTCAGGGTAAGGAGAAACCAGCAGTTTCTGTTTCTCAATTTCTGTGTTTTGGAGCTGGCTGACCCCAGTACAGGCATCGGGCACAGTAATAACACCTATGGGGAGCAGCGTTGCCATCTGGGCCCAATGGAGCTGCGCTGACTTACCCCACCTGAGAATGCAATCTGTAATCTTTCACAGGTGGATTTGGCCAGAATGAGAAGTAGCAAGATGAGGAAAAATGAAAAGCAATGGTAACAAAGTTAGCACAGCCTCTTTTGCTTGCAATGAAAAATCACTTTCAGACTTTTGCAGTCTCTTTTCATCTCCTTTTCTGTTCATCCCCTCGCCCCCCTTTTTTTCCATTGCCATTATCTTTTGCTCTGCTTGTCTTTCCTGATTGGGTACTTTGCTCATTCCCACTTGTGTGGTATTGATGCAACATTTTTGTGGACGTTCAGCCTCCTGATGGACCTGGGTCATGGATGCAAAGCCTGTCCCACAGGCTTTCTGCCCCTTAATCTGCTGAAAGAAAGCCATTCCTTACAGCTCTCTTCCTCACATATGACCACCAGACCTGTGGCACCATTACCCTCAAACTAACAGCATTTAGCAAGTTGAAAGTAGGGAAATTTTCCAGTGGTCCAGCCAAGTAAATGCTTATGAGGACACAGAGCATACACACCGCCTCTATGTATACACAGAGGAGATGATCTAAAAGTTTCCTGTTACTGTAGTAGAGCTACTAAATGGAAATTGACGGAATGTGAAGAACATTATCATGGAAACGTCAGCAAGCAGACTAGCCTGTGGGAAAACATCACAAGAAAAGGAAAAAAGAGATCCCCTCCACATCTGAAAATTTGGATGAAGTGCTAAGCTGCAGGGGTTGGATCTTGAACTAAATGTCAGTGCTTTGGGGTCGGTGACCTTACCTCTACAGTACTTTATTGGTAGTGTGATAGATAATTTATAGCTTTAAAAAATGCTGAAAGGACATACTCTTTCATGGAACATATGGTTTGGATTTGTACTATGTCCATTATTCTTATTTCTGACAATCTATAACAAGTCCATATAAATTTGTTACCAAATTGCTATTTTCTAATAGATATACAAAGTTTCTATTATTTGATGATATTATTGTCACAGGGGTACATATGTCAAGCCCAAAAGCTCCTATGAAATGTATGAATATGTGCCAAGATTTCATTTGACATACAGACTTTAATTTTAAATGCAATCATATAAGCAATAAAGTTTCACTCTTTCAGCTTGAATTCTGTGTAATAATAGCCTTTTGTTTTTTTCGTTCTTTTAAATAAAATTGACACTGACAGCATATTGGCAAAGTTAAAACAATACTGTTATTACAAGCATTTAATCCCAATAAAAAGGAAATAATGTACTTTTATATTTTTAGTATTCCTTTGAAGCATTACTGCCTGATTACTTCATAATATCTTTATCTCTTAGTTACTCCTTGCCAAGACTGTGCTTCACTCCTCTGTCTGTGAAGAATGTCATTTTGTCCCCAGACAGAAACAGAATTTCTTTCAGTGGCTGTGAAATTCTTTCCTATTTCTGATACTCTTACAAGGATCTCCAGCAGTGATTTATCATGGGAAATGGGTTTTAATTACTACCATAATTTGCGTTGACATTGCAACAATCTGTAAGCTTGTTTCCCTTGTTTGGCCAAATGTGATTGTTTGCATGAGCAACAACTTGCCATTTCCTTCATGCTGGCGACACTGGGTTCTGGAGAAATTAGTGCATCATCTGCTCCCTTATAAGTCAATGGGGTTTTGCTTTCTACTTGCATGGGAAAAGAATAAGGTTCCAGGTAAGAAATTGCTGAATGAGCTGCTTTTTACACCTTTTTCTTTACAGAAAGTTAATCTTTTCATGAGATTCAAGAAAAACCATACAAAACCTTTTGTTTCTTTCATTATACTATCCTAGCAGCCAAGGGTCACTGCTGAAATGTTATGTCTGCTAGAGACTGCCAAGGTTTGTCATTAAGCACGATCACTTGGGAATGTTCCAAACATTAATACTTTTATATTTGAGATAATGATATTTTCAGTCAAGCAATATGCAATTTTTGCCAAACCCAAGCAATGCAAATGCAGCTTCTCTTTGGTCATATTGGCAGAACCTGTATCACGTGGCAGGTGTCCTCCACAGCTTTGGTCCCCTGAGAGGTTGCTCTGGGGCCCTTCTGGAACATTTTGAGGTTCCCTCTTGACTTTGAGCCTGGGTTTCCTCTGCAGAACTAGCCAGGATTGTCTGGAAATGATGCACATCTGAGTCTTGTCCCAGCAGGAGAAACACTCCTGGATCCCACACTGTGGAGGAAGAATTTATCATTGCCTATTTCCATTATTCTGCCTCTCTGTTCATTTCATGACAAACCATAATAAAACAACTAGCAAATGTTCAGTCTTGCCATTGTTTGTAGTGTATTTTCAAATGTGATTTGTTATTTTCACTTTTCAAAAATCAAGGTCTGTGACAAGGCAATTGTCCTATTTTCACGCCACACATTAACTTCACCTGTACAACAAACACATAATCACTCATCCTACTGCCACTGGAGATCAGCAGTTCCCCACCAACACAGACAGAAACAAGAATGGTCTGTGTCCTGGTTTAAAGGACAGGTGCCTGCCTAGGAAGGCGGGAACCTCCCTTGGAATGGAAAATATGACCTCCTTCCCTCCTAATTATTAAAGCTTTGAAATTACTGGGCTTTCAGGCAAAGATATGGGAAAGATATGGGAAATGTTACTATAATATAAATAGATGTATATAAAGCAAGGCAAACAACAACAGCACAGCAACAACAGGAACAAACAGGAGCCCCCCGCAGCCCTCCCTCAGCCGCAGGCCATTTCCCCTCCGGTGCAGTTCCGGGCACGGCCGGCAGGGGCGCTGCTGGCTCCCGGCCGGGCAGGGCGGGTGAGACGATTCCCCCGCGCCTGCAGGGGGCGCTGTGGCGCGAGCTCGGCTGCCTCAGCCGCCTGCACAATGGCGGGAGCGATGGAAAAGGGCGTCCTTTGCAAACTCCCGGAGAGCAGCTGGTCCTGCTGCCTCTCCACAGGGTGAAATAGGCTGTAGCAAGAACCTCAGAAACAGCAGAGGTAGGCACACCCGGCGTGGCAAACAAAGTGTAGCCAAAGCTCTGAAGACAACTTGGCGTCAGGTTGAAGTGTAACAAGAGAAGCCTGAAGCAGTGGCAGAGAACAGCAGCGGGGCTCCCACACGCCGCCCAGAGACGTTCCCTCAGCGCTGGGGGAGGGCTCCCAGGTTTTCCCCTCAGGCACCCCAGCACAAGGCCCACACACGGCCTGGAGAGGTTCCCTCAGCGCTGAGGGAGGGCGCTGGGATCCCATGTTTTCCCCTCTGGCACCCCAGCAGATGGTGAGGCTCCTTTCAGTGAGACTGGCTGTTGAGCAGGTCCCAGTTCAATGGCTGCTCTTACAAGCAAGGGGCCACCCATGGTAGAAGAAGCAGTAAAGGGCTGAACTCTGCCATGGCGGCAGATTCTCCCTGCAGCAGCAGCAGCCCGGCACCAAGACCACGACTGTCTGACCTCTGATCCTGAGAGAGAGCTGAGCCCAGCCCCTCAGCCCCCAGCCACAATGTCACCGTATCCCTGCACTTCCCAAGAGAAAAAAAACCCCAAAACCAGCTAAGTGTCTGCAGACAGCTGCACTCTTGCCCCCATCTTGGCCACATCTTCTGTTTCTCTTAAGTATCCATCGTATCCATCATTCCTATCTCTTAGGCAACAAATGGGAGAAAATTCCCTAAGAGAAAGAAAAAAGAAAAAAAAATCCTAACCTCCAACAGTCTGCTCCTATATTTGACAAACCTGTATCTTAGTAGTAAAAAGACTTTGTGCATATAAACTACGTTTCATGCAAAGATCCCTGTTGCATTACAAAGGCTGAATTATCATCATCCTTATTTTACAAATGGCCTGCCAGTGTCACAATGAAAACTATTATATCATTGTTCCTTCAGCTGGATCTTTTTAATCACTAGTGGCCAGGGCTGAGCTTAAAATGAAACTCTCATGCCAAATATCAAACTAGTATTTAACCCTCCTCATTGTCCCCTGATGATGCTTCATGGAAGTAATAGCAATGAACTTGAACAGGTTGCTGAGTGCTGCATATTTGTAAAAGAACATCCCTAAGACCAGTGAACATTCCACTCTGCCAACAGTTTGAGCTGTTCCTGGTATAAATCAGGACTTGCCTAGTTGGGCACCCCTCAGGAAGTTGTAAAACCAAGCAGAGAAGTGCAGCTATAAATGCAGGGTGATGTCAAGAAAGAAGAAATCAGTCCACAGTGTTTATGATTACAGAGCAGACAATCTTTCCTTTAGGAAACAAATTGTTGGGGATGAGTCTGTAAGTCTTTTAATTCTGTATGTGCACTGGAAGGTTTTGAGATCCATTCATGGACACAAGACAAAGCAGTTGGTAAGAAATTCATCCTTCCAGTCAAGGTCATAGAAGGCTAATCTGTGGTAAGAGAGCAAGGCAGTACAATTTGCAGCCTGAAAGGCACTGGAGGAACAGAAGAGAGCACGAGTAAAGTCCAGAGCAGAGCCAGAGTAAGTCCCGGGGTGAGTGAGATGTCCTTATTGCCCCCTTCAGAAAGTGGCAGATGCTGGCTCAGCCTCCTTCTAGTCCACAGGGAACACCTGCAAGTGGAGCCCCTTCTCCGTGATGATGGCGACAGTCCATCCTATGTAACTTCTGCTACACACACTCAACAGCAATATAATTTGGAATGCAGTTTTTCAGGGATGTAACTTCACACAGGTACCCCTGAAATAGATCTGACTGGAATTTTTGTCCGAAAGGATTTGTTAGATCAACAAGTCTAACTTCTGCAAGTACATAAGCTAGAGGATGTCACAAATATATTTCTATTCTTTAGGGTCAAAGACTGATTAAACTAGGAAATTTCAGTCTTCAGGTAGTTTAACAGTCAAAGCTACAAGCAAAGAAGAGGGTAGGCTGAGATTCCCGGTATGTACAAACCCAAGAGATATGGGAAAAGAGATTCAGCATGAGAAATTTCAGGCAACCTCTCACCCCCTACAGAACCTCTCTCAAAATGAAAATTCCTTCCTAACCCAAATTTGTGGATCAATATTAATCTGATGAGCAAGAAGTGAGGGTTCAGGCTGAGAAACTCCAATATTGTCTTAAAGCATGTGTGCCCCTTCTGCATTCCCATTGCTGGCTGGGGGAAGCCATTCATGCTTCAGGGGAAGTCAAAACATCTCCATGAGCTCTGAAAAGCATATAATTGCCATTTGTACTCTGAGAGGAAAAATCCCTTCCCCATACTTGCAGAGATTGTGAACTATCTTGCACTGAGCTGGAAAAGCCTTGAATGAAATACAAGCAAGACAGAGAAGTCCCACAGCCAGTGCAAAAAGGGGGTGAGTATGATTAGCTGTGACAAAGCTGTGACAAAACACTTATTTTTCAAAGTCTGTAGTCCTGTATTGATAGCACATCATTAGCTTTGCCTGTACTACTTGTCAGCAATGATGGTGTTATTTTAATGTTACAGGGACAGTCCATGGCAAAAGATAATGGAAATGTGTTGCCAATTATAAAAACCATTCTCTACTTCTGTTTCTTCCCACCTGTGTGCCCATGCTTACCTTGTCCTGTGAAACTTCTTGTGGAACAGGACAGGCCTCCTTCTCTCTTCAGCAAAAACTCAGCAGTGCTAGTATCAGCTTTACCAGAGCATAGCAGAGCCATGTGGATGTTTATGGCAATAGCAGTGCTATTAATACAAGAGAAAGTTACAGAAAAGACAGATTTTTTGCTTCCAGATCTTATTCAACTCCTCTGACAATACCCCCAGTCACGCAAGTTGTCTGTTATTTGTACATGCTGAGCTACTCCATGGCACTGGCTATATAGTTTTTAATTTTTCCTAATAATTCTACAAGGCTGTGAACAGATGTATTTTAAGTATTACCCAGTTTTTCCAGTTCACTTGGAATATAGCAGTAACCTCATCAAAAGTGGGTGGACTCTTGCAGTACTGATAGGGACATATTTCCCATCTTCCTTCCTCCAGATTCATAGACATTTTCTCATATGCACTTCAATTATAACAATAAAAATATCTATTGGATATCCGTACATTTCACCAGCATGCCTGGTGGATGCCCCCTGCCTGGGTCAGTGCATGTAAGAGTTTGTCTCCTATGGAATTAATTCAATTCAGCTGAGTCTGAGAAATCACACATATGAATTCTAATAGAAATGTGCAATATATATTGAATACATTGAAATATGCAATATATATTCCTAAAAACATTAATCTCAAGAGGAGTAACCAATAAGTAAACACTGGGAATAATAGGAAAAAAATCCTATATTTTGTAAATTCAGCATTCTAAGAGATATGAAATACATGCATGAAAGTTGTTGCCTTTGACTGTAAAAAATACATTTCACGGTCTTGCGTGTGATGATCATTTCATGCTACATGGCTGTTAGTTAATCTGCTTTTCCATAGCTGGGTGAAAGTGCCTAATAAGATGCTTATCCCCTTATAAACCCCGACTTCAGTAGTTTAAAATCCCCATCACTTTTTTTATTGTAGCTCAACCTAGCAGTTCAATATTTTAGCCTCAGAGAAGTCAGAGAAAAGCTCTCACAGAAGGATACAAAGCCCCAGACTAAATTCCTGCATTTGTATCCAGCTCATGGAGTTTTTTTAGCTACCTGTCTTTGCATGGGTAGCCACCATCCTTCTGTGGGCAGCCCAGCCCAGAGCCCTGCTGCAGGGAGAGCATGCTATCTGTGCTCTGTTAGTCCTCAGGAGGGGCTGTAAGCCATCTCCAGCAGCTGGCAGGTGGGAAGCAGAGTCTCTGTGAAGTAAAGGTGAGTGAGGTAAATGCTGAGAGGTGAGCAGAAAAGCTATTTCCTTAAACTTAGATAGCAAGTGGTTGTTTGAGTAGGGAGCAGAGGTAGGTCTTCCCTTACTCTGCCTCCCAACAAGCATCTCCCACAAGTGTGTGCATTTCTCCTATGTGGAACTCATTTCTTTCTGCTCAATTTTGTTAAAGCTTTTCAGCCTATTTTCACTTTGAATTCACCTAGCATCAACTTCTAGCATTTCTATTCTGCTGTGCCTTCATCTCCAAGGCATTCTGCTGCCAGCTTTACTGACATTCTCCTGGGTATTCTGTATTTTCAGCTCCTTTGAGTCCCCAGCAGCTGTTGGACTAGTGAAAAAAAGGGAAGTAAAATATTGGCCAACAGTGTAAGTAGGGAAAAGAATGACCAAAATACCTTGGAAATCTGGGTAGAATTATTTCATACACACAAAGTATCTTATTTTGATTTTTCTGTTTTAAACACATCTGGACTTTAGAAGGATGAGAGGTCTGAGTCCTTCTCTGCAAAATCAAGTGAAGTTGCAAAACAGATCCAGATACCAGTGGCTGTGTGGCTCAAGGACTGATAGCTAGAAGCATTGAATTTACATTGAAGTCCGTCCTTGAAGCCGGTTTCTGCCTAGAAATGATCTAATGCCATTATTGTCTGTTGGCTCACAGGCATCCTGTCTCTGAAGTGCGGGAAATAAAACCTGGTGATGTTTGTTCAAGTTTTGGAGAGTGCTCACAGTCACTATTTCATGCCTTTTCAATAACTTCATTGGAGAAAACAAGTATGGAATGAAAATGGTCTCATTCCTCCAGACCAGAGTTGATTATACCACTAAGAAGTCAGCACTCGGATGACTGCTCTGTGCTGCCTGGACAAAAAAAAAAAAAAAAAAAACCCAAACCAAAAAAAAAAAACCCCTAATGTTTATCTTCTGTTCAGAGAAAAGTTTGCTTAGTTACTGAATACAACAGATATGTGGAATGTGTGGCCCAGCCATGTTCAGACCAATAGACTATGGCAGAGATAGTAATAGGCTGATTTACCTGCTACCTGAAATCAAATAATGAAGTAATAGTATGCTTCTCTCTGTGCATCCTTGTGCACGTTAGGGCTTTTAAGGAAATATGTGCAGACAGAGCTGCTGTGGGAAGAATGAAGGTCTGTCAACTATTTGGGCTTTCTTAAAACTTTTGTTAGAAATTAAAAGAGGAAATTTTGCTGAGAATGATACGTGGGAAGAATGAAGGTCTGTCAAAACTAGGTTTAATGAAACTATTTGGGCTTTCTTAAAACTTTTGTTAGAAATTAAAAGAGGAAATTTTGCTGAGAATGATAAAAGTGACTGGTTTTGATATTTTCTGATTCAATAATTTCTGACCTTTTTTTCCTATATTTTTAAAATTAAAAATAGCCCAAATATTTTAATGTTATGAAACCCAAAATATTTTAATTACACAGAACTTTCCTCATAGATATCTTTTCATTTCAAAATGAAACCATATTTCAATATCCTAAGAGGCTCATAAGAATGAGTTTATACTTTCTTCATATTTCTATCACATGTTTAAATTGTCTTATTTTTAAGTGATACATTCACTTCTTTCTGTCTGTGTTTTGCCAAAAGTGTAGTACTCAAATGTGTTGATAGAAAAACACCTTAGGAAACAAAAGTTAAAAGTCACATTACAAGTGTTTCTGGATAGAACAACCTTCATGTGATGAATGACAAATCTCAAACAAGGAATCCTATTTAACACTTGAATTCATATTCAATCTACAGTGTAAAACAAAGTATTTAAAGAAATCAATGGGAAAAGATGAATTCACAAGTCTTAGGTAATGGAATTTCCCTTTTTGTGCTCTTTCAGTATGTTTCACTTTGTGTCTTATTTGCTTCGATCCATTCATGACATAATATTCCATTCAAGTATGTTATCCTATCTTTTTCTCAGTTTTTCTAAGGCACCAGTACATCTAACATTGCTGCATTGAAGAGATGCCAAGAGTTAACAGGATTAAAAAATTCAATCAGGTAATTACACCGATATTAAGGATCTTTACAGCTGTGTTACATATATTTTTCTTAATCCTACCAGGTGTAGAAATCCTCACATTTCAAACTAGAAAATGACTCAAAGGGAGAAACACCTATTTCACTGGATACTCAGTACCTTAGCTAGTGACTTCTCTGTTGTCTGAAACATTTATGGTGGTTGACTAGTCTTTGCAAAAATTTAAATGGAATAGGACTAAATGAGATACCATATTTACTCACCAGTTTTCTTCACTTACATAACATACCAAGTATCATATAACAGAGAAGGAAAACATGACATTATTTTCACCAAGATGGTTTGAATTCAATTAACTTCTCACAGGAAGACACAGTCTGCTATAGACATTTATGTAAGTCGATGTAACCTCTAAAAGCTGAGCAACTATCCTGCCTGCCTTGATGCCTCAGCCCTTCTCCAGCCCAGCCTAGGTGACAGATGACCCACATGGTTGGCAGAGGAAGCAGAAAGCTCTTCAAGAATGCTAAGAGCTCCAAAAAGCATGGGGATGAGTCCAAATGTCAGGGTCCTCAGAAATGTCTCCCTCTCTGAGAAAAGTCAGGTGTAAAGTACTGCACCTGGGGAGGAATAACCCCAAGTACCAGCACAGGCTGGGGGCTGACCCAGTAGCACCTCTGCAGAGAAGGATCTGGAAGTCTTGGTGAAGACAAGTTGACCATAAGCTGGCAGTGCCCCTGTGGCCAGGAGTCCCAGTGGTATCCTGGGGTGCGTCAGGAAAAGTGTGGCCAGCAGGACAAGGGAGGTGGTCCTGCCTCTCTGCTTGGCCCTAGTGAGGCCACATCTGAGAGCTGTGTCGAGTTCTGGGCTCCTCAGTACAAGAAAGACAAAGAGCTACTGGAGAGGGTCAGCAGAGGGGCACAAAGTTGATGGGGGTCTGGAGCATGTGAGGAGAGACTGGGGGGGCTGGGCCTGTTTAGTCTGGAGAAGACTGAGAGGGGACATCAACACCTATAAATACCTCAAAGGCAGGTGGCAAGAGGATGGTGCCAGAATCTTTTCATTGGTGCCCAGTGATAGGACAAGGGGCAATGGCCATAAACTAAAATACAAGAAGTTTCATCTCAACATGAGGAAGGACTTCTTTATATTGAGGGTGGCAGAACACTGGAATAGGCTGCCCAGGGACATGGTGGACTGTCCCTCTCTGGAGACATTCAAAACCCACATGGACACATTCTGGTGTAAACTAATCTATTAATTAATAATAAACCTAAATTAAATATAATCTAAACTAATTCTATGATTTTGTGATGACAAAGATGATATTTGGATAACTAAGCACAGTCAGTCCCACCCTCGTACCTTTGCCAATCATTGTTAGTACATTGTACTTTGTTATATCTCGGTGCTATCCCTTTACCCCACATACACCAGTACTCTGGCCCTCACAGCTTGCTCTTCTACTAGTGCATTTTGCCAAAATTCTCCCTCCCTTTTGAGAGATCTGGAGTGACAGGAAACAACTGGGCAGTATCAGATAACCAAAAGACAGGAGTGGCTTGGTGCTCTGAAGTTGTGTCATGTGTATATACAAGTTACCTTGAGGCTGCTGGTCACTGTTTCAGGTGAAGCTGGTAAATGCACAGCTAGAGCACTCTTCGTGATGTTTTCAGGAGATCCTGGTTAGACAGTGCCCAGGCAATGGAGATAAAATATTCTTATGCAACTCCACCTGGGTATGCTTCCTATGCAGTACACCAACACATCTTTTTCTATTTGAGATGTTCCTAAGGGAATATTTACACAGGGGATTGTAAAACAGTGAGAATCGTTCCAAACTATATGTCTTTTTCATGATGACATACCTTGTGCTTTGAAAAATAGCCACTGATCCTGCTTAGCTTGCTGGATAGGTGGCCAAGTTTCAAGTACTAAGTTTGCAGCAAAATGGTTTCATATATGTTTCCACGGATAGCATGCAGAATTGGAGAAGGCTGGTACAGTTGATGCTGAGACCAAAGATGTCCTGACTGACCTGTCTACCTGCCCAGGCACAGTTTCCCCTGCAAGACTGATTCCTAGTGTGTGGCCTGTTCCCACAAAAGTGTATTTTTACTAAGCTGTGTGCTTTGATCAGAAATTCTTTACCCTGAGGATGGTGAGGCACTGACACAAATTTCTCAGAGAAGCTGTGGATGCCCTTCCCTGGCAGTGTTCAAGGCTTTGTTGGATGGAGCTCTGAACAACTAGGTGTACTAGAAGGTGTTCCTGTCCACGGCAAGTGGTTTGGAACAAAATGATCTTTAAAGTCCCTTACAACCCAAACCATTCTATGATTCTGTTCTGTGAAGGAAAAGACAGCAGCTCCATTTGGGCCATGAGACACATGCCACCCTGAAATAACCCAGGGCCTGACTCAGGCTCTGAAAGCCAGTGGAGAAATCCCAGCAGGGTTTTCTCCCAGGCTCTCAGTCTCATTAAGTGCTTGCAGTTCCAGAGGTGTTCTGAAAATAGCCAAGTAAGTATGCAGAGCCTTTCTGCTTCTTTTCAGACTTTAAATAGGTATAACAGCTTTTGCACTTTCACATTTGTTTTGCTTTTTCTTCCTTTCATACAAAGTCTCAATCAATACAAGAGAAGGAAAAGATAGCACTTAGGTTCATTCTTGTTTTTAAATAAACCAGACTGGTGAGGTTTCTGTGGCTGATGGACAAACACTTGTGTGATCTTAGAATTGCCAAGGTTGGAAGAGACCTTTAAGATCACCAAGTCCAACCATCAACCCAGAAATCTTTGCTCTCACGTCTGCCCATTTTGTACATCCCACCACCCCAAGCAGCACAGCCCTGCCACAGCTCTTCCCTGAGGCGGTCACTGGTGCATTGGTTAGCCTTGAACCATGGCCCAGAAATGGACAGAACAGGTTCAAAGTGACTCAAGGGTGAATATAAATAATTAAATGATTCATGTCATTGTGAGTCTGTATTCTGGTCCTTCTTTATTTATCACAATAGATACCCTTGCTGCTCTGTGGTGTACTTAATCTGCACTCACACATTGAAGTGGGCTATTTAAAGCTATGGGGGCATCTCCACTGGTGCTGTCGCTCTGATGCAGGCTGCGAGGTGGGACCTGGAGACTCCTTGTTCCACCTCCATCCATCGCCATGCTCCCCACAGCAGACAATACAATCCAGCCCTTACTGTGTGCCTTGCCACCGCATCCTGTGCCTGTCCAGGCTGTTGCCCTTCCAAGATCACAAGTGGCATTATTTTACTTCTCTTAGACTTTGTGAGCCTGTTGTGAAAAAACAGAGTCAAGCTGAGACACCACCTGAAGGAATTTGGACTATTTCTGCTGTGTATTTGGGCACAGAGATTTTATTTGCCTGTAATAAGAAACATTACCTTCTCCTCCCCCCAATAAAGTGATTCCTCTAATATTTAAGTTTCAAGACCATACACTGTGTTTATAACCCTCAGGCCCTGAAGTAAAATAAGATTGAGTTTCCCTCAGGTAAGTACTTCCAGACACTTTATCTGCTATATCATTACAACTCTACCCTATTTGTTACTGTACTGTGTAACACAATACTTGCATTATATTCCACATAAAAAGCTGTTTCTGCAGCATCTTGTCATCATTTCACGAACGCAGCTTTGAAGCCGTTTTGAATTCTGAATTCAGTGCATAACAGCGAAGGCTCAAGTGCACAACACCGTATTATTTACTCAGATGGGGTTAATTGCTGAATAAAAGAATGGTTCCTTTCAGTTTACCTTTTTACAATCTCACTCACACTGGATATGGAAGACAGGTAAGTCTGTGATAAATATCAAACTTTCTAATCAGAAACGAGCCCAGTCGTATTTGAAATCTTGAACTTAATCCAGAATCAGGAAATGCAGCCACTTGTGTTACTGTTGCTGAAAGAAGAAAATGACCTTTTTATTGTAGCTTACATTCACTATTGTACTTGTGAACCATGGGGAATGAAGCAGAAGAAATGCAAAGGCTTAAGGAGACCTTCTTTTAACAAGAAAACTGAAATTGGGTGCAATAAAAATATATAGCCAATATAAAGGTTGTGATTCTCCAGGGGAAATCTGTGACTTTGACATGGATTCACTCCCAACAAATTATTCCTGCTTTCTAGCTACCACTAATATTTCCTTTCAGGCACCCATTGCCTTAAATTTTACTTGCTTTAGCCTCAACATGGGTTCATTTGAATGTAGAAAAATTAATAATCTAATAATTAGATCTAATTAATCTGCACTTCTAATAGGAATATAAAAAGTGAAATGATACTATAAATTATTAAGTGGAGATTAACTTTCAGCAAACTTTTTTATTTCTCAGCAATGTTCCAGGGCAAATGCTTGCATCATATTTCATAATGACTCTCTGCTGATGACTAATTTACAGCTGAGCCAGAATCCTGGACCAACGTCAGTAACAGAGTGCCATAATTCAGTGGTGTGCTCTTTGACAGCAGACAGTGGTACCAGAAGAGACCAAACATTGGACCAGAAGACACGACAATCATAAGATTATGCACAATTTATTTTGTGATGTGGAACTCAGATGGAATTTATACTTTACCTAAACTAAGTTTTTTACATGATCAGTTTATTGTGATGCCCTTCTGTGTTAATATTGCAGCAGGGGCTAGATTTGCCAAGCAGTCATAATAATGTATAGGCATTTAAATTAAATGGATGGATTTTAAATCAGTTTTAAACTTTTTCAAATGTTTTAGAAATACTGAGAGCCTTACACATTACCTCAGGATGTCTCATTTTTTTTTTTTATCAGTTAACTTAATTATCTAGAGAAATCAGAGCCTAGCTATGAGTAAAAGTTAAAGTTGATGGGTCAGGCAGTGGGAAGATGTGAGAGCTTTCTGTGCATTTTCACAAAGTCTCAGTATCTTGTAAAAGAGACTCAGCTTGTCTTCTGATCCCTAGATCTCATTTTTCACTCTCTCTGATTTTGAGGATAAGATTATTTTTTTCCTTTTCACTATTTCTACTATAAAATTATCCAGAAGATACTTAAAATGAGATCAAAATTTAAAAAAATAAAAACTCATAGGAAGTTCCTTAATCTTGCATTTATTGAATGAGATACTGACTTTGATTGAAAGGGTGACTCATTTTCATACTTACTCAAAGGTAAACTCATACTTTTCTGGAATAAAGTTTTGTGAATTTTTTCTCCTCAGCTCACCAAATCTTATAGGTCACTGTGAAAATTTTACCACAAGCTTCAGCTGGAACAAATGCTAGCCCTACCTGGGTGTTTTCTTGGCTGCGATGGGCAAGGATTATCCAGGACCAGCACTAGCAATGCTAGTACCAGAAGATGGGAGAGTTGCTGAATAAATCCCACCAGAAGCCTCTGCCAGCAGTAGTGTGTGATTCCCTGGTGTCCCACCTCGGCAATGGTGGTTATGCTGTGCCCCCTGAGTAATACTGTGATCCCATATCCTATTAATATGTGGAGTTGAAGCTCTCTGAGAGCAGTAGCCATTCTCAGGGTAGGAAGCAATTCTATAGTCCCACCTTGCTGCAGTGGAGTTTAATTTTTTTTCCTTGCGCTCTCTTTTTTTTTTTTCCTTCTTTTTTTTTTTTAATTCAAGAAGATGGAAAATAAAACCTTCTGAACTGAAAATGAGGAGCAATGAAAAGCAAGAAAATGCCAAAAACTGCAGCTGTCAGTCCTGTAGTGAGGTTGAACTTGAGATCTGGGAGAATAACCTCCATGTTACTACTTTAAATCATTTAGATTTAATAGAGGACAGAAGTGGACATATCTGGCCAGAAAAGCTGTTATGAGAAGCATCCATCACTCATTATTAGCTCTGTAAATCCACTAATCTGTGTATGTCTCTAACCTGAGCACATAGCCCTGACTGAAAAGCACATTTACTGAAATATAAAACTAAACCAGCCATCTGCCTCTTTTTCTGTGTGAATGTCTGTTCAAACATACCCGTTACAGAGAAATTTCCACTGACTTCCACCCAATATTTATTTGCATAGAGTGTAGTCCTACTTGCTATTGCATGAACAATGTCCTCCAACACAAAGGCTTTCCTAATGTTCCTAAGATGTATTTTTATGGCTTAGTTATGTCCTTTCTCATTATTAGTTCTGCTGAGCTAAGGAGGCTGAACTGCCCAAATGTCTTCTCACACAAGAAACACTCCCTCTTCCAGCCGTGCCATCCCTTCTGGATGAAGTGGACTCACACACAGTCTTTTCCAGAAGCTTTGTCAGTAGCGTTGACCTTTCCCTCCCTCTACTGGCACCTCCCAAGATCAAATAAAGCTCTTTCATATGTATCATGCTGAGGAATCACAGGCACCCTGTAGCAGACCAGTATCCCCTGATTTTCCTTTTGCTGTTTCATAGTAATGAAATAACATAACAGAAAAATCTTGCATTTTTTTACATAAAATTATGGCTTGACTGCAAGAACGGTGTTATTTTAACCTCATGCTGCTATTGCATACCTCCTCTGAGCTGATGATGCTTCCCAGTTTGATATCATCAACAAGCATTTTGCAGATTTTTCCTTGTTCCAAATATGCATTGTGTCACAGAAGAAGAAGGTATCACTTTCAGTCTGGTTTGATCCACTTTGTTTTATCCATTTCATACTGCATTCTGTTTTATGTTTCCCCCTGTCTTTTTTTGATTCTTCTTTTCAAGATTTTCTCTAAAGCCTTGCACACTATTGAAACACACCTGAGAAACCTGGCTTTTCCAGAATCTCCTTTCCTTCCTTTTCAAACTTCTTCATCTCCACCTTGGAGGTGGAGCCTTGCTGCTGGACACCAGAAAGTTATCCCCTAAAACTGCAGGATAGGAGTGTTGCACAATTCAGTTTAAATCAGGAACTCCTAACTTGAGCTTCCGTCTAAGTTCAGAGCTCAGCTAGCATTTGTCCCTGTCAATGTAACTCTTCAGCCAATGAGCAGGAAAGAATGGCTGTTAACTTGCTGGTGTGGCATTTGGAAACATAGCATGCTCAGTTCCTTTATTCTAGCTCCAGCTGTAATTCAGCAATGACTTTGTGATGACACAAGAAGGAGTTAACAGGACAAAAACCCAAGCGCTGCTTCAAGCACTTTTACAACTCACTTTACGCCACAGAATTGTGGAGAAAAACATCTTAAGGGTTGAACTTTTTTCCATTAGGTTGTCTGCTTTTACAGGTGTTGAGTTGCTGTACGATCTGAAAATCTCCATACATGAAAATGTGATGGTGAGATGGTCTGGAACTGAAACACTCAACCTGCCTGACCCAATGCTTGCAGGTTTATAACACAGTCACTTGCTAAACTGAGAGTAACAGTCTGGAGTATGAACGCCTGATACTATAAAAGCCAGAGATCTAGTTTTCTCCCTGGTAGCTGGTTCACCTTGTCCTGGAGCAGTGTAGATGAACTCTCTTCCTCAGCCCTTAGGAGAAGAGTCAAACAGTCACAGTATCTACCCACCAAATAAGTGCTGAATTTCACTTGTAATCTCCATAATAGAAGACAGATCCAGCCAATTCCTTCCTACCTTTTTTTTTCCTGTAAGGATTTGCAAAATATCTTTAAAATTTAAATACTTACGTGCCATTATTCTGCCAGAAAGTTGAATCAAAATGAATGTTTGGAGTCAGAGGGAACAGAGCTGACATTTTTAGTGTTGAATCTTCTCATGGTCATTTGATTCCACTAGACTTCTGTCATGTTTATGGTATTACTGGACAATTCACTTATGAAGGAACTTCAAGGGCTTTTAACTGAGCCTGTTGCTCCAAGAATGGTCAGCTGTTGGGTCAGCCCAGAAAGCTCAGGAATTTATTCAGTCAGCTCTTGAAAACCTCTAAGGGTGGAGGTTGTACAATCTCTTTGGGTAAATTGCTCCCCTGCTTGATTCACCACACTGGAAGAAGTTTCTCCTTTTACTCCATTGAAAATCTACTTAATTCAATTTCAGTGTTATCCTGTCCCTTCCAGGTTTTCTGAACTCTTTACCTTCAGAGCTCTTCCCATGGGATCCCATCTATGCGTTTCCTGAATGAACCAAAACCCGATTTCCTACAGCCCAGGATCTGTACCCAGCTATTCCCCCTCCTCACTCCTCTCAGGATCTTCAAGTCCAGTGGCTCATGGGCACTAAAATAGCAGTAGATTGTTGTATTCCATTTTATTTAAATGGTATGCTCTGTCTCACCCCTCCAAAATGTATGGTATATTCTAAGCCTGTGGAGATCTAGCTTTGCATCATTCCTGATAGGTCCATTGACTACTGCTGCCAGAGGCAATCCCTGATTCTGTCCAGAAACCTCTCTGACTGTAGCATCTCATATTCTTGCACTTCCAGAAAATGTCAGGAGGTTGAAATACCCCATAAAATCCAAAGTCTCTGATACAAGAATGTTCTTGAGCTGTTTAAAGAAGGTTTTGGCCACTTTCTTACCCTATTCAGGTGGTCCGTAACACAATTCTACCAAAATGGCATCTTTACTCAGCTCTTTGATCCTGCCACACAAGCTCTCAGCCATCCCATCCCACACTCAGCCCATCACCCATGCCATACAAAAACCCCATATATTAAGACTGTTCCTTAACAAGGTGCACTCCTCTTCTGCATCTCTCCTGAAGAGCATGTAGTCATGAGAGCCTACCCCATCTGAGTTATTCCAGTGATGCTGTAGCTTTGTAAATACATACAGAGCTCTACCTCTTCCTGATTCTTTCCCAGGCTCTGTGCTTTGGTGTACCTATACACCAAAACTACCTTCAGACAGTAGTGATGACAAAATGACAAAGTTTTCAGTTCTCAGAGAAGTAAGGAGAGAGGCCAGCAGAACTGCCACCTCCCACTTTCAGAGAGCAAACTTTGATCTGTTTAGGAGACAGGTTGAGACAGTATATATTTTTTCCCTTGTGCAAAGACACCTCTTTTTCTGGAGTTCACAAAACTCATTGCATCACTGTCCTAGAGTGCCACCACGCAGAATAAGGGCAGAGAAAGCACAAGGGAAAGAAAGGTGGACAAACATAAATAATATACATACAAATGATTATGCAAAATATTAATCCATTTCATTTCTTCTGATCTTAAAGAAGATGTTAGGCTATTAGGAGAAACCTGAGTGAAGTAAGAAGAAGATAATAGATGTCCTTCAAAGAACTAATAAAAATATTGTGAGTCTGTTGTCTATTTTGCACCTCCCAACATCCTGTGCGTATTTCTAACATCTCTGAAGCTAACCACAACGTGAAGCAGATACTACAGGATGCCCACAGATGGCAAAGGGGATTTTAGTACCATGACTGATTTATACTGCCAGACAACACAACATGAGCAGGCTGATGGAGTAAGACTTTCATCATTGTAGAAATGCTTGAGGCATAAGTAGAATTATTCCCAATCCCAAATTAGAAATTTTGGGTCAATTGAACCTGATTTGTTCCAACATGGGATTTGTTCAGAGTGACTTGTTTCTATATTATCCTGCTTTATACATGACAAAAAAATATTACCTGTTAATATTTTTTATATTTTTCTGTATTGATGCTGAATCTTTCTGACCAAGAAACACCAAGAAGTCAAAGGTCACTCAAGACTTGTTCCACTCTTTTGAGACAGAGTCCTCCGACAGACAGAACTGCTTTTCATGCAATTTATTTGCTGTGAAAAGGAATGGAAGAGAAGTAAAGAGATGACTCATAAAAAAAAGGTTGTTCTAGATTGTATCTGATCTGGAATTTCACATCTGGAAAGATGGAAAGTCAAAAGGCTCAGTTTTGCCCTTTAGGTGTGGAAAAGTGAGTATGCTTTATAAATAACATGTTCTTTCACTTGAACAAAAAATAACAGCATGCTGTACGTGACATTCCTTCTCTGAATAGGTGAGAGTGACATGGGGGCAGCAACATCTGAACTGAAGAGGGAGGTGAATCAAATTCTAACTCTTCTTACTTATCACAAAAGCTGCAACTAGAGAGGTACAAATCAATCTGGGCAGAATAACAGCCCAGACAATTCAGTGGTTTATTGAATATGACTACGAAATGTACTTTGTTTTCCATTTTCTCAGAGATAATAGAAATCTGACAGATACACTTATCAGATACAGATTTTTGATCTGACCATTTTACGCTTTTTGAAGGTGATATGGTATTGTGTAAATTGCTTTTCTATATCATTCCATAAAATTCTATAATATTCTGTTCTTCAAGGATTCCTGGTCCTACTAGCTAGGTCAGAAAGGTCCTGTTGGTGGCCCATCAGACAGTCTGGCAGTATCAGGCAGCTCTGCTCAGCCCACTGTCTTTTTTCTGACTATGACTGGAGCTGGGAGTAGTAGAAAAAAAGAAAATCTGTCCAACATACAGATCCAAGAGCCAACAGGTTCAGATCCAACAGCTCCTCACCTGCTCTCTCTCTCTCACCTGGTACTTAAAGTGTGGACTGCCATGAGTGAAACCTGGCATCTAATCTCCAGCCTCTGAAAAGCTGGAAGAGCTTGTGATAAACCCATTAGATTCTGAAGGTCTCCCCTAGGTGTGTGTTTAGTACACAAGGGATCTCTAATGACATAATTCAATGAACCAAAATCTCACATTTTCTTGAGCCTTTGGCATTATTCTCTCCTTCTTCCCAGTCTTGAGAGGGCAACAAATGCAGATTTCCCAATGGAGTTATTGATGTGAGAGTATGACTAGAATCAATTGATTGAATATGAGCTGACAACTATTAACAATATTACTTACAGGTTATTTTTAGCTGTACATATTGTGTAGATAGATGAAGTGTCCAGTAAAAGGAGACTCTCTGTGTCTTTTATAGCTCATTTGGGAGAAAGGAAGGCTCATCTTCTCCAGTCTGGTTCTGTAAGACACACTGAGCTCTGAGCTTGTGGATGATCATGCCTGGGAGAATGTGAGAGTCAATTTCTCATCACACATGGCAGTTTGGCTACCCACATGGATGTTTCAGCATCCATGATGGTGCAGAACAAGAAAAATTACTCACCTGTGATTTCTGTGGCCTTCTTCCAGCAGAGATTTTCAGCATCTGATGGTGAGGCATATTTAAGCTATTCCTAATGGATATAAACAGCCCAAGCTTGAGTCATTATATGTTTTTTTGCATGCATCAGCCTCAGATACATCTTAGCTGTCTTGAAAATTTGAAGTTTCACCGCTTTTTAAAGTCTACAGCATAAAAAAACAATTTTACAGTGATTTATTTAAGGTTCTTGCTTGGATTCACATGGGTAAGTCTCTGCATATTGTTGATGTCTATCAGAGTGTCTGTTCAATAGGGTGAAAAAAACATGTGTGCATCTCAGAAGTGAGAAAAATGGAGAAATTTCCTTATAGTTAAAGGTTCAAAATTATATTCTTTTAGGCCCATGTGAAGTTTTCCAAAAATCCTGCAACCAGTGTATTTTTTCACTTTTTATTTTTTACGTGCAATACACTGCTGTAGTTGAGAAGAGAAATACTCCTGTTTTCCTCTTGATTCTCTTTGGCCCCCTCTCTCCCTTTCCAGAATGGCAGAAGAAATTGCTTCTGAGGAGACCAGGACATCCTCTGACACAGCCTCCACAGCAAGGACACAAAGATGCCTCAAATGCTGTGTTGCAGAGAAGGTATTGCTGCCTGTATGACAGGCAGATTTCAGCTCAGAAAGCTACAAGCTGGGTTAGTTTGGTCTCCAAATTTCACTGCTTGGAAAACTCTGGTTTGATGGAGAGGTTTGGCACAAGGCTGGGACTGCTCCTTTCCAATACTTACTGCCATGCAGGTGTGGGGCAGACAGGGCACAAGGTGAGAAGGGATGATGGTGCAGAGCTGCCCAGGGGGATGCTGCCAAGCAGGGGTCCTTACGACATGGAGCTCTCCCTCACTGCATGCTGTGGCAGCTATTACCATGCAGGACACACAGCAACTCAGGACACCAGCACATGTCATGGAGCTGCAGGGAGGCCACAGTACTGTGCTGCAAATGGGTCAGGCATGTGCTGACCACCAGGGAAGGAGGTGAGAGACAGAGGGATGAGTCTGCCCCAAAATCAGCTTCAAGATGTGCCTGTCAGCAGAGAAAGCATGCTCAGCAGCTCAAGCACTGTGTGGCAGATCATAGGCCTCATCCACTATGCTACTCTTGCACCTTGAAATTAAGGTTAGGGATCCAGGAAAGGCTAAGCAAATGCCAAAGGAGCTCACTGTGAACTTCAGACCAGGGGCCAGATTAACTTTCCTGCTACTTTATAGTCACAACTCTACACTGCACACACAACAGAATCTGGAGTGGTCATGGTTTTCCACACGTAGACAGCTTTGGTGGCACTGAATTCATCTGCACAAGGTCCTCTGCCAGCTGCCTCAGTCAACTGCTGGCACCACACGGAAATTGGAACCAGTTTGATATGTCTTCTAAGCAACTTATTGCAGGAATCTGACTTCTGGTGTCATCCCAGGAATTCTGTTGGCCCTGGGGCCGTTATCACCCCCGTGCAAGGGGGAAGGAGCAGGCTCCACAGCCAAACCTGCAGCCTGCACACAGCACAGCATGGGCTCACATTCCTCCTGCACAGCTGTATCATGTTGCTTGTGTGGTGCTTTGCATGGTGTGAGGACAGTGCCACTGGCAGGCCTGAGAGCTCCTGTCTGCTTCATCACAAAACAGCGTTTAGGGCCGGCTTCAGCTCCAAACTCACAGTTCCTCCATCTGCACTGAGTTGCAAGGGGGAAGCAGGAGGGTGGGAACCCAGTTCCTGCAGCCAGCTCTGGAGCTGAAGGAACGCTGTGAAATACAACATTGCCTGGTCTGCAGGGGGACAAACCTGGAATCTCTGAGCTTTAAATGGATTAGTTACACCCCATCAAACTCTTGTGGGCATTTTATTATTCAGAATTAAAGTGACCTGATTCCAGCATAGCTTAATTCCATTCGTAATGCAGTTAAGCTAAATTTGAAAATGAAGGTTTTATTACAGCTGGTAAATCCTCTCTGCATCTCTGGTTAATTTGGATTAACTTTCTGAAGAGACCTTCCATGCCTGAACCTTGCAGGTGGTTGACTCAGCTATAGCGTCTGTCACTCCTCTCTGCTAAGAGTGCCGGGAGAAAAACATGTGCAGAGATGGAGTGCTCCTCACTGCAGGCTGAAGGAGCAGGAGAGCGTCAGCCACCAGAGACTACTCCCCATGCAAGTCAACACTTAAAACACTTCTTTCCAGAGCTTAATGGCCAGCTGCCTCCTCAGGCAGGTCTCCATGCCAGGGCAGCAACACAGGAGGGGAGACCGCCTCCCTGGAACAGGAGGTCCTGTCACTGCCACTGCTGTGAGAGACAAGGGGACCAAAGCTGCCCTGGCAGCATCTGCTTTTCTCAGCTGAGAGAGGTACACCCTTGTGTCCTCCTCTTTAGCCTTTTCAAGGTGAAGGGCTTTGATATGCTCTCTTGGCTAGGCTTCCCCACGTGCAGGGCTCCTTTTGAAGACTGCTACTTGCCAAGCCTTTGCACAGGAGAGTTGATATTTCCTAAAGATGATGAGTCTAATGGTCAAGGTGACAACCTTGTGCATCCAAGTGTATCCAGAGCTCAGCAGCTGAGTGGTCATTCCTAGTCTAGGAATAACATGTTAGACCTTATGTCTAACAGCCGCTGGGCTTTTCTGCCTTTCTGGTGTGCATGCACATCTGTGCTTCCCAAAGTGACCAGAAAGGCTCTGGTTCTGCCTGAATCTGAACATTATTCACTTCGGAATATTTGTCTAAGAGGTCTGGCTGTCAAGGCCAAATGAAGCCTTCACTTCCTTTACAAATATTTGTGCAATGACCTATAACTACCGGCCAACATGCCTGCCAGCAGTCCATTACATGACATCCCATTTTACAATTACTATTATCATTTGATAACCTCTTGAGGTTAAGAATACAGATGTAAGATCTCCAAGATTCCTAATGGGAATACTTCATATCAGAAGTATGTTTCCCCTGAGGATGACATCACCACAGGGACACATATTTCAAATATTTTGTCCACCATATTTTGAAAGCTTATTTGGAAATACAAAAAATGCTTTCTGAGCCCGAAAGAGCTATTCTATTAGTCTCAAGTAAACATACTACCATTTAACTCTTCAGAAAGACTTGAGCAATAACAAAACAATGTGTCATAGGAAACAAAATAAAGAATTGTAGTGTAGCTAAAAAAAGAATATGTTTGGTATATATTTTTTATATTTCCTGAAAATAATTCTTTGCTGGATACTATGTCAGGTTTTTTTGTGATGAGGCAGTTCAAATGGAGCCTAAGCCACAATTTCAGAGCAGGATCCTTACTACCTGGGGATTTGAACGCTAGTTTCAAAACTAACAAATGGTCAGTGTGCACAGTATGCCGTAGCTAAACTGAAAGCCTTAGCCTCAGCCTCAATCACTCCCACCTGTTGAACTCTGGAGAAAATTGTAAGTAGCTGTAGTCTTACCTTTAATTACAGACAAAACTTTCCCTAGTGCCTGGGTACTGAAGCTAAATCACTTGGCTATTAAACTCAGTAGAAGAAGGTTACTCATATGCGCATATGCATGTACATATGTCTTTGTGCATGTATATGTATATAATTTGGATATACAGTTACGTTAATAATTTATTATTCATTTTTCCTCAGGGTTTATTTTTCATTCTTTTTTCTTTTAATATCTTCTCCACTTCTATTTATGACTTATGTGTCTCAGATTATGCAATTTAGTAAAGCAGACGATGAAATGAGCAGCATTTACTAGACTTTGAACTACTGAAGGCTCCTTTCACTCATAAATATAACTAAAGTTCAATGTATTCAAGGATGTTATCCTACTGAGGAAAAGTACAGTTCATGGAGACAATGCAGATTAAAGAGTCACCTTTCTTATTTGAGGGACTGAAATTGATTTAAGTAATGTACTTGGGGCCAGGGAAGCAAAAATTCAGATTCCTGCCCCTCCTTTCTGGCAGAAGAAGCAGGGCCCAATTCAGTTTGGGCCCTCTTAGAGTGTCTCTTGTAAGGGCCAACTATATTCCACCATCAAGGCCATTTTCTATGAGGTATGACACTTCTTAAATGTGGGATGGCACTTATTAAATTATTTAATTATTTAATTATCTGAAGTTTTTCTTGTCACTGATGAACAAGCCAATAACTGCTCTAAGATGTTTTCTTGCTTCCCATATTCATACCAGATTACTTGCAAATAAGAGTTCATGAAGCATTAGACCATCATTCAAAAGGTAGAATGAATTAGAATTATCTTTATAAACCTTTGTTTACTTATTAATTTGACAATATGGTATTCAAAATAATCCAAATGACATTCCAATGACAATATTTAAATTTAAAGTGAATATTCAAGTCTTCATTTAATAAAATAAGTCTGGTTTAGGTGTCGAACCTCATAAATGTTTTTTGAAGGTAGCATCCTAGAATTGCTTCCATTCCCAAAGACTTCAGAGAACTCCTGGTAATTTGATAGACAATCCCTAACGATTTGTTAAATAGGGATGATAATAGGAAGTAATAATTTAAAAAATTTATTACAACTGAAATCTTAGTGTAGAATTAGCACTAATTACATTAGTGCTATAGTTTGAAAGCCAGTGGTGTATTTGAAAACCTGGATAATTTATCTGAAGCATTAAGAAAGAAAACATGCTCAGTTCTGCTTTTAACAAACTGTATTAATACTTATGTATATAGACATGTCTATTTATACTGTGAGACCAATTAATTACATTAATTTTTTATAGAGTTTTTAAGGTAGGCTGTAGCTCAATTCCAACAGTTCAGACAGCCTACAGTTTGGATGCTTTGATAATGCACTCAGGGCACCTGCTCCTTCTTCCACATGTGTCCAGAATCAGACTTAGCATAACAGGAAGGCAGACTTTGAAAAAGCAAATTGCATCATGTTCACCTGAAAACAAAATACCTGTTCTTTTAAAAAATAACAGTCAAAAATCTTTCAGCTAAACTTCCACTAAAAAGTTCCATTCACTTTCCAGCTTATTGGGAAATCAGGACATAGGCTTCACCTTGGTCTTTCTAGAATGGTTACAGAAAAACCAGATGTGCTTTCTGGACTGAAAAGCTGAGACAGAGGAAAATATACATCTATCATATGGGATTTACATTTTATATTGCTGTAGAACTGTCCCCTTGGCTGTCTTTCTTGTCCTGCAAGATAACTATCTTTTCTGTAGGGGTAACCACCTGCAATTCTGATTTCAATTAAACACCTCCCAAAATAAAGCATATAGAAAATGGGATAAACACTCCCTACGTTTGTTTGGTTTCTGTTTGCTGGGGTTCTTTTCCTCACACACCAGTCTCATTCTATTTAGGCTTTTATATCACACTTACCAGTTGAGTTTTTCAGTACATCAGCCTGACTGCAGACTTGGACAAAGGGAAGTAGAAGACAATTTGATCCCATTAGGCAGGATGGCTCCTGCCTTCGTCTTTTTATCATGTTAAATATGATCACAACACCACTGTTAAGAGTGCATTGGATCTGTTACTCAGAAAAATACCATCACTACCCATAATTAATAAACATGCAATTTGATACAGAAATATTGAATTATAAAATTTGCCTAAGATACAGAGACTGGATTACCATGTCTACCTCAAATCAATCTTTTTATTATGAACACCAGTGTAAGAAAAGAAAAGAGAAAAAGAGATTGTCAGGAACTGAACTTTCAGTCGATAGACACATGAAAGTGCATAAAATACGCATTTGCTGGCCTAACAGCCCATGAGAGAATGTTACCCCAAGAAGAAATGAAGAAATATTTGAAAAACACAGTGAAGCTCACAGAATGATACCAAATGAAATAGATTTCATTTTTAGTTTTTGACATTATGAGACAATGGACTTCACAAATCACTAACACACACTGATTCTAATGTGACCTAAAAATTATAGGAACTTGGGAGAAGGAATAAAACCCCCTCAAATTCAGTTTGAAAGTACAGATGTCTTTGTTTTTTCACTGGCAACTTCAACACTATTGCCTTTGGACATTTCATTTTTAAGAAACATCTGTCCAATTTGGATCTGTCATACTGCAACTGTGATTAGTTAGAGATGTTACAAAAAGTGAAATTACTTATGCAAGTCAAGTCTACAGAGTTAGTATATCATGAACACAAAGTAATGAACTTCCTGAAAACAAAAAAATCTGAATTTCTCTGTTTTCTTTTACCCATGGACCCAAACCACCTGAAAAGCATTATTTAATTACATATTGCTCAACCTAGAGACAGGATATACACCAAAATTTCAGTAAGTCTCCTCTGAGATGGAAAACAACACATATTCAGAAGAAATGCAATGCCATAAATTAGGAGGATGTGGAAAGTCAGTGAAAACTCAAGAGCACATAGGTAGGGAGCCTTAAATTATTTAGTTATGTGACTGAGGTATCATCTTTTACAACAAAGTTTTTTGGCTTGTAATCCATGATGCTTAAAACCACTGGTGGATAGTAGGGGGGTTTTCCCCCTAAAGTGTGGCAGTGGTAACTGTTCTGGTTTAGATCTCATTTATGAGAATTTTGAGATAAATTTTAGATCTGGACAAAAATTTTTAGACAAATAGTTTACTCACCAAAAATGAAGGACAACTGAAGCTGTTTGAAAGTTTGGATTGAATTCAGCAAATTGTTTCAGCTAAACAATGTGGGGGAGGAAAGTGGAATTCTGAAAATGTGAAACATTCTGTTCTAACATTATCAAAATTACAAAATTCCTCCTTTATTTTCTTCTTTTTAGTTAAAGCATTAGAAAAAGTGAGCAATACAACCAAAAAGGAAGAAAAGAGAGTGACACACCACAAGAAAAACCTGGAGTGTGTCACACTTGGAAGCTTTTCAGTCTGACTATTCCCAGTTTGTACAAGAAAGCCTCCAAACTAGAATGAGCTTTACCACAGAGAATAAGGATACGTGCACATTCCACATACTTCTCCTGTGAGTTAGAGCAAAGATGCACCAATTGAAAGCTGGAAAATGCTATTAGTAAAGTCTACCAATTTGATCTCTTTGCTCATCTTATATAACCTGCTTGATGAAAAGCAACTTAGATGGCTTTTCATGAACTCTTTTAGACAGAACTATTTTTGTACAGGTCATCTTCTGCCTTTAGTGGTTTAAAATATTGATCAGATAAAGCTATCTGTACTCCTGAATTTCCCACTCATTTTAGACAAATGCTTCTCTTCAGCAGACTACTGGGGCCTGGAGCTGACAAGTGCAGGACAAAGTTAAAGTTGCCTTACGTGCTCACAGGAGGACTGTGTCACAGGAGAAGAGACTAGCGACTGAGAAACATACTTTAAGCAAAGAATTTTCCCACTTGGCAAAGGATTGAGATATAATTTGCTTGAAATCTGGAATAGCCTTTGAATATAGTACATGTTACCTAAAATGAGGGCACTGTGGCACATACTGGACCAGTTTTCACTTGAATTTGGACAAAAGCCACCAGAAAACAACTTGCTTGATATTAGACAAAGAGCAGAGCCTTTACTCAAAAGCATGAGTGATGCTCAAATGTCTCATGCATCATTCCTTCTACTGTAGGAAGCTGGCAGAGTCGCAAAAGATTAGAAGATCTACAAAGATACACATTTCAGGGATCTGCCAGATCCTCTGACCCATTTCTTGATGGATATTTGAGCCTTTGTTCAGCGTGTGGGCATGTTGAACTATCATCCACAACACAAACCACAGGGACCAAGCAGTTCACCTCAGGTTTCAAAACCTCTGGAGTCTCACCCCAACCTGTTGTTGTCATGAAGTCTGGACAGATTGGGCAGCCTTCATCTAACTACTGGCAGAAATCCCAGGCTCAGCTGTACCGGGGCCCTTTGGCTCCTCTCACCCACTAATAGCTCATTAAGCTCTCTTGCGAGGGAAGAACCTGGCATCCAGAGCTGCAGCTACTAAACTCCATCTACTGTCATCTGCATACAATTTGCTGTGTGGAGCTGAGGCACCACACTCTTGTGAAAGGAAAAAGTGATGTGGAGGAATGAAAACACTCACTCGTACCCCATCCAAACCCTGTTTTTATATTCTCATAGATTTGTTCACTTTTGCAGTGAGCAGAAAATGGGAGCAGAGAAACCTTTGATTATGCATATGGCAAAATCACCTGTGATGCACCTGGCCACTGATGTGATCTTGGCTCAGCTTAGCAGTGACTGTATGTAGACTCATGTCAGTGAGCAACTTTTCTCAGCTGTGCTTGTTTCACTGTTGGTTTCTGGTTAGAGGGTCTTCTCAGGGCCCAGAAACTGTTTTCCAATATTAGCATGTGGGAAAATACAGCCCACTTACATAGTGAAGGCCTTTAGCTACCAAGATAACAGAGAACAGGCTTTGAAATGACCAAGAACGCTATACTGCTAACCAGATAGTCAGAACATGCTGTTAAATAAACTTACTCAGGTTTTGCCTTTGGCAGTTTTGGATGTAAATGATCTATATAGTACAAGTGTCTGTTTTCCTGCCTGCTTCTACAGAAGGCACCCAGACACCACTTCTTTCAGTGTGCTTTTCTTTACTACCAAACTAGTTCCCACTTGTTAAAAAAAAAAAAAAACAAAAACAAACCCAACAAAAAACACCAAAAAACCAAACAAAAACAAAACTCCCTATCATAGAATATCTACTCTCCCTTGTCCCTCTCAAGTCTGCCAAATCATCTTCTCACAAGAACACTGTCTCATCTCATTCATCCAGATTAGCAAACATTATTACTTATTTTAGTATTTAGTGTTTTAGGTCAACTGGCTGATATGAACAGGCACAGGTTAGAAAACTCACAGAAGCAGCTCTACCACTACATCCAATGGAGCAGTGGTATCTGTTCAAAAAGGGTGATAAACAGGCAGAGTTGGAAGGGAAAGCAAGCAGGAGGTGACAGTCCCTTCTGCCCACCAGGCTGAGTTTCATTTGTGAGATCTATTTTCAGGACTGGTAAAACTTCTTAGACCAGGAAAAGTTTAGGTCTGTGAGCCAGAAGGAAAGCTCTCAAGTTTAAGAAAGCTACTTTGGACAAATGCCACTAGGTAGCATCTCTTACCTTATATAACTAAAATGGATAAAATATGGGGAAAATGAATAAAAAAGAATCTGAAGTTTAAAAGGAATACCTGAATTATGAATTTCACCATTATTTTTTATTCAAGTCAGAAAAACAGGCCTGCTTTTTACAAAGAGAAAGTATTTTTCCTTGATCTTTGTGGGAGACAGTCAGTAAAGCAAGGAAAAAAGGAGAGAATTCATAGTCTTTGCCACTTCCAGAGCCCTGTTCTAACTCAATCATTAAGCCAGAGCAGTAGTGTAATCACACCTAAACATGATCAGTTATCTTTGCTCCTTCCCTCTTACCATATGTTCAATTTTATAAAGTGCTGAGGAAGAGGAAATTGAGATTACACTATTTACAGATGTCCTGAGAATGCTGGAAATGGTTGATGGAATAAACTACAATGAGAGATCACCTTTCCTTCATTTCAAAGCATGTGATCCCTAATTTGGCTGATGGTGAGAGATGTTTTCTTCATGGGGCCTTCTGTCTCTTGCACTTTGGCAAGCAATGGAAGAAGATGATAAAAGAGAAACTGATCCAAATTCAAACACATACAATCTGGACTTTAATTCATATTTGGAAGGAGAAGTTTTTCAATTATATAAATAAATCAAAACCTTTACAAAATCTTTTCCATGGCTCCCTGACTGTAGTGGTCAATAAAAAATCATACTTCTATCATGCATAACCCATGAAAAAGGATTAAAGTTATGCTATTTTCATTCTTGGCCCATTTCCTTAGCTAAAATATAATGCCTAAATTTCCTTTTCTTTTTAATACGAAATTAGTGCTGATGAAAAGTACCACCTTAGCAGCTTAGGAAACTGAACATGTTACTCATCCAGAGAGTGAGAAAACCCCAGGTAAGTGTGGTGTAGGGTACCACCAAAACCAATCAAAACTGGTGTAAATGGGAAAGCTATTTCAAGAAATAACTTGTTCTCTCCACAAGATATGTAGAATTCTTAGTCCCCTGACGACTTTGTCAATGGCAAAGACAAAGCAAATATGACTCAGAGTATATGAGCATAGTCATTTGGTGATTTAAATTAAAATATAGAAGGTACTTAGTCACTGTTGAATATGAACAGAGATATTTTTGATGGGGTATGCTAAGGTTTTAGCTGTATGTGTGTTTTTCTATAGATCTCTCTTTTCTTCTGAAGTGGTAAATGGCTGTCTTCAGCATATCAAAGCATATGCGTTGATAATTAAATTAATGATAAATTTATCAATACCATCAGTATTGAGAATGAGAAAATGAGAAAATGAGAAAAGTGTCATGAATTACATTGTTGATAATGACATACATGTTGGCATACATACATTAGCATGACACATGCAAACGCTTAGTCTTTGGTTGAGTTGTGGATTCATCTGTAACCCATGCCCATCTTGGCTCCAGCGGTGGAAGGAAATCACACCCTGAACTGTCCTCTTCACATCAGGATCACCTGGGGTTAGCACAGGTTTTGTAGTCCCAAAAATACATCAGAAAGGCCAGTTAATAATTAGTCATCACTTACCAATGGTCAGGAGAAAATGAGTGCAGAGGCAAAAAAAAGGAGAAAACTAATCTGAATTTATGCTCCTCTGTTAGCTGCTCTTCTTGCACCACTCATCTCTCTCTCAACCCTTTGGTGGCGGGTTACTAATTTAAGACTTCCTTAAATTCCTTAAATACAGCCTTGGATGGCTAGGTTCAGGATTCATGCAAAAGCTGGGGGATTTAAACTGTGGCTGGTGGATGTGAGCCTGAGTGCATCTCAGTGAACATAAATGAAAACTAAATCTGAGGGAAGCTAGGCCAGCATAATACACTTGTGGGATGAGGGGAGGCGGAAGAAGGTGTAAAATACACCAGCTCAGACTCCCTCCAGAGTTGGAGAACTCAGATTCACATCTGAATTTGGCTCCCATTGCCTGACTCAGAAAGGCAAGCTCTTTCCAAGTCTGGAGACACCGGTACATTCTGTGCAAAACCCTTGCAGAGATTCTGTTCAGCTTGTCTAGCCCACAAATTAACTTAGCCTGACGTATCTTCTGTTTTCCTCTGGAGGCCCAGGCAGCATTCAAAGAAGCAGTGTTCAGCAGAAATGAGAACAATGCTGTGTGCTGCTCTGTGTCCTGCTGCTGTGTGTCACCATGTGCATGGACAGGACCCCTGCATGATGCCATGGGCTTTTATGCCAGGGCTGCTCTCTTAGATGAAAGAAAATGAGAGTGAAGTAGTCTGCTATAGGGCAAATTGCAGAGAATCCTCCAGAATCCTTAAAGCAAGATGGACTGTGAAAAGTACACAACGAAGTAGGGGCTGCTTGGATTTTAGATGCGTTGCAGTCATGTGAGCTGCAAGGAGGAAATATCTACAGGTAAGGACCTGTCAAGCAAAAAGACAAAGTGAGTACCAATGCTGGCAGCCAGTGTGGAATTTTAAACCCAGATCTCTTCCAGGAGAAGATGCTTTGCAGCAAGGTCTATCTATCCCATAGAAACTTCAGGAAGTTTCCATGAAGGCCATCACTGCTCCGACTTAGACTGGGGACAAACAACCTGGCACTCAAGGCTTGGCTGAAGGAAACCTCCAATCTTTCGCTAGACCTGCACTCTAGAAAGGAGCAGAGACCTTCAGGGACTGCCACCCGCTTATCTTCTACAATCTCTGCTAAAAGCAATAGAGTAAATTATGTTTTCTTTATTCACATGGGAATATAGAGAGATGACTAGAACCCACTGCTTGGGCTGGATCAGAAGCCACGGTTCAGTCAAAATGGTGTTATCATGGCTGTTCAGAACTAAATTCCAGGAATTACACACCTGAGAAAATCAGGGGAAAACACTTTAATCTCTCTATTACCATGAAAAATGTGGCTTAGTTATGGAAAAGTTACAAAAGTAAAAGATGAGGAAAAATTGGGGACTTGCAAAATTTCTAAAAATCTTAGTTCTAATGTCATAACATTAGAACTTTTATCTGAATCACCAGATGAAAAATGATTATTTTAGAAAAGGAGTGCCTCAGCAATTGGACACCCTGAAACTAGAATGCTATTCTCCCTCATATATTAGCACTGTTAATGGATGACCTGAGATCCTAGAAGTGTTAAGCTCTCAGGCACTCAGGCACTCAGAGCTACTTTGAGCTCCATCCTCTGCTTTAAGGAGCAACCTCCAGTATCTCCCCAAATCCAAGCTGCACACTGACACAACAGAACACATGAGCAGCAGAAGCCACCTGCACATGGGGCACAGGGGTGGCCAGGCACAGGAGCCCAACAGTCCCTGCTGCTGGTGCCAAGGAAGGGCAGGGGAAAAGCAGAGCAATAACTGTGGTGGTTTGACCCAACGAGGGAAGGCAAGGTGGAAACACTACAAGGAGCTGAGCAGTGTCAGCAGCCTGGGGCTCCATGAAGTGTCTGTGAGAGAGAGCAGCAGCCCCAGCACAGCTGTGTCCCAGAGACCGAATTTGTAATGACTCGGCAAAGCACATGCCAGAAAGCCTGCCTACCCCTGCAACCATAGAAGTTGTGAGTGGATGCTTTGGGCCAAATTAATCCCTGTTGGAAGCTCAGGAAAATCCAGGGGAGGTAGAGGCACAAAAAAATGTGGCCCTTTATTAGCATCATAGCTTGAAAGTCAATTTTTGTACATCAAGAAGGCATAAGCAACCAAAACAATGTCAAAGCAAAAGAGGACTTTTCTTTCTAAGACCTTCTGACTCCAGTGTTTCTCGCTGTTTCCTGCAGTCCCATCCATTCTCCCAAATTGCTGGTGGGAAATCTACTAATTATCACTCACTAGCAAAACAGCATAAATGCCTCTTTAAAAAAGGGCTCTGTGATTTGGTCAGCTTCATGGATATGGGCCAAGAGATTAGCACTAGATTCTGCGAGCAGGATCAGCCTGCTGCAAGCCCACACTGTGTGCAGGGGAAAGTTTTCCAGACATAGGAATTACACCTGAAAACTCTGCACTGTAACATGATAGAGCAGGTAATATCTGCCAGGTTATGAGAAATGTTAAATACACAAACATATGTTTGGGCAACCTCATGCAGACTTTTGTAGCTCGTAAAGAAGACACCTAAGGGGGTATGCTTTCAAGAGCTGAGGTTGATATTTTTCACTGCAGTGATTAATATTGGCTGGAAAGTGAGCAGTAATAGTGGTGAAAACTGGGAAAAATAAACTTCAATAAAAGACTCTGCAAAAAAGGAGACGTTCCCAGAAAATGTTTAGACCAAAGCCAATTTTCCTTCAAGAAAAAGCACTAGAAGAAAGCCACCAGCCCAGAAACTGACTATTCAGTGTTTTGATTGCTGCCAGGCACTTTGAGGTACAAATACACAGGTCTCCAGCTAGAACCAGGCTGCAGGTGCAGGTCTGATGACGATTCAGCAAGAGTAATAAGAAAAGCAAGTATCAGTGTGCGAACTCCAACCACATAAAGACAACTATTCATGTGTTTTTCAAATGTTACACACAGTTCAGTTTAATCTATGTCATGACTGACCACATAGAGTTAAATCAAAACAGGCTGTTAGAGGAAACAAAGAGGAAATGAAACAATGGCAAAGATATGTTCAAGCTGAAAATACCAAGTGGTCTTTGAGGAAACAATAGGGATGCTATTAATTGTAAAATACCCTGTAGGCTCCAAGCAGGTTGGCAGCATTCGCTTTTCCAAGCCTGAGGCCAGAACCAAAGAGGACACTAAGTCCTGAAAGCCTAGGAAAGCAGAAGGGCTGAGTGAGCTGCTGAGGGTTATAGACAGGGTGGAGTGAATGCTGTTGGCTACACAAGGCACCCAGATGAAGACACAAAGATGAAGCTGCAGCTTAGTATTCTGTTGCCAACCCAGCGATGGAGTTAACGGGACTGAAGAGGAACTCATACATGCAGGGGAAGATTGAATTCCTGCTTCACATTACCCTAGGTGAGGGAGAGCTCAGGGTACTGAGATAATTGCTCAGTATTAGACCTATTATTTGTGATTTATGAAGTAAAACCCAATATGGATTTCAATGTAAAATCTTTAAGCATGCTCGGGAAACAAAAGCGTGGCATAAGGAAAGGAGCAAGGAACATGATGCCATCATCCTGTGCTGGAGCGTGGCTCAGGTGTGGAAGCTCTGGCTGTGACACAAAGGCAATGCATCCCAGCCCTGTTGTCACCAGGCTGCCCAAAGGTGCTGCTCCCAGTCTCAGGGCAGGCACAGCGTATGCCGCCTTAAACACCGCTGCAGCGAGAGGTCTGTCCTGGGCAGCCGTGTGTCATCCCACAGAAACCTGCCCTTGGAACACCACTCAGCTCCTGTAAAGCACATGGGCAGCCTTCAGTGGGGCCGTGGTCCAGGGATCCTCCTGTGCTTGGCACAAGGTATTTCCCACCCCCAGTCTGGGACTGGCGCAGTGCTCTTGGGAAGAGCCTCCTGCTCCTGCTCCTCACCACTCGGAGAGCGCTGACATCTGACACCACAACATTCTCTGACTCGGCAACCCAAGCTGGGCAGCAAAGGGGACTTCAAGGTCTTTTTCTTAGGTAAGGATTCACGTGCTTGGATACCAGAGGCTTGTTGCATGCTCCTTCATGGACTACAGTTCTTTCAGCCTCTTGGATTTTAAGTGCAGATTATCCTATTTAGGACTATATCAAATACCTGCATAGCTAGATATAAGAACTACTATTAACACTTAAATTATTACTGCTGAAAACAGCTGGTTTAAAATAACAACCATAGCTCAGTCATGTGTAGTTCTGTATTATTTGGTGATTGCCAACAATATATACAAATATCTGTATAGAGGGATTTAAACAAGAAGAGGTACATAGGAGAAACAAAATGAAAGAAGTTAATGTTTAAATCAAAACCTATTCATGTTCCAGTCAGTCTTGCACAAAGTATTCAAGGTTACTTTTTAAAAAAGTGTAAAATTTTTTTTTGATTAAAACTGATTGAAGACAAGTGCAGTAACATTAATCGTTTTGATTTCACTGCAGTTTTTAATGTGTTTTGAAATAAAAGAAACCAAAACCAAACAGCAAAATGTTGCGCTCAGAGTGATTAACAGAAACCTTGACTTTTTCAACTAAAACAATTTATCAAATCTAAATGCCATGTGTTATGCTTTGCTGAAACTTTCATTGGCATAAAAATATGCCAAATTCTTAGTGTCACCAAGAAAACAGGTGACAAAATACTTAGGAAATCAAGGAACACTTCTAGAAAATAAGGTCATTTTAAAGAGCATGGAAAAGCACCATAAGACAAACCTTGAGAAGGTTCCCACAGCTATAAATAAAGGATGAAGGTGAAGCTGGATGGGCTCGTTGCCCAGATCATTCATATCCTATATTGTCCCTGTGTTGTCACTATGTAGACTTGATGGTACCTTCTGCCCAACTCTTTGATGACACCCTGGGTTTCATCAGGGAAGCCCAGCAGGAGCAGCAGGCAGAGGCAGGGGCACCCACCTCTCTCTGAGGTCACCGCACACCATAAAGTCCCAGGCAGTGCTGTGGTCAGTGGTGGTCACCCCACGTGGCATCCCTGAGGCTCACACAAGGCACTGCCATGGCAGGCACTCACACAAACACATCCCTGACCTTCACCCTGCACTTTCTGCAGCACTGCCAATCCCATCCAGGCCGTCAAACTCTGCCCAGCATCCATCCACTCAGGGATGAGTCTGGGTGACAGCAGATGCTCTGCAAATGTTGCTTCCTTTGGCAGCTAATGTGCAAGATCCTTGCAAGAGCTGTTTGGTTGTATTAACTTCCTCCTCCTCCCAAAAACTCTGAGGACCCAGGCCAGCCTGTGCTGTGTTATTGAACAGGCAGTGGTGCAGACCCAGCGAGCCCACAGCCATATGGTGCAGGCAAGAATGGACAGATGTGACCTTTTTTGCTTGGAAAACATTTTCTCTGTGACACCAGCTTCTGCTCCAGGACGCCTGTTGCCTCCACAGGTCTCTGTGCTCTGCTCTGGGAAGCTGCAGACCAACATGGTGAAGAGCAGAGATGAGTGCTCACCCAGCAGAGCTGACCAGCCTTCCATGAGCATGCAGCAGAAGCATGCGCAGGGTGAGGTGGGCTGCCCCAGATTGCCTCCACCTGCAGGCAGGAGAGGATGACACTGACTTGAACATATTTTGGATTCTCCTCTTTCTCTTCCTGCCATCACCTACCCACTTCTTGCTCCTGCCACCTCCCTATTGCTATAAGGCAGCTAGTGATAGTCTTTAGTCTGACTTCTGATTTAGTCTTTTCAAGTTATGTTTTGATACATAGATTAAATCTTTTCAAGGCCCACCCCTACTAATTTGTCACTATTTTGAGGGATAGCAAATTTACCAGGATGGACTAGTTGGCGTCAGTACTTGAGAACATGCCATGCCATGTTTACTTTTCCATACAGATGTGACCATAGGGACCAGGAAATATCATGCAGAATTAAATAAATACATAAAAGAGAATATTTTCCAATATCTACAAGGAAATTTTGGAGGAGATGACTGATGCCAAATATTTTTTTACACTTGATGTGTCAGCAGGGTTTTGGCAGGTGCCCCTAGTAAAAAACAAGAACATATTTGTGCACATTCAACACCCTCTTTGGGAGATGCTGTTTCCTTAAACTGCCATATGGGTTATATTCCGTATCCAAGGTGTTTTACAGGAAAATAAAACAATTTTTTATCATGTACAGAGTGCTTAAGCCTAAACAGATGAGGGGAAAAAAGTAAAATATCATGATAAAAGGCTCCAAGCAGCTTTGGAAATAACTAGATCTGCTACAAAGAAGTTAAACAAGTAATAAGTGTAATCTAAATGCTATATAACGAAAGTAACACACTTGGAAAAGAAGTTTCAGCAGCCCAACCCAACATAAAGACAGTTCTCAGTATATGCAGGCTGTCACTGACGTGCTTGCCCTGACAGGCAGAAGACAGACAGGTTTCTCATGACCGTGAATTCTGGGAAGAAATATATGACTGAAAAACCTTGTCAAGCAGCCAGGAAAACAGATATTTTTAAAGGGGTGCAGTTCTGAGTCAGCCCCATACCAAACATTCAGCATACTAGTTCGTCTAGACATACTACCAGCATAGTGCCCTCACTACAGGTGGGTCTGTACTGGCAAGTGACCAGTGGCCAGCTCTGTGCAGTGACTGCCGCTGAAAATGCAACTATCCTTCCTCCCAAGCTTCAGGGGTCAGACAGCTGCTTGAGGAAATGCAGCACTAAGATTTAGAGTCAAGAAAGAACAGTGTATTTCTGTTACAAACCATAGCCTGTCAAGTCCTTCACCAAGAACACAAAGATTGGGATCCTTCAGTTTCAAGCATTATTTTGCAGTTGAACACAGAAATAGTCTGGATCATGTCACAAAACCATGAAGTCTTCAATCTAAACCAGCTTTTTATAATCCAGCTGGTTGAGTCCATGTCTTGTGTGGTTTCAGAAAGGCCACAATGGTCAGAAGTGCTGCAGAAGCTCTGGCACACAGGGCTGGAAGGGCACGTCCTGAGCCCTGCTGAAGGTATCAGCATGACCTTCCTCCCCTGGCAGATAACACTGATCACAGGTAGCAATCACACCCTGCTATTCAGGAAGAAGAGAGAAAGAAGAGAGAAAGAACTGCAGTTGAGGTACAGGGAAGAGGGTTGTCAGTCTCATTTGATTAAATCTTGTATGTGTAACAGTAAAACTGGATCCAGACAGCCATGTCCTGTGGCACAGCGCAGTGCTCTCCACCCAACAGCTGCACTGTGCCACTTGGTAGGCTGCCTGACATTTTGCATTATCTACATTTTGCTCATTGTTATTTTTTATGGTATCAGCAGGAAGAGAATGTCTGTCTGCCTTTACTGAACTCTTGCAGAAGTCAATTGGAACCAATTTTCATCTTGGGCAGGACCTCATTTCACACAGCTATATCAGTGAGCACCAAGGCTTTGCATGAAGGGAGTGACCCACTGGATTCCCAGCCAAGACACCCTGTCTGGCCATGGACATCTGCAGCCAGGCATGCCTCAGACACCAACCAGCCCATAGCTCCTCTCAGCATGCCAAAAGAGACAAGGGTGCATTCTAGAGCACAGTGGTATAACATATAGAGACATTCTTATAGGGGAAAAAAACCTGAGCTTCATCTTGGTAGAGAAAAGGCAAAAACAAAAGGAGCTGACTGGTTAAAACATGAGATAATCAGAACACAATGACCTGCTGTTTAAATCAAGACTGATAATGCAGAGGGAGAAGAAGTTAATCAAATACTGACACAACTATTCCATTTTAAAAAGTCAGACATTTCCTTTTATAAATAACCAGTATAAAACAATAGATAGTGGAGTGAAGGGACTGAAGAAGATATTGTTTTCACCAAACAATGTTGTATTTGGGAGTAGAGGAACCAGTAATTATGATATTTTAGCAAAGCCTGGTTTTGGCAGCTTTTTCAGCATTCACATGCAGAGTGAAATGTCAGTTCCAAATATCAAATTAACAGTAAATCTAGTTCTCCTATTTCTTCTGAGCTTCATTCCATTGACTTTCAAATCACTGAGTGATTTATAAAATCAGAGTATTTCAGAAATAAAATATACTTGGTGACATTTCAAGTCTAACGTTATGCTCAGATGAGTATTGTATAATTCAGCAGATTGTTAAAGAGAAAACAGCTACAAGAGTTAACAGACCTGACTTAGCTATGAAGTTACTGGAAAAATCCAATTTGGTAGATTTTTAAAAATCTGAAATGAACCACATGGCTGGGTTTCAAAATTTAAATGAATTTAACAACATTATCTGGTTATAATTAAAAAATGAAAAATAAAAAGGACAAAACACTAAAACCAGTATCAAAAGGAAAGGAAGCAGAGAAATCAAAATCCATTTCTAGTAACTTCAGTGCTTACTTGATTGTGGGGATAAATCAGCATGTCAATAATGTTAGTGAAATTCCTCCAATTTTATGTGAAAAGCATATTGCATTAAATAGACTTTAATCTACAGATCCCTTGATTATTAAAACTCTCCACAATCAAAACAGGGTCAAAAGGCAAACAAATGAAATGAAATCCAGTGATTACAAAAATAAACAACTGAGCAGTAGATGGTAATTTTATGAAGCATATGCAGTAGTTCATATCACAAGGGTGGAACGACTGGGAAAAAATACTGTATTCAGAAAAAAATATATTTGAAAATTATCTCCTAATTTTTTGGCCACTCTTTCATCCACCACAATTGTGTGGTCTGTTTTTCAGAGAAAGAAGAAGCCAACTCAACTTCCTTTGGCCAGAGTTTTTTTGTCCCAGGAGTGGAGTCAGGTTTCTCTTAAATAACTGAAGGCAAGATGGTTGTCTTATATTATATGTGTTGTTACCAAAGCTATTGTGGATGAAGACCATACCCAAACCATTGCAAACTGTACCAAGTCCAGAAAAATATGTTTCTTCCTTCACAAGAAGAAAAAAGTGTTTTCCATTGTATGACTAAGAAAACATCTGTTGCTAATCCATGCAGTTTTAAAAGACTGACTGGTAGCTGTGTTCCTCTGGAGATGGATTGACTTAGCAAGCAATAGATCAGTTCTAAGAAAAATAAATCTCATTGGTACCTCAGTGTCCTCCCTGCAGGGAAGAGGGTGTACCAGACTCCAGAAAAAGATGACACAAAATTGAGCTGGAGGCATCACTAATTATCCAAGAACACAACCTTGAGTTTACCTGAAAGACTCCATTTTTTTTTTCCTTATCTTCTCATGCTATTTTTAAACATTTCATGTGCAGAACACACATACAAAGTAGTGATAAGAAAAGGAAATTAAAAGATGTCTGAGATGTACCCATGGACCATGAGCACAGGGGAACACACAAAGCATGTAACCTTAAGATCTCAAACCTGAGATAACTGTCAGCTGTCCTCACATTATCTAAAAGCTGACATCTCTGGAATCTGAGTATCACTTCAGAGATCCTGTTTTAGTCTCTGTGACTGCCTCAAGGAGAGTGCAGGGTGAATTCTACAAGGCAAAGCGGGGTCAGGAGCAGTGTGCATCAAGGCACTCCTGAGCCAGGAGTCTACCCACACAATACTTTGTAAAAAATGTCAGATGATGCTTTTTGATTTTAACTAATGAGTAGCAGGAATCTCTATATATAATTTGACTTGAATCTTAGACCAATATCAGAATACTTTAGTTCCTGGAATTGTATTGCTTTTCAAACTTCTCCCCTTTTTCTGTTTTTTCCCCCTTTTCTCTCCCAGCATTTTACTCCAGCAGTCCTGTAATGTAGCATGGGATGAGGTTCTCCTGCTCGCATCACATCACAGCACTGATACCCCATTTGATGTATACTCTCAGTCCTCTGCTCTGTGTAAAACACAGCAATGATCTCTGCTTCAGATTTTCAAGAGGATATATCAGTAAGCTATGTTGGTCCTTACACAGATCCTAAACTGTCTTTCCCTCCCCCTCTCATAACATAGACACTCCCATACTAACTTTCACAAGAAAATGTCTTGTTAGGAAGAAAACACAATGGTGTCTTAGCATTTATTAGCTAAGACACATTAGCTGGTGTCTTAGCCCTCCAGTACAATATTTCATATCCACGTCTCTGTAAAGGATGTGTCAGATCAAGTAAAGGTCTAAATGTTGGGATCTCACAAACTGTGGTAGATAAACTGAAGGCAAATCAGTTACTCCTACATGTTTATGAAGCATATGTGAATACTCTCATCCAGGGCTTAAATGAAATAAACTATCCTGTATGTCTTTGAACATAAGCAGCTCAGAAACTATAATCAACCTAACGAAACATCACAAGTGGAATTTTAAGTTGTGCCTTATGAAGTTCAGTGCTCAAATCAGAATATCCTGAATGGACATGAAAGGAGGTCACTCTCTGTCTAAAGAGGTTGTGTGACTTTTTTTGAGTCCTGCAGAAAGCTGGTACTACTGACCTGTGAATGTCAGTCTTGAAAATGGAGAGGCTTGATTTTTTCCACTTGAGTAATTTTTATATCTATGAAAAGTAACATCTATGATGGCAGTTCTACATCTTGTAGAGCTTAGTTGTGATGGAGGGATGTTGATTTAAGACCTTGAAAAATCACTGTAAATTGTAAAATATTTGTTTCGAGCTCAGGTTTGCCCTGTCTCAGCATGTATGTTATAGGGGTGTTTGAAACTGGTGAGTGTTTCTGAACAGGGGCAGATTTGGGATAGAAGTTGCTGACAAGAGTGTGAAAGTGCAATAAACTGTGAGGTTTAAGAGAAAGGTTAAGAAAACTTTAATTAATGGCTTCCACGATCTCAAGAGAGGGGGAGGGCAGAAGCTAGCATAGAAACGGAATCTTGCTTCACTGTTGACTCTGAAGTCTCACAAGTTATCATCCTGACAGGAAAGTGTAAGACTTTACCCCTTTGCATTCTTACTTGCACTTAGACCTTCATTACCCTTTTTTTTAATAATTTTCTGTAGTACTGCAAACCACAACACACCACTATTTAACCATGTACACACAGAAGAAAGGAAGGACAGTTCTTTTTCTGGGCACTATGTGTAACAACCTCTGAGTCTGCTGGTAGTGTCTGCCCCTCTAGCAATTTTAGGAGTGTTGGCAAATGCCATCTAAGTCACTCCTCAATGCATTTTTCAGAGATTTTATGTTTCTCTGTCCACAAAAAGAAAAGGTCTTGACATTGTTGATGGACAATTGTACTGGCAATATCACTACAGAAAGATATTCCTGTTCTATACGCCCGGCTAAGGAAGGCAATTTCAACACTTGCTTCCTCAAGTGGTTGCACTGCGTGTTGAAGATGGTAGGCTGAAAAATGTGGACCACAGTATGTCACTTTTTTTTTCCCAAGTTTTAATTTCAAAAGAGTTGGGTTTCTATACAAAAGAATGACTTAAGAGCTGGACTCGATCCTTATATGTCCCATCCAACTCAGAATATGTTGTGATTCTGTGATATTTAAAATCAAAGTATCTGACTTAAATTCTAATACCTATGGCTTAAGGAAATTAATTTTGGATAGAATACACTGTGTGATTTCTGCAAGAACCAGAAAGAGATTTGTACACCATTTTCAATTTCAATTGGCTCTAGTCAGACCTTCACACCTCCAGAGCAACCCTAAATGGGGCTGGAAAAACCTTTGTATGAAACTTCAATTGCCTAAAGTTTTCATGCCAAGGCAGGGGATTAATGCTTACACTTTCTTGAGAAAAATGGTAGCACATAGAAAGCTTAGTGCACTCTGTGAACACAATAAAAATAAGAAAATTCCGTGGGACAGAGGTGTGCTGCAATTTAGTTAAAATGCCAGGAGGTAGGATTATTATAGCTCCAAAACAGATTTAAAATGTTACTTGAAATTTCTTTCAGGTTATATGACCAAAAAATAAAAATCTGATTTTCAGTAAAAATTCATGGTTTCCATTGTTTTTTATTTGGTAATTTTATTTATGTTTGTTTAGTATTACTTTTTAATTATTATAATATTTATTTATTATCACTTTAAAATTATAATTATACATATATTAAGAATTAATATTATTAACATTGCTGTTATTATTCTTATTATTATTTTTAAAGGCTTAATTAATTTCATGTAATGAAATGTGATGTAATTACTTTCAATGTAATTTTATTGTCTGGGAAGGGAAAACTCAGATAAGTGCATATATTTATGTATGATGTCATTTAAGCATGCAGAATTTCAGAGAAGTCTATTATTTAGGATATCACTTAAGTCCTACCTTTTCCATTGTTAAATGGTAAGTTTAGGATGAAAGTTTACTCATTAAAAGGAAAATGCTATTCCACTATTTTCCACAGAACACCATCTTCTACAAAACTTCTATTCAGGCTTCACAGGAGTCTGAGAGTAAATATAGAAGAATATTTAAAATTATTTTGCCTGGAATATTGTAAAAAAATCACTAATCTATAATGAATACTTCAGAGACGACAAACAGAAGACAAACCTCTTCCTTTCATTTGCTTTTGCACATTAACCAGTGAATTCACTTTGAGGAATAGTCATCAGCATGCTAAATGACATTACCATTTTTTTAATTTATCAATGGACATTTCGCAGAAAATCTTTGCTTGTGCTGGTGTGGTCCTGATTTTTCATGGTTAGAACAGAGGTGTTTGCTGACTCTTACAGGAGTAACTTACACTGCATCCAAGAGGTGAATTTCTGCTAGCAAAATCAGGGGGAATTTTGCTATCAACCTCCATGGAAACAGTATTCAGATGTAATGACTTTCCTGGGATGTGCTGTGGTCTGGTGGATTACATATGAGCCTACTATATTTTCTGCTCTGTACTCTAAAGCAACTTGTTTTTAAGGAGGCCTGGTTATTTTGATTCTCTCTAAAAGAGCTTTCAATGATTTTTATGTTGCAAAACACTTCAGTTCTCAATTGCTGAGGTTAAAAAAAAAATGTCATTTTATACTGCTTCAGCATTTTCAATGCATTCTGGTCTATTGAAGTTACAAAATGGACCTTTTTCCAAGTCATCGCAGATTTTTTCTGGTTTCCCAGCATCAGCACTTTCCATTATGGAAGTTTTAAACTCAGATGGCCCATGCTCTCTACCCTCCACATTACAGATCTACCTTGGCCAGACTACATTCCCTGCAGTGGGAAAGTTCACCCTCCATCCAGGTCTTGTGGTGACCCAGAGCCAAGAACAAGGAACCACAAAGGACTTGGTCAGGCACCTGCAGCCACAGTGGTGAAAAACGTTGGCATGCAACACCCAAGCACCCTCCTGATCATCTGGAGATGTGCATGGATGTTAACTGGGATGGTTTGGGCAGCTAAACAGAGCAAAATGTTTTCACTTGGGAACATGAAGAGTGAAATATGCTAACTGAAAACCTCAAAACGAAGCATTTTCTTGTCTTAAACCACACATCTGTATGTGCCATGAGCTTTCAGTCTCATGAAAGACTCTCCACACAAATAAAAGATGCAGTTTTCAGCCCCTGACCCTTGTCCCAGTCTGGGATGGTATTTACAGGATGAATTGCTCTTCTGCCTGATGTTATAGTCCCTCAGGAGACACCTCATCCATCCTTGAGACCAAGGCTCCAATTTTCCTGGCCTTAGATTAGTTCCTGGATTCCCTGAATTGCCGACATCATTTCAAAGCTCCTTTTAGACTGAACAGTCACTTCTCTGATTTTACGGGGCAGCCTTCTTAACAGCATTGCACAGATTAGTCCGTTAGAACAAAAGATTAAAAATTTTGAAAGCATTTGGTTTGCACTTAATGTTACCTAGGAGTTTGTCACCTTTCAACAGAGAACTTCAATGATATTTATTTGTTAGTTTTCCCTGAAAGTCCATTTCTTTAAAACCCATTCCTTACTCCTTCAGAAGTTGTTTAATTCAGTATCCTGGAGTTTTGGTTCTCCTCTACATCCTGCTTGGGACATGTTGTTCCCAGGTGGGTAGAGTTTGCTAAACCCCACAGCTGCACAGATGTAGGACATCAAAGCAGATGGCATTTGCAGCATATCCTAAATACAATTATATTCTTCCTTGCCCGTGGACAGTCAACACCTCCTAGAAGCAAACATATTTCCATACTGTAAATCCCTCATGGCATTTAAAGACACTTATAAACATATGGAATTCATAAATTATTCGAGAGCAGTCCAACATCCTTCAATTTTTTTTTCCTGCAGCGAAATATTCTACAGAAATGCAAGTTATTATTATTATCATGTCATGCAGCCAATAACAGCTGGGAGTAGTGAAGAGATTACTGCCGCTTTCTCTTTGCACTGTACTGGCCTAATATGTGTTTAAAGTTTGCTGGACAATTACAGTTTAAAATAACCCATTGTGTAACAACAATTTTCTATGAGCAAAGAGATGGAATTTAGAACATATTGAGCAGAAGTAAAAAATGCCCAGTGCTAATAATCTTAAAATTACTGAGCTAATTAAGTTAGGGCAAGCAAATCACATTCTCTAGATTTCCATTAGATTTAAAATAAAGGAGTTTGAAGAAAATGGATTCAGCTGTTACTGACTTATATATGTACACAATTTTCCATTGGAATGTCTGGGGTAAATTGTACTGCTACAAGCCCAGGAACAGCTGGTTGTATTTTGATGAAGCAATAAAAAAGGTGGGGGGAAAGGTAGTTTCAGAGGGCAGTTTTATAAAAAAAGGATTTTGTCTGAGATAGTTTTGGTACATTAGATTAATGCCTGACTGAAAGACAGTTCAAGCCAAAGACTCCCTCCAAGCTTTGATGGGCTTCGGAGGAAACCATGCAGGAGGTCATAACACAAGTTGTACTCCATGCTTAGATGTCGCAGGTGTTGCTGTTCCAGCTACAAATAACAAATACTGGGGCACCTCAAGTATTTTGACCAGATGATGCTCGTCTGATCTTTGAACAAAGGCTCCATGCTCCTGACTGATGACTATTTGGTGAGTTTTCAGTACATTGTGATTGCCCTGACCTGCAGCTTTCTGCAACCACTGAACGTTTGTCCTACTGCTGTACTTGGACCATAGGACCAAAGGTCTCTTTTGTGGTGAAAACTGTAATATCAGGGGGTTTCTGTCTGGCCTTTGTACATTAGCCTATAAACCAAACAGCTCTTTGTTGCATAGGGTTAGGCTGTGACAACAGTATGCTGAAAACATGTTAGAGAGAGGTGAGACAGGGCCAGAGGACACCAGTGGAGCAGAGTTCACATTTCTGCAAGATACAGAGCTCTTCCAGTTCTCTCTGTTCCAGAAGGTGGAGTAGTCCCAAGATAGCCTAACACTGGCTTTTCTTCTCTCCCTGCCTCAGCAGCTACTTCCTCCACAGAGTTTCTCCAGCCAGAGTAGAGAATAAGAACATTGTTTTGATCAAGGATAATCTTATCTTCTTTCTGGAATGCTGTTTCAGCTAGAAACTGACTCAGAAATAAGAGTAGTTGAGGGAGTTCAGGGATTCCTATTTAGGTGAAAGATGAGATGTTGATCTATTCCAGCCAACGAGAAACACTGTGGAACAGAAGCTTTTTTTTTTTTTTTTTTTTTTTTTTTTTAATTTCCTATAAACTATCTACTCTGAATAACCATTAAAATAACTCACCATGTCATAACACAGTAATGACACTGTCTGGCAGACCCACCTTTGGTTTACAAGGCACTGATTAAATGCAATTAGGCACAGACAACTGGACAACAACCTTGGATTTTCCTCATTAGCATTATTAACAGTACTGGCCACTCCTAAGTGGGCAAGAAGATCATGGCCCCTGTCCCAGAGAAGGCAGCAGAGCTTCATGTTTTCAAGTCAGAGCTTCATGTTCAGAGAGTTTTGCTTCATGTGACACTGTAGAGGGTATCACTCAGTTTCTGTCCAGGCACCATGCTTCCAGCAGCTCTCTCATTCTGCAAAAAGCTGATGCATATCCCAGATGACAGTATGTAAGCTGTGTGGATGAAGAACTTATTTGAACTATGTGTGGTTCTGAACATGCCATCAAGACCAATTATTATCAATACCATAATCTAACTGCTATTGTAACATAGTGGCCCCTTCCTCTTTACGTTGTGGGATTGCTGCCAAAATGCACTAGCATAAGAGTGATCGTATAGTTTGTAGACTCCATAACCTCCTGGGCCACCCCCAAAGTGTCCCAGTACCATCTAGACCCAAACTGAATTCTCTTCTGTGGACTCAGCGTTACTCCTGTGTGATTGCTGAGCCTCCAAAAGGTCCCTTTGTTAATTCAGCCTGCCCCACATGTGTGCATCATGCAGAGCACCACCCCAGGGCCTGCCACAAGGAACTTGACTCGAGGCATGCCATCAGCTTCTCTAAGAAAAAGGCAGGTAGGGATTAGAGATGCTGATGCAGAGTCTGAGCAGGGATATCTGAGCAAGGATTTTCCACCTTTCTTATTGGTCCAAGTCTGGCCCCAAAACTCACCAAGCCTCTGGAGTCCTTGCAAAGTTCAATGCAGAGGGAAGAGAAGGTCCCTTTCTTGCCTTGTATGTGTACTTGGAGTGAGTTTGGCAGGAAAAAGTACTCCCTGGGGCAGCAAGTTCGCAATGCTTTACATAAGACACCACATGCTTCATCCTTGACTGTTGTCCAATACAAAAGTCCTCGTGTCTCTCCCATGTGACATAGGCTTGCAGAGAGAGCACAGATCTTGTGGGTCAACAACTGGTTGCACAGCAGGTGTTGACAGTAGGGATTTGCTTTTCATAAATATGTGACAGTCGAGGAACGCTACAATCACACATGGGATCCACCTGACAAAGCTTAATCAACAAAACAGGGCTGAAGGGAGGCCATGTCAAACATATGATCATAAATAAGGAAGTGTCTTCTGGATAGCATTATTGGGAAAGCTGTCATGTCTCTTCTGGGGAATCAGCCTGACTGGGTGCCTCTCTGGAGGGCACTAATTCATTGCACTGATGGAAGCAGTGTGGGGGACAAACAGGAGGGATGAGAGACCTGTGTGCAGTTGCAGGGCTGGAATATCACTGGAATCACAGATCTGGGTAGAACAGCTCCCACCACAGCTGCACTGTTGGGGATGGTTGCTGGCTCTCTGGGAATGAAAGGCTTGCCCAGGGAGGGCAAGGAGAGGGAGCTGCCCTTTGTGTGAGAGCAGTAGAATCATGTGGACCTTGGCCTGGGGCTGGGCATGGAGCTATCTGGGAAGTTGTGGGTCAGGATTACAAGGCAGACCAACACTGGCTGCATTGTGATGGGTGTCTGCTACCCATGTCCTGATCAGGAAGAAATAAATAAAGCCTCTTTTAACCACCTCAATATTTCCTACAGGGACAGTACATCAAGGCACAAGAAATCCAGGCTTCTGCAGCACACAGAAGGCAACTTCGTGAGATATTTCATCAAGATGATCACACATGAAAGAGATGTTTTTGATGTCATATTTACAAGCAAGGCAGAACTGATAAGGGATATGAAAGCAAGCACAACCTTTGAGCTCCATGAAATGATGGAGTTCCAGATCCCAAGAGGAGAGCAAACAGAAGAGTCAAAACCCTGCAGCTAGGGAGAGACAGCTTAGACGCTTCAGGTATCTCCATGTAAGGATCCCCCGGAAGACAGGCTGCGATAGAAGAGGAGACCAGGAGAACTGGTCCCCTAAGCTCCAGAATGGTCATACTGAGGCTCAGGAAATGAAACAAAGGCAGCAGGAGGTCTTCATGGATGAGCAAGATGCTCCTGACAAAACAGAAATAGAACAGGTGGAAGCAAAGACAGGTTACCCTAAGAGAAGACAGGAACATTGTTCATGTGTGCAGAGGAGTTAGGAAGCTCACCGAGTCCTTTGAGCCTCTACAGGATGTGAAATAAAGCAGGAAGAGTTTCTACAGGTACATCAGCAATAAAAGGAAAACTAGGGAAAATGTGGCCCCACTTCTGAACAGGACAGGGAACCTAGTGACACGTCACTAGGACCTGGAAGGACATGGAAAAGACTGCGGTATTTAATGTCTTTTCTGCCTCAGTCTTTACTGGTAAGACCAGCCTTTAGGAATCCAAGGTCCCTGAGACCCCTGGAGTAGAGAAGACTTACCCTTTGTAAAGGATCGTGTCAGGGAACATTAAAACAGTTTGGACATAGATAGATATTCATGGGACTAGTGGTGGTTCACCCATGGATACTGAGGGAGTTGACTGGTGTTATGGCAAGGCCACTCCCAGTTATTTCTGAAAGGTCATGGGGATCAGAGTACTTTCCTGAGGACTAGAACAGAACAAATGTCACTCCTTTCTTCAGGAGGGCATGATTTTCAGTCTTACCTTAGAACTACAGGCCAGTCCATCTCATGTCCCTTGGCACATGGTAGAGCCATCTACTAAAAACCAATAGTACTAAAAACCATTTCTATACACAAAAGACAAGAACTTGATTGTGGATGATCAGCATGGATTTACAAAGGAAAAATCATGCCTGGCCAACCTGACACAGCCTCTTGTGAGACTTGATTGGTCCAGCAGATGAGAGGAGGCAACAACAACAATGTGTGTTGTTAGTCTGGATTTCAGCAAGGCTTTCACGGTCTCCCATTACAACCTCATAGATAAACTGCTCAAGCAGAGGCCAGAAAAATGGCCAGTGAGGTGACTGGAAACTGGCTGAACTGCCACCCCAAAGGGTGTAACAGTGACATGAAAACCAGATGGAAGCAAGTCACTAGAGTTGCCCCCCAGGAGATGATCCTGGATCCAGGCCCACTTAGCATCTACATTAATGGCCTAGGTGGTGGGGCAGAGGGAACTCTGGGCAACCTTGCAGAACACACAAAACTGTGGGTGATGGTTGCTACACCAGCTGGTTATGTTGCTGTTCAAGGGGACCTTGAAAGGCAGAAGAAATGGGCCAACAAGTCCAAGAAAGGGAAGTGCAAAGTCCTGCACCTGGGGAAGAAGAAACCCCATGCACCAGGACATGCTAGAGGCTAATCCTCTGAAAGCAGCTTTGCATGAAAGGCTTTTGTGGCTGTTGGTGGACAAGCTGAACATGAGCCAGCAATGTGCCCTTGTGACAAAGAAGACCAACAGCCTGGTGGGCTGCATTCAGAAGCATGTTGCCCAAAGGTCAAAAGGGTTGATCCTTCCCCTCTTCTCATGAGACATGTCTGGGTGCTGTGCCCCAGTCTGGGCTCCCCAGTAGAAGGGAAACACAAACATGTGAGAGAAATTCAGCAAAGGGACACAAAGATGATTGAGAGACTGGAGAATTTAACATACGAGGAGAAGCTAAGAGAGTTGGGACTGCTCAGACTGCAGAAGAAAAGACTATGAGGGATCTTAACCATGTGTAAAAACACCTGATGGATCATGTAAACAAGGTGGCATCTTACTTTGCTCAGTAGTTCCCACTGATAGACAACAGACAACAAACACAAAATGAGATACAGAAAAGTCTGCTTAAACTTAAGGAAATCTGTTTTACCATGAGCATAGTTGAACACTGGCTCAGGTTTCCCAGAGAGGTCATGGATTCTCCAGTCATGAAGATAATCAAACCTGACTGGACATTACCTGGATCCACCTGTTGCAGCTGACTCTGCTTGAAGCACAGGGCTGGTGCCTTCTAGCCTCAGCTATTTCATCATACTGTGATTCATCATACAGCTGAAGGTCTCAGGAAAGCTTTGTCTACCTGCACAGAGGACTGCAGTCCTGGCTACACACTCATCTTTCAGGATCTTGCCCCTCATGGCTGAGACACAGTCAGGAAAGGGATTCAAATGCAGAGGAATCTTTCTGCTCTCTTCAGATCGCTCATGGCTTCATGTCAACACCACAGAGGAATATGATCTGCTTTCACATTAAAGCCCACTGTTTAATTTGCAACAGAGAAATGGCAGACAGCAGGAAGGGGAGGCACTGTACGAGGTTCAATTTTTCTATGAAATTTGCCTACAAACCAGATCTGAAAATCTGGGTAAGGTGGAGGCAGGAGGAATCCACAGCTGGAAGGAGGAAGGGAGAAGGAGATGATGAGTTTTATTTTAAACATATGTACTAATCATGGCACAAAAGAGAAATAAGGGTGGGAAACTGCAGCTGGGAGGGGGAGGGCAGGCAGAGGCGCTGATGATTATTGTAGATATATTTATTAAATCATTGCTCCAAGCAGGGAACCAGGGTGGGAATATGCAGCTGGAAGGTGGAGGGCAAGGGGAAAACAGCAATTTTATATTCAGTGTTTGCAAAGAATATGGCTCGGAATGGGGAGCAGGGGCACAGCCTTGCAGCTGGAGGTGGGAGTGCCACGGGAGAACGCTGGTTCTTAAACCTGTCACATTAAAATATGCACATCTTGCCTCCAAGAAACCCTGGTGCAAAGGCTTTGCAAAGCTTGTGGAATGGGAGAACTTTTATTTTAAAAGAGTGAGGGGGAAAGCTTGTTCACCTGCTGTGTTTTTGCTAAGCTCTTGCAGCTCTATTACAAAATTACTCCATAAACTTTTACAGCTGGCCCCATGCCAGCAAAATGTCATTATTAATACTGCTATGGAAAGTGCCAACAGAAGTGAAATACTCATGGGGAGACACTGCAAAAGACATACAAAACTGCAGACTTTTGGAGAATCAGAAGAGAAGGGGGAAGGGGGAGAGAAAAACTGCCATATGGACCCTGTATGAACTAACAGAGCTTGTACCAGAGCAGAGGTCAGTCATCAAGACTGGTCAGTGCCAGCAGGTTTCCAGCTTGTAAATGCATCAGCTCTGGTCAACAGAGGTAGCATGGGGATGTGATTAAGGTGGGGAAAGGAACTATTGTGTGGTTTAGATGGTTCACAGTGATAAGAATGAAAATGCAAAAAGCAAGCTGTGGAAAGGACAGGACATGGTCCTGTCTAAAGCTGAATGTTTTCTTCTTTCAGAAAATAGTTGTGGTAGCAGTTGTGGTAGAAGCAGCTACTCAGAAATCCATGGGGTCTGAATCTCAGCTGTGACATCTCCTCCCCTGGCCGTGCCATAGACCTGTGTCATGCAGTCTCTCGTCCTGTGGCCAATCTGCTGAAGACCTGCTTTGACCTGGTTAGAATCATAGATCATAGAGTGGATTGGGTTGGAAGGGTCCTGAAAGATCATCTCTTTCCAACCCCCCCACCATGTGCATGGACCCCTTCCACTAAACCAAGTTGCTCAAAGCTTCACCCAACTTGTCCTTAACACTTCCAGGGATGGAGCACCCACAACTTTTCTGAGCAACCTGTGTTCAGCAGTGTCTTATCACCTTCACAGTAAAGAATTTCTTCCTAATATCTAATTTAAATCAACTCTCTTTCAGTGTAAAGCCATTCTCCTTTGTCCTGTCACTACATGCTCTTGTAAATAGCCTCTCTCCATCTTTCTTGTAAGATCCCTTCAGGTACTGGAAGGCTGCAGTTAGGTCACACTGAAATCTTCTCTTCTCTAGGCTGAACAATCCCAATTCTTCTTCTTTTACCCATAGGAGAGATGCTCCATCCCTTTAATCTTGGCCCTATCTTGGTGGCCCTCCTCTCCAACAGGTCAATGTTCTTCCTGTGCTGGGGACCCCAGAGGTCAGTGCAGTACTCAAGGTGGGGTTTCAAGACAGGAGAGCAGAGGAGCCGAATCCCCTCCCTCACTCTACTGCCCATTCAGCTTTGGGTGCAGCCCAGGACACAATTGCCTTTCTGAGGTGCAGGTTCACATGGCTGGCTCATGTCCAGCCTCTCACCCACCAGCACCCCCAGTCCTTCTCAGCAGGGCTGCTCTGGATCTGTTTATCCCCAGCCTGTGCTGATACCACAACCCCAATCCAGGCGCAGCACTTCGCACTTGGTCTTGTTAAACCTCGTGAGATTCCCATGAACCCACTTTTTGAGCTTGTCCAGGTCCCTCTGGATGGCATCCCCTCCTTGAGGTGTGTCAACCACACCACTCAGCTTGCTGTCATCTGCAAATTTGCTGAGGCTGCACTCAATCCCTTCATCTACATCATTAATGAAGATACTGAATAACACTGGTACCAGCATGGACTCCTGAGGGTCACCACTTGTCACTGATATCCTTTGGGACTGGGAGCCATAGGCCACTGGCCCCTGGATGCAACCATCTAAGCATTTCTTTATCCACCTAACAGCCCACCAATCAAATCCATCTCTCTCCAATTTAGAGAGAAGGACATTGTGGGATGCCATGTTGAAGACCTTACACAAGCCCAGAAAGATGACATCCACAGCCATTCCCATGTCCACTGATATAATTCATCCACCATAGAGTTGAAGACCTTACACAAGCCCAGATAGATGACATCCATAGCCATTCCCATGTCCATAGAAGGCCAGTCATCCACCATAGAAGGCCAGTACTTTGGTCAGGCAGGACTTGCCCTTGGTGCAGCCATGCTGGGTGTCTCAAATCACATCCCTGTCCTCCGTGTGCCTTAGCACAGCTTCTGGGAGGATCTGTCCCATTATCTTCCCAGGCACAGAGGTGAGGCAGACAGGTCGGTAATTCCCAGGATCCGATCCTCTTTTTTACTCTTTTTAAAGATGAGTGCAATGTTTTCCTTTCCCCAGTCACCTGGGACTTCACTTGACTGGAATGGGAAAGGGGAAATTGTACCATACCTGTGATAACTCTGCCAAAAGTTTCAGAGCTGCAAAGAAAAAATTGATAAGCCTTTTTGTAAAAGTTATATAGATATAAATATAGATTCATGCACAAGTTCTGGAGTCACAATCACAATGATCAGAAGCGTGTGTTGTCATCCAGCTCCTGAGTTTGTACACATAGTGCCGACGCAAAATAAGAAACTGGCATCATGTGTCACTCAGACATTGACCTGCTGTCTCAGGAAAGGACACAAGCTGGAGATTTAGAACTGGATGAGAAAAAATAATTGCCAAACTTGGAATAATCTGACCTGAAGTTAGTCTGATACTCAGAAAAGTTTATAAGTAATGGAAAAATCCGATCAATAAAAGCTCATACATTCACTCAGGCCCCCAGTTAACCTGGTTTCAATTCCTCCCTGGATAATCTGAGGGAAGCTGACTGTCAGTCAAAGATGTCACATTAAAGCATATGTTTTTAGTTCTTTTCAATACTGAAAAATTGTCATGTTCTCATCTGCAGGTTGTTGGGATATTCTCTGTTTTAACTGCTTTCCTGAACAGGATTGCTTTATTGAATCAGGGCCACAGAAAACATCTGTCTCTGTAGCACAGGGGATGATCTTCACAAAGCTCATCATCAGGAATGAATAAAGCACTAAACCAATATGTAAATTTTTTTTTTTTTTTTGCTATCAATTAGAGAATGAAATGAAATAAATGAAATAAAACAATGAAATAAACCAGAACTTGTATCATTATCTTGAAGCTATTCATGATTGCTGTCTTTTGTGCTCTTTGGGTAACAAAATTACTTAAAATAATGGAATTAGTCATTAGAAAATGAAAAGTCAACTTTCCCTTTACTTGCTAGTGAAAGATTGTTTCTTGTACTTTCTACTGTCTTAGATTAACTTTAAAAGACTAAAGGATTCATCACTTTTCTTTTTTTTTACCTGGGAAAAAAAAACCTCCAAAGACCTCAAAATTAGGAATATTTCTAAAGCCTAGTTTAAATGTCTTCCTTCCTAACTCTATTTACACTTAGACTCCTTCCTGGAGAGTGACTTGAAGTTATATTCTTATGACTGATAATATACCAGTTTACCCTTTTAATATCAGAAACTGGGACTTCTAAATAAAAAAAAAAAATCATAAGACTTTATGAAGATATATGAACTGCTGCCATTGATGCTCTATGAATGTTGACATTAAGAACACCACAGAATTGGGTTGATTCTGGCTTACTCTTTTCTTTATAGAAAACATAACATTGAAATTAGTGCATTTGTATAAAAAAAATCTTAATTTAGAAGTTGACAGATTAATTTACACTATTTTTATAGAAAAACAAAGTCCATTATGCTTCATTTTAGTAAATTTTCTTCATATAGCCAGCAATTGCTTATGCTGTGTTGTGTTCCATTTACTGGAATTTTATATTCCTAGTGATTTGATTTCAAGATAACAAATAATTGAAAAAAATTTGCTCCTGGTGGTTTCCTGTGTGAAGGAGATAGCCCTGAGACACAGGGCTGGATGTGGCCACAGTGTCGATGCCTTCCCACGGAGCCTTCCCACCTGTTTGGCAAATCCTTGCCTGGAGGAGAGTGGATCATGCAGCCCGTGCAGTGACATGACCCTCAACCAGCCAAAAATAATGAAAAAGTCTCCACGAACCTCAGGTCTCAACACAGGTCTCAGATTTTACATTTTCATTTTACATTTTCATTTTACACCCAGAGTCAGTTCCATTGCAACTTTTTTGTCTGCATATTTAGATGGAGATAGACCTGAAGACTGAATAGGACCGAGAAAAGGGACTGATTCAGATGTCCTACATAAAGTCCAAACAAAAATACAAATTCTGACTTATTTGATGCTTACCACGGTGGTGTGATCACAATTTAAACTCACAGTGAGTTCGTCAGTGGGTCTAACTTAATGCATGTAGTTCCAACCTGCTATTTCAAAGCTTTAGTGTGAAAATTTTGTAGCTATACTAAAATTCAAAAACTCATTTTCCTGTGATACAACAACATAGCTAGCAATTCTTAATCTTATAGCCTTTCTAAAATCATATTTTAAAAAATGTGACCCACCACATTAATTTTTTTGTGTTTTGAAGTTTTGGTTTGGTTTTTTTTTTTTTTTGGGGGGGGGGGTGGGGTGGAGATTAGGTGCATCAGGAAAAGACTACTCTTACCTTGACAAAACAATAGACAGGATATTTCTCTAATTTATGTTAAATTTATAATAATCTAAGAATAACAACATCAGTGAAATCTCCATTGATTTTTCAGGTGGAAGTAAAAGGAGTCAGATAATTTTTAATTTCTCTTTTGCAGTTTTTCTATCCAGCCAGACAGGTGTGCCGGCCACATTATGTTACCATATGTCTGGAGAAATGGTTTTTAGAATAACTAATACTATATTTGAGAAAATTTCATGTAGCATATGCCATTTAATATATACAAATTTTGTCCATACAATTATACAATTGGGTAAAATATACAAAATCAAGTTGTATTTAAGAGAATTTTTGGTTATAAGCCAATGCAAATATTATTCTCCCATTATTCCAGGAAGAGATTAGGTGTAGAGTGGTGACTTGTGCAGCATCTGCCAATTGCTGACTAATTGCATGCCCATCATTAGTCCATCCCCATATACAATGTGAGTGAAAATTCAGAGCAGAACCACGCTGCACAGCATACTTCAAATAGCGGTGGTCATTTTGAGGCAAATTATTATATATTTTTTCAGTGTTAATTTCACTCAGTTATTTCAGTGTCCTCAGGGACTTAGAGCATCACAGTGCTGGAAATAAAGTACTGGACATGTGTCTAATATACTTAAAAAGGCAGAGAATAATACATGTGGGCAGACTGCTCAACTTTTTCAAATTTATTTCTCAACAAAGTACAAAATAAAGAGAAATCTTTACTACACTGCTCTCTGTGTATCCTGTCTATCAGTGAATGGTTTACAAGACAGGATCCTGGGAATGTTGTACATTATAACAGGGGAAAATAATTAGAGCAACCACAATGTATATACAGCCAGAGAGACATCTTGTAAAAACATTTCCTATAATTGCACTGTGACAAAATATGCAGTTAAATATTGTACACATGGTGAAAATTACACCACAATTAATAGCATGCTTCTAACATAATTAATTATTAATAGTTTTTAGTAGTTCAGAAAAAAACCCCTATCACTGTGTACTGTTTCACATGATAATATTGTTAGACAACAACTCTCAGCAATTTTCATAAGCCAGGCAGTGTTGGTGCTGGCAAAAAATTTCTGCCTACATTCAAAATGCCTTTCCCTGATCTCATTTTAAGTTGCATGTTAAAACTGAGATGTTAAGACTGAGAACACTCCCCAATTTAATTGATCCATTTTCCTGAAAAATGTGTCTATATTTAGATAAATGGAGGTTGATTTCTCCCCTTTGCTGTATTTGGTATCCTGTTGCATGAAAACTGTAGTGTTGCATGTCTCTTTAATCGTTGCAAGTGGACTCTTTTTATAGTAGTGTGCATTCAGAGCTATCCCCCAAAACAGGACATTTCCAGTTGCTAATTGAAAGACAAGCTGGGTTATTTTGTTTCTTCCACATCTGGGATGGCCAGGGACAGTCGGACGTAGCAGTTGTCACCTCAGTGAAAGCTGAACCAGTATCCCAACGCTGTGTTAATAGTTGCTGTTCAAAAAGACATATCCCTTGAACTTGAGTATTACTATATGAATATCCCAGTAACTTACAATCTCCTCCACCACTTAAAGACCTACTGATATTCACAGCCATTAAATGCCTCTTCCATGTCCTGACCACACACAGCAAGGCTAATTACTCTTGGGGAACTTAAATTCCCACTTCAATTTCAACAGGACTGCACTTAATTTCTGCTCAAATCTCTTATACAGCAACAGTGTTTGCTGCAGAGGACATCAGAACACAGGGCTCCGAGGAACTTTCTGGGCCATTAAGTCAATTCCCCTGTTACAGTAAGCAAACACATTGTATAATTTCTTTCATACACTCCAACATAAAAGTTGTAGGGTTTTGGCCTCTGTTACTCAACTGCAGAATATTCCAAAATGCACTTGCTCTAAGAATGAGGAGTTGCCTTCTAGTTTCAAACTTAAACTTGTTTTTTCTCACTTGACACCAATCGTACATGCAAAATTGTTTTAATTTAGTTTAAATAACTTTTCTCCCTGATGCTTTCCCTTGTGCCCTCCCCCTTACCCTCATTTCACCAGTTTGACCAAGACCATCTCTTCCATCCTCTCAGAGGGACAAAGACACTTCTTTTGAACCTGCGTGGGACATTTTCTGCATCTGTTCGGTTTTCAAATGGCTTTTCTAAAGACAGAAGTTGAGAAGACGTCTAACCACAGCTCTGTAGATTGATGCTAGTATTTTTTGCCCACACTGGCAGTAATTTGACAGACAAATTCTGGAACTTCTTTTGTCTTTTAGAGGCTCCATCACACTGATGCCTCTTAGTCAAGCCTTGGTCAAAATTCTCCTATGAGTAGATGAGCCCTGAGCTTCTAGCAGATTTTTTACATTATTTTTATTATTATACTTTATCCTATTCCAGTTTGGGCTCTTTGACTTTGCTTTGTTCTCTCCGAAAGACTTGTGTTGGCAATGCCTCTAAACCCTGCATATCAGTACATTTTGTCATGACCCTTTTCATATTTGCATCAAGTCTCTGAGAAAGTATTAAACAAAATCAGCATTGGTTAGCAGTCTGGTTTCATCCCTTTCCACAGACTGCCGCTGTCCACATTCATGACTCCTGTTACCTGTTTTACAATGCCACCCCTGATTCCTCTCATTAAGACAAGTAGAAGTTGCCCATTTGTTTCCAAAGCATGTTTTTGTAAAATCTTGATATAATGTTTATATTTTACACATTATTTTTGTGGAAAACATAACAGTTCAGTGTCATCTACCTCTGTTAAATTATTACTTGTCATTTTCTATGTTTAATTTATATCCTAGTGCTCCTGCAGGATCTCTTCCAAAGACTTACACACAGTTTAGATCAGACTTTTATGCCCATGGCTGTCTACATACCTTTTCCTGCACTTAAGTACAGCTGTTTCCCTTGCCACTTTCCTGTCTGTAGTGACAATGCTCACTCCACTCCAGGGTGTTATGAAGCTTGCAGTTCTTAACAGCACATCTTCCAGCCTTGTGGGATGGAGACAGGAGATACATCCCACTCAAGATGAACTTTGAAGCTGAAATTTTCACTTGGATGCTACATTCTCAATGATCCCTTCCCATCTGTCCTCATGGCCAATACTGTCATCCCTCCTGAACACTGGGGCAAAAGATTTATGACACATTAGAGAGTTCTCACACAATTCCCACTGGTTTTGACTTTTGCAACAAGGATTTCCTCTACAGCAGTCCTTTTTTCAGCTCCTATAGGTTCCCTGCTTATTCCTGATATTCTTCCTGAGCCAGTAGTTCCCTCTGCCAGGTCTGAAACACATCCCTATGTAATTTTCCCCATGGCACTTTTATGTATTCTCAGCATCTTTGACCTGAAGCATTTCCAAACCTTTTCCACTTTGAAGACCCTGAGAAACCCAGTCCCAGCTGTCTCTCCCAACCAGTCCCTTCAATTTTTCAAAGTTTGTTCCACTTAACTATGAAATCTTAATTAGAGAACTATATTTTTTGTTTATCCTTCCATTTAAACTGAGTCAGCTCAAGACCACTCATGTTAAACAACTGCCAAGTCCCATCCAAAAAGTGACTGAACTTTATTAGTGGATGAAGTGATTGCTGCTTGCAGTACATAGAGCCAAATCCTGACACCTTTCCTCTGCCCTCTTTACCCTGGCACAAGTTTGCTGAAATCAATGGGAATTTTGTTTATGTAACTAAAGGATTGGGCCTACAGTTCATAGTTTTATTTTAAATAACTTAATATGAAAGGTGCTACACAAATACATTATTATTTTACTTTGTTTTTATAAAGCACAAAATATTATTGGCCATTGAAAGTTTATGTAAACTTGAAGCAACGGCAGCTGGCATTGACCTTTTCCCCAGCCAAGGAGTCCCTAGGATAACACAGATGTCATGTGCAATGAAATTAATGTTGTGAGCACAGCTGTTTAGTAAAATAAAGTAAGATAAAATAGAAACAATTACCTAATTTGATATGGGATCTTTTACATCTTTTTTCTTTATCTTATGCTACAGTGTGCAACTTATTGACTCATCCAGTGCCGGATAGGCTTTTTCCCTTCTGTAAAACCAGTTTGCACTTGCATTTACTGCTGGGAAGCATTATTTGAAATGATGAAGTGTAGGAAGTAGAGCCAACAAGAACATTTTACATAGTTAGCAAGTACACCCAGAGTTCTCTTCTGCAATTTACTTATAGACTTAACTTGATTGTTCTCAGGCTAATATGCACAATTTGGAAAATTGAAATAGCCTTCTATAATGTTCAAACACAATCCCATAAACTGAATCAATTGTGAAAGTAAGTTTTACCTCAAGACCCCACAATGAGGTATCTATTACCAGGAGCTCTAAGCAAATGTTCTTTTAATTAGCTACATTTATCTTTAATGCCTGTTTTGACAGCAACTCTAACATAAACATACATTACAAATACAGAAAATCCAGCTCAAAGTATGGTTAATTTTTATGCTTGACAGAGCCATTTGGAAAAAATAACTGTGACCTTTTTTGAGCCTGGAAAAAAAAATCTTAATGTGATGTCATTATAACATAGTTTCAGAAACCAAGAAGAAACAGTGGCATCTGTAGCTAAAGTACAATAACAATTCTTAAACCGTTCCTTAAATGTGGCAATAAAACTCTAAAAAGACCTTTGGGCCTTATGCTGAGGCAGCTGAAAAATCATGTTAAATAATTTCTGTAAGGACAACAGTAATTATAAACCTGATTAAAGTTTTATTTACCTACATTTTATTCCTAGAGTGTCTTAAACAAGGACTGTGAAACCAGATGGTTACAGAGCACACATGATGGATATAGTCCATCAAGCATGTCCATTGCCATGGAAACAACAGGAATAACATTATCTTTAGTGTCTATTTCATCACAAAACTTTTCATTTAAGTGTTGCTGCCAATCTAAGCAAAGTCCATATGAATACCTAAGTACCAGCTCAAAAAACCAGGTTTGCTTCCCGCACCCCGCAGTAAGTGTGACAGACATTGCTGAGTGTTGCAGGAATGACAGTAGCCTGAGCCCTCACCTTGGCCCAAGCTGTACTCAGCTGCTTCTCGACTGACTTCCTTTGGGTTCATTAGGGGGGTTCTGTTTGCCTTTTTTTTTTTTTTTAAGATAATTTGATTAGTGTTATGATTTTGAGCTGTCCTATTCAAACAATTCAATTGTTATTTGAATGAATAAAAAAAAACCAGGTGATAAAAATGTCTTTTTTTTTTCTCATTTTCTGCAGCAATGAAAGGAACCAGAGACAGAGCAGAAGACAGAGAGTTTGACAAAGACACGAGACAATACAGATGTGTTTTATGGGTCATCATAACCTTGCAAGTGAGCATGTGGATTACAAAACCATAAATCTGAAGCAGAATGAGAGAATGTATGCACATAGAGACAGCAGACAGCGTTGACACCATACTAACCTGAAATGGTCTATCTTCATTCTCTCTGTTATGGATGTTTAATTTTCAAGAAAATAAATGTTCCATCCTGCCCTTAGCTTTTCTCTCTTATCCTATTTCATAACAATAAACAGGACATGATGCCGTATGTAAAAATCCATACCCAGCCCTCCAAAAGCCACAAAATTGCATATTTTCTGGTTTACATTCAACTCAGAAATGTGTGGGACACATCAATGATCTGAAACACGTTTATGAATCCAGTGATTGTAGAAGATAGGGGCCACTTGAAAGAATCTCCAGTATTTCATCTGCTTCTTCAAGTCTGTCCAAAAAAGGATTCATGCGGCAAAGGCTCTACTTGCCCCAAGGAAAGTGCACAGCAAAAATCCTACTGGTACCAGTGGGGAGTGGTTAATATAATTCCCTCACACAAAGTACACCTAGCAGGTCCATCCCATGGCACATATATGCAGGTTAAAGCATTTTAGCCACAAAATTGTCTCACCATGTGTTCCCACAGCCAACAGCCTCAATGATGTGTTATGCCACACAGTCACTAGATCAAGAGTTGTTGCCAAAACTTGCGAAAACATTCCTGGAGCCACGTGAATATGATCTGTGCCTTTGTTCTGTGCAATATACACACCCATGAAAAAACTACTTCTAACAAAAAACTGAAGATTTGAAGATATGCTGAGTAAGACCATCTGCTTAAGAATTTCACACGTTGGGAAGCCAGTGTGGAATATGCATCATGGTCCCTGTGGCTTGCAGAGGGAGGGCTGTGATGCAGAGACCCGTACCAACATGAGCTGGAAGCAGAACAGCCACAGCTGCATGCTTCACAGCTTGGACTGCTGTAAGAACATGCCCAAAACACTTGTGCCAGTATACATTCTATATGTGCCTTGCTGCCATCAGCATGTCAGAAACACAGCTCTGCGCAGGGACTGCTCCCTCAAGTTCATTGGTGCACTCAGGGGCTCTGGGTCTGTGACAGGGGAACAATGGCCACAGACAGCTGAAATTTCTGCTGAGCTGCAGGTATTCTCACCTGAGGGGTATCACATTACTTCAGTGTTTTCCATTTCCACGTTCAAACTCTGCATACCTGTGCCCTGACCCCTACTTAAGTCCAGTGTCCTATCATATTCCCTCTCCATCCTCCACTGAGGCCAGTGATCTTAGACTTAATTCCCTTACACTCTGCACTTCATGGAGAGCATTTTATTTTTACTGGTCAATATTTGGGTCCCCTGGCTTTGTAAAGAGAATATTTTCCCTCATATGAGAATTTCCCAGTGTTATTAAAACAAAGCACAGCATACTATGCAAAATGCAGTGTGCACAAATTCACATAGAGTGCATTTTCCCAGGCATGGTACGGTGACTAACTACCTTAGAGCTGGCCAGAGGCTGCCACAACACACATCTTTGATTTGCTTCTACAAAGGAAGTTGTCATAGTGCCCGTTTGTCTCAGGTTTTGCAGCTGGCATAGAGGACGACCAAAAAAATCTATACATTTTTTTCCAGGACAGGATCTACTTATTTTACTTAGAAAAAATATCTATGAAGGTCTCACTAATTCTGTCACATTACTCTTATTTCTGTATTGCTGAATAAGCAGGGCTGTTCACCTGCTGCCTCATACACAAAAATTGTCTTCATATGCCTGGGTGAGAGAGGCTGCAGAACGACTTTAATACAGACCATATATTCCCTCAACGACTGGCTTTGTTTTCTGAAACATCTGTAACCTGGGGCCCGATCACCCCGTACAGGAGAGGAGCAACCCCTGCTGAAGCCAAAGCCAGCTCAGCCACCCCGACTTTACCTTCCACATTCTTTCATGGCCCTGCATTGTTCAGCTGTGCCTCTGACACAGATTTGCCTGTCAGCTGGGGTTTGGGGTTCTCACTCCCCAGCTTCCCTGGGGTCACCACCAGCCTTGCAGAGGTGCACAGCCACTGCAGGCGAGCAGCGTGCACACACCACACACAGCTCTTTACCTTCTCCCCTCTTCGGCTCCCCAGAAAGCAGAAACCCAGTGAAATTGCTATGCAATGTGCTTATAAAGTTTTTAATTCAGTGTTTGCTGTTTTCAGCTCTTATTGGAAAAACAGTTCAAAGAAATGAGCCTTTCCTTGGACCAGAAAGTTGTGCTGCAAACAACTAGGGAAAATTTAGGTCCCAATAAATATGTCCTGCAGCTATTAAGGGGAGGTAAATAGACCAGACAGAAAAGGACTGGAAACAACAGAGTGGAGCAGCTGCATGCATTGCATTAAAACGTTTATCATCTGGCCTAGTTGGAGTTGTACTTTACATTGTGAATTTATTATATTTTGGCTTAATAAAAGTGAATTCTCACATTCTTCCAAAGTTTTAACTAAGTCCAGATATGCTTCCCACACATTTCTTCATGATCTCAAGTTGTGTTCTTTAACTACTACATCAGTGATAAATTTCAAGAAATATATGAATAAATAAGGCCTTGTCAGGTGCATTTATCATATCAAAGTCCCTTTCCTCAGACAAGATGTACAGACAAGCCTCTAACTTTGAAAATAAACTTCATTCTCACTGGTAAACAATGAATGCATCAAAAAAGAACCAGAAATGAAATGAAATAAACAGAAGATAGATGTTGAAAACCATGCGGTTGAAGAAGGGAAGGAAGGGAGGGAGGGAGGAAGGAAGGAAGACAAGGGGCGATGTGGTTGAAGAAGGGAAGGAAGGAAGGAAGGAAGGAAGGAAGGAAGGAAGGAAGGAATACAAGGGGCGCTCTTTCCTCTTTATCCATAGCATGCACTTGGATTATAAATAGTTAGAGAAGAAGGTCAGACTAAGGAGTGCCTGTGAGTGGGGAGACTGGGCACACCAGGACTCAACCTCACCTGGTTCTTTTTTTGCTGCTATAATAAAAACAGATAGTGGTACCATTATTTTCTAAAGTCAAAATCCTGCTAAGCAGAGCAGAAGTAATTATTATATTCTTTGTATAATTGTTAAGAGAAATTATTTTTTAAATTAGACATAAATCTTTCTACAAGCCTTACTAAGTTTGAAATTACCTTGAAGTTGTTTAATGTAATTAGCTTTCAGGCATTTTTTCTATGTGTTAAAAATGTACTATGAAGAGCTAGAAACCTGAGAACACACTGAAGTGCAGAGTGGGCTTGAGGAATTAAATGAATGTAGTCAGAGAGGATTATGTATTACCAAAAGGGAAGGTCCCCAGATCTGGGAACCAGTTTACTGATTCTTGTCAACTGAAATGAGTGAAATGAGATCTATTTTCTTTTTTTTTCCCCTTCTTTCTTTTTTCTTCCTTTTTTTAACTTCCCCGGAAAGGAATTGTGGACCTGAACTATTTATAGGAGAAGGTGATTCAGTGAAAGGAGATGATGTAGGTGTCCCAAAATCCATGCTATTTTACAAATAAACCCATTCTAATTCTCCAAAGAGAAAAAAAAAATAACATTATAGAATTACTAAAATGTGGAATCACCCATGTTAAGAAATGATGAAGCTCTTTCCACAACCTGATCTGACCAGCCAGGTTGTTTGCCAAGGGTCAATTTACAACTGCCACACAAGGTTCATTTTAATTACACTGTCCAGACAAGCCTCAAAAGTCCCATTTTCCCATTTGTTTATCTGAAAGAGTGTCACATAAATTGGCTGATCACTGTTTTCCTCAGCCATTTCCAAAAAAACCCACGGGGAAGAAGGGGAGAATGGAAAAGGGAAAGCTGTCAGTGCCTCACTCCTGGAAAGAAAAAAAGACAGACGTGAAGCTGGATGTTCCTTGAAGAGGGGATGACAGAAAAGGGTTGCAGCGCAGCTGGAACTGACGTGTTGCTCTGGGATGGCAGAAGCGGCTCAGCACGAGGGGTGGGATGTCCAACTCTGGCAGCACTGCACAGGGATGAGGACACAGCAGGACCCTGCCTTGGCACGGCAGCACAGCCCTGACTGTGATCCTGCTCCTTCCACCTGCGCACGGGCTGGGCTGAGCACGCCCTGCCCTTGTGTGCAGCACACGGCGGCCACCCAGCTCTGCTCAGGCAAATGAGAGGAAGCAGGTTTTCCAGGGGGGTGATCCCATTTACATGCATCTTATGCTGCGTTATACAGGAATAAGTTAGACCCTTTGATTTCATGATTGTAAATTTTCCTCCTGCTGACAGAAAGAGTAATTGCTGTGACCAGAATCAAACTGATTGCTTAAAATGTTGAAGCTGACTTTTGTTCCACTTCCACAATGTATACATATCTGAAAAATGAGGTTTAGAGGGATAGATATGGTATTGGTGTTTACCAGAAGTATCTTTGAAATGCTTTGTAGTGCCAAAGTATATAGAGGGCTCATTTACTGTGTTGGAAGACTAAATGCAATGGGGCTGTTTCTGCAGAAATAAAATATATGTGTGTTTTTATTTCCTGTTCTCTTACATAATCTTGTTATTAGTTTGAAACTCTCCAGGCATTCTGTAGGTGATAAAAAGAGAAGAAAAGTTATTTCTAGAAAGCTGAGAAGTTCTTATTTCTTCTGGTTTTAAACTAAACATGCCGGCTTAAGCAGAAAGGTGTAACCACACTCCGCTTCAGGGACAGGATAGCAGTCGGGCCAACAAATGAAAATAAAGGTCAAAGCAATTTCCATAAGGAGATGCAGCCGAAGGCCGCCGATCCCTTCCAGAGACACCCGCCGTGCTGCAGAGAGGGGATAGCAAGGAGGGCTGACCTTGTGGAGGGAAAAGCAGTCCCCAGGAGAAATCAGATGAGGAGCTGTTCTCCAGTTTGCCTTGCATGCCTCTCCTGGGGGTTTAATCACACCCTTCCAAATCTTCTCCCACACAAAGTCATGTGGGAGCAGGGAGGCAGCCCCAAGCTTTCAGTTGTTCCTTGTCCGTGCAGGACAGACACATGGTTTGCTCCAGCCCTTCCCTGTTCCCATCCATGGCCACTGTTATTAATATATACTCTGGTGCAAATCAGCACTGCACACTCCACACACGCTATCCAAATTTGAGTAAACTCACTGAAAGATGGAGCCTTTGGGGGTTAATCAACTGCTCAAGTGAAAAAGGTTATTTTGATTAGGGTTTGGTAGTCTGAGTTCAGATGACTATTGTTGTAGATGCAGAGAAATGGGGTAATAATCCCCTGCGCATTCAAATACTTCATTTTCCTAGGTCTGTCCCTTGTCTAGCTGGCCATCCTTCCCACACTGCACATGTTGCACAGATACATCACCACTTTAGATGATAAGGAGGAAGACTGTCACGCAGCAGTTTCTTCTTCCAGCCTCTTTCCCAGAAACTGTGTCAGCTGAATAAACATTCCTTTCTCTTCAAGAAATGAGGAATGAGCTCACAACGGGTTGATAAGGGTGGAATCCTCCCCAACCCCAACGTACCCAGAGGTGGGGGCAGACCCATGCCCCTGAAGCCCTTCGGTTTTTTTCCATCCCTCCCCATGTTCATCTCCAGTTGTACAGCATGAACAGCCATCAGCAAGTTAATTTAATATACTCAGCTCTGTACCACCTGGCCCTGGCATTATTTAAAGTGCCTGAAGAGCAGTTCTGATGTATAATAACCTTATTCAACCACTTAGCTCACCTTACTCAGGCACTGTTATCTCATAGTTATCCTACACAATATTTATTATAATTACTATTAAATCACTGTAAATTTTGCGGTGTGTTGGATTTGCGTCCTGAAGAACATTGGGAAGGAGTAGGAAGAAATTTAGACCTGCAGTAAAGATTCCTGAAAATCTTCCTAGTTCATTTTTCAAAGCATCCCCCCAAAAAAGTTAAGTCTAATAATATTTGGGGAGTTTCCTACAGAAAAATATGAAAGTATCTGAATAATTTAATATTTACAATGACCCTCTGAAAACCTTTAAAAATAGCTCACTCTGAGGACTAAATCTAAATGGCATTACACAGCCTTGTAAAAACAGATAAAGCATCACTTCATGGGAATGTATAAACAGAAAACTAATTTCTCCCTTTCTGTAGGGAACACTGGCAAAAGCTATTGCAAAATATCTGTGTGGCTAAAGAAACTGTGGTTTCACCACAAGGACTGAGATTAATGGGCACGAGCAAAGGGACAATATGGATCAGCAGTGAGCTGCAGAGGTGGGAGATCTCTCCACAGCCACAGCTGCTCCAGGGGAGACAGAGGCTGCAAAAAAACTGGATTTTGCTTAGAAAATATCCTTTGCAGCATTCCCTCAATGAGCCTAAGCACCAGCCCACATGGATGTATTGTAGACACACAATGCCATTCCTCCTCCTGTTCACCAGTCCCTCAGAGCAGTCAATCATCTGTGGCAGTTGCTTTTTGAGTCCCAAATATTACTTCCACAAATGCCATACCTTTTTACAGTCTTCTCATAATTAATGTCCTGCTGTGCTACTCTGTATTGCTGATGTTGTGAAAGCCTCGTGCAGAGCTGCTCCACCTGCAGAGGCTGGAAATGCAGGACAAAAGGCAGCTACCTTTATTCTGAAATGGACATCTATAGTGTTTCAGTCACCTCTACACCACTCTCCATTTGGTTTCACAAGTACACCACTAAAGTCTAGTTCAAATGAAGTACTGTGCTGAACTGTTTTAACAGGCTTAAACTCTGAAGTCCCCAAGCCTATTTTATTAATCCTCCAGAGGCTTATAATGATGCCACTCAAGGGAACATAGCCTATAAGAGAAAGGTGTGTTAATTTTTTTATTGTTACACAGAGAAATTAAAATACATGGATTATTGCACTTGCCTCATAACTGTGCATGCTACATGCAAAAAATGACAATAAAAATGAAGTCATGCTTTTTATAATGTGACTACTAGTATAATTTTATGTGAGTAACTACTATTTGGGATACATTTAAAATGCTAAAAAATTCTTAGATGGCTGTTTCAGCATACTGTATTAATCAACTCAGGGGTAATTGTATGATGGCCCAAAAGTCAAACTTTTCCTTAAGTTTCCTGACCTTGACCTGAAAAAAATGTTATAACAAAATTTCAGATTGGGTTTCTTTAAGGCAACAGTTCCTCTTACCTAAACATACCTTTGAAATGGAGAGAAAGAGCTTGCTGATAAATGTTTCAACACCATACTTTATTAAAACAAGTTATTTCTGTTGTTTACTATGTGGTTAGGCCATGATGAAAAGCAGATCTTCACCAATACATTTTTGTGCAAATTCCTTACCTTTCTGTTTACAAAAGAAAGTGAAGTACCTTTCAGTGGTATTTGTCACAGAGCACTAGCAGCCAACAATGCACACTGTCAACTGCTTAAGGTTTCACTTCCTAATTAACTTTCCTAGAAGCAAAAGAACTGTCTGAAAACACAAAGCTCTCACATTTACCCTCCTGCCACTCCATCCTATTCATCCCCAGCTGCACGGCTGCGGCCACCAAGAGCAACAAAGTCCTGGAGGAGGGTCCCCACAGCCCAAAACATCAAGGGGGTAACCTGAGCAGCCTGACTACAGAGCAAATTAGTTATCTGCCTTAGTGGGAGCTTTTTTAAGAGATTATGACCCAATTGTGAGTCCACCACAGACTCCTTGATGTTAATACTTTTTTTAAAATTACCCATTCCTCTTTTTCTTTTTGCTTTATATAAAATCCCATTCAAATTCCGTGGTTTCTTTCTAGGCTTGTTGAGTGAATGTACTCTCCTCAGGTACAAATCATCTTTTGTTCAACCAAACAGCAAAAATACTAAATATAGCTGAAATTGTTAGGGTGGGTGTTAATATCTACTTGCATGTGATCAACAGAAAAAAACAATATTCCATGGACCAGCTCACAAGTATCATCATGCTTTCCACTTACAAAACTGCTTTAATTTGAACAGTTTGGAATGCAGTCCAATACAAAAGTAGACATGGATCCTGTCTATTTTAAACACAGTTCCCTCTTTCTTTCCATGGTTACTTATGGATCAACTTCTGAGTATCATGTATGTCTTTTAGAGCATGATTGGTTTACCTGCAGCAAAGTTCTGTAATAGTTATCAAGGCACAAACCAGCTGAAAAACGTTGAACGTGGATGTTAAACACAAATATTATTTCACCAAGTTTCTACAAATAAGCTTTGGCTAAATGTCTTCCTAACAATGTGCCCCATCTTCTGCTGTTCATTGACCCTTAGGTTGGACCAGGCTTTTATTACTCTGACCATTGTTTAAAAGCAACGTTCACATAGTCTCGAAGGTGCAGAAAACTGACATGTTTTGACTTTTCTACTGTAAGTTACTTTCATGTCAGGATGATGGTAAATTATTAATTGCATTATACCTTGAATATCTCCAGATGACCGCAGATTGTGAAGCTCATCTAAACACAGGTTTGCAAGCTGATCGACCCAGCACACGTTCTGGTAGCTAAATTGCAAAGTGACAGATTCATCAACTGAATGAGCTGCTATCAGATAATATTAGCTGGCAGATGTCTCAAAAGAAATAGTCGACGTCTGCAGAGCTCTGGCAATTAACTGTTTACAGGTCCAACACCTGCCTCAGTGATAGTATTTATTTCACAAATCATTTTAATGGCCGTTTTCTCCAGCGCACAAAATACTTAGCCTTGAAGGTAAAAAGTTCAGCGCCAGCCACCCCATCCCTGCAGCGCACAAAGCGGCGAGGGAAGAAAGGGAGACAAAGCGTTGAGTGATTCCCTGCCTCGGCCGCCACCCAGGTGAGGGGGAGCACGGCGGGGTGGCAGCCCCCACGGCTCCCCGAGGGGCTCCTCGGGGCTCAGCGGCGCCGAACGGGGCTGTCCCACACCCGGGAGCAGGGCAGCGCCGGCACGGCACAGGGCTCTGCCGATGGCAGGGCGCAGCTCCCTCTCCCCGCGGTGCCCCGAGGGCTGAGCTGTGCCCGGGCGATGCTGCTCGGCCGCTCCCAACAGAGCCGCTTCTACAGCACAGGAGGCAATGACACTAATAACCACTAATCCTCTCAAAGGCTTCTTGGGCTCTTGCCAGGTCAGCTTTAATCAAGTGTGACTATGAAGAAAGTAAAAAACTTTGGAGGACTGGGTTACATAATGCAGCAAACCTTACAAATGCACCAAACACAGTCCCCTAAAACCAGGCAGGATAGCTGCTTAAAAAGCTGCTTGCTCACGGGTAGCATGGACCATCTGCTTAGGAAAACATGACCAGCAAGTAATCACACCAGAAACAATCTGACCTAGGGTGTATTTGTCTCACTAAATGGCCGTGTTTCAAGTCGTCAAATCCACAAGCACCGTATTTCAATGGTAAGCCAGAAGCATTTAGATTCCCGGTGATGTCAGATGCAAGGTGGATAGATAGACTGAGCTCTAAGCTCCATTTCTCCTGCAGACTCATGAGCATATTAATGGCCATAAGCCACTCAAATACAATGCTTTCATGTCACTTAATAGCAAGCTCTGGGCTTAGGTACCTCAAGTAATCAACAGTATAGACACATAGTGAAGATTAATAAATGATTCTTTTCCATAATTAAACAATATTTATATAAGAAAATACATTAAATATATTAAGAGCAGGAAATCACATTTTTACTGGGATAAGTCCAGATGTTGCTTACTAACTGCAAACTATAAAATGTGAAGTGCAGGGGGTACCACTGAAATCAAGCTATCTAAACTAAATTAATGAAGTAATTTCCTATTCTGAGAGTTTGAAAGAAAAGAAAAAAAAGAAGACAGCTGTTATGGTATGCAGGAACAATTACAGAAGTGAAGACCTTACCAGGTAGCCCACTAAACAAACATTTTACACTTTCTACTCAGGAACTTTCAATTAATTTTTAAACAAGGAACTTAACATTTTCCATACCTGCAGGATAATATTTTTGAGAGCACATGAGTTATCTGAGAGCACATGAAGTAAGGTATGGCTCCAGTCATGGTAAATAGCCTGATAAATACCCACGTGCCCCTCAAAACTCAACTGCTGTTCTTAATCCTCTCAGCAAATTTGTGGGGTTTCTTTCTCTCACTGCCAGACTAATTCTCACAGAGGTGCAGTACACATTTGCTCACGGTGCAGTTGCAGGCAGTGTCCCCACTGTCGTGTAGCCCTCCTCCCTGACAGGCAGCAAGTGACACTGCTGCAGTGCCAGGACACAGACATGGAACACAGACATGGAACAAAGGCAAATTCTTTCACAAGGAAAAATCTGGTGTACAGAAGCTATGCCTGGCATGGCAGCACACACAGGTTATTATAGATTTGTAACAGCTCTCTGGACACCACGCTCCACACGGAAGAAGATTATCCTTGCTCGTATGAGCTTGTACTTTCAACAGGCAGCCTGGCAGGCGAGGGCTGCTTTGTGTCCTCAAACACCTTGCTTTCCCTCCCTCACTCCAGCCTGCCACTGGTGTTTTGCAAACCTCTAACTAAACCTGGCAGCTACAGATATCTCTTTGAAAAATTCCAGGTGTTCAGCAAAAAGATCCAAAGAACTTAGTTTCATTGGCTAAATCAAAAAAATGTTCAAATTAGGGAATACATCTCCATTTCTATGGAAGAGCTGCAGCACCAGAGTCTGACACCCATTTTCTAAACTGAAGATCAGGCTTGATCACACCTCTCTTGTGCATCCCCTCAAAGGACTCTTCTTCCAGGCTGCAGCTAGACAAGGACAGGGAATTTCCATTTTTTAGGATATTGAGTTCCAGCTGAAATATAAAATGCTTATTTAGAATTTTTGACATTTTGTTTTCCATCTGTAATAAAACAGAGCAGCTGACTGCATCAATCCCGGACCATCTGGGCCTTGCCATGGCTCAGGATCAGGGTCAAACCAGGGGCTCAAGTAGGTCCCAGGTTACCAACAGATGGGCACCCATTGGCAGTTGCCTCCATAACCCCTGGCGCTGCTACCCCATCCCACCAAAGGCAGACAGGCAGGAGCATCACTGTTCTCCCACCAGATAAATCCCAGCTGCTGCTGGGCATTCAGTGCCCTCTTGCTTTTTTCCCATTAGTTTTTGTGGCTTTTGAGTTATCTTAGGTTTTTACATTAATGTGTTTTTTATTTCCTAGAGGGTGTTAGGGAGGTAGAGGGAGGGTGAGAATATCCAGATGATTGTATGGACTTTTCAAGACACAGTCTTTAGTGCTTAGGTTTTGCACTGGTGGGAGGAAGGGAAACCAAACCCCAATATTCTGTTACTGTCATAAACTCCTCGAATTCTCCCACTTTCAATACTTCTAAAATTAGGGTCATGCACCATTGCCTCACTATATCCTTTTCACTCTGCTCTTTATAGATATTCTATATGAGGCAAGTCTACAGTTTCTGTCATCATTAGAGGATTTCATGACAAATGGGCTATAAGCCTCAGCCTTTAATCCTTCCTATTCATGCAAGCGTAGAGACCCCAGGGAGCCCTTGCAGCGTATTCTCACGGATGAGGTTCTCTCCGAGTGAATCTCTTTCCTCTGAGGAGATTCAGCATCCACCTCATCAATGGTACCTGTCTGAAGGGAGGTTTCTAAAGCACCTCCATGTGGGTCTTCACACTAATGAAGTAGTTATGGATAAAAAAATGCATCCAGGCAAAATCCCTGGACGCAAGGAAGACAAATAGCACAACTCCTGTTGCCATTAGGCCATGCTGAAGAGATCACATTATACAAATGCTACACATGGAAATACTGTCACTGCATCCCTGTTTAAAAATGTAATACCCATCTTGCTATTATTTTCTGATCCATAACATCCTGATTCAAGAAATCCTGAATTTCAGCTTTCCTAGAAAGCAGTTTAATAAGCCTAATGCTCCTCCCTTCATATCCCTTGAGAGCAGAGATATTAGATTGGATTCTCAGATAAAACAGTCATTATCTGGAGAAATAGTAAAATATCAACAATGAATCTCATAGGTAGAAAACTAAAAATGAAGGTTGAGATTATATTTAAAAAAAAAAAAAGGCAAATTCATTCAGTAAGAAATGCGTAGACAAAATTCTTAAACACTCTACATAATAAGGTGCAATAATGTGACAAAATAATTTTGCAGCTATGATGGAATGATTTTATTGGACTGGTTCCAGATAAAAGTTATGTTTAAAGACACTTTATGCATTTTTCACTTGCTGATGCTCCTAAAGATAGAGTTAATGTTCTGCTTAACTGCAAAATTTCTCATTTAAAGCCTTTTTTGCTTAATTTCTCTCTTACAAATAGGTTTACTACTGCATTAAAGGCATACAACACTGCCAGACCTGGCCATGTCATTGATGTGCCTTTGATTCAGATTGGTCCCGCTTGAAGAGCCCAAAGTGTCTGGAAGTTGCTGCTATTTCTGACCTTTATACCTGTTTGTGGAATGTGTGATTGGATGGAGACCCCTGAATCAAGTGTCTGAACTTCTGATTGTGCTCTTGCAACACTTCTCTGAACACAGTGGGATCATGTGGGCCAGGCAAGAGAACCATCAGGCTCTGTCCCTCACACAAGGTATACACATTATAAAGGTGTACAGATACACCTGCGTGCAGGTGACATGCTGTCAGTGGCAGTCACCTGTAAGACCATTAAGGATTGTGTAGCTTAACTTATCCTTGTGTGCACACTGCTCCAGTGGCAACAGAATCAGAGTCTGGTTTTCTACATCCTCGTGTCCTTTGTGCCTTTTTACTGCTCCTTCCCACTGCAATAATCTCAGTTTGTCTCTCAAGGACAGCCCAGAGAGCAAGAAACAGCAGGGGCTGGTGACCTGGGCAGGTTGCATGTGCTGTTTGGGCAGCCCAGGTCCTCTCGACTTTCCTGCAACAGCTGCATTGGTCCAAGTCATCCAACTCAATGAAATGCTTCCCAGTAACTTGTAGGAAACTGCTATTTCTCCTAAATCTGGTTAATTTTGCTAAAAATTAACTAAAGCAGTGAAGCATTCAACAGTTGGGAAACACTGGCATTGGTTCTGCCTGTCTAACTAACATTTAATTAGCATTTTACTAGATGTTTACTAGGGTTTGTTAGATATGGGTATTTTACTGCAGGTTCCCTATGCCTTTCAATTCACAAATGGGCAAATGTTATAGAAACTGATACAAATTATGAAAGGAAGACTCTTCCCTTTTTTGAAAGACTCTTTCCTTCATTGAAGACATTAAATTTTATGTCATGAAGATAACAAAGAATACAGTCTTGAAAAAAAGTCCTGATACCAAAGCCTAGTGGGACTCTGAATGAAGGCTGGTTTTCTTTCCAAAATGTCAAAAATATGAAGAAGTAAATAATTCATAAATTGATTTCTTAAAGCTGAAAAAGTTGGATAAGAACTTTCCCAAAGCAGCATTTCCCCTGCAGGATGCAAGTAATCTTCACTTGGGTGAAAAAAAACCCAAAAACAAAACAACAAAAAACCCATGAAAAAGTAGCCAAAGTTTAGCAAAATTTTCTGAGAACAAGATTGAAAATATGTAGCATCAGCAAAAGTGCTTGTAATAGGAGTTTAAAACAACACTGCATAAAAATTTAATCATAAATTATTTCTTCAAATGTATCCTGTGCAAAATATCATTTTGCACAATGCATTACAGCTGAACTTCTTCAAGCTAGAGTATAAAACAGACATAAATGTTAAACTTGTCCAAGGATCACATCTTTAACTACAGATCCAATTTACATCTAATTTTAGCTTAGAAACTGGTTGGAAGATTTACTTGTGAAATGCCAGAAAACTTATCCAATGTGAAGCATGGTAAATTTCTAAGGACTGGCTGCACTTTTCATAAAAACCTAGAGATTTAATCCCTTCAGAGCAAATCTTAGTCTTAAAAATGTCATCACACTTGGGCCTTCCAGCATGCTTTATAATATACTATTATATGCAAACTCTGCTAGCAGAAGAGAATCCTCAGTACCATAAACTAGATAAGTATAGAAAGAGGTAGAATGACTAATTCTCAATGTTACCAGCCATTGTTAATTAGTTTTCCCTGATCAAATTCACTTGCTTTAAAGCTTCTTAATTATTAAATGGTGCTTGCTAGTTCAAACTAATCTCAAATAAGAAAAATAATGTTTAGTTGTACAGCAGAGATTAAAGGGCTTCAACATGCTCACTGTTAACAGGAAGTAAAGAAAATACATTTCTTCATCAAATCATTTTCAGAAAGCCTCATATATTTCGTCAAAAATGGCCATTAGTGTTATTTCAAAGACGTGCCTGTGGTTTCTGCTAACTACTTATTACACAGCCATCATTTTGTAATATAAACCAATGACTTGGTGATAAAGTGTACCAGTTGGAAACATAAACAGATGCATTATGGATAACTGAAGTACTGCTTTCTCTTCTACAAATTCATTCTATGTCACTTAAAAGGAAAAATCAAAGGAACCTTATGTTTAATAATATTTAGATATTCAGGATATGCCTAAACGTAGCAAATTAAAGCAGTTTCAATATTCTGTGTTGCAGAATACTGAATTCCTGGTTGAAAAATCAAATGAGATGGAAAATGCTTATGATCCCTTGATAAGCATAGCTAGGAATGAATTGGCATATGGAGGAAATAGAAAAGCCAAAAACAGCAAGAGTTGTGCTGTGCAGGGCTTTTGTAATGACTTTGCGGCCCTATTTCCCAGATTATGTTTCTAGTTTTTGAAAATCATAGAGGCAAGGAAGAACATTTTGAAAAATCAAATTCTTCTGCAGAACTATCAGCATGTTTTTGTAACTATCCCATGGTAATGCAGATCCAATCCTAAAACACATACAAAGCATGTAACCTCACCGGCAAGATAATGTCCTTGCCCCTAGCAGTGCCTTCAAGGAAAATAACACTCCAGCTGTGCAGCAGAGTTTGCCTGTTTGATGGTATGGATAATCTCCTATTCAGGTTATTTTTAAAAGTTTAGACTTTTACTCCTGAATGCCTTAAAAGAAACCTGCAAATATTTATCGTCCTTGGCCTTGTAGCAATGGATGATTTGATTGAACTACTCTCAGAAGGGAATTTCTATGTATCATCTCATGTTTTAAAAGAAAAATAACTAGAAACCAGCAGAGAAAATTCCATTTCTCTCAGCAGTCTCCATTAGCTCTCTTGCAAATGGTCTCTTTAAATGTATCCCCAAGAACAGCACCCTTCTCATGAGTAATTTCCCAGTGGAGGAAAGGCTTCCTTTACCAACATTTTCAATGTGGCTTCCTGCAGCATCCTTATATCCATGAAGTCTTCACAATCCTGATGGCTGGACTACAAGATGGGGAAAAATCTGTTTGAATTGTCCATTTCAAAGGGCAGGTGTTAATGAGTAGTACCCTACAGAGAGCCTGGTGAGGAGCTCCTAAAGGGTCTGTCTTGGGACACGTCAGGAGATTAGAGACACCAGATATAAACTGGAACAAGAGGGATTCAACTAAATAATTTTTTAAATGCACTATCAGATAATTTAGCTCTGTAATAGGTTGTCCAGTGATGAAATCACAAGTTGCCTAAAGCTCATCAGGGGATCCTTGGAAACCCTGTTTTCCAGACACATCCATAATTTTAGCAGTCCTTTTCAAAAGCTTGCAAAATGAGCAGCCATTTGTGTTTCTAACTGGGTCTTTGGCCGGGCACAAAAAAGACAAAGCAAAACCTGTTGTGTCTGGCTAAGACCAATGTAGTGTGTCATCAAGAGCTATAAAGCACTCAAAGATATCAGCACCAGATTTATACACAGGTTGGAGAAGTGAAACGCAAAAAAATTATCCCAGAAGTTATCCAGGCCTCCAACAAACAAGAAATTAAATTAACCAGCAAAGTTCATAAGGGTCACTGCTGGGGAGAGAGAGAGAGAAACTGCTAAAATACCCCTCTAATTGAATCAATAGCAACTGAAGTAATACTTTATAGCTTCTGAGATGCCCCAAACTTGCACAACAGTTAACAGGGCCACAAGTGAACAAGAACTTTTTCCACTAATCTGATGTTGACAGTTTTCGCAATTTCTGCTTTTTATTTATTTCCTTTAATCTATGAGGATTTTCATATTATAAACAGTTTATCTTGTCTCTGTGTGATGTTCTGTACAATGATCCAAGGCCATTTTGTATCAACAAAACTCTAAGACAAAACAAGTCCCACATCTTTTTCATATGAAATTCTGATTTTTTTTTCCCCACAATGTTTTACAGAAACAAACAAACAATTACACAGAATTCAAAAAACCCTACACATTATTTGTAGCAAAACCTGTAAATTTTGCTACTGCTTTTTCTGTGTCAGGTATTTTGGAAGATTTTTTTTCTTTTGAGAAAACTGAAAATGTCATCATATTTTGTCCAGAATAGTTCAAGTAATGGATAAACAATAATTGCAAAACTGGCACAGATTGATTTTCAACCTCACTGTTGTTCTGCGTCCTTTACTCCATCCTGACTGAAAGCACCAGAGGAGAAATATTAGGAGTTAACTCTTCAACTTTCGCCTGTGCTGCCTTGCCTCCCTTTCTCCAATACTTGAAAGTAAAAGTAAAGAGCAAGTAAAAATGTAGAGTGCTAATTAACCATTAAACAATCAAGGCAGTTTCCTGCACTACATCTGCTGGAAAGGAAACTACTCTGGTGGTGTGATGAAGCTAAGGAGAGGGATGGACCAGAGCAGTAAATGGTACCAAACACTGGAAGAACATGACAGTGAGCATAGGTGTAATACACCTGGTTAACTTTTAAATTGAAGAAAGAAAAAAAAGGGGGGAAAAAGGTTAAATTAAAGCTCTTAACATTAATTACTTAATGAAGACTGACAAGAGTCTATGTAGTAAGGTCATTTTATATTAAGAACAAACAGTGCCCTCTGTGGTTTAACAGAAAATGTGGTGTTGGTTTCTTCTGTATTGTATTTTTAAACACAGAAGCCAAGAGCACCCAAAATTGCCCTATTTAGTATAATCACTTAGCTCGATGAAAATCCTCAGTCATTTTAGCATGCTTGCCTCAGGAATGCAGATTACAAGTAGCAAACAGAAAGTAATCCACAAATAGCTTTAGAATCCTGTTTGAAAAATTGGTCTGTGAGCTATGTAGGTCTAAAAGCCAAGTGAGTACATTATGATCCAAAAAAGTGAACGATTTTTTCAAATGATTTATGTAAACTAGAAAAGAAAAACTCACTTTAAAACAAACTTGAGTGTGTATTGTTGATACGATCACATTTTAGAATACACTAAGTGTTCCAAATGGCCCTCAGATCAATTTTGGGAAGTAAACAAAGCTCAGCTTTCAATGAGATTTAGGTTTTAAAACACAAGAAATTAGGTATAGGTTAATTCAAACATTCATTAAATCCAGACTGCCATGAGTTATATTCCATGGTCTAAAGTGATGACTAACACAGATAACAGTCATGCTTATGCAATCTGTTACAGATAATATGTTAAGTAAAAGAGTTTGCACAAACTCTAAAATAAAGGATCTTTCCAGTTAACAAAAAAAGCTAAAATTAAAACATAATTTGAAACATGTATTTTGTTCTATATTTGAAATCAGAGACTGTGCCCATATTTTATACACACAAATACACATGTGCAAACACACATAACACACACACAGACACACACGCACACACACATGCTCGCACACATAATTTTAATAGATGCCAGATGGGGAAAGTGCTTGACATCCAGTTTACTTTCAGCAGCAAACGCAGCAGCCTCGCCGTCATGCTCACAATGGAGCACAGCCCCCACTGGGCCAGTGGCACCATGGCCCCAGGACCTGGTGTGACAAACTTGGTCATGGAGAAGCAATGCCACCCAGGACACATCCTGGGAGCACCTACTGACCTGGGCAAGAGGAAGCAGCCAAAATCAGTTCCCATCCCTTGCAAGCAGACAAGTCTGCAGATGGAAGGACACAGCCCAGGGACCTCAGCAATCTCAGCTTCTCCTTTCTCAAGGGAGCCTTTGGAGGATTGAAGAGTTGTTGGACATTTCCCACATGGTTTGCTTCTCCTCTGCTGCAGCTGACCTGTGACTCCCCCTGCATGGTTTGGATGATAGCAACAGTGCACACCTCTGTAGACCAAGGGCAGAGATGATGGCAAACAGCTGAGCCTCAAAGTGGGGTCCAAAGCCCTCTGTGTAAGGCACTACAATTTTTCCCACTATTAACACCTGGAAAAGTCATCCTTGCTGACAATTTGTAGTAACTTCAACACTCCTACAAGCTCCAAATTGTCCACCAAGACCACTCTGGACACTGCCAAGCTGAAAGATGCTGTCTGGCACCCAAAGAACTTGAAGCCCAAGCATGGGTGACAGCAGAGGGAGGTGGATCCCCTTCAGTCCATGGCATCTGACTATGCTGCATGCACATCTGCTTTCCAAAATTTTGATATGTAGTGTCTAATCTGGCTTTGGGGGAGTTACAGGGAAAGCCATAACTTTCCACAGCCCAGTTTCAGCAGTCAGTCACCTGAAGCACCAATGTGCTGCTCTCACAGGCATCAGGATGAGATCTGCTGAAGCAGATGGAGGAATGGCAAAGCAGGTTTGCAATACAATAAAGCTATTACCATAATTCATTCATGTAAAGGGTAATATAAGCATTGAGTGATATTGTTAGTGTTTCAAAAGTTACTTTGGCTTTTAGGTTTGATACATTTACAGCATGCAAAAAAGGCCTAATACTGTCCCATAGCTGGAAAGACATTAGTGGGCAGAGTGCAAAACAATCTCACAAGTATCTATCAAAACAATTATATTAATTTATAATAGTTGTATTTGTAAAGTATTATAGCATAATGTATTATTAAAGTTAGCTGGATGTCTGAGATGGATATGGGAACACGAAGAAATTAAATATTTATTTTACTACCCTGGATGTCACTTTTGTTATGATATCTGGGTGTAGAGTGCTTTTCTGGCTGGACCTTTCTATAAACTCAGCAGCACAGGGCACAGCACAGACCTGTCTAAATAATCTCCAAAGGCAGTTTCACTTTGCTGATTGATGTTGATATAGGTGCAAGTATATAGAACCTCCTGTTCTATATACTTGCACCTATTGTCCCAGCACCTCTTTATTCCCTGGCATGAAACTTCAGCACCTCAGTCTTGTGGCACCTGGGAGTATTTCCCAGCTTCCAAGTGGTTGTTTAGCCTGAAAATTCCAGGGAAAGCATTTTGAAATTACTGTTCTGGGCTTTTGTAACATAGAGCAGGTTCCACAGCCCAGTGCTTTCAGTGTTACCTTCCCTTTCTCCAAATAGGACACTAATTTCAGTGGAACATCCCAGAGCTGTCACTTAACATTTACAGAAAAGAGATACTTTAAACACAAAAGAAGGAATTAGAAAAAGAGGCTGGGCAAGTGGGCACTCCATAAAAGCAAAAAAAATTCATAAGCATAAAGATACAAAATACATATATGAAAAAAAAAAAAAACCAATTTGAGCTGCTCTAACACAGTCTTATGGGAGTTGTGGGCAAATAATTTCCTGTCTCCACTTTCATCCATGGCTGCATTTCTTGGCAACACCTCATCTCCTGGGGTTCCAGAAAGACTCCTGGGATACACTGTCATATCCTCACTGGGAATAGGATCCACTGATAATATCTATGAAAAATATAGGGAAGGAAAAAACAACTCTTAATCAGAGAAAACCAAAATATTCTATAATTATTATTCACAAAACAGCTAGGAGATAGAAATACTTAATCAATGTATTTAGAATTGTTTGGTTAATAATTTGGATACTATATCACAGAAGAAGAAAGAGACATAATAAATCTTTTATTTATGGAGTTAGATTATCATTTTGTTGAAACCTCAGGTATCTTAGTGAAAAACCATCTTGTAGGCCAGCTGGGAATATAAAGACACCTTGATTCTTATAGAGAGCCTAAAGCTTCTCTTTTTCTCATTAATAAATACCTAAATATATGTCCCTACCAGTTTATTTCAAATTTTCTCATGAGCTGTTGTCATGGTTTAATCCCAGCCAGCAGCTCAACCCCACGCAGCTGCTTTCTCACTTCCCCACAGTGGGATAGAGAAGAGAATCAGAAGAGTAAAAGTGAGAAAACTCATGGGCAGGGATAAAGACAGTTTAATGGGTAAAGCAAAAGCTGTGCTCATAAGAAAAGCAAAACAAGGAATTATTTCACTGCTTCCCATGGGCAGGCAGGTGTTCAGACATCCTCAGGACAGCAGGGCTCCAACACGTGTAACAGAGACTTGGGAAGACAAACGCCATCACTCCAAACATCCTCCCTTTCCTTCTTCTCCCATCTTTGTATACTGAGCATGACAGCATATGGTCTGGAATATCCCTCAGGTGAGTTGGGGTTAGTTGTTTTGCCTGTGCCCCCTTCCCCCTGTACACTCCTTGTATCCCCATCCTACTCATTTGGGGAGTAGTATGAGAAGCAGAACAGGCCTTGGATCTATGTAAGATCTGCTCAGCAATAATGAAACCATCCCAGAATCATCAATGCCATTTTCAGCACAAATGCAAAACACAGCCTCATACTAGCTACTGGGAAGAAAATTAACTCTATCCCAGTCTAAACCACCACCACTGAATATTCCTGGTATTGCAGGTAGCACAGATGATTTCCAATGGACAGCAAGTAAATTTAAAGTGGTCCTTGAAATGTGTTTAAAGTATAACTCATAATCACCAGGCACAGTCAAGATGGGCTCACAGTGGGAAAAACCTGTTTAACTAACTTGATTATCCTTCTATAAGGATAATCCTTATTTATCCTTCTTTAATATGGTCACTCACCCAATGGATGAAGGCAAGACTGTGGAAACAGGTTTTTTTTTTTAAGTTTAGCAAGGTTTTTGATACTGTCTCTCAAGTATCCTTCAGGACAAATTTTCCACCTTTGGGAAGACCAGGTTCATGGTGAGCTGGGCAATGAACTATCTGAAAGGCAGAGCTCAAAGGGTTGTAGTGAGCAGGGTTACATCTGCCAGGAAGCCTGTCCCAGCAGTGCTCATCAGGGCTCAGTTCCAGGGGACTTTAGGGATGAGGTGCCTTGCTGAGGAGTCTAGATAGCTTATAGCATTAGGCAGTGATTAATGGGATGAAATTCAACAAGTTTGAATGCTGGATTCTGGACCTGGGATGGAGTAGCTGGAGAGCATCCCTGAGGGAAGGGATTTGTGTGTGCTGGTCAGCAGCAGGCTCAGCAGGAGTCAGCAATGCACCCTGGCAGCCCAGAGGACAAATCCCTTCCTGGGGTGCATCAAACTCAGCATCCCCAGCCGGTCACAGAGGTGACTGTCCTGCTGTACAGCCTTGTGCAGCCTTGCCTTGAGCTCTGTGTGCTGCTCTGGGCCCACAGCTTGAGCTCTGTGTGCTGCTCTGGGCCCACAGCTGAAGAATGTGGGTAAAGGATGAGAATGTGTCCAGAGGAGGGCAACAAAGGTGGTGAAAGGGCTGGAGGCAATGTCCTGTTTGAAGGGACTGGGGACTTTGGGCTTATTTCATTTGAAGAAAAGGAAAGTGGTGAGTGGTGACCTCACAGTTCTCTACAGCTTCCTGAGGAGGGGACATGGAGAGGGAGATGAGATGCTGAGCTCTTCCCCCTGGTATTTGGGGATAGGACATGTGGGAATGGTTCAGGGCCGAAGCAGGGGAGGCTTAGACTGGACATCAGGATGCATTTCCTTACTGAGAGGGTGGTCAAACACTGGAACGGGCTTCTTGCAGGAGGTCAGTGCCCCAAGTCTGTCAGTGCACAAAAGGCATTTGAAAAAGCCCATAATATGATTTAGCTTTTGTTCAGCCCTGTAGTGGTCGGGCAGTTGGCCTAGGTGATCATTGTAGATTCCTTCCAACTGGAACTATTCTATTCTTTTCTATTATACCAATCCTTTTCACATATGAGCAAATGCTCATCTGCACTTAAGGAGAGCCCCTTCATGTCACTAAACAGAAAACAAAGTTAAAAAATCAACACAGCACAGAGAAGGAGCTAGTAATTCACCTGCCCTGCCTTGTTGATACACAGGATGCTCCTACAACAAAGCTTTTCCAGCACAGCTATTTGGCTGCCACAGCAGTCTCCAGTGACACTCTTCAATCAAATTGCAGTCTTCAACTGTGTCCCTGCAGATACAACCCTGTACCTCCACTCATTTCATAGGCATTTTCCTGATGCTTAGCTGAAAACCACTATTTCCTCTTGCTATATGCCAGTGTAGATTACAAACCTGACCAGTGGGTCTGCTGAAGTCACATGAGGATTGAAAAAGTTAGGATGTCTCCTGCAACAAAGGCAAAGGTAGAAAGCAACTCTTCAGAGCAGCTGTCGTAATCACAGAACTATTGTTTCTCCTCCTACAGTCTTCTATAGCATTTAGCCCAGTTTACTGATTTCTGCAGCCAGAGAAGTAAGTAAATGCCCTACAGAAAAGAGCCTCCATCCCTGAAAAAACCCAATCCACTTCTTGGGCATGACTACACTGTACCCTGAGTGCTCCATGGGAAAGGATGACTATAGGTTGTCTCATCTCACGCAAATTCAAGGGAGACAAGTTATCCACAGTACTTCCAAGTTTGCAAGCAATTGCTTTTTCAGCTTTGGATTCATTTCTTTCACTAAAATTATGTGAGTGATTAGGGTTGCAGAAAGGCTGTTTGACTCTTTGCTAGCTTGGATTCTTAAGAGAGAAAAATATAAGTAACATGCTATTAGTAGTCCCACTGGCTAGGGTTTGTGGAAATGAAGGCTTTGAAGCCAGTGCTCTGCTTTGTGACAGGAGGGAAGAAGGTCCCAGAGCAAGAATGAGACATACCTGTTCCAGCAGGACTGGAGCACAACAGGATCAGACATCCAAAGGACTAGAACATTTTGCAGATTTTCTCTGGACCCCAGAGCAAGACTGAGACATACCTGTTCCAGCAGGATGGACCACAACAGGATCAGACATCCAAAGGACTAGAACATTTTGCAGATTTTCTCTGGACAAGGAATACTAGCAATATGTGGGAAGAGAGTGTCCATTCAAAGATTCACAGCATACTCTGGTGGTCACTGACACACAACATAACCTAAGTTGACCCAAAATTTTTTCTCTTGTCTCCAGCTCACAACAGATACATTTTCTTTGCCTCCAGATTCCTTAGCAATTCATTCCTTCCTCCACATTCTCCCCTACTAGTTCCAGCCTTCCAGGCAGCATTATAAACTCAGCTATTTATCCAGTGTATTAATATATTTATTACATCAGTGTGGTTTGGTATGTTCTTCTGCTCTGATCTTTGCTATAAAGGCAGCATATAAAATTTCTGTATAATAATTGTTTGAATGACACTATGTCTTCTTTTAGAAATTCTGATTTTAGTGTGTCCACTTAAGAAAAAGGGACACCCTCATGTAATATAGCTCAAAAGGTTAAAACCACTCTCTAAAAGGATTTGAATCTTATTACTACTCCAAAACTGTCAGCCTGAAGTTTAGGTTGTTTTGTCTCATACTGTACCAGAGCTCTAAATCCTAGCTGGAGCCTTCAGGCAACATAACCAACAATTCTATGTAATGAGAGCACCTCAAGTCTTTACCTTAAATTCTAACTTTTATTTTTATTTAAATAATCAGATTGAACACCATGAATCTTTCACCAGAAGATCTAACCTTTTACCACTTCAAATATCCCTGTATCTCCCTATGATTCCCTCTTTGTACAATGAAGGATCTCATCAGCTTATTTAGGAAATTACCTTGCCTGACAGAACTCTTTGGAGAGTTACTTCTGACAAGCTGGAGCTCCTGTCTCACAAGAAAGGCTCATTTAGCGTTTTTCCAGAGGTGTGACCTTACCTTTATGGTGTGCTCAATTCAGAAGATGCATCTCTTGTTTTTATTAGGTGTCTTTCTCTCTTACTTACCACTCTCAATCCCCACATTGGTTGAAAACCTCCTCTGCAATGATTTCCTTTCAGATCTTCAGTTCAAAACATTGAAGAAGACAGGACCAAGAACACCATGGTGCAACTGAAAATAGCCATATTCAGCAGTAGTAATCCATTTATTATAATATGATAGCATCTAATCCATTTAGTACACTGCAGGGAGTAAATTGCATTGTTCTTGATTAAAATGCTACATAATATATTATCAAACATTTTACATTGCTTGCTTTCCAACCAAATTTTATGTATATGAAAAAAAAAGCTCCACCAAATGACAAGTTAGTTTCAGAGTTTTTCCCTGAAAACTATGGGTTTTTAAATTAATGGTATTGACTTCCTCCATACTTTATTTACAGAGAATTTCATCAACAATTCTGGGATTTTTACACGATCAGTATAAAGGTAAAAGACTTTAAATTACCTAGGCTGCAATTTTACCCCTTTGCCATGGTACATCTTCAGTTTTTGCGGTGTCCCCTAAAACTTTGCACTGGTCCAAGATTTACTGAAAAGTACCATTAATCATTCAAAGAGCTCTTCGGCAAGCTCTTATAAAACTCTAGATGCAAATTATCTGGACAACCTGACATTAAAATGCCTAGCTTTAGCAGCTGCTGTTTACATCCTTTGAGTAATGTTGGGCTGGAAAGTGTTTCAATTTCAGGATCAGCATGTAATATGACTAATTCATATGGCTTTTCTCCGAAAACATAACTGAAGTATTTCACAGAATCACAGAGTAGACAAGGTTGGAAGGGAGCACAGTGGATCATCTGGTTCAAGCTCCCTGTTCTATCAGGGTCATCCCAGAGCACATGACACAGGATTGTGTCCAGACTGTTCTTGAATATCTCCAGTGAGGGAGACTTTCCAGACTCTCTGGGAAATCTGTTCCAGTACTTGGTTACTTGCACAGTAAAGAAGTTCTTCCTCATGTTCAAGTGGAATTTCCTGTGCATTATTTTCTTCCCATTGTCTCTTGTCCTAGTGCTCAGCATCACCATGAAGAGCCTGGTCCATCCTCTTGACACCGTCCCTTCAGAGACTGATAGACATTGATGAGGTCTCCTCTTGGTCATCTCTGAACAGGCCCAGCTCCCTCAGCCTTTCCTCGTATGAGAGATGCTCCAGTCCCCTCATGATCTTTGCAGCCCTCCTCTGGACCCACTCCAGCAGCTCCATGTTTGTCTTGTCCTGAGGAGCCCAGAACTGGACACAGCACTCCAGATGTGACCTCACTTGGGCTGAGCAGAGATCCAGGGTCACCTCCCTGGACCTGCTGTCAATGCTCTTCCTAGCGCACCCTTTGTCTTTCTTGACCATAAGGACAGAGTGCTGGCTCATGGACAGTTTGTTGTCCACCAGGATCCCATAGTCCCCAGCAGGTCAGGACCCTGCATTCACCTCTGTTGATTTTCAGATGGTTCCTCTCTGCCCATCTCTGCAGCCTGCTGAGGTCATTCTCAAGGGCTGCACAGCACTCTGGGGTATCGGCCGCTCCTCCCAGCTTTGTGTTGTCAGGGAACTTGCTGAGGAGGCCTCTGCCTTTTAATCCAAGTTATTGGTGAAAAATTTAAACAATACTGGGCCCAGCACCAATCCTTGGGCACACCACCAGTGATGGGCCTTGAACTTCCTTGTCTCATTTCTATTAACTATGACCACCTCTATATCCACTCTAAGTGGTCTGACCCTACATTCATCTTTTGTGCATTTCTTCTTATGCTTAAGCAATGACAGTTCTTTATTAATCCACACAGGTCTCTTTCTGCCTTTAACCAATTTCTTGCTCATCAGGATATATAAATTTTGAACCTGGAGGAGCTGATATTTCAATATCAACTAACTCTCTTGTACCACTCTTTCCTGCAGTGCCTGTAGCCATGGGATTCTTCCAAGGACATCGGTAAAGAGGCCAAAGTTAGCTCTTCTGAAGTCCATGGTTGCAAGCTTACCTTCTGTCCTGCTTCCTCCTCACCTGGCACTGATCTACACATTCTCATTGTCACTGCAGCTAAGGCTGCTCACAATCTTCACATCTCCAGGCCTTCCCTGTTTTGTTAGTATGAGGTCAAGCACACCATTCCTTGAGGAAACCTCCACTGCCTGAAACAGGAAGCTGTGATCAAGGCTTTCCAGGAACCTCCTGGACTGTTTGTGCTTTGCTGCAGCTTTGCTTCTTCAGTACCTGTCAGGGTAGTTAAAGTCCCCCACAAAAATCACTTCTTGTGACTTTGAGGCTGCTTCAAGCTGTCTCCAGAGGACCTCATCCATTTCTTCCTCCTCATCTGGCGACCTGTAGAAAACATCCACAATGTCACCCTGACTACTCTGTCGTTTAATCCTAACCCATAATCTCTCAATTTGTTCATCACCTATCCCAAGACAGAACTCAATACATTCCAAGTGTTGCCTCACATAGCGGGCAACTCCACCACCACACCTCCTTGGTCTGTCCCTCCTAAGGAGTGTGTAGCCCTTCATGATAACATGACACACAGCTCTGTGATTATTGCTTTTCTATCCACTAAGGTTAAAACTATTATACTGTATATAGGTGATCAGTTCTGCTAAATTGTTTAAAAATCAGTATGTCTTGAGAAAGCTACAATATTAGTGTTGACAGAAGGGAAGATCCAGCATATAATTCAAATTGAAACTTGTAGCATCTTATGGTTTTTTTCTCATTCCAGCACAGAGTGTAGGGAGGCATTAAAAAATCCTATTATAGTGATTTTGTGAATTCGGCTGAATCCTAATTAAAAGCATCTGTTTTTTCATAGAAAAGCATTCAGCATAATTTTCATGACCTCATGTGAACCATGCCAGGAAAAAAGAATTGCAAGAGATGGAACCAGACCCTTTCCCATGCGCAGCTACTTCACATAATACCTTGCAGGGCCAAATTTTAATTTTTGTTGCTAATTGACATTTCCTTACAACACTTTAATGGTTTGAGTGGATTTTTTCTATGTCATGTCTAGACTTCAGCAGCTCCTTCAAAGAGATGAGCATCCATGCTGGATGCTGTCTCCCCATCCTCTACACTCCTGTACACAGGAATCTACAGTAAAAAGAAACACACACCTTTTTTTTTTTTTTTTTTTTTTTTCCTCAGGGTTAGAGAGACACTAAGGATAAAGCCACTGGCCATCCATGTCTTCTCCACTCTGCAGAAACACTGACCCCAGCCACAAGCAGCTATATCAGCCTGGACCTCCTGTCTGCTGGGACAACTTTCTCTCTGGTTCCAGTACCTGAGTGAAGGGCATTTCATGCTGTGCTGTCACAGGCGTGCACTCTCCAGGGAAACCTGTCAGCTGCTGGGACAAAAGCAGATGTTTTCTCCCCACACCACTTTCCAAGTCCCCTGAAACCAGAGTGCAAACTGTGGGGGTGTGGAATAGGGGAGGAAAAGAGGGAAAGGAAGAGGATGCCCAGTGACTCAGAAGGAGATAACAGCTCATTTTATGTGGCTTGCCATTCCCCTTTCCCTCTTGACTCTTCCTAAATAGGTTATGTTCATGGACTTTTGCATTCCAGGCATGTGAGTTCTATGGGCAGCATCCAGTGACAGCAATACAGACAAATTTATTAGTAGGTTAGGGGCACTGGTGCATAGACAATTATTTTTTTTTCCTCACACCCTTTGTAGCTCAGTTAAGTTTATCAATATCTTGATTGGATGGAAAATGAGTGCTTGTTCTTTTCCACTTCTACACTGGCTATCAGGTGAGTCCAGTTGTTACTGGACCCATTACTTACAAGGCTGGGAAGAGGCTCCCTCCTCTCAGGGCTGAAGGCATCACCCACCCCTGGTGCCAGCCCCATCTCTGTCCAACATTCCCTCTTTGCCCCCATCTCCCCAGGCATGTCCAGCTCTCTGCCCGTGCTCAATTCTCTTCACGTGCTGGCTGAGGGAGGAAAAAAGTTAATTAAAATCACCTTATAATCATGCGTAGAAAATAAGTGTTATTTGGACCTTCTGCAAAGGAGTTTATTTCTAACCTGCCTGTTCCCACATCTCGCACAGAAGGGCCTGAGAGATGTTTGATTTGGCACCAAAATCCCAAGCTGGTGAGGCTCTTGCTTGGCTGCTTAGTTGTGGGACAAGTCATCATCCTAGGTTTTTGAATATATGGCAAAAAAAAGGAAAGCAGGTATTTTCAGCTCGTCATGGGCAATTTAAGGGGACAAATGAAATGCTATGTTCTATCCAGGTGACTCTTTCCCCATTGAATTTCGAAGGCCAGCTGACATGACTCTCAAAACTCTGCTGAGAGAAGGATTTTCAATAACCAAGAGTGCCAGAAAACGTTAACAGTCAGGGGCCTGTCCAGCTCTCAGCATTGCACGTTCATACTGTCACACAGCAAACAGTCATTCTTCATCTGTGCTTCTAGGCACAAGAAAGAGGGGTTAATAAGAAATGTTCCTTTGCTTAATCACAGTGCTTTAAGGTTTCCTGTCAGGAAACACAGCTACCAATACCATGAAGTCATTTTAAAGGGACAAATAAATAAATAAATAAATAGATGCATTGCCCAGGGATGATTTTCACTTTGGCTCCAATTTTTAATCAGGATAATAACACCCAAGAGCAGCATGGCAGTGCCTTTCTTTCATTTTGTGCCATATTTAAGTGTTGTTTCACAGCTTTAATAGTCCTGTCAGCATTCATCAGCAAATCAAGACACCCTCCAGAATACCACCATAAAAACACAGTGGATTTTTAATTGGAACACGGCAGCCCTTAGCACACCAACTACATGTTAAATTGATATTTCTCACTACAAGCTCAAGATTACCCCATTTCAGCTGTTTCCAAATGAAGCAAATCAAGCTTAATGTGGGCTCAGCTGAACAAATGTATTTTCTTAGGTTTACAGCAGCTTTTAACTTTTTATGCCATGTCTTTTTTCCCCCCTCTTTTAAAGATGATGTTATGGTAGGAAAATGTTACACTTGCCTATGTGAAATTTACAGATGACCTTTTTTACTGAACAAAAGTTCTGTGGGACATTGGACAGAATATAAATCCCAGACTCCGCTCCATCAAAAGCTGATAAATAAGAGAGGAAGATTAAGAGTGTAGTTTAATGAGACAATATGTTTTCCATTATGGATGTAATTATTTGCCAAAAATTGTCCTTTCCACATTCATTTTGTTTTGAAAAACAATGACTCCTTCATAAAACCGTCTAGTTGGTTTTCTGGATGCACCATTTCTTTGGAGATCAGTGGTTTGTGGTCTTGTTGATGTGGATCAGAACAAGTCACAGTCATTTGTTGCTCTTCCTGAAATCTTAAATACCACAAGCTGCTGGATCATTTCTTATTAGTATTTGGGAATTATTAAAGTGTACCCAGGATTTCCATCCAGTCCCATTTTACAGTAAAAAAAAACACAGGGAAAAAGTGGCTTTTGTTACTTCTGTGTTACTTTCCCATAAATTACATGGAGCATATTCCCCTGCCATTTTTCTGTTTAGCCAGTCAGTACTCAGAAGGTGTGACATCAGAAAAATTAAATACTTCCAAAGACTAGCTCAAATAGGTGGAGGTGAAATCAGACAACACACACTGTTCTTGTTCCTTGCCCTAAAGAGCAGGAGGGTGGACTGGTGGGGACAGCAGGCCATCCCCAGGGCAAGGTGAGTCAAAGCACATCCAGCACAGCATTCTTCCACATACAGGGGCTCATCATAAGAAGCATAAGGAAACCAAGAGTCAGGCACAGAGCTCATCTCTCAATCTTAACAGACACTCACTAGAGAAGTTCTAGTGGACACAGCCATATTTTCCACAATAATTCAGGAGACAGCTTGGAGCAGTCCATCAGGAGTGTTATGTGTCAACCTACCTACAGAGATGTTTGTTGCTGGATTGTATGCTTTAGGGGAGAAAGAGGTCAAAGCACAACAACAGAAAGGAAAAGGCATAGTTAGACACCTAAACTGGCTGAGGATTGTATCCTTCTAGCTGCAATTCTTCCATCCATTTTGAGTTTAACCTGCCTACAGATATCAAAAATAGTACAAGGGATTGAGTCCTCTGGAAAGGGGTTGAGAGTACCCAACGTGCTGAGCAGGGAACTGTGGAGAACTGGTGCTAATGCAGAGGCAGCACTGCTCTTGATGCCTTGTTTCTGAGGTGAGCTGGTAGTGTGAGAGCTGAACATCAAGCTGATCAACATCATCATTGCCTTCCAGTGACCTCTCATGTCTCTGCCTGTCGAAGGGCTCTGGAGGACAGCAGGGAGCTGTACCAAGGGCATCCAAGCAAACCTCACGTGTTGCTGCAGCAGAACTTCATCCCCCTCTGTGTGGAGCTTCCCTCACAAGAAAAAAATCTGATAATAAGGGCTCTCTAGTGCTAACTCTCCTAGCAGCAAATTGCTCTCTATATATTTGTCCTTGATTTCTCAGGAAACCTGCAGGACTTGCAGACTGTTCAACCAGACAATCCCATACATGGAATGATGCACTCCAAAAGGATGATGGGACAAAAATCTTCCTCCAGACTTCTCTGACATGTTTTGTTGTTGGGTTTGGGTTTAGCCCTAAATTTTGTGTCTTTGGGGTTTTTTGTAAGTAAGCATATACATCCCAGTAAGACATTCTCTCTTTATTTTCTCAGTGTTCAACCAGAAAGTCAATCATCAAAGCTAAATTAAACAAGCATAAACCTTTACTTAACTTTTAAACAGCAAAGAAGCTTGAAAAAAAGATCCTGTACCTGAAATATCATGTGCAAATTATGACTTCACTTTCAAAATTTATCTTGGCCAAATTTCTGGAGTAAATCTATCAAATGCAAACTTCTGTGGGAAGCTGAGTTCCAAGAAACAATTTCCTACACTGAGAAGCAGAGGGTTAGTACAACAAATTGATCCCTTTGCATATGGCTGTTTTAGAGGCATACACCATGATAATACCTTTAGAGACAGACACTATGATAATGCAAAACTCAGAAAGACTGAGTTTTAAAACATCTGTATTTTACTGATCAGCATCTGTTTCAGTTCCATGCTAAGGCTCAGACCTGAAAGGTGCTGAGCAACCCCAATTCAGCAAACACTGAAAGGGCACAATTTACTTCAACCTTACAAAGGGGACTTCAAAATTAATGGAAAATCAAACAGACCCAAAGAAGTGGAGCAAAGAAAACATGCTTCATTATCATATAAGGGAATAAAGTTAGTCACGCATGAAGTGGCCTCCACTGTGCTGGACTCCATGTTCGAGAAGATGAAAGTCCATTTCCATCCACAGCAATTCCCCATCCCACTTAGGAAGCTGTTTCTTCACAAGTCCTTACTTCTATCTGTGCACGACCTGCCTTGGGGTGAGACACCAGCCTTCAGGGAAATATCATGGCATTGAGCTGGGGTTTGATGGGGAACATGGCAGTCTACAACAATGGAGTCATCCTCTTTCAAAGAGCAGGTTACTTCAGCACTTTGAGAGGGCACTTGAACTATTGGCTTTGATCCTTGGCGCCTGTCTGACCTCATGCTCACAGAGGTGGAAATATGCAAACTAAAGCTAAGAGAAACACCCTGGACAAGTATTCTGATCAGGGCATTTACATATATTACATAGGGGGAGAAAGAGTATTTCAGGTACAAAAAAAACCCCATAGTGAAATGAAGGGGCTTGGTTCTGCTTGTGCCGATGAATCCATTAATATGTTACATTAGTAGCTACATGTTTGCATTCTGTACATGAGGGAAAGACAGAAGCACTCAGCATCTACAGATAATTTACATAAATAAAGGTATAGGCAACCCATGGTGAATCACTCATAAAAGACTGCTGGAAAGGTATAAGAGGCAGCCTCCTCTCTTCTATCTGGCACTTGGCAGACTAAGTCCCATCAAGCATATTGCAATTACCATGGTTCAATTACCTCAGGTAGCTGAGAGGAACTTACGCCCCAACTTTCTTTCCCCTGGAAAACTCTCAGACTGAGTTGCTCCTGGGAGGATCAGCTCAGACATGACCATTGTGGCTTAAAACTTCCAGGCCCCTAAGTCCCCCATACTCAAATCATGGTGATTTTATGTGAAAATGGTCCAGAACCTTTTCTTCCAACAGACTCATAAAGATTTTCCAGTGGGAATGGCTCAGACACTTTTACAGAGAGAAATAGCTAAACATGTGAAAAACGCTACTGGAAATCCATTAGTGAAATAAATATTTGTTTTCTAAGTTCAAATAATTCAACTAAAGAAGTACTAGCCATCAGAGAGGAGCTCACATAAACATTTTACAAGTGGGTAGCAAAGAACCAGAAAGGAATAAATAAATTACTTCTCTGCCAAATAAATCATGTAGATTGCAAGCCTTCTGGGGCAGATACTTTAGATACTGTATTTTCTCGTCAAGTTGGTACCACGTGCAACAACACAAACTCCCCAATTATTTAATGGGGTCATTATACACTGGACTAATATCAACAGAAAATTGAATGCAAGTGATAATAAATGTAGACATGGTCCTGAAAAGGGCTGTGCAGCCACGACCACATCACTTGACATCGTGCATTGTTGATTCTTGTGTCTTCCTGCAGTGAGGATGCTGTGGACCCAAAGCTGCAGGGGGTTGAAGGCTGCCCAAAACCCCAGCTGCCCCCACAGCACGTCAGCTTGCAGGCCCCTGCTGCAGGGTCTTCCCACATGCCTCCACTTAGGGAATAGGTCAGGAAACTGTCCGATAAAAAAGGTTCAAGCAAAAATTATGTAGCAATTTCTAGACAGGATTTTACAGAGCCTAAGTGGCATTGTTGTTACATTTGTATTCGAGTAGACATATCTTAATGCAGCTTCAAAGAAGTGGCCAAGAGCAGCTTGAGGCAGGGAGGAGGAAATGTTCCTATTGGGAACACTAGAGAGACTATTTTGTATGTGTGCTCCCCCTCCCTACCCAAATTACAGTGGGTAATCCATGTGTGCCTAACCTTTGGGCTCTCAAATAACTAATTAGTGTACTTTAATTAGTACATGCAGTGTTAGTGAGGTAATATTTCATCATGTTTCAAGTAGAAAAGGTTTTGGCAGGGTGCAATCTTTTCTTAGTCCAGATTGGAATAACAGAGGTTATATAAATGTAAATTACACAATTTGACAGCTGTGTTACATCAGCATGTTATGACTTAAAGAGCTAAATCCCAAGACCCCTCACTGACCAGTGAAATCAGGCTCCCATTGGAAGCTGCCAGTGGGAGCAGCCTGCAGAAGACAGCCCTGGTGCAAGCCCCCAGGGCTGTACCTTCTTATCCTCCCCATCAGCAGCCCTGCCCTGGTCACTCGTGGGCTTTCTCTGTGTGCTCCTTCCCTTCCTGACCCACTGCCAGCCAAGAGGTTCTTCCTTTTCACACCCACCAGGCCTGTTTTTCTCACTGTCTCTCTTTAATATAACTGGCATTTCTTCTGCTTTCTTCTATCTTGTGACCTTTCTTTCAAACTTTCCTTAATTTACTTCTTCTAAATTCTTCTTCCCATTTTTGTCAGAACAGCTTAATGCTATTTAAACGATTTATTATAACCCTGCATCTTTCTGAGCACTGACAGTTTCTTTTCCCATTCCCATCATCATTGTCCTTCCAGCCCATTGCATTTCACTTTCGCTGGCTCTTTCTTTGTCTTCTTGCCTGCCCTCCCTCTCACTCTGCTTTTCCTTTAGTGCCTGCCAGTACCATGGATGCCAGTATGGAGCCATCCATTAGGTGCTGGACATGGAAGGCTCTATGGAAGAGGAGGGACTCGCTGGACACAGAGGTCCAAAACATTCCCATGGCCAGGTGGCCTTGGCAAGGTCAAGGTCCCCCACAACAACAGCGACTACATGACTTAGTAGTACTTTTGTTCCAGGGAGCAAAACAAAATCAACTGGTTCCTGGTTACCTCGTGCACTTCCCAAGCACTCGTCATTAGACTGGAACAGAAAACATTGCTGATGGTAAAAGGACAAATCAAGGTGATCCCCATCTCAATAAAGATTCCTCCATCAATTCACCTCCACTTTCTTTCAAATACCTTGCTCAAAATTCAAAGTAGGAATCAGCTTAGTTTGGCCTGAATCATACCAAAATTGGTCCTTAGCAGATGACTCATCACCAACACCTTTTTCTTCCTAGCACAGCTTTTCCCACTTTTCCCTGCTTTTCCAGTGGGCCTCTTGCCCCAGTGGCTGATACACCCTGAAGGGGCTGCAGCAAACACCTAACCTGGCTCCTCTGCAGCTCCTACAGCCAAACAAGGCTTACAGGTTGTTTCTGGTTTTGTTGGCTCCTACCACACCTTGAAAGAATCTGCTCCGTAGGTATGGAGGAAACAAGGACTCGCCAGAATTTTGTTGGAGTATCACCTACAGCATTAGCTTTATTATCAGACTTGTTTGCTGTCCTCTCTCTGCTTTGTCCAGAGCCTGACCTGAACATCCAAGACTAGAATTTGCCTTTCACCCAGGACACATCCAACATAACCATTTTGTCTCTAACACTCACAAATTTGGTTTTTTTATTCACAAAATTGAAAAAAATGTTAAGCAAAATTATTGAAACATTTATGCTTGGTAACAACATGCACATGAAGTACAATCTAGCCTGTCTTTTCCATCAGGCATAAACAGATTGTCTCTAAACCTGTATCATTCAGAGCCTCCTGCTCTGCTCTGATCTAGGAATTACACGTGCATAAAACCTTTGGGAGTAATCTGAGGGCTCAACAGCTTTGATGAAAACAAGCATGAAGTGACAAATATAATTTTTACCCACATTAAAATAACGATATAAAAACCAGCAAGGGCCAGAACTTCAGTGCAGGAGGCCTTGCACAGACACAGAATTAAACGTCATTCCTTCCTCCAAGGAGCTCACAGGCAATTCACCAGGTAAGAGACAGCAGAGAACAGGAAAAGGCCAGGGAAGCAGAGGTGAATGGCTGCAACAACAGAGTAATCTGGTCGCAGTAGAGTGTGGTTATGTTTCACAGAAGGTAAAGGTTCAGAGAGAGTGGGGATCTGTATATTTGGATATCTAGCACTGCTCTCCTGGGGCTCCTCTGAAGACCAGACCAGAGAGGACTCCTGACTGTATTCAGACTTCTGGCCCTGAGCACGTGCCTGCACTGGATGCACACCCTCACGCACACCAAAAACAGTTTTGACACAAGACATTTTCAATCCCTTTTCTCTGTTGCACTCCTGCAAGGAGCTCTCCCAACGCCATCCAATTCACTGAGGCATGTTCCAGGCTGGGGGTGTAGAGAGGGAGCAGGCAGGTTGTGGGACACATCCAAGAGGATAATTCAGAGGATATTGTCTCACAAGTCCTGCTCCAGCAGCACCTTCAGCCAAGGCTGTGCCTTATGCCCTGGTTCACAACAAAAGCTTTTGTCCTCCATCCTGCTCAGCATTACACCCTGAGCACAGGAGGGGATATGGAAGGAGGAAGGAGCAACAGTTTTTCATATGAAACACTGAAAAAACAGAATTGCTCAGGATGTGGAAGGAGTCAAGGATGATGAAGTTCTGCCAGAAGTTAAGGAGCATCTGACTTTACCATAGAAAACATCCCTGAGAAAGCTTTCCAAAGTAAATAAGCTACATAGCTTCTTTTTTTCCTAAAGATTTCTAGGAAGGAAAATCCTGCTGGCCCTGGTGTCAGTGCATTTTACATCACAGCATCTAGAAGTACTTTATAAAAGTTGGTAATTCCCTTCTTTGTAGCAGAGAGCGATTATTCCCCTTTGCAAGGTGAGGAACAGAAGTTAGGTGGGTTGCTTGAGGTTCTACTAGGACTGAACATTGGTCTTTTGATTTCCAGGACCGTGACTTAAACCATAATCCTTCCCCTTTTTTCCACTACCATTGCAGTTTCCACTGCACTCAATACTCAGCATGGTGGTGATCATAATTTTACACTAATTTTGACTAATTTTCTGCATCACTGCTCTGCTCTGATTTTAATTACTTCAAAATGTATCTCTGAATCATTCATATACTGTAAATGCTTTTGTGTGTTAGAATAGAAGAATCAAGTGGTCTGGCAAAGCTCAGCACTAAATAAATAGACCCTCAGGGAAAAATCTGAGGGAGCTGGGGAGATATTTCTTTTTCCAAAAAAAGCTGTGGCTAGCCTTATCCATATTTCCCAAGTCTGTTAGAAAGCTTCACAGAGCAGAACTGAGGAAACAATTGCAGAAACCAATTTGATTGATGCAGACTCCTTTTCAGTGTCAATAATTTTCAATAGAAGAGATCTGATTTTTTTGATGTGCTAATTATTTATACTTATTCAACCAAGAAAAACAACAGGCTGATTAGGAAGGGTGGGGAAAGCAACAAATAGAAAATAAATAAGTTGCTTGCAATGAGCATTTAATTTGCTAAAATGCTCATTACAAAGCAAAGAAAATTGACAGGGCAAATTCAGGGTGTCAACAGAAAACCAGCAAGCAGCATTTCTGGTAATAGTAGAGTGCAGAATAACACTGCCAAGACACAGTCTGACCTCTGTTCTCTACAGAAGATACTGTGGGTTAGAGAGTGTGGACTGCTGGGGAGGATGAAACCACAGATCCCCAGATGCACTGAAACTGTAGTGATTAATGAGGCCTGAAAATAAATATTTTATTCCAATTCTCTTAACAGGAAATTCTACATCTTGTCCTGTGGATTCTTTTTTAATTAAAAAAAAAAAAAGTGGAAAAGAGACACAGAAAATGAGGAAATGTTTGATAAACACTTCCAAATTAGAGAAAAACAATTACTGAAAATCATTTTTTATCATGGTAATATGTAGATGGCATGTAGACTTACAGGAAAGCCCAGTTGCTGGAAGCATTTTCTCATCTCTAGGACAGAATTAACTGCCAATTTATACATTGGCTGAAACATCTGAAGACAGTGCTACTTTAATGAAGGAATGGCAAAAGATGAGAACAAGGTTATCTTAAGCTGTCAGAGCACATCTGGGCACTTCTGGGTCTTGGGCTGGCTCTGTGCAGGTGTGTCTCAAGGCACAGCTCCTTTTGCCAAGGGATCCTCTCCTCTGGGAGATCCTCAGTGATCAGAAAGGGATCAAGGATGGGTTGGGCTGCCCTGGGCCATGCCATGGGCATTGCAGGAAAAGCCCCTCAGGAAGCCCTTGAGAGCACTTGGAGGATGAGGACACTCCAGAAGTTCAGACTTGGCAGCACTGCAGATCTCATCCAGAAAAAAAAAATCATGACTTTTATTTGGCAACAACCTAATGCATGTAAGCAAAAAGATGAAAACTGTAGAACCACAGATTTTTAACTGCAAGGATCCAAGGATACCTCAGTACCTGGGCATGCTGCCCTGCTTGAGGCTCTGCAATAGCTTCAGCAACAGGGACTCCACCTCCTCTGATTTTTAGTCAGTGAGCTGGTTGCTTGGTCCAGCTGCTTCTCTGGGCTTGGAGTGGCAGGAGGAGACCATCCTCAGGTGGAAATTGTCTCATTGACATTAGACATGTATTTTAGCAGTGAACTAAACACCTCCCAGATATATCAAGTTGGAGCACCAAGGCGAAATGGAGCTGAAATGACAAAACCAGGCAAAGGCAGCACTCTCACAGGCAATATTCCCAGGATTGCTCCTGAGATGCAGTATAGTTTACACAACAGCCTTACTGCAGGACTGAGCCAAAATCTACATACAATGTAGTCCTTCTCTTTTTTCTTTTTTTTTTTTTATTAATATTATTCAACAAGTTCTACCTAAATCCCACACCTTCTCTGGCCATTGCTTATATGGTACAGAAGGGAAATTTTAAAATCATGTGTTGTATATAGAATATAATTTAATTACCTCCTGAAGTCTGTTATTTTTGGTATAGCATATCTCTAGTGGCATGCAAATCTTGATTTTATTATTAAAAATTGAGGCTTGATTGAATCTAATTTGAAAATTAATTAATTTATGACAACATTAAGTCATACTAAATTGCTTACTATTAGTTCAATATTTTTATCCAGTACAATAAATAAATCCTTGTTCTCCTCAGTGAGGGGCAGGAATAAAAGTACTGCACTGTGAATAGCACATTTTTTGCAAAAACATTTCAGTATTTTTTACTAGCTGTACCTTCTTTGCCTTTAATTAATTTACAAAAAAAATATAATAAATAGAACACTAAGCTCTAAGTGATACATTCAAGTGGTATTCTGCTTAATTTTAAAGTTAGTAGTAGTGTGAAACTTTCAAGATAAAATTCTCTGCTTTCTACATACGTGTGCTGTTTGTATATTACATTATTAGACTAAGGCTACAAACACAACTGTGTTTCTGTTGCTCCCAAGTTTACAGGTTCAGAGAGAATGTTGTTTCCAACTACACTATTATTTCCCAATTTCTTTGCAGGCAAAATTCAATCCTCTATTTTCTGCTCATTCAAAGCTGAAAATAGTAGACATTGTCTTGCATTTTCCAATTTCTTCCACAAAAAATATTTTGTGGAAGAATATTTTCTCATTTTGTTACCAGATACACAGAAAAGGAGGAAGACCTGGCAGCAGGGTTTGGAACCTGACACATTCCAGAGCTGGAGGACTAAGATTTGGAAGACGACTCCAAGTTCACAATAATTCCAAATCAGGGATTGCTTTCAAGGATTATGTTGCTTAAACCAATTTTTTTAAACAGGTTGGTATGTGTTGGTGACGTGCAGGGACCTGTGCTTCTGGCAGGGATGAAGCTGGGTGGGTGGTGAGCAGAGGAGGAGTGATGGAGCTGGACAGACATCAGGACGAAGTGGTAGGTGGAATGTGGCCAGAGCACCTCTACACACAAATCCAGGCACAGAAACCCTTTGTGGATGTACAATAAATCCCAGGACCCTGAGTGTCATAGTAACTTCTGGGACCTCCTCACATGTTCATGTCCCAATGCCTGGGGCTGTCCCCAGCTGCCCTGCTCCTGGCTGGGGTGGCAGGACGGCTGTGACACTGCCTCGCCATACCTGTGCACTGACAGTAACTACTTGTGCCCTGGAAAGTTAATTGAATTTGAAATTGTGCCTTACCATTAACTGATTAGTGAAAATTAAAACAGTATTAATTTTAAGGAGAAATTCGTTTCAGAGAGCAAACTATTAGCAGTGACCATCTTCTTCCTGAATGTTCTTTGCAGATATCCAGATATCTCATCAGCAGGAGCACATGTCACTGTGAACAGCATGTGAATGAGCATGTGTGTAATACAGCTCAGCAAATACATATTTGTCTGTAATTTCCCTAGGAGCTTAGAGGTTGACATTTTTGGTGCATTTAAAACTGTTAGAGGTATTGTAGAAGCATCTTTTGGCTAGAGATGAAAAATACATCTCCTGAGACAGTAGGTGAGAGATCATACCTTAGAAGGAAGGAGAGGGAAAGATGATTTTTCAAAGGTGGTCACCTACTATTACAAACTTGCTGCAGGTCCAAACCTTGCCAAAAGAGCATGAAGCTCCTGATTTTCACCCAGTTATGGACTGAATTAGCTCTGCCCCACTGCTTTCCTCCTTCTAACTGTTTTCCATGACGTTATGTTGAGAAAGCTTTGGTGAAGTTCATTTCCTAGTCTGGTTTTGTGGGCAGATGCAAGTGCTCAACCATGGTTTCTGCTGACTCCCATGGAAAAACACAACAGCAAAGCAAGTAGCAATTCATCTGATCTCACATAGCTACAAACTACAGCATTTCTGTGTCAGTATCAGTTCAATTAATATGAACTATGATAATAAACTGTTATAGAAGATTTAATAGGTATTAAAAAAACACAATTTTTTCAACAATATCAATTTAAGAAAACAAAAGACAACTGATGGCTTTGCTGTAATAAAAATACATATACGTGGCAGTTTCAGTAATGTTTTATTTTCTTTTTCCATTAGATCTGAGAGAATCAAGAGTTTCCCCAGTGAATGTAACTGACTGAGTGATTTCACTTATTCCTTCTTTGGACTGGATTAAGTTGCTGCCATCTGCTTAGTGTCCCAAGTACTTTTGAGGAAAATTCTTTTCACTCAAATGGTTACGTAATGGTACGTGGTCTCTTGCCATCCTTGAATGCAGTCACTGAAAAGACAGAGCTAAAAATAGGGAAAAAAATAAGTTATGATCATCATTAGTTGCTGGTCTGTGCTCTGTCTTCTTTTAAGTCTGCCCTGCAGCAGGCTGTTAGCTCCCTTTAAACTCACCTTCCTTTCTACTTCTACTCCTAAAGATCAAAAGTACAACACTGACCATATAATTCCATTCACCTGCTTTTTTTACTGAGCCCTAGAATTTTTTCGGCTTATATCTATTCTCCAACAAGTCTTGGTATGAAGTTTTCAGGAGATGTAAAACTCAGTTTTTCCCTTGATAGCTCAGTCATTTTTCTAGCATCACTTAAATATTTGTCTCATTTCTCTGCTGTATCTGTTTGGTGCTAAACTGTATCCAGGGGTTTGTTATGCCTTTGTTATTGAGGTTAGAATCCTTAACTGCTATGCATTTCCACTGAATGAAGGATCTCAGTAAATAGTCAGAGAAGAATTTAGGTCATGCTTTTTACATCTTCAGGTGTTAATGGCCCATCTTTCCACTCCTGGATTCCAGTCCAAGAGTGCAGTTTTTTAGCCCTATAAATAATAAGTAGGGAGGGGAGATCATCTCCCTATACTGACTTGAGTACTGACTTGACCTTCCTTTTTCACAGCATTGCACTGAAATCTAATCCTCATCTGTGTGTCCACTATGACTCCCAAATCCTCACATATTTCCAAGCAGCAGACAAACTAAATCTTCAAGTACCTTGATACAGCATCTAGAGTTCTGAAAGATACATAAAAACCTAAAAATTAAAATAAAGAGAAGGCACCAGGGAATATGAGTCTGTGCTAATACATGTATAATCTCATTATGGAGAGACCCATCTCCATAATTCTTGAGAAGTTGCCAGTAGCACATTAAGCAATAGGATTGCTATCTGGTTTGGATGTTTCAGTCAGTTCTTCACCTGCTTCCTGAGGGTGGAGAACTGCCTTTGGACTAAGGGGTTTTCCTTTTGCTGGAATTCTCTTTCGTATTTATTTTTCATAAATGTTTCATCTGCCCTACGTGTATTCAGGGAGGACAAAGCTGGGCGACATGCCTCTTACATATGGTGTGGAAAGCACTGAGTCTTGGGATGCTCATTATTCCCACAGGAGTCGGCTCCATGGTCTCCAACAGGCTGCACAGAAACATCTGGCTCTCCTACAAGGCCAGAGTTTGTCTGTCAGGCTGTCTGAAGACTACTGCTAGCTGGATGTTCACTGGACATTAGCATCTGTTCAAGAGTATTGAGCAACACCTTGCAACAGCTGGGGTGAAAATGCCAAGTTACAGTCACAGACACTTCAACAGGAGTGCAAAATGTTAAGTACTACAATTGCAATGTGGGGGAAAGGCTAATATTGCTCTAATTCCCGTGGAAAATGCCTGTAATGATCACCTGAAGTTCAGTGCTTTAGCTTCATCACATCATTGGCAAAAATGGATGTTTCTTTTAACAAAGTAACAGCAATTCTCCATGATAAATTACAAGAATCCCAAATGCTGAGTTGAAAGTCCTGCCTACAAACACCTTTTAGTCACAGTACTATGAAACTGAGTAAAGAACACATTAAAGTTATTACAGATAAGAAAAAAACAGTTGGAGAAAAAAAAAATGAACCACTCACAAAATAAATTTGCTTCTCATTGATCACTGGCTTCCAAGGAAAATTTAAGTGTTTACTACTGCAAGAGACATTGCTATTCCATAAACTCACAGACTGGGCTTTTCTCACTGATGCCTATTAATGATCCTCCATTAATGATCCCCCATCATTGATCATCTTTCTTTCTCCATTAACCTCTCTTTCTGTTCACTCTTCCAGTCTGTGAAAAGCCCAATGGACTAATATAGTGTAGAGAATTTTTAAAAGCCCCAAGTCCCTTTTAAAAAACCCCAACACTTTTCCTATCTGAGGAGTAACAACAGAAACTTTTATTTCACCCCAGGACTCACTCACTCCATATGACACCTATAAACAATAAATCAAAGCACCAGCATCACCCTTCTAACCTCCATTGCAACTCATACTGGAGTAATTAAAAAAGCTCTTTTTATTTTTTTTTTAATAAATATGAAATGACAGCCCAAGAATACGATGGACCAGCATAGATGCATTTGGTAAAATTGCAAAATGAAATTTATAAGGCTAATCCAGTTACCAACATTTTAGAAGTTGGGAAACTTTCTGTCCCAGATGGCTTAACAGGTGACTCCTATAAATTACACAGTACATTACAGCAGCATCCACCAGTCTTGTTAGAATAAGAAGTCAGTCAGCATTTCCATTATAAACCCGTATATTTAAAGTTTATTAGATAGCCATAAAAACATTCTCTAAGCTGAGTCTTGGCACACAGTAGATTTTTCACCTTATGAACAAACTTTCTGTGTTACAGAAAGCACAATCACCTGAAACTTACGTTTCAAATTAGATCAAAATTTTCAAAGCAGATTAAAACCAAAACCTCTGAAATTTTTAGAACTCCTCTTGCCCTTCCTGCTTTGTTACTGAGGATATTAAATTTAACAAGGTTTTGCTCCATTATGACCTATGATTTCTTGCTAACTGATCCTGAAGGGAGGTTATTGAATTTGCAACATGATAATTCCTTTCACAACAATGCACCAGAACGTCATAAAGGGAATCCTACACCACATTCTAACAGAAGGAGATCTAAAGCTATGGTGAAAGGAAAAAAAAAAAAAAAGGCAAAAAAGGCAAATACAGATACAGTCTTTGAAAAAAACTTTTAAGTTTGTCTGCAGTCTGATTCTCTGTCGTTAGGAGCAATAATTAAGGTGAAATAATTATAATTAAACAATACTTGAACATTTAAGGTGGAAAGGAAATGGAAATTCTAAACCCCTCCACATTTCATGTATTTCTCATTCTAATCTGCACATACTGACATTTAAACGTGCACACAGCAGACTTAATCCCAAATAGCCCAGCAATAGTAGCACAGGCACAGAAACAGGACTTTGAGGGACATGTGGTGATTGTCCAATATGTAAAGGATTAAAACCACTTCTATTGGTATGCCTGAAAGCAGAAGCAGACAACAGTGTGAATTCTGTGCAATTTAAAGCTTCTTTGCTTAATGCAAGGAGCTCAGTTTGTATAGGTTGTTAGCTCAGACATTGTCCCCACCCTTCAGTTCTGCCTGCCTGTGTTACAGAACTATCTTCACGCTGGAGGTGAACGGGCACCTCGGAGAGCACGGCCCCTGCAGACCCTGGCTCTCACAGACTCACACCAGCCACGTCGTGCATGTTGGGCACAGTGCTGCTACCAGTGCCGTGGGAGAACAGTCAGCATCACACAGCTTTCAGAGGATCTCCTGGATCAGCTGCTGCCTGCTCACATGCCTGCCCTCCTCTTCCAGATGACGCAAGGAGGCAGAACCACAGCCTTGTCTCTGACATTTTTGAGGGCAGTTGACTGACTGCATGACTAACACCTGAAGTTGCCATTGTGGTTCAGTCCTTCAAACACATATTTTCTCTGAATAAACAAAAAATTTCAGCAATTTCTAGAGGACAGTTCACATGCAGACATGCTGGCTCAGGTACCAGTGTTGGCAAGGTCAGGGTTATTTCCACGCTGTCAGTCAGGCTGCACATACCATATTTCTTCCTCCAACCCAAATGCAAATTCAGCTGAAGTCTATGGAGGGCATCTTTCTTTTACTCCTTGACTTCACTGTAATGGAGGAAGGTGTGGAGCAAGGTGTGGAGGTTCAGAGCTTTGCATCTGCTTTGTACTGCTGCAATTCCTTACAGGAGGAAGCTTAGCAGCAATTTGAGCTGGTCAGGCAGTAACAGGCAAGACTCCAGACTGTCCCACTGAACAGGATGCATTAATTTTTTGTAAGAACAAATAGAACAAAATAAAACAAATAAAACATGATAATCTGTTGTAAGAACAAATAAAACAAAATAACAAATAAACAAACCAGAAGTACAGATGAGACATGTCACATTGATAACCTCACTCCCCAGGTTGACAGCAACAAGGCAAGGGAAACTCCTTTAACTTCCTCAGTGCTTTATCAGCTCTCACCTCACCTGTGCTTAGCCACTCTTGTTACTGAGGTTTTGCTCCTCCAAATCACAACATTGCTAATTTACGCTACACACAATTTACTGTGCTTAAGTGCTTTTGGAAGAATGTAAGTGAAACTGGTTTCTGTTTACATTTTGGCTTCATACCTAAGAAATCCCACATCAGTGATGCCTGCTGTTCTTTGCTACAGACTTCATCAAGCCTTTGCTTTGCATTGCCTCACACCCAACATGTGTGAAGTACCCTCCCTCAAAGACTGAACTTATCTCTCTCCATAGCAATATAGGAAAGACAAGAAAGAAAAAGATAGGATAACTATTGACAAAGCACAGACACATCATCCTCACAGTGTTTTTATTTTGGTTACATTCTGGTAAAATCACCATATTCGAGCTATGTTCTGATATGACAAAATTGCTGTCAACAAGTGGTCTGGGAAATGAAGAAGTCAATCCCAACCAAGGGAATATTTCACATTCTACCTGGCCCAGAAGGCTTCCCATAATCTGAAAGATCCACAGACAAAAGAAGCTCTTTCCCATGTGACTCCTAAACTTCTGTTAGCCTTTGCTTTCCTCATGCAAGTACAGAAACAGGAGATGCCACGCAAACTTTACAGTGAGAAGAGTTTTTACAGTCTCTATGGGCAGAACAATGTTTGCTTAATATCTTTCACATTTAGAGAGAACTATATTCCTCTTGAGATTACTCCTCTGCATTGTTTTTATCTAAGGGATGTGAGAAGGGCAATTAAAAGGACATACTTGTCTGCAGCTGCTCCCTAAACCATAGCTACAAGATCTATATGTGTCACCCCTTGATCCACACTATTTTTCATTGCTACTTTTGTTGACACTATCTAGGTAGTGCTAAGTCCTACAGCTCTGCTGATTTCCTGTGGAAGACAAGACATTGCTTTCAACAGGCTAAATGACTGATGGAGTCTGGATTTCATGCTTTGCAGCTTTTTCATGCATGTTTTTCTCTTTCAGCCTTGTAGGGCTGTCTCATTAATGGCATCCCCATTCTTTCCAGCTACCAAATACTTCTGACTACTGAGAGTTTTCTCCTCCCTGTTTCCAGAGGAGGTGGAACAACCTTTTAACTGGCTTTTCATATTAAATTATTTTCTATCTTTTTATTACAGATGGAAAGTGTAATACTCCCACTAGAATAATTCACCTGTAGACACAGTGTATGTGGAAGAGTCCATCTAGCAGACAGCTCATAGTCCCTGTAGCAAGTCTGGGACTTAATGTCCACTATAATGGGGTTTACAAAGACGTCATGAAGGTTATTTTTTGCACTTTTATTACCTTGGAGGTAGCTATTGCTCACTGTACCCCAAAGGTTTTGGCCAAGAAATTGAGAAATTATTAAAGACATGATGTGGTCTTCCATCCTAAGCTTTAAAGGAAAATTTTGCCTTGGGTGATTTTGTATCAGCAAGTGATTCAGCCACAGACCATGTCAGCAGGTCATCAGTGGCCATGAAGACTTCTGAACTTCATCGGGCTTCCTTGTTTTGCAAAATTTAAACAGTGCTGTGTTTCCTGGTTAGAAGGAGCACCACCTTTTATCTTAAAACTATAATAACCTAATAAAACAATGGCAAAAAGAAGTACTGTAACCATAGCTCAATTAGAATAAAAAATCCCCTCTTGTTTCTGAAATGCTATCCACACAAATAGCACCTTGCTAATCAACAAAGCTCAGAAAAGATTCATTAAAGGCCAGATTGTGGCCATCAGACTGCAATGTGATGCATAAGGCAGTTAAAGACAGTAATAAAACTCAAGCCATCTGCTGATATTAAAAAAAAAAAAAAAAAAAAAAAAAAAAAGGGCTTCCAGGACAATATTTTACCACATTTTAAGAAGCCTTAAATCTATAGTTTAGTTGGCTACTTGGTGACAGTGTCTTACTGCATATTTAAGGACTTATTTGCCATTTCCACCTGGAATTCAACAAACTTCTGTTTAGCAACCAGAAATCCCATTTTTGACAAGGAGAGGTACCAAACAGATGTTCAATTTTTCTGAGTGAAATTGGTAATTTCTTCGGTTTCTTGAAATGTATGGGCTAACTTAAAGCACTGGAGCCACTGGAAAATAACAAGAATCATTTTATGATTAAGGCCTTGAATACTTACAGAGGTCTTTGGTCCTTTATGCAGGGACAATGACTATGCAGCAAATTTCAGTATTACTGAGAAATTCAGAGAAAGAATAGTTGCTTGGATTTTTATTTTTACACAAGTGACTAATGTAGAACACAAAGTTCCTCCAAGCTTTGGCAAGAGGTCACAGGTAGAGCCCAAGGCAGGACATCCAGAGCCTGTGACCTACAAGTCATCTCTAATAGCAGGCTCAGCTCCTGGCAAATGCAAATGCCTTAGTTTCACTCCACAAGAGAAACCACCATGCTCCATGCTATCTTCTGCTTGTCCCACAGTACATGCACAGACTGGGGCACTCACCAAACCTCCCCTGAGGCTCAACAACTTGTCATGCCCTTGTCACATGCAGTCTGTCACTTGCCAGGCATCCAGGCTGGTACCCACAGACAGGCACTAGGGCACTGGTGTACTTCTTTGCTTAAATCCATCACTTAAGCCTGTGCTTTCCACTTTATCTACTTGTACACTCTACTTTTATCCAGTTTGACAGAGCAAACCTGTTTAATACTTTAAAATAAATTAAAACTTCAAGTTTTTAATAACTAACAGCAGTGATCACCCTTGGGTTTGGATGTCTTTGTACACATGTGTATAAATATACATATCCATATGGTTGAGTGGATGTAACCAGTTTGACTTCATGTGTATGCTGTGAGCAAATATGTTAAATACAAAATAAACAGAGAAGAACATCTAATTCCCATCCCAAAGAAGAAGCTGAATAAAGTAATTTAAAAGATAGTACAGAACCCAAGGAATTAAACTAATGTTTTTGCAAATATTTCCCTCATTACTCACTTGTTTACTGTGATTCTTAACCTAGTTTTCCACAACTGTGCTTACCCTGTCTGTCCTGTCTGTCCATCAGTTTACCCTAATTGTATTTGGCAGACAGTAGACATCTTAGAGGACGCTCACACATATTTGCTGAAAATCTGAAATGTCTGATGGAAACAGGAGAAGAACTCAGCTGTTGTCTAATCTGTTTGGCAGCAGATAGCCAGTCCACAGCCATATGTTCTCTAGAAAATTAATATGTATGTCTCTGATCATCACACACAGTGTCTTGCTCAACAACAGAAAAAACGTAAGAGAGCTTAGAGTACTGTGGAGGGGCAATAGACCAGAGGCAGAATTGACTCTGCTGTTGCAGAGATAGACTGGCAGTAAGGATAGTGCTCAGGAGGGCAGGAATAGAGTTTAGTGCATTGAGATAAGGCATGCAAGACGCATGACAACAAGCCTAGATTAAGCTGCTAATTCTGCTGCTCAGGGAGTTTTGATCTTTGCACAAAAATACTAAATATTTCCCTCTGATCAGGCTTCCTCCAGTGCTCAGGCTCCTCATCCTCTCACCATGGAAGGCCTCAACTTCCACACCTGCTTCCCCAGGAAAAATTTTGTTTGGGAACTGCCAGAAGTCTAGTGTGCTGCTTGCACCAGGAGAGAGAGCACTTGGCAGCCTCTTGCTCAGCTCAGATATCTCAGACTGTGATATGTCTGGATCACACCAGCTCCTGGGACTAAATCCTCCAAGTCACTCCCACACTTGAGTTCCTTCCATGGCAGTGAAGTGCATCTCCTCCAAGCCCCTGGCCTGCTCCCTCCAAAATATCTCTTCCTTTAATTTGTCTTGGCTTAGGAATGAGTACAAATAAATCCATTGATATCACAACTTAATGCTCAGCATCTTAATGCATCAAATCTTTATATGACTAAACTTAAACTCTCAGAGATACAACGTAAAGCTAGTCAACATCCGTAAATCCAGCAGTTAAAATGAAAATAATGTAGTAGAGAAAGAGATTTAACCACATACAGAATAGCTGAAAGTAATTCATGCTGTCTACCCAACTACCTGCCAGCGAGGTTGTAATTCAGCTGACAGTGTTCTCAACAGATGTTGTCTGACTGTCAAAAAAAATAAAATGTCTGGGTTCATTTCCAATATAGAAATGGAATGGAAATAAATATGAAATATTTTGCCATCTGTTACATTGCTGAGTCACTAGAGAATATTATCCCCAAATGTGCATACTTCTGGATTAATTGGTCTATAGCTGTCTGGCAACTAGAATTCAAAAAAAAAATTCTCCAAGGCACTGATTCTACCCCATTACAGAAGATATATGGAGATGATTGCTGCAAAGAGAAATATTAGCCCAAGCCCTAGAAGAAGAAATACTTGAAGATACTGTGCTGTCTTATTATACATTAATTAATTCACAGACTTTTACAATGAGCCTCCTGAGACTCTGTAAATATTGTGTCTTCAATCAAATCACTTCTTGCCTGGACTTGGTGCACAGCCTGTGCTTGCAGGGATCTCTGTGCGCCTCACAGCAGGGTGGGATTGCATGTGAAGAAAGGAGAAAGAGGGATTTCTCCCCAAGGAGAAAGAGGGATTTCTTGGGGTGAGACTTTGCATTTATGTGCTGTTTGAATGCAAGCCCCTAGTGGGAGCAGCATAAGGCTCCAAGCAGTATGAAGTCTCAAGGAGCCACAGATTATGCCACGATAATTCATCCACTCCAAGTGGCTGTGATGGTACCTAGAGGAGCACTAATCCTCCTCACCTTCCTTGTGTTGTTTTTTTTCCAGGGTGCTAATCATCACTCCTTGTCTCACCTGGACGCACATGCCTGGCACTCTTGGAGGTGCCTTCCAGGGCACAGGATTTCAAATGACAGTTGCAGAGGAAAGTCATGGCAGCCTGGGAGGGCTGGGATGGCCAGGCAGCTCCATCGTGTGTCCTGCCTGCATGAGGCTGGAGGAACCTCCATGATCTCTCTTCTAGTTGATAATACCCACTAAGTGGTGAAGTCTTTTACCTGATGGACATTCTCACGTGGCATGAAAGGATCAGGATCACCCGCTCAAGGGTTGCATCAGCTTCTCAGAGCACAGTAAAACTCCCCAGTCTTTTTCAGGAGATAATGGATAATTTTTCAAAGCAGCTTAGCATGAAAGAAACTGTAACCTCTCAGCTAGAACTCCTCTAGACAAGAGATCAGTCCCCTTGCAACTCACACCATACCAGTCATGAGGTATTTGCCCATATTCTGCTTCATACATGGGGTTCTTTCTCAAGTCAAGCATTAGGCCAAGGTTACATTGTGATACTGAGATGGAAATCAATGGCCTGCACCAAGTCTGTCTCAAACCATGCCCACTATTTACCTATCTGTGCTTCACCCCATTCAAATGAGGATGTCTTTGGCAGAGAATAGCAACCTGATGGCACAGTGGAACTGACTCTTTAGAAGCCCTCTTTTCTACTTCTTAATATTATTTCCACGTGATTTTTTTTTTTTTTTTTATTGCTAATTGTTAAATGACACCCGTCATCCATTGCAGGAAAAGTCAAAGAGAGCAAGTGAGCTGGGACTCTGACTCACACCCAGACAGCCTCTGGGGTGAGGACAGTTACAGCCCAACTTATCCCTGTGAGAGCAATTAACTACCAACCAGGATGTACCAGAAATATGGCACAAGAACACACTCCTCCAAAGCCCTGGGCAGCTTCAGATTACTTTGAAATCAAAGGGAAATGTGAATGCTAAAATCTCTCATCTGAACTCATACTTGTAATTAGATAATGTCTGTAAAGACTCTACACTTACGTAGTCAAAAACCTAAAAACTTACCACTCTTCTCAAATCTAGCAGTGTGAAGGGTGGTTGGGTACTTGAAGGAATTGCAAACCATCCTAGACATTTTTGAAAGTAATGTGACATTTAATATCATAAACCAAAGTTTGAGAACCAGCCTTTTTGCAATGATGACATTTTATGAGCTGTATTTCAATGAAGTGAACTCATTAAAAGAACATGAGTTTGTTGACTGAGGTTTTTCTACTCTAATATTGGTTAACACTGAATAATTTAAAAGGTCCTAACCATTTAGGTTAAAAATGAGGCAGATAAAGGCATCTGTTCAGATACCAGTAAGCTAAAGTACTCGTAGTGATAACAGAGTCTTGAAACCAGGTACTAAAAGCAGAAAATACGAGACAAGAACTTGGCCTATTCTGTTTACTTGAAGCACATGGTTTCACTGAATTGAATAGAAAGAACAGACAAAAGCCAGAAAACAAAAAAGAAGACGTGGTCAAAACCAATCTACACAGGTTACACCAGGAATCAATAACATTAAACAGCAGAAAAAGCAGTATTACACCAAGGGAGAGGGGGTAAGATGGGGTAGAAGAGCAAGTCTTAATGAATAAACTCAGTAAATTGGGCCAACTCCAGAGAAAGTAAAGATAGCTCAGAAAAAATTTCCAAGGTGTTTGTAGAAAAATGCAACAACAAAGAGAAAGAATTTAAAGGAAGTAGAGATGGCAACCTGGGGAGACTGACGGAAAAAGAAGAAGACCCATCAGAAAAGCAAAGGTCTCTAAAGATTGAACAGGAATAATAGTGTAGAGAATAGCCCATATCCACTGAGCTTTTGGAAGAGAAGACTCAGCCAAGTTTAAGTCAATTATTCCATGTGAGCATCATCATCCCAAAATTCATCGTTTGCATGTTTGGTGTGTCTTGGAATTGAATTTGGTATGTCTCTTTCCCTGCGCTGGTCATAAACATGTTATTTAACAGGAAGAACTCCATTTGTCATCAGGCCAGGTTTGCCTTTTGTCACACAACCAATGTTGTAGCTCTCAGGGCCACCTTTCCCTGCATTCTGAAGCAGAAACAGATCATGATTCTCAGTTTCCCCAAGGTGCTCATGACTGCTGTTCTGCATAGTGTCTTCTCACAGGAGGTTTGGTCATTATTACCTCATCCTACTGCAAAGAGAGCTTCTTCAAGGATCTGGTTCTTCCCTCTCTGCCATGAAGTTCCTATCCTCTTTTCCATCTTTGAATTCCATATGGTCATCACCTCTCACAGGATATCCGAGCAGTTTTGGACCATCATGGCTGTCCCCTCTTCCAGCACTTTCCGTCAAGACAAGACTGTGCTTTTTCCCACTCCTCCTGCCCGGCATCAAGTCTTACCCACTTTGCTATCAGGGAAGTATTGATGCTGAGGCAATGAGATAATGCTTGAGCTATGCAAAAAGCTGCAGCTATGCAGAAAGAAGTACTTACTTTGTAACAGGGTATGTGAATGAAGCACTTTTTAGAAATCAGCAAATTTGTCAGAACAAGCTAACTGCAAAAGCTAACTAGTGGCTATTTGAGCAGACAATCTTATAGAGCATGCACAGAAAACAGAGTGAAAAGTCCAAGCACAAGGAAGACTTTTGAGCCTTCACCAAAAACGACCACCAGGAGGCTGACAACCACCTGGTGCAGAAATCACACATCTGCTTCATGGGCTTACATAATCATTAGAAACTGTGTTGGAATATGAAGGGTAGGAAAGTATAATGTGCACATTAAGTAAAAAAGTATAAAATCTAGTGCTGTGTGAAGAATGGATGAGTGAGTTTGTGGTGAAGCTATGCCCTCACTCCCGACGTTGAATAAACAAATACCTGCTCTATATGCCTTCTACTATGGAGTACTGTTTTCTTGCCTAGTTTTTGGGCATCAGTATCTAAAATAGAGTTTAAGGTTTTCTTCCCCTTAAATTGCAGATGTCCAGGGCAGGGTCTCTGTTCCTGGGTAGAAAAAATTTTCTTTTCCTACAACCTAACTTTCAGATAACACCAGGTAAGTAAGGGGTCCTGTGAGCACCTACTCACCTGTGTGTGCACAGATGAATGATCCAGGATTAGTCACTTCACTCTGAGGATATCTCTTAGAGCTGAGTAATTCATTGTATATGTTTTGCAAAGATAAGTGAGTGCTCTGGAGGGTTGGATTGTGGGGGTTTTTTTCTGATAATAATATTGGGAGCTATGATAGCTTTCCTCTCCTTGCCTTTTTTCTTTTCTGAAACTTTTCTTCATGGGACTTCATTTGCCACATGCACGCATGCATGCAGTGCACAGGACAGTCTTAAGTGTTTCTGTTTGTAATACTGGTGATGATTTTCTTCTGTCTTGTAGAAAGGGAAACATCTGAACTCCTTTTCGAACCCCAGTCACAGTAGGTCATTCTCTTTTTATACTCTCCCCAAAGCATTCACTGCAGTCATTGCTGGGTATTTGCCCTGTGGCCCAGTCCAGCATAACTACTCTTATATTCCTGCCTCCTCATATTCAATATTCTGGGAGTGGACACTGCAGCTTTCCAGTGTTTACAGCCTGTGCCTGTGTGCTGTTTCTGCCTGCTAGAAAGGGTCAGCTTGACTCTCACTGGCCTGGATGTGTACAAACCAACAGGATTCATTAGAACAAGAACTTTAAAAAATGCAGTGACCTTTTATTCACTGCAAGAGACAGATACAGCATGATAACAGGTACCCAGCAATGTGCTGGAATTGAAGGTTTTTTCAATTAATCTGGATAGTTCTATGTCTGACCTGATCCGGAGGAGGCAACAGTCCTATTTTCACCAGGCAGTTCCTACCAACATCACTTTCAGTGGTGTTCTCATAATTTTAAACTGGACACTTGAAGAAAAAGAACAGCCCTGAGGTGTCCTTCAGTCACTGATAGGGAATCCATCTTTCCAGTTGTGTTTATCTCCTTTATTAATTCCTGTAGCTTGCATCAAAGACACAGTCTGTCTGTCTCTTTGATACTGGGCCTGTTGGGGAGAAGTTCTTGGCAGACCCCTAAATGTCAGTGCATGTGTCTTCTCAGGCTGGGCAAGGTCAAGTTCATGGTGTTTGGAGGGGTTTTTTTTTTAAATAAAGAATAGAGTAGAACAAAACAGAACCTGAATGTTCAGTTGGCAAATACAGAACAATGAACCAGCGCATAGATTATTACACAATACATGAGATGGCTAAAATAAATATGTACTAAACAGGTAAAATGCTTAAAAATAAAATAAGGGCGGAAGTTACACTTCCTTTTTAGATGTAGTCCCCTAGGAATGTCAGTACTCATGCTAATTTAGAATGCTTACTTAATGCTGGGTATTTTTTCTCTAAGAATAATGAATGTTTCTATAGCTTGAACAAGCAAAGGTGCACTTGGAAATGGGATAAGAGAGAAGACTTAGCTACTAATGCCACAATGAAAGTCTCCCACTCTGATGTGTGTGAATGAAATCTCCACATGCTTGATTTCTAGGATTTTTCTGGCAAATATGTTCAGCATGAAAGAAGGAGAGAAAAAAAGAGAAGAAACCTTTAAGGGAAAAAAGGTAGAGTAGGTCTGTGCAGACTGTTTTACTCTGCTGCTGGTGAAATAATAATTTGTTTGGAAATAGCCCCACAGCTCCCAATAGCTCTGACTGGCTATTACTCCACTGTTTTGGCAAGTTGCTAATGGCTTTGCATTTTCTTTTATTGTCATCAAGAGTGTCTGGAGTTCAATAAGAATTACAGGAATAGCCTCCATGCTTTTCAAACTAGATTTGGGAATATAAGTAGAAGGGATCAGTGATTATAGGCTTTGCTAATTCTGTGGTAGCCCATCACAATCATTGGAAGAGTGAATAAGAAAAACAGCCACTTGGGCAGTTCTGAGAAGTTGTATGTATGTATAATAAACAGTTGTGAAAATGGAACATAATATCACTTTTTTGGTAACTGTTGTATTTAAAAGTCCTATCAAAACCAAAAATAAACTAAAAAGATAGCATTTTCAATATCTATAAACTAAAAGAAAACCTTCTGTTCTATGAAATTAAAATCAAATATTTGCACCCACTCACACACTTTGGTCATAAAGGTCTAACAGTGGCAACATTTACTTATAAGAGCTTATAAGACACAATCCTCTTCCTAAAGGGGAAAGAATGCATGCTGAAAACCCAGAGGACAGCTCAGGGAGCTGCTCACAGAGAAATTAGATACCACATAAAAATATTACATTGACTCAAACATGGGACAGAAGTAGAAAATATGGCCATTGAGGTTTTATTTTTTCTTCTATTACTTCTCAGCATGTAATATGTTTTGAAAGAGTCAGGAATGTACTGAAACATTTAATTCAGATTCTCAGAATTTAAAGTCTTTACATGTAGGAGTCCTGATACCTTCCATGCATTTTTCCTTACCTGTGAGTATTACTTCTAACCAGTTATTGAACTAGACACTCCTACTCCAAATGCATGAAATGCTAATTGAAATGAGGCTGGATCCCAGTGAAGACTACTAGACTATGGAATAATCTCCCAGAGGAGGTGATGTAGAATAAACTGCTTCAGAAATGGAAAAGTAGACCAGACAAGGTACTAAGAAACATAACCATGAAAACAATCCCCTAATACAGAGACATCACCTTACCTATCTTTAAGAGCTGATGTGGTATTCTGCAACTTGTAATCCTTTGCTCTCCCTGGGAAAGCATCTGAAAAGTATTAGACCTGCTGACCTGGTCAGTATGGGCTGACTTACTGACAGGCACAGGTCTTCTACAGATGGTGCAATTCACTTAACTGACCTTTTTACTCTGATCTGAACCTGGCAAAGAAGAGAGTATAGCATAGTAATAAATGAAGAGTTGGTTGGGGACAGAAAAAGGAAACAGGAGCAAGAGCTCATGGCTGTGCAACACTTCTCCTGCCATCAATCTGGCCACCCACCACTGTCCCCTTGCCCCAAAAGCCAGTTTCCACTCCTTGCTTTTGCAGTTTTCAGTGGTTCCACACCCTCCAGTGCTATTACACAGCAGAGGGAAAGGGAACTGAGTGCCCCAAAATTCTAAGAGAAAAATTTCCTAGAGTTACTAGAGGAGAAGACAGTGTTTGCCTTCACTGATGAGCAACACTGGACACATTGCAGGATCGGACCAAAGGGACAAAACGCCTGATGAACTGAATGTGAGCAGATACCAGGGGCTTAAGCTGTGGCTGACTGAATTGAACAAAGGCTGGGAGGTGAGAACATGGCCATTACTACAATAAGTCTACATGTTTTGATCTATACTATAAGGATGAGCATTATCAGGAGTAGCGATCAGGGCACACACATTCCCCTGGCGATTAATCACTGTTTGGAAAGAGCTGAGGGACAGACGGCCTTAGGGCATTAACCCCAAATGGCCATTAATCCCCCAAAATGCCATGTACTCATGCTTTTGTCACTATTAAAAGGTTAAAAAAAAAACTTTGAAAGGGAAAGGGACAGTCTGAAAGCCAGTATTTTCTTCTTCTTTCCTGTGGGGCAGTTCTGATGTGTGCAACAAGCCAAATCAATCAAATATTGAAGTATTGAATTTTCCCTTTTCCTCCTCTCTCTTAAGAATAAAAGTAAATACAGAAATTTCAACTATAAGAAACTGAGGAGAAGAGATGGATTGATATACTGCTGGGCTTTAAGCTGGTGTATTTTATCCATTAAAAGGCCACCTCGATCTGACCACTGTGATCAGTTTGTGAGATTCAAAATAGAAAAAATGATCCGCGTACTAGGTGCAACTGACTCCCAAGATATCTGTATACACATAAAGTGAAATAATTAGACCTTGAATGAAAAATCTTGACAGTACAAAGAAAGACCATGATCTAATATCAGAACAAAGTTAACAGATGTCATTAAGTGAGACGATTAGCCGATGACGGAAGGTCGCACCCAGTTTACTTTTCACAGTTGACAGATCAAAGTTATTCCTTCAGTTTGAGCAAAGACTAAATACAGTTACCCTAGGAAAATCCTTTCACATAACATTAAGTCTCTCTCTGTCTTGTGTTTCTTAGACATGAATTGTCAGGAAAAATAGTAGCGAAAGAGTACAGAGCAAGGGCAACCATCTCACGTCGTAGTGAATGGAAATTCTCTTAGTAGTAGGTAAAAATAAATGTGTAATTGTATCCAGTGGCCTTTACACTCATGTGAATCACATGCCTGAGATATTATACACCTGACTCTAGCAGGAGTTCTGCAGCTGTGAATTGGGAGAAGCCATTAAGTCACATCCTGAGACAGATCCAGCCCTCAAGGTCCCCTCTGATGCCAATTCTCATTGTCCACCCTCACCCACATTCCCCTCTCTGCCCCAACCCCTGCCTCGCTGTCACTCTAACCCCATTATCCAGAGCTTGGGCACAAGGCCAGGAAGGACCATCCCCACTGCAAGTGGCTGTGGGCTGGGTGCCACTGGGCACTGGCAGGGAAACAAGGTGACAGGAGGCACAGGGAGGAGCATAGCCGCCTTTCCTCTTGTCAAGCCCCAGCCTGGTGCCCAGAGACCACCCTGTACTCGAGTAGTCTCAACAGGTCCCCTCCAGTCAGTCTCCACCAGTGTCAGGAGAGCAGCGCAGCATCACCACCAGCGCTGGGGACACACCACTGCTCGGCCAGGCATCACCCCCCTCGTGCCCAGGGGGGCACCCAGCACGGCTGATGCCTGCTGCAAATAGCGACTCGGGTTGTCATAATTCCCTTTTTAGCATTAGATTTTTACATAGTATCTGTCCAAGTTTCGGATAGCTGCTGTTAGTGTTGGGTTTTGCTCCTGTTTTTTCTTGTTTGTTCTCCAGAACTGGCAGAAAAGGCAATATTTAAAACTCAGATTTTAAAGCTGACCTACTTCATACCTTTTCTGTTACAAAGTGTGATTAATTTTACATTGGCTTTCACTTAGAGACAGACTGAATTTTTGCACATGCAGTCTTGAAATCTAGAGTGAAAAAACACACAGGAAATATCCTCACCTTCAGTAAATTCATTTTAGTACAGCTGTGCATCCAATATGTGTGAATTTACTGAATAACACCATCTTGTAAGATGCAATATGGTATAATATTTATTTTCTTTTGTCCATTCAGTCTACAGGCTTGATTGGGTTGGTTTAAAAACTATGAGCCCTTATCTCAATGCTACCCATTTTTACAAGCTTTCAATAATGCACGTGCCCCCATCTAAAGAAAAAGGAAACACCAGCCTCCAAATAAGTCACAGAACAGGTATTAAAAACATGCTCATGCAATAACAAATAAAGGGAAAAATAACACATTTATACTGCAATAAATATATTCATAAACTCAGTGTGGTAGAGTTTCAATAGGCTGCAATTCAAATATTCTACAAAACCCAATGTCAGCTAAAGTTACCATTTGAATGCAGAGAGACTAGCATTAAAGAATGTTTTAAAATGCAGAAAGATTATGCTGGCCACTGCCCTGTGCAAACTGGAGGATTTGTTGCCTGCCAAACCTGCTGCAGGATGAGAATCAAGACATTCAGACCCTGACAGGGAAGAATGATTGCTTCATTGTGTGAAGGTATTTCTGTTACACGAAGCACACCAGCAGGGTTCTTCATCAGAGAAGCGCACAGTGGATTATAAAATGTCTTAACTCTGTGGTCCTCAGGAATTTCAGCAGTTATCAAAGTAAGAGGACCAAAGAAAGTGGTGCCTAACAAAGAAAAAAAAGGAAGGATTTAACCTTTGTCCTGAGGGTGATAAAATAGCATCACATGGCTGAAAATCAGTCTAACTTCAGCCATGTGATGCAGTTGACACAGTCACTTTTGTGAAGGTTACAGGATGGCATCAGTAGTTGAAAGGTCATATTTGAAAGACTTTCTAAATACACCATCAAAATACTGGCTGGAAGACTCTGTGAGGCCTTATTATGCAGCTACAAGTCAGAACATATTTGTTCCTTTTTGCACTGAAAGCCCTAGTAACACACCCAAGAGCAGCAGGCAGACCACAAGAACTGTAGCACACAACTGAGCTATAGCACACAATTGAGACATTTGGTTGTGGTACAGGTAATGTACCAAATCTTACCTCTCACTGCACAGAGCCCATCTCCACCTGTCTCAGCACTTTTGCCATATGCCAGTTACAGCAGCATAGGTGGAATTACTTGTGGACTTAATTGACAGGAGACAATTTCTAGAGGCATCACTGAAGACATGGACCAAATTCTCTGCACTGTCTTGGTGTTGGTGTTGTTGGGAGAGCATAAAAATGTGTGTGTTTCAATCTTCTTTCAAGGGAATGCATTCCTCAAAGCAGCAGGAGCTCTGTCACCACTGTGCGTTCAAACAGACCAACTTTACTTGTGCAGTAGGTAATTGCTCTTTATTTCCTCTTCTCAGGACTGTTCTGCTCTTATCTTCCATGATCCAGTCCACCATGACCTGTCCTTCTCCCAGTGGTTTCATGACTAAGCCTTCTTGTAGTTCTTCCCCTACCCAACTAGCCAATCCATCCATGTCTGTCTTGGCAAATCCTGCTCCTCGCCACTCAGTCATGAGTGCTAATGAAGGTTATCTCCTACACCTTCTCTTGTAGCAATCTCATCTACTTGTAAACATGTGCTTTTTTCCTGATAATTCTCTCTCCTGACTTTTTATCTCCCCCTGTATAACTCCCTAAATTACTCTGACTCAGACAATTGGCCTGCTTAGCTTTCTGCTGGGATCCATGTGATCAGAACTCATTTCCTAATGAGAAGAAGTTTCTGAAGTTTTCCTGCTCTCCCATCATCACTGGCAACACCAAGAGGTTTTTCACAATCTACCCCACACTTCTAGAGACACCAGCTCTTAAGAAATACATGATTCAGCTGTCTTTCACGTCTTACAGATAAATAGTGAGCTTCTTTTTAAACTCACATTTATCACAGGAACTTGGACAAATCCAAAAATTTTCTCCATGGTTTTGTGATCATATTCCTGCATGCTGACTCACATAGCATCAGATGAGAGCTCAAGATTCAAGAGCATAAAACTGCCATAAGTATCTTTAAAGGGGCACAACACAAATTTCTCACACACTTTTTAGAGTATTTCCCCAAGTATTTTTAAAGGGGAGCAGGCAGACATCCTGAGCTAAACAGCCTTAAGCAAACATTTTTCAAATGAGTACGCTGCCAGTCTGGGAGCAGTACTGAACTTCTGCATTCCTCTTAACCCAGAGTAACCTTCTTGAAAGCAGATGAGTGATTCCAGTGAAACTTTTCCCAACTTGCCCATACAAGAAAGAAGACTGCAAGATAGATCCAGATCAATTCATTCTGCAGAACACCTTGAAAAAGCCCAGATGCATACAGAGGCTAGGAACTCCCCCACTGTGCTTTGAAATTATCCTTTTGTTCCCCAGAAATCTCAGATCTAATCAGTCAGCTCATGAAGAATGAAAGAAGCCAAATTTACGGTCAGCCTTCTTCTGCCTATTTAAAAAAGAGGTACAAAGCTGTGGGAGCAGTACAACCTTCCTGTGCCTGTGACCAGACCTGGGAAAGGATCCCATGTGCAACTATGAGTGTAGCTCATTGCTTTGCCCCAAGGCAGCTCCAAGGTGGCTACTAAGTAATTCCAGCAATGACAGGCAGCCCCTGATTCCTTTTCAGATGATTTTACAGACACACTGCTGGCTGGGAAGCTATTAAACCACAGGCCACCCAGGCCTTGCTGGATAGTAACCACTGTCTGTCACCGCCGGCTCATCTCTTCATCCTGGATGGTTTAGATTTTAGCTGTGCATCAGGCCCCACACCCCTGCTCAGGGCATGGCACTCGGTGCCTGCTTCCCAGCTGGCTGCAGCTCTCACCACCACAGCACACCTGTCAGGCTTTCCCTACCTCAGCCATCCAGTTCAGCTCTGAGGCATAAAATATCCCTTCAGTCTATTTATCAAGGACGTACTTCACAAAGGGCTCAACATTCTTCCCATCACAAGATTTTAGAACAGGAGGCTAACCCCAAATCGTTTCCAAACAAACATTCCCTTTCCCCTATTTTACTGCCAAGTCTGTTGCTTTCTGATGAAATTTTTAGGAGGAGAAATGTGCAGTGCATCCCAGAACACATCTCTGTGCTCAAAAGAAAGAGAGGGAGCTATTAAGCAGAGTAGTGAATTAAAACTAATAAACACATCATTGTACCCAACATTTATGGAAAGGCTTCCTGTTGGAGGGAAAAATCTGTGGCCAGTTCAAAATATATTCTTCTTTTTTTAAAGAAAAATTATACTCTCATGTATCAAAAGTCACTTTTTATAGCCAGGTTCTAAGTTTCTGAAACCTAAGATGTATTACGGGAACTTATAATATTAACTATATTTAGTGGGTGTTTTATTGTCCATACAAGCCATGCTATTAAAGAAAATATTTCTTTCCTAAGCTATATATATATATATATGTGAGTGTGTGTATGCACATGTGCATGTATGCATGTGTCTGCTCTTGAAGAATTTCACTGGTCACCAAAAGAGCTTTGTGTTTCGTTTTAAATGAATATAAATGCTCAGAAGATATTACACTAGATGCAAAAGAAAGAAGAAATGGACAAAGCACTTGTGACTGCAAGCAGCCAGAACAGTTTGCAATCTGCGTACTAGCAAGAATTGGTCATATACCTTATAATATGTTGTTGCTAGTTTTTGACCACACACCAGGAGAATGTTTCAAAGGTCTGTGTCTCTTCAGACTTCTAACTTGAGAATAGTTAGGAGTTGTTTCCATACAAAAAAAGCAAGCATTTTAAATGAGAGGGGGAAAAGCACAAGAATAAAAGTAATGTTTCTGCTTGAGCACGTATTTCCCTCTGTAGCAGTCTATATGGAACAAAATAAAAGCCTGGGTCTGCAGGCACTAGAGGGTTGGGAAATGCTAAAAGTGCAGTCTGCAGAAAGTGGAGATGACATCTGTCCAGCAATATCACACATGAGAAGGTGAAAGGGGTATGTCCAGCCACATCCTCCAACACAGACACTGAAATGTTTATTCAAAATTCCTAGTTGAAATACTGGGAAGTGATCTCTGCTTTCCTTTTTTTCCTCTTTTACCGGTAACCTGGGAGGTTAGCTATGCAAAGGTACCTCTCACAGCCATCTCAGACTTGTTCAATGGCAGCATGAAGGGAACATGGAAGGAAGCTGCTTGCTACAGTGGTCACCATGGATATATCCACTTACCGTGCACTCAGACCCAGCTGCTGGCAGGAAATGTTTGCCAATAATTACTGCCTTCAGCCTGTTGTCTTCCTAGCACAGAGAGAGGCCTTAAAAGTTGAAAACTGTAGATTTGGCATCACCCTCAATCTCAAAAGAGAATAAAAATCTTGATGGTCTTTTGCTTTATTTTTCTTTTTCTGAGCTTGAAATTTAGTTGTTATCTCTTTAAAAGAAGGAGAAGAGTTGCAAGCCATATCTCTTGTATACTTTCCTACTTTGTGTAAACCCTCATGTTGTCTTATCTTACCAGGGGATCTGTTGCACAACCACCACTCACAAAAGAAATCACAAGGTCATGAAAATCTTATGATCTGTCTGTGGTGACATTTCAATCAGCAACAATCAGTGCGATCACGCCGACCTGATTTCTCACCCAGCAACAATGAAAGTCTCTTCAGTGCGATCACGCCGACCTGATTTCTCACAGAGGTTTCATCAAAGCTCTGCTGTGAAAGGACAGAAAAATACACCTGATAGTGCCACCACCATAGAGACCAACTCAAGTCGATCTGGTGAGCCCTCCTCATATGCTCAGCCAGCCACAAAACCCAGTGTCTTCCAGGTTGAGCCATGTAAGAGGAGAAGCTGGTGCTGGTGCTGGGCTTAGTGAGTTCTGTACATCAGGGAATGGGCTGTTTAGCAGAGGATGGTCAGGGTGCACCAGAGAGACAGCTTTCCTTATGGGTCTTCTTTTACTCACCTGCTCATCCTGGAAGTCCTCTCTCTTCTGCCATTGCCAGTTCAGGTGCAGGTGAGACTGTGTTTCTCCCCTCTTATGACACTGTTTCTTACCTGTCCACACATAGGTGTGCACCCAAATTGCCGGCTGCAGCTCTTCTGCAGTGGCCATTCAAACTGCTCAGCCTTGTAGCTGCCTTTGTCCTGGAAAACAAACAAACAAAAAACATCTGTTCTGCAGCTATCAGAAATGGAAGGCCAAAGTTAAATCTGTCTTTCATAACAAGACTAAATCCAATTTATTGCTGAATTTATTGTGAAACTGAACATATATTATGGCTTAGAAGGAACATCAGCCATACCTCAGACAGAACAGTCCTTGAATATAAAGGTAAATCTCCTGAGGGTGAGGTGGGCAAGCAGAGCTGGGTTTATTACTCAAATTTTTTGAGCTTGCAATGATGAGCTAGAAATCTCGTGAAAACATGATTTATTTCAAGATTTCTGATACTTCCTGCTTCTGCTGAGGCTGGAAGTACCACAAGAACTACATTTCTGTGGTATCTTGGTATTTCCATTTGTGGCCCCAGCTGGAACTAAGAAGGGAAGAGGCACACACACTGGGAAATAGTGGGGTTTTGGTCATCTGCCTTTTTTTTAGAATCACAGGAAAGGTTTTTTCTAAGTCCACTTTGAGGCAACATATTTGGGGAGGTATTCTCATTCTAGCAGATGGTACATAAAATTATTACTTTTCAGTTACATAAAATTTGCACTTTAGGTTGGAATTTTATGAAAAATGCCTCTCTGGCTTACTGGTTTATATGAACTCACATAGTTCTGCAACATAAGAATTTCACTATGTCAGTCATGCATAATAACAATATAACAATCTAAAATAATAATGTAATAAATCCACTCACTAGTCATCATGGGCCAAACTCTGGCAAACCTTTGTAAAAATGTGCTGCAAACACATGTTCAAAAAGTCTCTTAGCTCAGTCCCACTGGCCTCAAGCCAAGAAGTTATCTAACAGCAAATCACCAGACAAGTGTCACCAGAAATATCTCATAGCTAAACAGCTCTGCTGTGAGCATAAGTTATTCCATTTCAGATGTAGAAAGATTTAATTGGGTTCTATGCAATTAACAAACCTCAATTATGAGTAATTTGTTAGTCATGCTTACTTTTGGCTAAGCCTTGCTTTTTTCCTTCTCTCAGCCCTCCGTCTTGAAACACCTGCAAGTAGATGCATGGAGGTGGGACAGTGGTTCTGGCCAGAACTCTGATAAAATGTCTCATTGGTACAGATTGTAATTGTTTCTATGAAAACAGCTGCCCTCCTTAGAGAATGTGTCCATGGGCAAAGCTGTGTTCACTTCTAACAAAGGCCTGAGGAGATGCACTGACAAAAATTACCTGCTAGAAACAGTGAAATCAGTGGCTCTCCAACCCAGCCCGATGCTGCTTCCCATCTTGCTAACCTGGTCAACCCTGCATCCGTGCTGGGCAGGTCTCAGTCACCTCTGGTGAAGAAATGGTCTGGTCTGCCTCTCATTTGGGCATAATAAGAGCTGGGGCAACAGTCCAAGGCAGGGTAGATGCTTTTGAATCACCTGGTGGAATACACCTCCATGCTATGCTAAATACCCTGCTTCCACTGGGAGTATAACTTGTGCTTTCCCTCCAGCTCTCCTATTACATGGTGCATATCTTGAGCCATCATTTACCTCCTGAAATTTTAACTATATCAGCTTTCTAAATAGAGGCCTGTCTCATATTACTGCTCATCAAAAGTCTTTGGAATCAACAGAGGATGAATTTTATTCATCTGCTTCAATTTATATATGAAGATAATTGCAAAAAAAAAAAAAAACAAACTAGAAACAAAGCAATTTTGACTGTGAAGAAAGAATTCTGAGACTGAATTCCAGGGTTTACTGGAGAAAAGGTCTTACAGATGCTGATTGTGCTCATGATGGGACAAAGAACAGCAGTTCCTCCCAACTTGAACTCAGATTGTTCATTCTCCACAGTCAGCTGTCCTGGAGTCTATGTAAACTTGTGCTCCTCTGCACTGCTGTTCTGCAAAGTGGTGCTCTTTGAATGGAAGGGAATTTTACTCCAACTTCAGTAAAGCAGGGTTCAGAGACCTCAAGCAAATGGGAAAAATGTTAGTCCAGAGATGGAAGCCGTATAGCATGACCAGAGGTAATCCTCTTTAGCAGAGGCTTAGAGGGAGGCTAACACAGCAATATTATTTTCAGGCCCACACTTAAGATGACTGCAAATATTTGTGTTGATGAGCAATAACTTGGGTGCAAATAACTTTGCTCAGCTCTCCTCTGCTCAGCATGGCTGGACAGCCAGTGTGCCATTACAGTCTGCAGCCTCACACCCTAGCTGAGGGCGCTTGTTGGAAGGAAGCAGTACCAGTTCTGATGGTGCAAAACGTAACCAAGGGAATGCAAAACTGACATCTAAAATGTAGGAGAGAAAAGAGAAATCCGTGGTTGGACTTCTCTGAGCTTCTCTGCAAGTGACTGTTTTATTCTGCTGAACTATCCTTTGAGACACATTTGATGAAGTTGCCTACAGATTTGTACATCTGCTCCAGCTTCTTTTACTCTCTCAGATCTCTTCAATCACCTCTTGACTACATGCTCCTTATGCCAGTTAACATCTCTCCCTTTATGTCCAGCAGGTACACAGGACACTGTGTCTTCACTACTAAAGGCAACAGGCTCTGTCATAGATCAAAATTTCATTTATTTCAAACTCTTCCGTCTGAGGCAAATATCATGGAAGTCTAAAGGCCTTTTTGCTCTAGGACATAACAAAGAGAAACAGGTTACCTGTACCTTGAAGGCCAAAACCTTTACACAAAAATAAATTTTACCTTTAATGGAAAAACATCTGAATATTTTGTTCCTGATAGACCAGTTATTTCAAATCAAAAAAGAAGTCTGTCACAAAAATTCACAGTTACCAAAAACTATCAGAAATATTTAATACTCTTATGAACATAACCAGAGAGTAATTAAGCTTTGGAAAAGAAATCTCTGCAACAACAGTGGTTATGTGCTATGTCCTCATTTGCTGGGGTGAAAACTAAAATCTAACAAGAGAACTTGCAGATTTAACATAAAATAACAGCCAGGGAATATAAATAAAATGTAATATAGCAAATGGGGAATAATTATTTTGTGGATTTATGACACCTGTTTCCCTGTTCCATATTCAGAACTGCTAAGGGAAAAGAAAAAGGTACTCACAGAGGTGAAAAGTATTCATAATTCTTTGTTCTTATTATTTTTCAATTAATTTCTAAATATATGCTTACCACACAGCTCTTTAGGAAGGAAAAAACGTCTGAGCTATAAATAATTTTTCCTCTTCTGGGATTTACTTTAACCTGCAAATTTTTTTCTGTTGTCAGAAATAAGAAGACACAGAAAATATACAGGTTTAGATTAGATTTAATCTAGGATCTTGCTTTTAATTAGATTTTTAAAAAAACCTGATAGTGGTCTTGCAAAAAAAAAAAAATGGCACCAGAAGGCCAAGGCCCTTCTGGATAATTTAGACCAGTTCCTACACAAGGACACCAAGAATGGCTTCTTCAAATACATCAGTAACAAAAGAAAAGCAAAGGACAATGTGGGACCATTATTAAATGGGGCAGGGACACTGGAAACAGAGGATGCAGAGAAAGCAGAGGTACCAAAAACCTTCTTTGCATCAAAGACAAGACCAGCCCTCAGGGATCTCTGACCCAGGAGACCAGAAGAAAGGGATGCTGGAAGGAAGACCTTTCCTTGGTCATGACCTGCTGGAAACAGCTCTGCAGAGAATAGAAGAAAGAATGGCAAAGGTATCCTGTAGTACATTTGGAAGACAATTGCCAGCAGGTCCAGGGAGGTGATCTTGCCCTCTGCTCAGCCCAAGTGAGGTCACATCTGGAGTGCTGTGTCCAGTTCTGGGCTCCTTAGGACAAGACAAACATTGAGCTGCTGGAGTGGGTCCAGCAGAGGGCTGCAAAGATCATGAGGGGACTGGAGCATCTCTCATACAAGGAAAGGCTGAGGGAGCTGGGCCTGTTCAGAGATGACTGAGAGGGGACCTCATCAATTTCTGTAAGTATCTGAAGGGACGGTGTCAAGAGGATGGACCAGGCTCTTCACAGTGGTGCCACAAGCAATAGAACAAGAGGCAATGGGCAGAAACTGTCCACCTGAAGTCCCACCTGAACATGAGGAAGAGCTTCTTTACTGTGCAAGTGACCAAGCACTGGAACAGATTTCCCAGAGAGTCTGGGAAGACTCCCTCACTGGAAATATTCAAGAACAGTCTGGACACAATCCTGTGCCGTGTGCTCTGGGATGACCCTGATAGAACAGGGATCTTGGATCGATGACCCACTGTGGTCTGTTCCAACCTGGTGTATTCTGTGAAATCTATGAGTTTGTGATTTTGTGATTCTCTCCCTCAAGTACATTCACTTATATACACAGGCTTCTATACCAATTACCATAAACACGCAGAAGGGACTAACAGCTTCTGCCTTATTGTCTCTTCCACCCAACTTCCCTCTGACTGGTTTCTAAGTACAGTGTCTCATATCACAGCAAGTCAAATACTGTTACAATCACTCCACCTCCACCACCGGGGGTTACTCTGGTACCAGCAGCTTGCACACTTAGCACTATTACAGTTAGTGATGGGTGAGCTGCCGGGCAGCAGCGATAAACCCCTGAGACCTTTCCCTGCCTCCCAAGGAATGCAGCAGGGTCATGGCTTGAGTGGCCTCAGATATTACAGACAGGCACCCTGGAAAGGCTTATCAATAAATAAAGCCATGACTTTAGGTGCTTAATTAAACCCGAGGGACAAAATCCTCCCTCCACTAACAAGCAAGGAAGAGGGATAACTGCTATGTTTGTGAATGCAGGAAAAATGTCATACTTATAAAGAGGTCTGTGGAATTCACACTAGGCTAGTAATTTTTTCAATGTTTTTAAGTGGCAGTGCTGGTTCTTTAATGCATGATGAAGTTCTTGCAAAAGCAAACACGTTTTCAGAACAGATGCCAGGGGATGAGTAGACAGTAGGACATAAGGGCTCTAGACTCCATTTGCTGCCCAAATGCTTGCCCCTGAACTCCCAGTAGTCAAGTAACTTTGTGAATTACTTTAACCTTTGCTTCCCAGAAAACACACTTTACTTTGATCTTTGAACCATGATCAATAGAAGGTGCAGAATGGCAGGGAAGAATTTTTCGACTCAGGGGGAAACAATGTAGTTCAAAATGCTCAAATAGCCCTAAAAAGCTCCCAGTAGAATGTGTCCGGAAATTGCAGACCAGTTATTTGCTTCTTCCTGATGGTTTAAAATAGTATCAGAAATTCAGCTTCCCATCTTCATTCTGTGGGATAAGAGCAAGACCTGTATATGTCAAGGACATTTCCTTGTAGCAGCAGAATTTGCTTGAACCCAGACTGAACTTGATCCCCTGTCCTACAGCTACAATAAAGTGGATGCAGGTGCCATATGACTACACTGTCTATCACATTATTCCAGAAGTTCCTACACATAAATAATGAACATTTAACAAACAGCTACATCAGCTGAGCAGCTTCCAAGATGCATTGGTCTACCACAGGAAAAACGTACTTTTTGCAGCAGAAATAGCAGCATTTCACAGTCACTCAGGGAGGCTGTTTCCAAGAATAAGAGCCACAGGCATGTGTACAAATTAACTGGTAATAAACATTCTGACTTTGGCTACAGTCACTGGGCCAAATTCTGTTTGACACTGTATCTGAGCCATCTTCAGAGTGGTTTGCTGCAATCCTGAAAATCACTCCCTAGATCCACAGGTGCATTAAGCTGCTGTTGTTTATTCTATTCTAATGTCAAATGCACACTGTAGTGGCTTACATAACTAGTTCACTTATTTTTCTCCATTAGACCAGGTTTGCCATACTCCTTGCTTAACCATGTTGAACACCTCTCAGGTTTGCATCCAGTGAAGGTCACTCAAAGATGCTACAGCTCCTTATCTGTTTGTCAGTCTGAGGTTGAGCCCAGTGCTCATCATCTCACCCCTGCACAGCAGCCAGAGGAGCTCAAAGACACTTTTACTGTCCAGGAAGAGAAGAGAAGACAGCACTGGGTGGTGTCCTCTAAGAACACATTCAAAAACATCATCACATTTACAAAAAATAGTTCTTGTAGTGCCACACTGAGATTCAAGACCTTGCTGCAGGCTTGGACATCTGCTGCCTACATCACTGCTCCCTATCTAATCCTCCAGGCAGGTATGCAGGAAGCAGACAACTCCAGTATTTACTGACAATCAAGCAACAGAGAGGTGAAAGGAAATATTTTGGCTCCAAATGAACCCTTGTGATGGACAGCAGAATATACTGAAGGATCAAGAATATGAATTGCATCCATGACCCAAATGAACACACTTGCTTTTTTTTTTCTGTAACCCAGTGGTGGGCACTCTTCTCAAGCATCTTGCTAGTAAATACAAACTCAAACACATCTGTAGCATTTGTATGTGCACAAGCCAGACCCATCAGTGAGGCTCATGCCATACCAATTCTCAAAGTGTTGACATGATGTGAGAAGGACCCAGCAGCAAAGGGGAGAAAGAGAGCAGCAAAACCAAGAGTTTAATACACCAGTGCTGCGTAGGGGTGGGATGGGTGGCACAGAACCAGGTTTTGCTCTGCTTCTCACTAAAATACTGGTGGCAGGATGGATGGTGAAGCTAAGGCCGGTATTAAAGCAGTTAAGAAATTGTCCTCACAGCCTGCAATTCACCTTTCAGCTTCTACACGATGAACACAACGGCAGCGTTTGCTAGATGAGTATCTCATAGCAATTGCCAGCTTTATCAGCCCACGTCCTTCAAGGGATAAGAAATTTAGCATCTGCTGACCTAAAATACCTGCTGAAGTTTAAGCTGACATTGTTCCCTCCTGTTTGCCCAGACTGTAAGCATGCACAGCAGAGCTGTGCCAAGTCCAGCTCAGCCAAGTGGCATTATCTCTGCTCCTTACTAGGGTGGTGTCCACGTCTTACGCCACACTAAACCATAACAGGGTACATTTTGTGTTGACAAAGCAGATATTTGAAAGATTTTACAATGTATTGTATTTGGATACTTTTAGGTACAATTAGGGAATGATAGTAAATCATTAGCAATATTTTTGTAGTAAGCCAAACAATTAATGATAGCTGAAAAGTGGTTAGAATATGTCAGGACATCATTTTTATTCATAGTCCAGAGGTAGAGCAAAGCAATTATCTTTCCTGTACTGCAATCAGTCTTACATTTTAATTTAAATCATATGTAATAACTACATACCTTCTCACAAAAAATTTCTCACAAAATTCGTGTGAAACCAGCAATCTGCCTTTGTATAACTGGATTCCACCAGAATATCCTATCAGTATTTGGTTCTTTCAGGGCACAGTGGAAGGCAGCTCTCTCCATTCTAACCTGATGTAAACAATAGTCCAGCTCCACAGCAAAGTTGACCCAGATGACTGCCAGCAGTCCCTTCCAGAAAACAGTTCTGTGATTCAGAAATTAACAACAGATAGCCCTTATTTGGCTTTAGGTTGTGTGCCTTCTGATGAATTCCTTTATGCTGTTGTTCAATTGCTTACAGTTGCTTATGAATCAACAAAAAGTTTTCTTAAAGTCAGTACAAACACATGGCCATTTCTGGCAATGTATTACAACATTTTTTCAGAGCTATATGAAGGCTATCTTTGATACCAAAAATATTAAATGAATCATATAAAATATATCAGTATAGATATTCAAAAAATATCAATTCACAAGAATATTCAGTGGTGTGGTACAGAACATCCTGTTCTTCCCAAATCAAATTCTGAGTTTCAATAACAGATGCCCCCACCTCTACTGGCTTTAATTTTAAAATGCCTTACACCTGTGAATTTCTAGTACTGTAGTTCTTATTGCCTCTTTCGTTGTTATTGTTCTTGTTATATACTCTATAGGAAACATTTTAAAGTGTTGGTTTTTTTCAGACTGTGAAGTATGTGAGAACAGCCCTCCACCATGGGACAGTAATCCTTGCTGCATTCAGTTCATTGTAGTGTGCTAATAATATGGCAATTTATACCAATGGGAAAAATGGGCAGCTCACTTAAAGCATTATTCCTATAAGAAATGAGCATGGGAGCTTGTCTGCAAGCAGCAGATTCAGAAAGATACGGCACAGATCTGTAAGTAACATGTTCAATATCTCAGCCTGCTGCTGAGAAGCAGATGCATGTTCTATTTATTTTATTTTTTTAATCCAACCACCCATCATATAATCTCATTGCTTTTTACTTCAGGAAATCAAGTTCCCTGTTTCACAAGGTCCTGGAAGACATTTTTCTCGGATCAGCCTGACAACATCATCCACACGCCAGGGCAAAATGTCATTAAGGACCAAACATGAGTTCCCAGCATAACATTTTCCACTCTCTTTCCCAAAGCAGTAGTTCTTTCAAACATGCTCTCATGGCCATAAAAGGTATCTTTGTGAATGAGATAGGAGCTACTAAGCTACTAAGACTATTCTACTTTCCAATCCTCAAAAACATTGCTTCACTTTGGACATTTCTAGACCACTTCTGTTTCTGTTTTTTATGCAAGGTCTGAGATGATGCTTCACTAAAACACTGTACAGCTTGTGACTGCTGGGGCCCTAGAAAGTGAATACACAAGCAAACCATAAACATTAAATATTACACCCATAATGTAGTATTAGTTGTTCATGAAGCTGAAAGTGAATCTCTGAAGTTCTTGTACTTTCTGGCTCTTATACTTCCAAGTATTTTCAGATGAGACTGTTCTACTAACTGGTTTCATTAGACAGTTTTAAGCTATGTGCAGTTCTGTGCTGTTATGTTTTAAAACTTCACACATTCCTTGGTTCAAAAAGTAATGCGTACTCTACTGTTTCCTGCTTTTAACCCTTTTCCCTCTTGTCTTTACTGTGTTTATCTTATATGTAGAAATAAACAGAGATTCTTCCTTCTGTGCCCTATGACTGCAGCAAAAAAAAGGCACTACATCCCAGCTGAGACCAAAGACTCCTCTGCCAGCCATCTTTCCTTGTAGAAGTTGACATGCCAGAAAGTTTGAAGGTACAGCCAAATAGAAAAGGTCTGGTTTGGCTGGCATAACTAGAAAGCATGCCAAGCCATTGAGGTGACTGTACACATATAGAAAAATAAATACATAAAATGATATATAGGGTCACTTTGACCACTGCAAAAGCATGCCAAAATATTGTCACTGTCTTGGCTCTGCTGTTTTAATGGGTTTTGCAGCCCAGCCAAAACCAGGCCGTCCATTAGCAGCTGCATTCACTTGCTCTTCTCTGCGCAGGCAGAGCAAGAGAGCCATTCAAACCCCAGGTGCTCAGTGTAGCAAACTCTTGTTTGTAAAGAACAGGGGTTCTGGTTTGAATCCCTCTGCTTACACTTTCTGGTTTTCTCATTTTTAAGATAGTAATGAACCCCCTGATGCCTGGAAGACTCAGAAAGGGGTGCAGTTAGGAATGTCAGGAGGTCAGCTGTGTCCTAGCACTTTCCTTTCAGTACCTCCATACGACAGTATTTTCCTGCAAGAAATCTTCACTCCAGTTACTTGTTCCTACTGGTTTAAAGGCCCCGTGCAGATGTTTGAATTTGTTTTCCCTGCTTCCCTCACACTTACCACCTTTCCTCCTCTGCTTTTCAAGGAAGGTATATGCTGGGCACAGTGACATTTTCCTTCTCAGTGAGGCTACCAAGTACCAGAATGATAAGAGATAACATGAGAGTGACACAATACATGGTGCAATGTAGCAATAGAAACATCTCACTTTGTTCCTACTGGACTAATCTGATGACTACTCTGCCAGGTGACCTCTGCAAATGCAGTCAGCAAGCAACCCACTCACCCACCAGAGCAACTCCTGGCCAGGGAAACGTAGCTGCCTCATGCCTTACCTAGGATGTTCAGCTTTTTGGCCCCTTTTTGGTCCAAAGAGGACTTTTACAAGTTTTGCTGTAGTGTATTGAGCTCTGAAAATCTGGGAAACCAGAAAAATATCTCAGCTTCTGACTGTATGCAAATTTCCCTGGCGCACGGTACACCAGTGAACTCCTGTTGTATAAAACACAGGGATGGGAACGTCTCTTCAGGGAAAGCTTCACAGATATTAGTTTAGCAGGAAGTAGCAACACAGTAATTCCCAATGGACACCCTAATTCCCCTAGATGGTGTTTCTAAATGCACATCTGGTACTCAAGAGCTGTGTTTCTGTGTTAAAAACCTGTGGTTGGATATACCTGTGTCCTTTTTTGGATGTTGAAGAGCATGGTACTGGTACTTGGAGAGCACTTACTACATTTTTTAATGAAAACCACAACAAAAGACATATAATTTTTTACTCATTTCCATTCAAGCTATCATCCCAGTCCAGTCTTAGTATTTTTCTTGCTGTATCATCTTTCTTGCTTATACCAGATTGGTGGACTTTAGGAGCAGAAGAGTTTGCCATCTGACTTCTTTCCAAGCATAAAGTTTTGAGGAATTAATTCCTTTTTCATATTGAGTTGAACTCTTGAGTTCTTGAACTTTTGAGTTAGCTTTTAGAAGAAGATCCAGTCTTAACAAAAACATTATCAGGACTTTCAAGGGTGGAGGTTCCATCAACACCTTTAAGAAATTTCTTTCAGTAAAAGTTATCTTCACTACTGAAGTTCCAGAATGTTTACTTTAGCTTTTAAATATTTGGCTTTTTCTTACTATTTCAGTTGTCATACCTCTGTAGTACTTGCAATTTTATGTGCATGTGCTTGAGAAATGATTCACCTCATTTGGCTGTATGCATCTCGGAGCTGAACTTCCAGAGAACATTCCAGAGAATGTCTCCACAGTCAGCCTGGTGGAGGACCAGTGTCTCCAAAGTTCAACTCATCCCACCTCCCCTACAGACCCATCTTAATATGAGAATGACTGCTTTCCACATTTGTCTCTATGGTCTGCCTAAGAAGGCCAAGTACTTAGATCTGACCTAAAAGAACAAAACTACATGACTAAATTTCAGATTGCCCTAATCTCACTAGCAAAAAACTAAGAAAGAGAAAATGAAGCTGTAGAAGCATTGCCATTGAACAAGGCTGCCCTTCTTTAGCAGTCATTGACTTACTCTTGTTTCTGCTGTTCTGCCATCTGCCCCAAACACACGTGAAGCTGTCTAGTCTTTATTTAGCCATATTTAACAATGCATTATCTTCTGCTTTTTTTGAATGATGGCAGAATAATATTAAGGTGGTTTTTTCAGTCTTCTTGACCATCACCTAATATTTCAGGATGGAGAAACACTACCTATGGCTCTAGACTGCTTTTTTGAAAACCTGTTTCGTGAGCTGCCCATAGCTTTAGTTTTAACATCATATGCTTTGTTTCCAAGAATGTGCAGTGTTTAGCAACTGCATCTGAACATTCTCCTTATCACCTGCTTGGACTGAACAGATATGATCAGTCTCCATTATCTTTTCCTCAGCTGCAGAAGAGTAACATGTATTGACCATCAGAACTAGATCAGTACATGAGCATGCACTGTACTCACTATAAAGGCAGCTGAAGGACAAATCACATACCTGAACCATAGGCAGAGCTTGGTAACACACAGGGAATTGGATCTGTGGCCACACACATGAAAAATGGTGGCAAATCATGATCAGAAGCACTCTTCCAGATGTCTAACTTCCAGTTCTTAATCAGGTCAGATATTTTTTACACATGATCAGTTATTTGTAGCATTTAAAAGGCAAACAGTTCTCCATTCTGTTCTCAGCACCATCTTGGAAAACTACTTCCAGAGCTTAAAAAATTATGATAATCAAAAAGTCCAGTGAATTTCCTGCTTCCCCACCAGGAACTGCATGTTTGAGGGCAGTAAGATTGGGGGAGTTTGGATCTGAGCCCTATTTTGTATTGACAGCCCAAGGTTAGAGAAACCACTCTCAAGTTTGACTCAGGGCTGAAAACAAAGGGAGCAAAAATTTCTTGGTGAGTGACCCAGGCCACCCGCGTCCGCTTCGGCTGCCACCGCTGCTTCTGCGGTGCACACGGCAGGGGACACCTGCTGGGGGACACCTGGGGGAGGACACACGGCAGGGGGCACCTGCTGGGGGACACCTGGGGGGACACCTGAGGGGGCCTGGGGCTGCTGCCAGCGCAGCCAAGGCATGGCATGGCCGGGCTGTGCGTGCCCGCAGAGCACGGAGCCCCAGTGGAGCCTGCCTATGCGTCCCTGGGCAGCTGCTGTCGTTTTAAAGCCGTGTTTAGTTAATGTGGAAGAATGACTCTGAAAACTGCTGTGCCTTCCACAGGTGGCTGTCTGCATTGCCTATGAGCCAAGACTCCCACCATAAACAAAGGGCTGCCCACTGGTGAATCAGACACAGCCTGTGTCCTCAATGTTCCTGACAAACAGGGAAGGCTCTGGGCAGAGCTCACCAGGAAAGCAGGATGGCATCCTTCACCTGCGGCAAGCAGGAGAGGAAAGCACACTTCAAAATCAAGGAATCGTCTATCTCTTCCCACTGAGTTGTGGCTTCCAACTCCATAAAAGGTGGCGCTTTCTCTCTAATCCCTAATACTTCCTATTATAGGATACATTTCCTGTGGCCTCTGAGATGTTACTCATGACAGTATCAGGTACAACTTAATATTCTGCAGGAAGGCTGCTTCTTTTTTTTTGTGGTATGTCTTTCAGCAATAACAGTTCATCCTTTAACGGAATATTACTTGTTTTGTTATAACAGTACAGCAGCAGCTGCTCTCTTGTCATAGCAGAAGTTATTTCATTTCTTTCTCCCTGCAAGCCCTTACCTGGTTCCCAACTCCCATGGTTTCTGAGCATCATACTCTTTTCACCTTCTCTTTTTTTTTTTTTTTTTTTGCAAGGCAATTAATGTCTTTCTCCCTAACCTATATCCAGAAAAAAAAAAAAGATATCACTGAGTTGATACCTGAAGTTGTGGGCTAACAGTACAGATTTTACATTTCTGGATGAATGACAGAGCCTGCAAACACAGGTGATAAGCAAAATTCTAAACTTCCTAAATAGTTTCTAGTAAAAATACAGGAAATCTTAGAGAAAATAAATATATGTAGTTTAAGGAGCAATGTCAATATCTAAACTGCTGCTGAGTTTATAGTTTTCAGGCCACAGTTTCTAAATAAATGTTTAAACACCTTGACTGCACAGTCCTTAAAGTATCATTGTGTGTTACTGCAAGGAGATTTTCTTTCATGCCAGAGAAAGAGAACAAAAAGTGAAGAAATATTTTTTTCTTAAGAGGTCACAAAAAATTATCTGTTCTGCGGTCCAACTTCTCTATGTGCCTCAACATCCAACCCTACAACCAACACAGAGTGATGGTCACCCTCTAAGGACAACTTGTCCTAAAACAAATGCCCATGATAGCTTGAATGTATCAACCTGGGAACAGCCACTTCTTTCCACTGAGGCCAAGAAACAGATTGAACATCTGACTTCAAGATGTCAGTAATTAGGTGGTATGAGTGCATTCCAGAGCCTAAGAATCCATTACACTGAGTGAATATTTCTATGAGGGTTTACATAATTTTTTTTTCTTTTCCCCATTAAAGGACAGAGAGAACCCAACCTTTCTCCTAAGACCTGGAATATCAATAGAGGGAGCTCCCTACACACTCTCCATCCCAGACAAGACAGTGCTACTGTCACTTACCCTTAGCTGTCAGGTCTCCTCAGACCAGCATCCATAAGTTATTGCATATGCACACAGGACTGTGCAGAAAAGGGTTTTAAGAGAAAACAAACCATCCCTCCATTTTTCCTGTGAGGCAGAGAGAATATGGAAAGGATGCACAGCAAACTCTGGAAACTGAGCTTGCTGACTTCCACAACAACACTTCTGATCACCAAAGTTCCTCTAAGCTCTGCAGCAGGCACTGACTAGACCTCAGCTCCCTTTGGAACATCGAAGAATCAGGAAACTCCATCTGCACCGTGGTGTATGTGCTTGGGACAGTTGGACAATCAGTACACTTTTGGCAGGCCGTGGGAAGCTTTCACACTAGAGGTACCTGGTGTTACTTGCCTGATACACCTTCAAATACTGTGATAGAAACACGCAAAGCTTGTGAAGATCTACAGAGGGTTTGAGAAATACCTTCATTCATAGCTTGTGAGCAGAAGGAAGTGATTTTCATGAAGATCTGCTAAATTTGCCTAGCTGCCAAAACAGGGAATTACACAAAAGAAGACCTGAAATCCTTCTTGATGGAGTGAAGTTTGTTCAATGAAAGACAGGGAAGGGATTTCTCACACTGAAGGCAGCACCTGCAAGGGCTGCTTGGAATAGGTTACTATGTCCCTTGATTCCTAACAGTGAATTCCTAACTGGTAGTTAAAAAACAAAACAAAACAAACAAAACCCAAACCAACCAAACAAACAAACCAAGAACAAACAAACAAAACCTCAAACAAACAAAAATACCAAAACAAAAACTGACCAACCAAAATTCCCAAAAAAACAACAACAACAACAAACAAAAATGACCCCTATAAAAATAAAATTATTCTGAGTGCTTAGAAAGCATCAGGATGGGATATGAACAGCTGGGGTCTTCCAGGGCCTTCAAAAGAAAGAAGCTTACAGTGGAAGGACTGATATTTGCTAGGTCAGAAGGCAGTGTTGGAGATACCAGGCATGCCTTGGAAGACATAAATCCTCAGCACTCATTTACAGAGCAACACAGGGTAATTAAGACAAGCAGATGTCACGGACTCTTCATTCAGCCAAAGTGTGGGGGAGGGGCTTCCTCTCCTTTCAACACCAACAAAATCCTCTGTCATTCCTAACAAAAATGTCTTTGAGAAGAAATTATTGTTAAGACAAAATTAAATAGCTTTGTCTCACCTTGTCATGTAAGAATTCTGGAGTTTTGAACAGAAAAACTAGACCCCTAAACCACAAACTACAAGTTGCCCCTCTGCACCAGGATGTCCCAGACTGCATGATGCAGGAGGCTCACCAGAGTCAGCATGAAGTCATTTTGTTCCCATCTTGTGAGGCCGGGGACAGACCAGTTTCACACAGCCTCTGCTGAAGACATAGATATGAGAACCCTGAGAAAAATCAATCTGCCATGTTAATCTCCCAGTCCTACAGAGTTTCATTTTTCAAGTAATTACACAGCAGAAGCATTCTTTGGAATACTGGTTGGTCTGTTAGGGCTTCCTTCACCACCATGATATATAAGTTATATGGAGAGCTATTACAGCTTCCTTTCTGTGGGAGAACAAGGTCTGAGAAGTTTAACAGCATGTCCTAAATCTTTAACTCATGACCTCTATTGCTTGTTTGGTTTTTATTCCAAATTGAAAGTACTTGACAGCTATTCTGATCTCAGGCTACTGATAATGTGCCTGCAGCTGAAATGTCACCCATTTTAAGGGGGTTTGGTATAGATATCAAAAGCAAAACAATCACTTCTCTCTTTGACTTGATCTCTGGGGCATCCAACCCAGATTGAACATTATCTAAAGTATTCAGCGAGTGCTTTCACAGATGTGCAGCTCCTTTTGAAGAACTGTCTCAAGCATCTTTTGAGCCTTGAGTATAAAATAAACTTCAAATCTGTTACAGCTTCAACAAAAAGCAAAGCTGGCAGTCATTCTTTCCCCTGAAGTCTTCTGTTTATTGTAGAGAGTTTTAACCATGTTTTAATTTCAGAATTTTTAAAATATGTATTTTCTGAGAAATAAACTTAGATGACTTAACTGTAAATTAAACCTGAGTTGCCTGGCTGCTACCCCAAGCCTCTACCAAGAAGGCTGACTGTCTTACAAGTTCAGCTGCACCTCCCTGGCTGCCCTGAAACCAGGACAACCTCTGTTTATGTTTCTCTTAATATACATGTATTTGCTGGCACAGGGATCAGCAAGCCAGAGCTTTCTGTTTGGACTTTCTGCTCCCAAGGAGTCTCACATGACCGCTGCCTGGCGTGGTTACATCCCCACAGGTACCGCATAGAAAAACACTGCTGTTGGTGCAGAAAACCTCCTGCATCTGTACTGAGCAACAGGACTGATGCAGACAGATACTGTGCAGTAAACTACATCCTGGAAAGGCAAAAGAAGAATCCAGAACGAAATCAGCCAGTAAATCTGTGGGAGTGGCTGAAGAGGGAGTGGTGTGGGTGGAATGGGTGACAGGAGAGCAAATGTGCTACATTGGATTTGCAGGTAGATCTGCACCCTAAGGCATTCCCCCTCATCAGAGACAAACACAATAACACATTCTTAGTTTTAAAGACTTTTTTCTGGCAAAAGATAGATGTGGTAGATGAACAGCATAAATTTCAGCAGCACAAAAAGTAGCCAGGTGAGTCAGCAAGAACTGTGCTACTTGTTTAAAATAACAGATCATTACATGTCAGTCAGAGCATGGCAAATGGGAAGGATTTGAGTGTATTCCCACCTGATCCAGACCTGGCAGAAGTTTTACCATCACTGATGAGACTGAGTTGGACATAATAAGCATGCAAATGATAACCCAGAGTACACTAAGTCAGCAGAGGTTTTGTGTGTAATAATGATTAGTGCATAATTGCAGTAACACTAGCACACACCCATAAGCTCTGTGAATTACTAACTGGCGGAGAAAAAGATGCAGCCCTCACAAATTCACACAATGGCACACTCCAAATGACTTGGCTGCTCCAATGAAGAAAGCTCAGTGCGAACCACTACAGACAAATGGGGCATATGACTAAATTTCAGCAGAAGTCTCTGCCTCCAAAACAGGCATCAAAAGTTACTGATCCAAGGGAAGTGTTTTGAATGAGCATAGATGCAGCAGCAAACACATGATGTGGTGTGGTACACAGCATTGCAGATGCTTCTCTTGTATCAGGAGGGTAATCGCAGACCACTGAAAGGAAGCTGGACCATTATCTACAATGTCTATACTATCCCAGTCACTTTATTTGCAGTGTCTGGAGCCACCTGAAGACCTAAATTCCTAAACTGCCTGTAGAACCAAGTTTGCATATCACAGATTTGTTTTGGCCTTAGGTAGCTCATTTAAGTGATCCTTCATGACACCTTTTTCCAGTGATCTGAAACATGAAAAAGGTGTATTGTCTCTTTGATGCTTTTATATCCAGTGGCAAATAAACATCCTCTGCGGCAAACCCCAGCCAGGTCAGAAACAATGAGAGAGAAAAAGCTATTGAGATACCATATCTTACACACAGTACTGAGAGTTTGCATAACAGCTTGATAAGAAAGGCAATATACAGCAAACTCCAAGAGGTCTCTGGAGACCTGAACTCTCAGTGCTGATGAGAAGAAGCCAGAAAGATGTTGAGATGGCTCCAATCTTTATATCCGTGCCTACGAGAGCAGGAACTTCCTGAGAAGGTGCCGCAACAGATACAGCAATCCAGGAGTAGATAGAGCAGAGGAACCATGTTTGTCTTTGTCATGAATCAAATTAAAATCAAGTTGCAAACAGAAGAAATTTTTAAAAAATAATAAAAAAACCCCAAACAAACAAACAAAAAAACAACAGAACCAAGATTATTTTCTTTTAGCAACAGCAATTTTTCAAGCCAAGAGACTAGACAGACACTTTCACCATCAGTGCAGTCATCTAGACAAGGCCCTGGTGTTTAGTGGGGCAATGTGCCAGGAATTTCATTGCTGGCAGCAGGAAACAGCAGGTGCCTTAGACCCATGGAGAGCTGCAACCTGCAGTGATAGGACTGATGATACTTTTGGTGTGCAAGATGTAGGTGACAGAAACTGAGGTTGTGCTTAATGCTGCGGAATCCAAGAGGTGTGTTCAGCCCTCAGCATCGCCCCTCTCTGCCTTGTACGTTGCAATCTTTTTCCTATTCAGCTGCCTCGCCTATTTAGTCTATGCATGGAATTGCCATTGCTAGTCCCATGCCCAGAACTACTTCACTGTTGCCTAGGGCCTGTAATAACAGAAAATAATAATAATAATCTTAGAAACCAGAACTTTAAACACAAATTTATTTCCAGAGATGCTTTGGTCAATTTTTTACTTTCTCTGTGTGTGCACCTCCCTCAGTGTCAGCATCAATTCTAAATTTGCCCTGGTTGGTAGAAGACAAAATTTTGTGTATAGAAAAAGGAGCTTTTCCCATAACATTCCATTTTTGTATAAGTGAAATGTAAAAGACTTTAAAAAACATTGAAGGGGGGAAAAAATGAAGGAAGAACTTAGTCACCAGGATATGAAAAAACTGCTTTTTCTAGACATTCTGGTTGACTTCCAAGCTACATCTGACAGCTAGAGAAGCACAGTCCATCATGGGTGTTTTTCCATTTCCAGTCCTTTCCCTGAAGCCCTTCATTCTGTAAAACATTCCCTCTCAGTGTCCCCCACACTTCATCCTACTCATGACTGGCTTAAGTGATGCATCTGAACAATCTGAGCTGTGTAAAACACAGCTTTGGACAAGCCTGACATCAGTGACAGATAGAGGGACTCAATGCTTTTCTTTTCCTGCAGATGTGGTGATTTGGGAAATGCAGAGATGCTGAATATGTGCTACTAGATCCATTAATCTTTGCAAAGAGTACTATGTGCGAGTGTGCACATGGTCATATAAAAACATGCACAAAGAGAAAAAATCAGGAAAAATTGTAGAGCTTTCCTTTCCGAACCTGATCTTTCAGCTATACCTTACCAACCAGAGAGGAGTGAATACCCTGCAGCCTGAAGGGGGGATTTTAAAAAATAAATACATTTTATTTATTCATCCTGTATATTCTAGCTTTAGCAATAGCCTGTATCATGTCAGACCTTATTGAAGACCTCCCACTTACATTAAGAATTGCCATACTCCATCAAGTCACAAACTTCTTAGTCTAATGTCTTGCTTTTAAGATGTACCGAGGTGTTTCAAAGGAAATCCATGAAAATCCCAGTGGTAATAAAATTATGGGATAATCTATTTCTAAGATGCCACCTTCTTTTTACCTGTTTGCTTATGTCCTTATTATTCCTGCTTTCCATTTGAAATGAAGGTCATGAATGTAGTGATGAAGGTCAGAACCTCACCCGTTATCTAAGAGAGCATTGCTCACCAATTTCAGCTGAGATGCATAATTTCAGATGAAGATGTTTTCCTCTCCTTATTGTGCCCATCATTCCCATGGTATCAAAGTGTTTACTTTTGAAACAGGAGGATTTTTCAGTTGGTTGGGTTTGGACACTGCTAGTTTACCAAAGGACTTCATAGATCTTTCTGCTGGGCTCATTTATTAATTATCACAGTTCATTTTAAATGCACCATAATTCCTGTGAGTGGTTCATGTACCCATCTCCAGAGCTGCATGGCAACCAGTGAGCAGTGTAACCCTGCTCACATCCAAGAACTCCCCTCACTGTTCACCTCTTTCTGCAGGATCTCCTGTGATAACATTTCACAGCATGGATTGCACCTGTTTTTCTTTCAGCCTGTATAAACCTAGTCATTTTTCCTTTTTCTTATGTTTTTTCTTGTTCCATTTCTAATCATTGACAGTGCTTTCTTCTTGTTCTGTGATTGCATAGTTTCTTTAACTTCTTTTGATAGATTTTGTAAGAGACTTTTTTTAAAGGTTTGGTGATCTTCTCCAAAGAGTGGAGAGTATGACATCATTTTAGAGTTCAATCATTCCTTTTCCCTGTCTCCCTACAAAATCTATCAAGGTGAGAAGAGGGGAGGAGACTGAACAGCCATTCTATGCACGCTGGCTGGCATAGCCTCCTCCATCTGATGGTGCCTTCCATGGAAATTGTGGCTGTACTAATTTTGGCTGAATGTTGAGGGCTATTTTTGGAGGGTTGAAAAACCCCAAGGACTGACTTTTATACATGTAAATGGTCTTGACTTAAATTTAAAGAAATAAACTCAAAGAAATAAAAACATGTCCCCTCTGCTTGACTTCAGTTAGCTTTCAGTGAGTGTAAAGAAGTGAGATGACTGGAGCAGAAGCCAGGATCCCTGGTTTGTTGGGATGGCTTCTCTGAACCAAGACAGGATCAAACAGGCTAACATGAGATGAGTGGGGGGTTGCCAGACAATGATGATGGCTTGGGGCAGTGAATAAAAGTCCTTTAGATCTTCCATAATACTTCTCTCCACATTAGAGAAGAGGTCAGGGGAAGAGATGTAGGTTTGGGGAAGGGGTGGAGAAAGGATGAAGAAGGGAGTTGTGGAGTATTTCCAAGCACACAAATGCTGTAATCACAGTCCCTACAGGGAAGGCAAGTCTCAGAGACCTTTAGACATAGAGTGACTACAATCTGTCAGTACTCTGCAGTACAGAACATGGACTACTGTACTCAGGTACTCATGTACTCGGTAACTCTGGGTAGAGGGATTGTCCAGAGTTTTGTCTTCTTTATTCAGGTGTACTGGGCTATGTGGAGACATGAACAGAGAGAGAAGTACCAGCACAGGCTGGCAGCTGACCCACAAGAGAGGAGCTCTGCAGAGAAGGATCTGGGACTTTTGGTGGGTGACAAGCTGACCATGAGATAGCAGTGCCCTTGCAGCCCCGAGGGGCAATGGTATCCTGGGGTGCACTGGGTGTTCCAGCAGCAGCTTGTGAAAGGGACTCCTGTATCCTGAGTACATGAGTTGAAATGTTGCTGCATGCTTTAGTTACACCAAAGGTCTCTTGGTCCTCTGTTCTTGGTTGTTAGAAGCTCTACAATTCTTTTTTCCAGTCCTGTGTCTGCACTGCACACACAAACTTGCAGTATGGCACAGCAGATTTCCAGGTTCCTAACAGGTGGGAAAAGTACCAGTGACATTAATGGCATAATTGTATACTAACACAGGTTTTTGGATACTTTATAAATTCATTTATACAATTTTCTTGGGTACAATTCTTAAGGTAAGGCCTTAAGACCAGATGGAACTTCAGTGATCAGGTAAGTGCAGAAGACATAGAATACTGCTTTTTCAGCCCTCAATCAGGTTTACTCATGCACTGCTTCATTTGCAGCCCCAAGCAATTCCCATTAACTTTAGCAAAGCTAAATGGTTTAGTGCCACAGAGTTAGGCCACATTAATCTCACCTTTTCCCATGTGGGCTTTAAAAAATGGAAATGAAAACAGTTGAGAGAAAATACCGGTCTTCTGGGAGAAGAACAGCTTCTGCCTGCTGGTCCCAGAGGGAATATATAACACCAGGATTAGAGTTACTGAGGAGTGGCTTAATGAAGCTGGCTGGCTCAAAACTGGTTATGGTTGTACACATGGGAATAGCATCTGCATACCAATAGAGCAAGGAATTCCATTGTCTTTAGCTAAGAACCAATCAAATCAAAACAGTGTCTTCATACATTAAAATTTTACCATATTTTTGTTTTATTTGGACATAAGGACAGATTTATTGTTATTTTATGTAGATGTAGGGAATAAAGCCTGATAGTTTTAAGTCCATTAGAGGGTGAATCTTATGGATGATGTTTGCTGATCTCCTGAGCCAGCAGAAACTGGCCTGTAAGAAAAGGATGTCTCTGCAAAGCAGTCGGCTGTCAGCTTCTTTGGCAAAGGGGCTTCAGGTGGTTTTGCTCAGGTACAACACTGCACATATCCTTGCATTTAGATTCCTGGACCTGCAGCCCTAGGTAGTGCAGCAGCTCTTGTGCTGTTAGTCACGTTAGAAAATCACCTTCTCAAACTGCATCAGCTCCCTTTTAAAGCAGTTTGCGCTCTTTAGAAGTGCATGCCAGAACCTCACTACCATCTCACAGCTAAAGCCTTTTAATTACCCTCATCCACGTATTTGAGGCTAATTTTCCAGAAATTAATTACTGTATTAATTTTACCTTTTCATCATTTTATATTCCACAGCATTTACTATCTCTAAAGACAAAGTAATATTGACATATCTTTTATCTGCCTTCATCCCTCATTTTTCTCCCTATCAGTCCCTTGCTCCCATGCCTTGCTTGCGTGCGCACTGGCCTTGTCTGTGCCTGGTGGCTCCCTGTATCCAAGGAAATGGCACTGCCCTGCAAAAGTGCTGAGTGCTTGCCTATGCTGTTGCATGCTTTCATGCACACTCTGGACCATTTCAGGGAGCTGGAAGATGGAAGGATGGAAGATGGAAGGTGGAGATGAAAGTTTTGAGAACTTATTTCCTCCAAAAATACAAAGATGGACATCCCCTATGTGCTAAAGGCAGGCCTGTGACTCTCTTTACTTTCATCTGACTGTGGTTCCTCATAAATCCCTTGATAATATCTCAGAACTTTTGTGAGGATATACACAATATTTTCAAGAGATTTAAATGACCTTTCTCATATCAAGTGGAATTAATTGAGACATGTAATGACAGTATTTTTTTCTCAGAAAATTCCCATTTGCCAGAAGTAAAGTATTATACAGGAAAACATGTATTCCAAGACCTTATTTTAAAGAGCATTTTACAAAGTCTTGAAATTATCAAAATAAAACATCTCAGGACTTTGATACTCAAACTTCTGTTTCTCCAGCTCAGTGCTACTTTATTTTAAAATATAACCAAATTAAATTCAAAGCCTTTACTCAGGGTGGAAAAAAATGCTGCCACATCTGACAACCCATTCTACATAATTTTTGTATCAATTACACTGTGAAGCAGAGAAAAAAACAGATCCTATAAGCAAAATTCATCACTTATCTGTGTCTTGGGTAGTCAGTTAAAACAGTGCAAAATAGTTCTTAGCATTATTACTTGTTTATGAGTACCATTGTTCAGCAAAACACCATTACTTAAGTAAAAATATGTTTTAAGGAACAGCTGTAGAAAGTTGTTTTTCTGCCATCTGGAAAAAATGAAGCAGACGGATTCTAAGACATGTTTGTGACATTTGTAATGTAGATACGATGCTGTATGCATGCAGAAAATGTGCAGGTAATGGTTTTTCCTTGCGAGCATATGAGGCATTTCTTGGTGATTTATTGAATTCCTTTTCTGCAAAGGTAAGGAAAAAAAATTATGAGGGTCTAAGTAGGGGAATAAATCTCCCAAAGGTGCTCTCTGTCCCTCAGTGCAGCACAGCCTCAGTGTCCCACCAAGGTGGCTTTTAGTGCTGGAGTGCATTCAGACACCATTAATCCCCTACTCGTGGCAGTCCCGCTGCGCTGGTCACCCCACTCCACACTGAGCAGGATGGGGCTGAGGTTGCAGGAAGGGGGTGCAAGGAAAGCAGGCCCTTGTCTTCTGGCCATGAGTCAGAATGGATGATGGTTAATAAAACTAAAATAAGCATACCATGGGGTATGCAAGGTCACAGTAAGTGACAGGCAGGGGTAAGACCCGGGCAAGTCTGGGAAATGTTTTTTTCCTGAATAACCCCATAGTTGTCTCGTCCACCCTGCTGGTACATTCACCTACTTTAGTGGGCATTTACTGTTTCTCTCCTGGTGGCTGCTGGGTCAAGGGATGGCCCTGCTCCCCCTTCCTGCCCCATCCTCATCTCACTGAGGTGTCTGCAGTGAAACACCTGGCTGCAAGAACGGCACCCGTGGTGTGTGTGTGTGTGCAAGCAAAGCTTCAGGAATAGGCAGTGGAATGGAGGCTCTGTCCAAAACTGACCAAATCTTGTATTTCTCTGGCTTCACTAAGGGTAAAGAACCGAGGCAGAGGCTCTCTCTCCTTTTTCCCTCTGCAGACCAAACCTGAACCAGAGAGATGAGGGAAACCCACATGCTGTGCATACCAGAGGCAGTGTGCACCCAGAGATGAGGCAGGACTGCTGGGAATGGGGCATCCTGTGGCTTCTACCATTTCTTCTACCCACCCATGCTCTCGCCTGTAGCACTTGCCTGACCTGTGCCAGGCTGCAGGAGCTCACAGCATCTCTAAAGCACCATGCTGGGCATCTTGGTGCCTGGCTGCCAGCATAGATGCCTTTGATTGTAGGTATCCTTGGTCAAATGCATTACCTGATATGTTGAGCATGTTTAGTGTAAAAACTCATTTCTGCCCCTAATCAGCAATAAATTTTACAAGAAATACGTTCAAGTCAAAGGTCTGTCATCCACTTTAAGGGCTGAACATGGGCTCCATCATCCCTATACATCTGTGAGAATATTTTCAAGTGCTTACACACATACGTGCAATACACCATCATAAAATGAAATGAAAACATTCACACATTCTGTGGGAGTAGGCAGACATGGGCATTATCAAATAAACTGGCTGCAGTTATACATATATAATAATATTTAAATTTACAAATCTGTCTACTTATATCTAAAAGCCATTATTTACTTTGTACATAAAAGCACTTTACATCATACACACATAATAAAGAAATGGAAAGTCTGAAATACTCTACAAGCATGGGGCCTCATCACCTTCTAAGATTTAAGAAAGAAAAAGTTCACATGGAAAATTTAACCTTGGGCTATCAGGATGGATTAGAAGATCTAAAACATATCAGAAAACTGAACTCTTTTTTTTTAACAGTACTCTTTGTATAATATGCTGTAATTCAACAGAGTACTTTTTCTAGTGTAATTCAGAAGCATTTTACAATGGCTATTTTCAGTGTGAACAGATTTCATCTGGCTTACTGTAGGATTTATGTTTCAGAGATACAACATAGAAATTATGAAATTCAAAAAGTGATGCACAAGCCACTTCTACACATCCTGATTAGTACTTTTAAACTTCAAGCACTGTTATTTTTGAAGTGAATTATTTAGAATTTTTTAGTATTTTCTGTACTGTTCATCTCATCTTCAAGGTGGATTTAATTAAGTTGAAATGTTTAAATGGGCAGCTATTGAGAGTGCACCCTCATGTAACAGTAATCAATTTAGTGACATGGTGAGCAAAAGAAAGGTCAGAGGAAAAAATATTTCTGTATCCACTGACAATTTGGCCGTGTGGATTTCTTTCTCATGGTCACCTGAGCTTGTGAAATATACAGGGACATTCCCTGCTTGAAGATTTCACTTCTGTCCTATTTGGTTGCTCTACATTCCTGAGGGTTCACAGATAAAGGACTGTATTCCACTCCATGACTAAAGAAACTAGATTAAAACTGAGATGAATGGGAGTGGCTGGAGAAACCAAACAAGCAAATGCTGTTTTATAGCTCTAGTTCATCACTATTTCTGCACATTTTGTATCCTGGTTTAATAATTACTTCTTCTTCTCTGCAAGAAGAGGCAGTCTTTCAGATAAAGTACACGACCAGCAAATCAGGACACTTAGCTTCTGGTTTCAGCTTTGGCACACTGGTGGGTTTTTTTTTTTTTTTTTGCTTTGGAGAAATCACTTCTGTGCTGGGGTAGAGTTAATTTTCTTCATAGTTTTCTTCATGCTTCTCCATAGCATGGGGCTATGTTTTGGATTTGTGCTGAGAACAGTGTTGATAATTCTGTGATGTTTTTGTTGTTGCTGAGCAGGGCTTGCACAGCATCAAGGCCTTTTCTGTTTTTCATACTGCCATGCTGCTGAGGAGACTCAGAGTCCATGGGAGGCTGAGAGGAGACACAGCTGGGACAGGTGACCCCAAATGACCAAAGGGATATTCCAGACCATGTGGCATCATGCTCAGTATATGAAGTGGTGGGAAGAAGCAGGAAGGGGGGACATTCAGAATGACTGTCTTCCCACGTAATCATTACACGTGATGGGACCCTGCTCTCCTGGGAATGGATGAACAGCATTGCTACCTTGCTACCCATGGGAAGTAATTACATAATTCCTTGCTTTGCTTTGCTTTGCTTGCATGTGTGGCCTCTTCTTGCCCTATTAAACTGTCATCATGTCAACCTATGAGTTTTCTACCTTTTGCCCTTCTGATTCTCTCCCCCATCCCACTGGTGGGGGAGTGAGTGAACAACTGGGGGGCTTGGTTGCTGTCTGGAATTAAACCACAACAACGTCCTTCCTACCTACCATGATTTTCACAAATGCCAGGGAAGTTAATAACCTTGGCAGGGAGCATGAGTATTCACCTCCCCACTCCAGGTGAGCAGCCCAGGTCCCCTGCAGCTAGTCAATCAGAAGGGTGCTCTATCCTCCTTACAAGCAAACTGGGAGCAGAAGTCCATCTTCAGAGCCACTTACTACCCTCGCCTCTCTCTCCCACGACCCCAGAGAAACGGCAGATCCTTACACAGGCACCTTGCTTTAGATGTCCCAGGAGGAGAGTGCGCCCATTCTCCCGTGTCCACAGGTAAAACAACATGATTTCATATGTAATTGGGAAGAGGTTTTTACCTTGAGGTTAATCACAGACACTTATCTTGACATTTTTCATCTACATAAGCTAATATTCTAGCAATCAATTGTAGTCACATCAATAACAACCACTTTTTCCTCATCAATAAATCAGTTTTACGTTCTTATTTGACTTAGTGCAAAGGTGTGAATAATTGAAGTGCATATTGGAAGCATTATGTAAGAATAGGGTTTGATTGCTATAGCTCACTTTTGTTGCAATTTTGTACTTGGCTGTTTACAGTGACCAGTCTCTTTACAGAACTTTCACTCAGCACTGAAAATCAGCACCTAGAAAACCACTGAAGATTTGGGCTTTTTACTTCTAAAAATTGACCTTAAGCTTACAACTTGCTTAGAAAGTCCTGTTTGTCGCAACAGCAGTCTTTTGGTGTCTCAAATGTTACATTAAAGATCCATTGTGTGACACACTGCTAACCAAGGGAAAAGGAATGGCATATCACTCCTTTGGATACAATGGGGAATGTCAATCTCATTTCTCTTTTGCAAGCTTGCATGCTCTGTGGCTGCTGGTGGATTGACCTGGTCTTCAACAAATCATACGTACAATTTTGAAATAGATGAGAAGAGTAAGACAGGAAAAACTGTGGGACAAGTGCAATAAGATGGATTTCAACTTGCAATTGCGTTGTTTAACTTTTCACAGTCCTGAAACTTGTCTCCGATACTTAAAAACATAATGTATTTTCTCCTATCTGTTATTTGCAGTAGGCTACTGAAGAAAAAAAAATTCAGTGAGGTATGCCTCTGAGTCAAAATGGTCTTTGCCAGGAATAACAGCAGAGTTCTTGCACCAGTGCTTCATTAGTTTATGGAAAACAGGTCCCTAAGGAAATGATGGGGTGTAAATAAATTTAAAACAGTTTAGTCTTACAAGTAAAGGGGATGCCAGATTTTTAAAACAGTGGTGGCTCAATGATGCCTAAACACTGTGTTTCATGTATCATAAATTTTAGCTAGTTTCTCCAAAATGTTTATAAGTACCACAGAATGACACAATTATAGACACATGCTTTTAACCTGCGAAGTGCACGTGTGCTCTTTGTCATCTCTAAAGGGTATTTTTACTAGTGACATTTTTACAGTGACTAATCCCTGTTAGATATACTCAATAGAGGCACAGGATTGCTCTGCACCTTGACACTCCAACCCCACTCTGTTCTGCCCAACAAACTGACTTGCTTTGTGTTCATGGGACACACACAGACATCACAGGGCCAGTGCAGAGCATGCTGAATTAAATCTTCTCTGGATGACCAGGGAATTCAAACTTCTGGACAAAATCCTACTGCCAACAGAGATTCACATGTAGATAGCTCACACAGGTTTCTGAAGACCCCATACCTGGAATCAGCCTAGTAACCACATCCAGTTCCTTCATGCCAGCTCCATAGATCTCAACTGCTGATCTAGCTTGTGATGAGTTTTCCCATTTGGAAAGATCCCAGACTTGGATGTCCCCCTGGGAAAGGGTACAAAGATGTCCAAAAAAACAGGTGCTGACTCCAACCTAGGAAGTGAGACTTATACACATATATCCTTATACAACTTGAGAATATTTCAGACAACAGATGTCTGAAGACAGATACAAAGGATTAATGAGTCAGGGATGAAGCTATATAAAATATTGTGTAAAATCACATCAAGGTCATGTGAAATATTTGTTTAGGAAAGTAATTTAACAAAAGATAAGCAAAACCAGTGCCCAGAGATTTTATATGAGAAAATTTCCAACAGCACAAAAAGACTAAATATATCACCAACACAATATCCTTCAAAGCTTTTATGTGCAGTGGCAAAAAAATGTCCTCTGAGGCAAATCCCAGAAAGTCAGAGACAGTAAGAGAGAATACACCATTGCTATGTTTCAGATCACTGGAAAAAGGTGTCATGCAGCATCATGATCATCATGAAAAGGTGTCATGAGCTACCTAAGACAAAGCAATTCTATGATATCCAAACCTCACATGCCACCACTGCAGCAACTCCTCTCATGTATTCTGGTGAACCAATAATCCTGTCTTGTGTTATAAAATACAGGCAGGAGGCAGTACTTTATTCAAAGGTGATATTCACGCACATTTTAAATTCTAAGCCTCAAAATTCATGGCAAGTGTATTTTTGTGTCCATTAATAAGATATCCCTTATTCCTCAAGGCTTCAGTATAGCGATCTGACAGCAATAGTCCCTGTTTCCACTTAACACATAGGAGCAGGATTACATCCATCCTGAGCTGCCAAGAATTTATGAAGCAAAAATTCTCTAGAGAAAGCCATAACTTTATATAACATTACTGGGTATTTACATTTACAGTGGGACATGGGACTTCTCCATTAGCAGATATGTGTGAGAAAATATGTGAACCCAGCCATCCTCCTTGTGCCTGTACATCTGGGAAAGCTACTGCATATCAGAGACTTCATCTGAAGGCTGAAATAACTGTTTTTACTGGCTCTGGTCTTCCTCTAAGTCAGTATCAGCACTGTAAATTTGTTTTTACAATGTATTTCCCTGTTTTGGAGATGGGAATGGGGTTTATCCCCATCACCACCACCAGGAATAAATACAGTTACAGGCATGTGACCATCAGGAATAAGCAGCTATTCAGAGATTCCCTCAGATCACTCATGCTTCATTTTTGACACCCAAAAATGTTCAGCACAAAGAACTCCCCAAGAGAGTATGTGGAGCTGTAAAAATTAGGCACCTTTGGAAAAGCCACATATTTCTATGTGCCAATCATAGAATTTCAGTTTCATTCTGAAATTTTCGATTGTGACCATGAACAAGTCTCCCCCTGCCTTTGCTTCATGGGATGCAGAGCAGAGAGCATGTTCCCACCATCCCCCAGGAGGAACAATGCAGGTTGTCCAACACCACCTTTGGCCCAGGCAGGACAAGGAGGAGGGCTGAAAAACACCTGACAAGGTGGGACTCCTACAAGTGAGTTTTTGAGATATTGCAGGAAATATTTTTCTGCAGGAATAGACACTGGTGTCTTGAGTGTTGCTGAATAAAAATAAAAAATAAAGGCATTTGGGAATCCTGTCATTTGTCCATAGACAGGATAAGCATTATTCTTTTCTCATTAGGATACTTAGTTCAGACAGACTGTATTAATGAGCATGTCCAGAAACCTCTGAGGAGGACTACAGACATCCTCAGAGATGGGCAGAGGAGCCCCACTGTGTCAGTGCTGCTCTCCAGAGCACTGAGAATTGCAACACTCCAAGCCTGAGAATTGCAACAAAATTATATCTGCTCAACTAAACCAGCCAAGGTGAAAGGAGCATCCTCCCAGGTCTGTGAGTGTCCTTGTAATCCAGTTGTATCTTCTCTGTCCAGCCTCATAATCAAGACTGAGAAGCACCATCACATTCTGGCCTAAATATTTCACTAGCACAAATGCAGCTCCCCAGAGAGTAAATGCTGTGCCCATTATTTACTGGTCCAGGTGAAGAACTGATAGCCACTGGCATAAGCACAAGCACTGCCCTGGCACACCCCAGGCCCAGAGCCCAGGCAGAGCTTCCCTGCAGAGCCAGCCCAAAGCCCAAGCACCCCTCTCACACAGCACTGTTAGCACACTGGCTGCTGCAGACATCTCCAGCACACTAGGTAACATTTCTTTAAGGCAGGCTGGCTGCTACAGACACATCTCCAGCACACTAGCTAACATTTTTGAGGTCTTCACAGCTCCTTGTGCACCATCCTGGTTCATCCAGCACTGTTTGAGGGGACAGAGAGGGCAGGGGCTGCCTGCCCTGCCTCTGGCAGGGCAGCAGCAGCACAGTAGGGCAGTGTGGGTCAGCAGGGTCTGTGACACACTGTACTGCTGGATTTGCTATTATTCCATCTCTCAGGTCTAGTGAAAAAGGGGCACAGTCTAGTGGGAGATAAATCTACCATGCACGCACAGAGGAGCAAGCTGATGATGCCAGGTTACCAGCAGGAGCCTGATCCACTCCCCCTGAGAGCTTAGGCACTAACTGACCCCACAAAAGGGGCCAGGGGTCTCCTGTCACAGCTGAATGGGTGACACACCACAGCAAGCCATCCATCCTTTCCAATGTTCTCAGGCCTTCAAACAGACTTGAGCTGGATTCAAGTTTGAAGGTAAGAAGGAGACTTTGAGTCAACTGAAGTAGCTATAGGCCAAATACAGTAACTGGTGCAGCATTATCCAGACATTATGACCAGAATATGGACAGAAAACATGTCCAGTTCCAAACTCCAGACCTGGGAGCCTGAGATAGCAGGTGATCCTTAAAATTGTAAGGGACGCTAAATTCAACGTCACTCTGTTAGTATACCTAAACTATAGTTTGAACTCTCATTTAACATTTAACTAAAATAGTCTAACAAATTCTAATCCTCAGTGGGTTTCCAGTGACTAAATTGTACAATAAAATTGAATGAAAAGTCTTAAAGAGATGGTACTCAGGACAGTATTTGCTCCTCCTCATTTGCTTTTGTGTGTTACTTGGATTTAGCTGTAACAACACCACATAAAACATTGGTGCATGTTCAGTAATGCCTCTGAAACAAAAAAAGATGATGATAGGAGATCTCACTACAGCTCCTGCTATTAAGTCTTTGGGAGAGGTGAGAAGAGATTGCTCATTAAATAAGTGTTATAAAGCATTCAGCACTGACAGACTAGTTCAGAAGTAGAAAGTCAAAGGTCAACTGCTCCCACTAGAAAAGTATCCATAACAGCCAAGCAGTTATTATTGCCTACTGTCACAGGACCCTTCTCAGAAACCAGGAAGAAGTCTTGGAGAAGCTACAAGACAAAAACAACAGTGATTAATCAGAACATCAGGGAGTCAAGACGACAAGGCAATCCAGACAGCAGTTCTGTGCACAAAGAGGAAAGTATCTGGAAGCTGTTTTACTGTATCCTTGTGTCATTCACTAATGAGCATACATATGTAGACTGAGATAAAAACAGGCTTTGGGTCTGTGTCAGCTGATGAAACAGTACATAGAAAAATTAGAGTAATTTTAATTGCTTCTTGATGCTAACAAAAAAAAAAAATCACTTTTCCTACATTTTCACCTGTACTTAAAGTATCTAATGTGCTCTACAACAGAGCACACTGTAAATATTACTGAAAAGCAGAATCTGACTCATAAATTACTGGCATTTTGTGCCAGACAAGCTTGTACTAATGTTTAAACAAGCAGATCACCTGGGAGAAATGTGTTCTACAAGCCGCAGGAGAAACTAAAGAGACAATTAATGGGCATTGGCTGTGCAGCACATATTGTTCCCATGTTGTTCAGGCCAAAGTTGACTGCCTGCCAATTGATACAGAAGTAATTGTCAGCAAGATTTACAGTTACTTTTTCATTTGCGCAGAAAAGTAGAAAGGTTGAAAGAGTTATGTGATTTGTTGAAGGTCTACGCTAACAACTGATCGACCATAGCATCCTGCACCGGTGAATGGCAAATACACAGAACACAGGCTTCACATTTTTCCTGATTCTGGAAGTTGTTCTTCATGGCAGAAAGCTAAATTGCCTTCTGATCAGCTACAGTTTCTTTTATTTTACACATTCATTCATAAAGCCATCCTTTCTGTTGCCAAACTAGGAATCAGGAAAGTTCTAATTCCACCAGTGATGGAAAAAAATATTATTTTTTAGCAAGCTGCACTTTAATGTAAAGAAATTAATGGCATGGTCCTTCAGCTTGTGGCAGAACTGCTAGCAGCTCCTAAATTGGCCACTCTTGTATGTGTATGTGAATGGGGTTATTTCATTAGATGTGTTTGACTACAGTCTGATGATAATTATCTCCATTCTGCAAAAATATAAAATGGGAAAGTAAATACTCTCTGAATGTCCAGGAAGTTGACAAAAATAATCACATAATGGCAGAAGGTTAGAAGTATCTTTGCAGTTTTTAGGAAATCCTTTTGCCAATATTATATGGACATCACTGCATTTATAATTCAAACACAGAAAACAGAAGATAAAAATTACCCTGAAGGAATGAAAATCCAGAAATCTTGCAACTTTCTTCCAGGCTGCAAAAGGGATAAACAGCAATTCAGGATCAATATGGACACCCAGGCAGTCAGTCTGCAGCTGTGTCTAGAAGGTACTGTCTAGAAGGATTCATAAGGTCTACTCTTTGGCAGCTTTCTGTAGTATCTCTGGAACCTTGGGCAAATTCCCTCCTGCCTTAGTATATGGAAGGCAGTGAGATGCATGACCCATCAAGGTCCAGGACATCCATTACTAGATTACCTCTAGCAAAAGTGTCTGTACCTCTTTATTGGTTCCCTCACAGCTCCTCCTGGTCAGTCCCACAGCCTTCTCCTCTTGTCAAATCCTGCCACTGGGGCTCACAGGAGGGCAGTGCTTCCGCCTTCCTTATTCCCAGCTGACACAGCACGCCAACAAGCTTGGCCTGGTTGGTAGCTGCACCCCGCTGGCTAGTGCTTGCTTTGTGCTCTTGACAGTGCAAACTGTGACACAAGTGGCTCCTTCAGCCTCTTCTCTGAACAGGGTCTACAGCTCCTGAAGGAAAGTGCAGTTCGTAAACGTGACTCTGAAACAGTCTGGTGCTGTCCACACACATTTGAGAAAACATTTCATAAACCATCTCAGCTGGAAGTAGGCTTAACTCTGTCCTAGAGCAGAGGTGAAGCTCTTTGTCATGGCCAGTGTAAGCAGAGCTTAACTGCAGCAGAAGTTAGTTGAGCTAATTTAGGGGCAATTCTAAATTTGTAAGATGAAATAATTATTACTTGCATTCCCACCAGCATTTAATACTGTGGCAAATATACTCATTAGAGTAATTGTCGTGTGTTTGTCACAGACATAGTGCAGGCCAGAATCAATAGGCTGCAGTTCCTCAGCAGTGCCAGACTCAGAAATTATGGCAAATTTTATGTATCAAAGTAAGGGCAATAAGTGATGATGATGCTTAATAAGCGTAAAAATGGATTTAGACATATCTGATTATATTTTACAGTCCTCTGCCCCCATGGAAAGGAAATGTGAAAAAACTAGTATAAGTTCAGACATTATTTTGACTAGTCATGGGACTAAGGGATCCCAGGGCTGATCCTGGAATCTAAGAGGCTTTTCATATCATCCTTGCATTCTCTGGTGTACTTTATTAAAATGAGTAACAAAAGAAAGAGTAGTTCAAGCTTCAGGTACAAAGTCAGTAGAACATAACATTCCTATATGTTTAGGGTAGAAATGAGCCAAGTCTGGACTCTTGAGACAAGTCTGACCAGTTCCTCCTCCAGAAATAACATTGTCATGAGGGGTGAGGGAGAAAAAGTCAGAGGCAGAAAATTTCTTCTCCACTGCCGAGAAGACTTTCCCACTAGCAGTGCAAACATCAATTCTTAGTTCAAATCATCAGCACTGACGCTCCATGACTCCACAGCATCCACCTTCCAGAATCTTCCAAGAAGGGTATCTACTAACTTCCCTCTTGAAGGAGGCATTTCTAAAGATGGGCTTATTGGAAACCATGAAATGTGTGACTTCTCAATCAGTTATCTCTATGACAAATCTGTACAACTTGGCACACATTAGCACACATTACCCCCACTCAGTAATACCTCCTCAGCATTCTACTTTCATTTCCCACACTACACAGAGAGTTTTCAGTCTCTGTGTGGCCACAGAGACTGAAAACAGATAACAAGATAATGAGAGATAACAGATAACAAGATAACGAGCCTGAGACCTTAAGGCTACCATTAACTCAAAGATGAGTAAAGCACTGTCTAGCAAGGAAGAAATGGTCTCACAGCAGGGACTCACTATGGCCAAATGCTGGGGAAATAATTTTCCCAAAAAAAAAAAAAAAAACTCCCTAAGAATGTTTAAAGGTTTCAAAAACATGACCTATGAGGAGAAAAGCTAAAATTACTGGGTCTGTTTTGCCTAGAAAAGAGGAGACTGAAGGGTCATGATAACAGTTTTCCAGTATCAAAAAGCCTCTTGGAGACGGATATGATGAACTGTTCTCTGCAGCCACAGAGAACAGGATGAAAAATTAATTTGCAGTAAAGAAGATTTCAGAGCAATGCAGGAAAGGAGAGAAAGAGTTTTCAGTCTAGAGGTAGAAAGTGAGAAATGTACCAAAGCTGCAGTCTGTTAGAGAAGACAGTGCAGATTGTTGAGAACAAACCAGACATGCCATGGAATCCTGCTGTGATACAGGTGGTGGGACATTTTGTGACCCCTTCCAGTCCTACAGCTTTGTGACTGAGCCTTGATACAGATCAGCCTCACGTTTAATCCAATGGGTTTCTCTGTCAAATCACTACTTCAAAATCAAAATAGAAGGTTGCAAACCAGATCACTATCAGATTAGCCAGTTAGAACTAAATTTTTGTTCCTAACCCTGACTAAATACAGAATAATCACCAAAAGAAGCAGGAACTGGGCATGCTGAATCTTCATGCTTTACTTTCAGAAGATAGACCACTTGCTGAGTGACAACATAAAGAGAATTCTCCTGGGTGTGCCTGAGTGATAAAATACAATTCTTTGGCAGCAGCAGACCCAATAAGACTGTAAGGCTGGTTACAATGTTGTAAATCCTAGGTAGCACAGAAGAAATCAGTAGATTTATAACAGCATAATTGTGACCAGCATAGAAGCCATTGTATTTTTGCTTGGGAAACAGTAGTTAAGCATTCAGCAAAAGTTCTGTTTTCTCCCCTCAAGCTTTTCACATGATTCTCTGACACATTGCTGTTTTTTTTCCATGCTCAGACTTCACTATTTTTTACTCAGAGATTTCAGTCGACTTTTAGGATGTCAGGGTAAACCATACATCTGGTTATTCAAGTGTTTTCAGATTTTATTGTGATGTGCTGTACCTCAAACCCACTTCCACAAGTGATGGCTTCTCAAAAACCCTAGCAGTGCCAGCACACCTTAAGCAAGCCTGGAGTGCCTGGAAGAGAGGCAAACATGCTGACCACTAGCTCATCTGTATTATTCAACACATGTTCCTAAGTTACAGCTGCCTCCAGGTCTGTTTTAATCTCGCTGCTGAAATATTGCTGCAGAGCATATTCAACTGGCTGTTGTTTGAACATTGCATGGGCCCCCACTTAGAAAAGACCCTTTCCAACTCATCTGTAGTGTGTACCACAAAGTGTTGCCATTTCCTTTAACACACCTGCAACATGAATAAATGCAAAAGACAGAAACTCTTGAGGACATGGTTTAATGGTGAACATGGCAGTGCTGGACTATTGGCTGGACTCAATGATCTTAGTGGTCTTTTCCAACCTAAATGGTTCTGCAATTCTAAACAAAAAGCAATCCGATTTCCTGAGTTTTAACATGGCTCTAATGCTCCCCTATCCTCAGCTGTTCTCCAAACAAAGGCTGGTGAAAAGGCTGTTGAAAACAGAAGTCTAGACCCCAAGGAAATCTGCAATTGGATGAACCCTAGGTCATATTTCCTCTGTTAACCTCTGACAACAGTTACTGGAAGCTGTGCTGTTACCAGATTTAAGTAAGTGTGGACTTGTTCCATCCTGCCTTTCCAATTGTTCTGTGTGGGAGCTTTCCCTGGAGCGAACCAGACAGAGACTGGCCACACAGCCATACCACGGACAACCAACATCATGCCTCAAGAAACAAGAAGCCACAACTGATGACATCCAGGCAGCAGCTTATGGTGAGGAGAAAAAGACTCACAAAGTCTTTTTCTCCTCACCATAAGGAGGACCAACTGGGACCATCTAGGAGTGGTCATGCAGATCAACAGCCCATGATTATATATATATATATAAATGTGTGTGCCAGCCCCGCTTCAGGGTCTTCTGATGCAGCCTCTTTATGTTTTGGTTTGCACCCTTGTTTGTGCCCTTTTATTTATTTCATACATATATTCAGTTTTGGCACTTCAGTTGTACCCAGTTGTTGCTGTGCCACACGACCACACCTTTGTGGAGCTCCCAAGACCAGAGGGTTTCCCTGTGCTCCCCACAGGTCCCTCAGGGTGTTGTCTCCAGCTGCTCCGCTGCTAGCCAGGTCAGAGAGATCACCAGTGGTCGGACGCGCGCTGCAGCAGTCCTATTCACAGAGCTCAGCTGAATTACTTACTTGTTTACAGATAAGAAGACTTTTTCTTGGCCATCTGTGATCTTCCTGCTCCTCACCAAAATGAACAATCAAGACCTTCTTTCAGTGTGACTCTGGAAAGTTATGAACAATTTCCAAGTCCTTCTTGCATCACCAGCATGCTCTGGTGTGGCATTCACATTCTCTGAACAGAGAGACATCATTTTCTCTCCCAGGATTTTTCCTGGAGAAGCACAGAAAAGAAGAGAAAACAATTCTTATCTCTATTCTCTGCTCCTGTTGTTTTTGCACGTGTGGAACGTGTTAGGAAGATTGTTTACCTGAAGTGATTTGTCAATTGGATTCTGCTGAGGATTGTTTTGTTTCCTTGGCCAATTGGGTCAAAGCTGTGTCCTGACTGTCTCAGACAGTCACGGGTTTTTCTTTAGTATCTTTTATACAGGTATAATATAGTATTAATGTAACAGAGTATAGTTTTAGTAAAGCAGTTGTTCAGCATTCTGAATCATGGAGTCAGATGCCAATCATTCCCTGCGTCAGGGGCTCCCTGCATTCGATACTCTGGAGGTTTCTACACAGATAAATCTAAGCAGGCAGAACCTGCTTGCCACTAGCACAGCTTGGTTGCCCACACACTCAAAAGCTGCTTACCCTGCAGTCATACCACTTTAGGGAAGCAGAACCTGTAGCATATCATAGGCTCTAGTTCAGATACAAGTATTTCCAAGCAGGACACAAAACTATGCAGGACCTAGAAACTCAGACAAGGGTCTTGGAAATTCAAAGCTATCTCAGAGATAAAGAATTGCATTGATTTTTTGAAATTTTTTTTCTCCTTTTTAAAGATAAAAATAGTGTGCTCCAACCTCGTGCACATGACCAGTGTAAATTGAATACATAACCTTCAAAACATGCAAAAAGTGAGATATCCATCTGTACTTAGTGCTAGGTATCATGTTCTCACTGAAGTCATGGGAGATAGCCATTTCAATGAGGCAGAGGTAACAGTTTGAATAAGAGTTCTGGAAAACAACAGAGAATGGCAGCTTGATTGCTTGGAAAGAAATTCACTTGCTCAATACAGATTCACTATCTGCCATGTCCTTCCCTCCCAGTCCTGTCTTACTGCTATTACTCTGCTTATTTTACTTTTCTACCCCCTTCCTTTCCAGTCATTTTCCTGTTGCACTTAGCCACAGGAGGGTCCCAAATTCGCCTTATAATCCCTGAAGAACTCAGACACCAGAATAAACAAGGAAAGCATAACCTGCACAATGATGCCAATAGCAGTTTTCAACATGTCAATAAGAATGGTGAAACTGTGCTCGGGAGGAGACTTGGTGATGTATTAACTCTACTGGTGGGTCATGCATTAGGTTTTTAATCATACTTTAATTTTACATTTATTACTTTAATAACGCTAAATCAAGAGATTTAATCTTTTAGTTTCAAAGGAGACATTCAGCAATTAAAAATATTGCTAGTTTTTCATATACATAAATACTACTAACTATTTATGTTTCATATAGATAAATACTACTCCTTAATCATCAAGAAACCCATTTCCACTGATCCATCACATAATGGTAGCTGTGGTGAAAAAGAAAGCGATGATAAATTTTGTGTCTTCTGCATACACACTGGTGAACAGTAGAGTTGAGAGTTAGCTAATTTCTTTTCAGATTCATTACATTCAGGTCCAATTAATTTGCAAGGCACATGGCTTTTGCAAAGAGACAGAGCTCTGTAGAGCTGTTATAAAAATAATCTATTTGCAAAGGGTTGAGGTAATGTGTGGACCAGCACATGGCATTTCACACATATAGGAAAGAGTAAAAACATGGCATTTCCAGTCATAGATGCGATGATCATTCCCAGATGGTGTCAGACAATATGTGTACAGTGATACCAAACAAAAAACTGATCACTCTTCCTTATGTTGAAAAAACAGTAAGGCGTGCACTGAATTAATGTCGAATTAATCTCAAATTTCTCCATGTGTTTGTGCAGTCAAATACATACCCTTTATAGACACATGAAAGCATGTATTGGAAAAAGACTGGCAAGAAGGAATTTCTTCCAATTATGAAGCTTCATATTAAAAAATCACAGCCAACTTTGTGGATGTGTCAATGAAAAAGTGGGCATGCTCCAAAGAAATGAAAATTTGAACCAACATTCAATGTGGTCTATTCTGGAAGAACAAAGAGGAGAAAAAGAATTTCAAGTTACTTAACAGAAGTGTTTTTGTCAGGGAAACACCTTTGTGCCTCTCAGCCTTGCTCATGTAGCAAACCTGGTGCCACTTACACAATTTTTAAACAAGCAATAAATGTATTGAACAACTGAACTTTGTAAGAAGCATAAACTTAGGAGTTTTTCTCATGTTTGGAAACAATTTATGGCTGGGATTAAAAAATGGAAAAACTATTTTTTTATGTTGAAACTTTTCATTTAGCAAAAGGAATACTGGTTTTCGTAAATGTTGAAACATCGTTTTAAATATTCTCTAACGGAGACTCATCAGCTCTTGGTTTTGAACTGATGTTTCACTTTTTAAAAACTAACTTGTAAGTCTGTGTGGGTGACCAAATGGTGTGGAGGTAAAAACCATGTGACTCACATCCACCAGGAAAAGAACTATGGTATGAAGACACAGCTGGGGAACCATAAATTGGGATCTGCCACGTAAAGGAGAAAATGCATTCATTTGGGCCAAAGAGCTCTACAACGCCCTTCTTTTTGTATGCACACACATCCCAAAATCCAGCCTGGATTCCAAAGGCTCCTTAATTTTTGAATAGGCTCAAAAGTGTGTTAAAAGTTGTACAAAGAAGACAAAGGTCACCTTTAAGGTTTTACAGGCGTTAAGCACACAACCTGTTACACAGAAATGGGCCTTTTTATGCTTATCAGAAGTAGTTTTCATTCATACAATACTAAGTATAAAAGTGGCTTCAATAACTTCATACATATTGGTGAGTAGGGGTAAAATTCTCTCTCTCTCTCTCTAGGAATGCAGAAGTTCATATCAATTTATCATAATTGGGGTGTTGATGTCTGACAATTTTGGATATTTTCCCAGCTATTCCATTTCTGAGTCACATATTTTTCACCAAATCATTCCTCATACACCTTTTTATTATGCATAGAAGCAGGTAAGAGTGGTCCCAGAGAATGCCACAAAGCACTTACAAGGTTAAGTCCCAATCCTGTAGTCTCTTTGTATTCCCAAGAGAGCCCTGTGGCATTTCTCATGTCTGCCAATGTACTCCAGTGCTTCCCAAACTACAGGATCAACACCTTGGTCAAAGGAGAGGGTCACGAGCTTTTAACGGATCTGCACTAATATTTTTATCATATCTTTTATGTCTGTAATGTAAACACAGTTAAATAACCCATGGCACTGAACATTTCACTCAGCTATCCAGGGGTGAATATTACCATTTATTTGGGGACTTGTCAAAGTATTATTTTCATTACACTAATAAATACTGCAAAAGTCAAAATAAAAAATGTTATAAGTTCTGGAACATGTCTTATCTAAATCTATATGATCTGGAAATATTTAGCAGGGGAGTTCAGTAATACAAAACAGAAACAGAAGGGGTCCTGGGTAAAGCCTTAGGGAAATGCCAAACTATTAATTACACATTAAGCGAATGGTTTTTATTTTTGTATTGAAACAGCAACTATTCAAAGTCTATGCTACAGTACAACAAAAATTATTCTCTGGTATAACTTAGTGCAGAAGTCAGAGTTATTTTGATCCCTAGAGTCAAAGTGCTTTAAAAGATGACAGAAATTGCATTGGAATTTTTTTTTTTAAATTAGGAAATAGGAGGGACAAATTCTGACCCATTAGCACAGAACTTGGCAAACACTAATTATAAATCAAATCTATGCTCTGCAAATATTCTTGCAAGTTTACCTGTATACTTGCAATTTATTTTTCTCAGCTAAATTATTTTCCCAAATTAAATTTAATATTGGTAAATATCACCAATACTCCTAACAGTTCTGATGAAGTCAAAAGGACTGCCCTAATGTGTAAAAGGAGAATGTTTGGCCAATCAAGCCCAACAGCTGTCCCATGTTGTTGCTTGCACTGCTGGCCATCCCTCCACACTAATAATAAATAATGAAAATTATCTAAAAAACAATCCCCAAATACTTCCCTTTCCAAGGGAACATACCTTCCCAAGTCATGACCATAAGCCTTTCACACTGTACAAACATGGGAAATCTGCTTTTGTGTGCAAAGCCCCCTTTAATACCCAAGTCTCGCTGTATACACTTGTTTGTGTGTTTACACAAAGGCACAAGCTGCATCATCAAATTGCAGACACTTCCAGGATGGAGAAGAGACTCTAATCAGAGTATGGATGCTCCTTTGCTCTGGGAAAAAGGTTATGTTTTGGTCAGAACATGAGGGTAAATCCTCTCCTAGTATGTAAAGCACCATGGGATCTTTAATGTCTAGGCTGAGCAGACATGACCTCAGTTTTCTAAGGTTTCCTTAATTCCTCAACTCCCACCTGTGAAAGGTCACAGAGCAGTTCCAGTGTTACTCAGTTTGTGCTTTGCTTTGGATTTGGATTTTTGGCAGGACTGTTTTAGGATTTAGCATGTCTTTTTCTTCTTTCATTTGACCAACTTGTTTTCTCCTCAAATTTGCCTGGTCCTCAGTACCATGAAGTCACTTTCTATGAAAGTCTTGGATGCAGGGCCAGGGAGAAGATGTAATCTGGAATCTGAAACTAGACAGAATACTTCATTCCATGAATCTGTGTTCACCTTGGTCCTTTTCAGCCTTTAATGGCTGAAAGCAGACCAGTAACTGCAAAAGTACAATAAGTGAGCATGGATAATTTGGACAGTATGAAGAGGAACTGGAGAAGCTAATGTTTAAGTTAGCCACAAAAATCAAGTGCAAATAAAGATACAAATCTGTCTTTGAGCAAAAAACTTCTCCACTTACTACAGTCCTTCAGGTATCCTGGTTAGCATTAAACCCTGTGTGTGGAATTCACCATCCAGCATTAAAAGGAATTCAGGAACCGCTGAATTAAAGAAGAAAGTAGAAGAGAACTAAGGAGAAAATTATAAAAGAAATCTTTAAAGATTCTTGTTTAGTGGAAACCCTTCTCCTTCTTATGACGGTTCCCATCCAATAAAGATGTACCTGTCTCATTGTTGATTGTGATTTCTGCCAGCTGTTCCATGTGAGAAACTGCCTTCCTTTAGGGAAAATTAGCAACCTGCCTAAGCATATGGGACTCCTAGCACTGTCCACAGACTGCTCCACAGAAGATGCCTAAGATTTGCAAAGGTGAACGTCATTTATATGACTAAAAATTAATAAAGCTTCCTTTTCAAAGGACTGCAATTTTCAGGACAATCCTACAATCCCTTTCCAGTTACACTGTGTAATTCTTAAAATTGCTGCATGTGAAAGAAGGGGAAAGCCTCACTTAGTTCTCCCTTCCCACAAGGATATTATCCACTTGACTCACTAGTTAAGGTCAACATAACCTTGAGGAAGTTATCACAGTAAAGCCACACACATTTGTTTGCTGCAAGAGGAACAGCACAGCACTCTGCAGAAACAGGGGTTTGCTTTGAGGAAACTCACAGACCTGAATCAGGTGAGATCTCATAATATGCCAGGGCCATTTAAAACCCAGAGCTGATCTGTGTCTACTGACACAGAGGGCTACCAATGGAAAAGGGGTGGAAGTCAATGGATAATGGTGGAAAGGAGGGACTGTCCATAGTAGTTCATTGCTCCAATTTAAAAAGTCAAAATAAGCCTGCCAAAAGACGTTTTATCTTCTGGCACTCTGTCTTACGTTTATTTTCCTCTGTCTGCCTCCTCCCCCAAGTTCCACTGGTTACATCCTTGCTTATTACTCTAGAGTCATAAAGTTGTAAAAATACCTTCATTTCAACTATTGACCACTCTTAGATCTCCTAGTCCATAGCTCCTTTAATGAAGTCCTCAGGCAGCATTTCCCTGTATCCTTATCTGAGTTTGGTAATAAAGCATATCTTAAGCCAACATCCTTTTACAATATATGAACTAGAGCTGGGCAAGCTTTTCATAGCAAATGTTTTATTTAGTAGACTAAGCCTTTTGTTCTCTTTCTGAATTATTATGGAGAAACTTTGACTTCAATTAATCTGGTTGTTATTCACAACTGTTCAAATAACAGTGTCAGTGAATATATTTCAGCTGTTTAGATGTTCTTAAATGATTCACTTCAGTTCTTTCTTTCACTATGTGTTGCATGCTATTTACTCTTCCAGGGCTGTACTTGGTTTTACCCCACCTGGTGACAATATTACCTAATTCTCACATCACTGGAAATGATGAGAGATTTCATTATTCCCTCTTTTCTACTGTTGTCTGTTCCCAACATGTACTTCTTACAAAATTTTGTACAAATATATAATAAGTATCTGTGATGAGGCCTATTTTCCATTAATAGCCTTTCAATAAAAGTAATTAGGTATCCCCATATTAAGGGAAATCATTAAAAGATCTGAGAACTTCATCTAATTGAAATGACAGCTTCAGTCAAATATCCAAGGTTCTTAAAAGTAACAAGGCAATGGAATATGAGACGTCATTAGTTCTGTACCTCACTGAGCTCCTTCTTTTGTTGAAATTAGAATTTCTAAATATTTTTGTACCGTATTCACCTGACTTTAAAGTGATCTAAGTAGCATACATATCTTCAGATTAACTAGTATAAATACATGGTATGTAGAAACATAAATCAGAGACAAGTATAAATCAAGTATAAATCAGAGACAGAATACATGCCACTTTTCTATTTTTTGATTGCTATACTTCATAAAACAGTACATCCTGTCCATAATAACTGATCATGCATCTCCTTTTTTGAATTTCAAGAGATTCCCAGAAACTGTAAAACTAGTATCTAAACCTCTATTTGCAGTGCAGCAAAACTAGAGTGCACCAAGTCAGGATTCAGTTCTGCTTTGTACTGTGTGCCTCATGGCTCTGAAAATAGAGTTTCTGCAATGGTTTTCTCCACACATGCAGAAATAAACAAAAGCAGCATAAATTTGTTAACAAGAAAATAGACTAAAAGAACTACAATGGACCAAATTCTATCCTGAAGTCAACAGTGGAGCTGCAAGCACTTTTTTAAAGGGAGATTTTAGCATCTGAGTTCTCACATTTGAACACAATATCTGGGAATCAAAGCCTTTGTTTTGAACAGTAATGAACTGTGATTCAGGGAACCAGGTAAAAAGTACTTCAAACTCTTTTTAGGTGTAGCAAAAATGTTTTAACCTGTATCCTCTATCATAAGCTTTCACTTACTGTATTATGTGATCATGTGTTTTCCTTTCAATCTGTTAATGTTATCAGCCATAAGAGCAATTTCTTCAGATTTCTCCTTAAAATTGTGGCTTTAACATTTACTGCATTTTTGCAATTTATCACTCTTTCTACCCTAGTATAGTACAAGCTCTTCAATTTGCTTAAGCAAATATTGGCAGCAAATCAAAGAAAATACTGTAAGTTCATGGAACACAATTTTAAACTAACTATGGAAAGCACAGCAGGGATAGCCATGATGTGAATTATGTTAGGCACACTAATTTTCCTATGTGGTATATTCTTCCCTGACTATATGCACACAAAGGAGAAAACATAACCTATGAAATGTTCTATTTACTAATTCCTGCACTGTCTTCAGAAATCTCTATTAATTTTTTTTCCAAGCCAGCACTTAGCACTACCTAGACAGAGCTGGCAACCTGACTAATGGCATTTTTTAATCTTAGTATCATGTTTCTTCAGTATTTTCATTGGTGACATTTTTCTCTTAGATCTTCATTTTCTAGAGATGTACCACAGCTTTTTATTAAGCTTTCTGGCTACCAGGAACTCCAGCAGGGCACCAGAAAATAGTGCTATAAAAGACAATTAGGATACTGCCTGTGAACTTGCCTGGACCTGCCTACATCCACCAAAGCTATTTCCACCGAAGGGTGGCTTGCAACATGCTAGGCACAAGCTGTGTTTAATTCAGCAGCAGTGTGGTCAGGACCTTGTTAAGCTCCCCGTGGAGTTACACGGGATTTATACCAGTATGATTGTAATTAAGATTTAACTGTGACATCTAGCTGTAAAAATTTCTCTCCTTCCAATTTCCAGTGGCTGTAGAGCTCAATCTTCTCAAACACTTATCTTCTTTTCCATTGAAATTGCATGCAGGTACCCCAGAGCACATGAACACATTTAACACTCAAGACTCCAGTGCTGTCTTTAAGGAATTGCCATAAATAATGGAAAATCCATGACCTAAAAAAAAAACAAAATAAAACAAACACCAAAAAATCCCAAAACTCTAATAATCCATGATACACATTTTTCATCAGCACTATACAGCCTTGCTGCAGGTGCAGTTTTGCAGATACTGTAATTTTTTTTTTTTTTCAGTCTGGAAACCAGTCACAATTCATAAAGATTATAAAACACATGATTTTATAAAACTCCATTTTACATTCATAGGAAGACTTTGCTTTTGCAGCTCAGCTTTCATTGGCTAATCTTGGTTTTCCCATGATGGATATACCATGGACATTTGTAAAAATAAATAATAGAAGCAAACTAAAAAGTGTATTAACAACCTCTCTATAATCATACAGGAGCTTTGTGCTTGGGTAGTAGGCATAGACAGCTGCTCACACATTGGTCAACAAAAAGCAAATCATCTCAGGTTTTTTATTAGAGGAAACTCCCCTCCCACCCCCCTCCTTGATTTTTGGATAAATGTAGCCTGTGATGAAGTCAGCAAGCACCAGTCAAGCCCAGACTCCTCCTCCACTTTGTGAATGTGTTCCCCCCCATCAAGGTATTTGTTGGTCTCCTCGTTCCTCCCTCTTCTCTGCCCCTCATCTTTTTGCCGAAGCACCAAACAAATGACCCACTGACCACAAAAAACCACTGCCCATCATATGATCCACTCAGAAGAGATGCAGCTAAAATACTTGATTAAGGTAATGATCTAACACCATTCTTTGCCTCAGTCATGGACTACACTGCATTTATTTATCCCATTGCCAATTCCAGTCAAGATTTCTACCATACACTGTGCCAGAGACAACTGGAAAAGCCTCAGAGAAGCCTTGAGTGAAGAAGATGGATATCCGTTTCAGGATGGACTTAGGCAGTACCCATGAAATGAGTACCTGGTTATGCCTTGCACATAACTAATATTTGAAACTTGGATTACCTACAAATAAAAGTACTATGGAGCTGGATCTCCTTCCAAGTCTATTCCCCAGATAAATGGTAGAAAGAAAAGAGATTAATTAATCCCAACCATTGAGATAGACATGAGCAGCTGCATAGATGAACTCTAGTCTCGAGCAACCAAGACTCACACCACCAGGCAACTGTGTCGTTCTGATAGTGCAGGAAGAACGGACTGAATGCCAAGAGCCACACTGCCTGAATTGTTAGTGGTGAAATAGAAACCAGCCCTCCCCACATGCGCAGTTTGAGTCAGAAATCCCAGGCATGGGGCCCAATACCCTCAGCACCAAGAGGACATAAATCTAAAGCTAGATAACATGAAACATGGGCAACAACAGGGTGTTAGCAGCCTCCCTCCACCCCAATCTGAAGCTCCTTTCCATGTGCTGCAGAACACACTTTTGAGGTCAAGAGCTCCAGAGTAACTCTTGAAGCTCTTTCAGGAACAAGCTAGAGATCATTATGGTGCTTGAAAAGCTATAGTACAGAGATTGTACCGTCAGTGTCTTATGTAGAAGTGCTCTATCTGCTGGATAGTGCTCTGCTGGATAGAGCACTTGAGCAGTTCCCTTCTCTACCTGAAAGGTTCAAGCTCCCTGCCCTAACCACAGGGCACAACTCCAGGCTCTCTGGTGAAAATCACATAAATATGGCTGGGAAACTCACCTGGAAAAAGTGGGACTCATGTTCCAGTCTCTGCTCTAAGGCCAACGAAGATGTTTTCCTATCCATTAATTCTGCAATGAAAAAAAGAAATCACTCTAAACACTCTGGAAACACACTGGAGAAGTTCCTAAGAACACATCAAAGGCAATTTCATTAATGTAACAACTAAAAAAAACATTAAATGGTAGCCACTGAGTCTTGGGGCTTTTTTCTGCACCACAAGAGGAACTAAGAACACCTCTTCAAAAAGGAGAAAAATCCTTTTCCCAAAATGGGAGCAGGGGAGGGAACTGAGCATGGATTTTTCACACCTTCAGTAAGAGCACTAATCTCTAGGTTTTGGGAATGGGGAGTCACAAAAGAGGCAAGCACAACCTGTGAAAGAAACAATGCACTGATGCATTCCTTTGAGGTTTTAGGGATCTTGTCCTGAGAGCTGGGACCGTCCTGCTCCTCTAAGAACATAAAGTAGCTCTTCCATGTTTGGAGACATAAATCTAACTGAAGTGTGAGCCTCAGCTGCAGACATCCCGATTTTCTTATGTTATTAAGACATGCTGACATTTAGCTGACTGAAGGTGATGAGCTGTGTAATGGTCACAGTAAGATAATTCACGTCAGTGCTCACAGGCAGCCATTGTGTAAAGACTGGGTGGGTGACTTTACTCAACAACAGGAAAATACAAACTACCTCATCCTAGCTACCAGCAAGTGTTTGGGAGACCTGTCTAGTTGCCATGTTTCATACAATTGTCCTTGGGATTGCTACTACAGAGACATGTATTATGTTTGCAATTCCCCTTAATCAGAAGAGAGAGATGAGATTAGTTCCAAAAGGGTTATTACTATTTATTTCTCTAGTTGCTGCTTTTCTGGGTTATGATTTAGATGAAATTTCAGTAAATTTGTATTCTTTTTTGTCCTGCAGACTTTTCCAGACTACTTGCAAAGCCACAGACATCAAGAAGGAAAAAGGTAGGCCATAAAAATAGATATTCTAGAGAAAATAGAACTATCATTAATAAACAACTGAAGAGAAAAATTTTGGAACCTGAATATTTAGAGTTTCAAAAGAACAGCTTTCTCTCTCCCTGACACAAGCAATTTCCAAACTGTAAAACAGGTTGGAATTGTCATTCACTTTCAGTAGCATTAGACACAGAGAGCAAGAAGCAGGGGGGGGAAAGCAGAATTGACACAGTTCAGGAGCACTTAGAACTTGCTATCTAGAGAAACATCTGCTTTACTTCCACCACAGATTAATGAAACACCTCACTAACATTGTGCATTTGTGGAGAGCATGAAGGTCTGTAGGCAGCACGCGTATTTCACAGGGCGCACCACTCCTGTGCTTTGCTTCTGAGCATCACCACCAGAGGCTTTTTAAGACTCTACAGCCATGGAATTAGCTGTGGTATTGCCAGCCAGCTGTGTATTCTCCATGGACTTTGGAACAAGCTATAAAAGTAAAAAGAAAAACATACTTTGCCAGCTCTTCACAAAACAGAGCCAGCACTTTAAAACCAAGTGGGTCCTTTTCCGCCCGGCGAATCGTGAGGTCGGCCTCACAGGTCACCACTCGGGATTACGTCAGGGACCAACTGGTTGGGTTCAGGCAGCCTTGGGTTGGTCTGGCAGGCTGCATGAAGTGAACAAAAGCCAGACCAAGACAAGAAGTTGAGGGAATGGGATAGGAGGAAATTAAGAAGACTGTTCCAAAGGTTTTTAAATTATGATGCCCGTGTTGTTGCAATACTATTGGAAAACTAAATTAATTGCTCCTTTCCTTGCTCCCCTCCTGCTGTGGCCATATTTATTTTAGCTAAGGGCCTGAGCCACTAAAGATGCTTCCAATTTCCATGCTGTCCAAATGCTTGTAATCACAGATTTACAATAAACTGAGCTATCATGAAAAACAAGGCTGCTCATTAGGTGGCTCTCAGCCTTCAAAATTTTCAAGACAACAGAAGTACTGGGAGGTAACAAATCTGCCATAGAGAGGGCTAATTTCCAAAAATTTCAGAGCACCCTTTTCCTTAAAAGCAGCGGACTTTAAAGAATTTCTGTTCAGGAACTCAAAAGGTGAGGTACTTTGACTCTACGGTCAGTCTACAGTCACTACTGAAAAAAGAAAAGCTAACTATCTTTTTAAGATTTTAGTTTACAGTTACATTACTGGAAAGCCAAAGATTTTCTAATCACTGTAAAACCACATAATAAAAGCAGAGTCCATTTTCTGTAGAAACCAGAGGTTCTGTAACTTCACAATCAATCTGTAGGATAAATTGCAAGGATGGTGCTAGATGGAAACAAATTTTATTTAATACATCACAGTAAAAATCATCTAAATTTTGTTCATCAGAGCTTCACTTGGCACAGGTTATCAGAATCTCATTGGCAGCACTCCAAGAAAACACTACTTGTTATTTTTAAGATCTATCACCCTTTTTTGAGTAATTTTGTAGCCATTAAACAGCCCTTGAGAGCAATCACAGCTATGTATACTAGCAAGTTCCCTGTACAGCACAAAGAACTATCTTAAATTGAAATGGTAAAGTATGAGAAGTTTCTTTCATTTGTCCTTCTCCCCTTAAACATCCAATATGTTGGGTTGTTTTCTATTTCTTCTTACTCTTCTGAGTTTTGTTTCTTCTTAGTTCACTCATGTAATTCATTGCAGACTTCAGGACAGTAACCTCTGTAGAAATTGCTAGTGGCCCACAGAGCTAGCATAAAATAAAAAGTTACAAGTCTACATAACCTTAATTTTATGGTTATAAGCTATATTTACTGCAATAACATAAGTTTGAAAAGACTGCTAAGTGTTCAGTGTGGGAATGCAGGGAATTTCTCTCAAGTTAGTTTTATGGAGAAATGCGTTGTTAAACTGTAGGAAAGGTTACAGTCCTTTCAAGTGCTCCAGAGCTGAATGCCTATTAGGCATTTTTAGGGTATGTATAAAATACCCCAATCACTCCCTCAATATCACTCACAGAAATTCAGATTCAGGACCTTTCCTCTGTTCAAGTCCCTTTGGTTTTAACAGTGTAAACTGACCTGAGTGAGAATGTTATCAAGGATCAAGGTGGTAGAATTTGCTCTTTAACTCTTGCCCATCTGGACTTCTTTGACTTGGAAGTGTTTCTCATCGTAGCATATAGACATGAGTGAGTGCACAGCAAAGCTGAAACTTTATGAACATGAGAGATGGGAGTGCTCCTAATATTTCTATCCTGATTTTATCTAATGAGTCTGGGCAGGCTACAGTCACCTGAGTGACTCAGTTTCTCCACCTGTAAAACTGCAATGACTACTTTCAAATACGTGGGATCCTTTTGTGACCTGCCAAAGAACAAATGCTAACCAAGAGAACGTACTGTTGCTCCACACATTTCTCAGCCTCTCCTGCCCTCAGTCCCTCACTCTTCCCTGCCAAGGTATGTGCCCACTCTCTTTGCTGGGTGACCACACAATAAGCTGGACTGAACACTGCCTGTAGACAAAGACTTAACAGGATGCCTGTGTTACGGAGTCAACCTGCTCAGAGTCAACCTTGCTCATTAAATCCATGCACACTGCCTCCAGAAGGTGGATTGGCACAACTGTTATGTGACAGAACCAGCCAGAATGTGGAGACAGGGTCAGAAGACGTGTCTGCACAATAGACACTGCCCCATCTGCCCCTGAATGTGTTCCTGATGTGTCATGGCTCAGGGAAGATGGCAGGGAAGAGAGAAGCCTGCACTGAAGGTTATGCACTGCTCAGGGTACCCTGCAGCTTCTTGGTTTGATACACAACACACCCCAGTCTTTTGAAAAATCTCCTTTCTTACTTTCATGATTTTAAATTATGCCTGTTATCCACATCTACTGCAAATGTTGAACTTTCTCTCATCTCCTTGTTGCTCACATCATTATCATTTTAATTTTGCATTTATTCTTTATAGGAAACAGTTTATTATTTTTTACAGAACATCAAGAGGATCTGAACCTGAAACAAGTCTTTGCAATCCAGCCTACACTGTCATCTAAAAAATGAAAAAAAAATTGTGTGATAGAGAAACTGAGGAACAAATGCTTTCTGGCAATTGCTTTCTCTTTCAGGCATCAGGGTTTTTTAGAGTGCAAGGAAAAATTTTTTATCTTCCAGCTACAGTTTGCTAGCAGCATCTTTTGGTTTTAAATGCCTAATGATCTACTCTTCCAGTGGAGGTCATGAAAATAAATTTTTGACTGGCCAAACAACCCCTTGAAGTTCAGTTTACCTTCTGCCAGGTTTCTGAAAAATGGTAATGTCATTCTGCAATGCCCTCTGCTGGGAGATGCAGCATGGAGCTGGAAGGAGAGCTACCAATTCCCATCCTCCAGCAAGGAACAGATATTTGCAATGAGATGGATGGAATTTTCACCTTCTGTATGAAATCCTGACCCTGATGAAATCAGTGAGGTCCTAGCTTTTAATTTTCACTTTGCCCTTAAACATTCTTCCTTCTGAAAACTGCACTGGAGGAAAAAAAAAAAAAAAAACACCAAACAAAAAACTGTTTATTTCAAGTCCAAATGAAAACCTCATTACTCACAGATATAAAGATCTCTTTTTAGCATTTGAGCTCTAGAGGGAGGTTTTATGAAGAAGCTTTCACCTGAAAAAGTGTTTCTTCTTCTTGCCATTCTTTTAAGTCTTTTAACTATAAAAATCTCTACAAAATCACACATGCAAATGGCATTCATATTATACAGGTATGATTCTGCCTAACATATATTTTCACTGACCAGGATTCTTGTAAAAAAGAAAAAAAGAAAAGATTCTTGTAAAAAAAGAAAAGAAAGCTATGCAGTGAAACAAAGTTCACTGCTATGCAGTGAAATAAAAGAGTGTATCTGGAACCCGATGTGTGACAACACCAGCCCTGCCAGCTGCCACATCTGTCTGCCTTGGAGATGCATCATCCTGGGGCCTCAGGAAGAAAAATCTGAATCTGCCCCACTGAGGAGCAGGATATGAGTGTGGAGCTCACACAAACAGCACCTTCACCCCCACATGCACACTCACACCATGCCCCTGTGGCTTAGGGAATAGCTTTTCCTAGTTCACAACTCTTCTAGAGAATCATCCCTGAAAAATATTTTCCAGCCTTGGCAAGGGTGATGGAACACTATCTCTGTTTTGGTTTCAGCTCCTTCAGCTAGGCTGGTTTTACATGATGTTTGTCTCTCACCACAGCTGTGCAGTGGGCATCCAGCAGGAAGAATTTTTCCACAGTAGTCCCCAGTCCTCTGTGCTTGATGCTTTCTCCTTCCTACTCATGTTCTTATAGCCTAGGTCCTACCTGGCAGGCCAATTATCTTATATCTCCTACTTATTATTATTTCTATCGGTTAAATGGAAACATTTTCACCTTGTGATATGTTCTCTGCACTGACCTGCTGGATCACCATGTGCCTCCCTTGGCTCCACTTTACAGGGACTGACACCCTTGGTGCCAGAGAATGCAGGTGCAGTAAAGCTGCACAGTGCCTGGCAACACCATTTTTATTTGAAGTTACACATAATTATCATTGATTTGAAAGCGTGATCTCCTTGTTACACAGCCTTACAAGATGACAGTTTTTTTCCAGAAACTACTTTCCAGTGTTTGTCATGCCCTCACGGGGATCGAAATGTTATGGTTATAAGAAGCTTTGAGGATTATGCCACATTCATTAAAAGGCCCCTAGACAAGTATTTTTTTTGTTTTGTATACTGTCCTGAAAAATCTTCTGCTTCTCCTGGTAAGCACCATGTCACACTCATTTGAAAATGAGCATGTATGTTTACAAACATCCAAAAGTGAGTTGACCCCTCACAGCAAGGACTAAGATTTCCATTCTGGACACTTACCTGTTCTTCTCAGGAACAGTTTCCTTTACAAGAGAACTGTGTAGCCCAGGCAACAGGTGGTGGCTGCTCACATACTCTAACCTTGAAATTATTAATTGAGAGGAAGGTTGGAAGTAACTGGAAGTTTTTCCAGTCCTCATGCCCCTCATGGGTAAGGCAGCTGTGCCAGCAAACTGAACTGAAAATCCACCCTCTCAGCTGGCACCTTCAATGGAAGCATTGACAGTGAAGTCCAAGCCTGGGACAGCCTCCAGCTTAAGCTGTCCTTTGATCCGAGTCTGTCTCTCAACATCACAAACCAGTGTTATATGAGGAATCTTGCACATACTGTTGGTTTTGCTGCTCTCAAGAAGCTGTCTCCCAGTCTGGTATCTTTCATAAAAAAAAATTTAATTCACAGGAATGCTTGCTAGTTGTTAAATATATGGCCAAAAATCTAGATTTAGCCCTGAATTTTCTCATGTTGATGCACTGTACTACTAATAAGAAATAAGCAATGTCACTAAAAATGATGTTATACTGGATTGTGATGAGGAACAGGATTACAGTAATATCCTGCAGCTGGGAGCAACGAGTTGTACAGTTCTACTTATGCTGGAGGCAGCAGAACACCTTGGGGAGAGGCAGTCACTGCATTACCTCCATCCCAACTTCTGGTGGAAGAGATTGGAAGGCAGAAAGGCCTGTAACATGCCATCACGTATCAAGAAGAAGAGTGCCTCCCTGCAATCATTTTCCTCTTGTCTGGCAATGGGTAGCACTCAGAAACTACTTTGGTATTACCAGGCTCTGCTGACCTCTTACCATTACCTGAGCCCCCAAGAGTTCATTGTTCAGAGAAGTGGGCTAAGAAGAGCTCTAGTCAGCCTCAAGTTAGGCTCACTTTGGTTCCCAGAGAAAAGAGAAGAGGGAAATTAACATCCTGCCCTAGAAAATTTTTTTTTTCCTTCATCACTGTTATGGCAAAATCCAGTTTTACCAGCATTACTGAGAAAGCTTTCAGTAGCTTGAGGATTAGAGAACATTATGGCTTCCACCCAGGACAGCCTTCCGGCTTTCTGTCCTCTCTTCCTAAGGATATATTGAGACAGTATATAAGAAGAGAGAAAGAAAGAAGCCATCATCATCAAAGTAGTCATTCTGTACTTTTCCAGCCCTCAGCAATCAGTAACCTTTCCATTTGCACCCAAGCAGTCAGTAGGAGACATGATTTGAACAAGCTACTTCACTGATTTCCTAAGAGAGGACAAAATTCAGGGCATGACCTCTACTCCTTCCTTCTGGCCACAGCTTAGCTGAAGGCCCAGTATGTCAGATTCACCTCCATGTGATTCCAGGGACTAGTCTGGAATCAATTTGACCCAGTAAGTCTCTTTGATTGCATCAGGCCTTTCAGAAGTTTTGAACAACAAGGATCTAAACAGCAGGCAGCAATCTGCACAAAGCCAATCTTTTCAGTTCAACAATTTTTAAAGGTCTGTGTCTTTTTTCTTTTTCTTTTTCTTTTTGGTTTCAAATGCTTTCCAACTGAGCAAATGCTGCAACGAGTTCATGGGAGAAGGCCTCGAGGCACCCCTGACTTTGGCACCGTCATCCCATAGACACTCCATACATTTTTGGCACCTTGCAACAGACATGCTGACAGCCACAGGATTGATGGAAAGGGAAAGAAGCTGTTTTGCAGTCAGAAGAGAACATACTCAGATTTCTAAGGCCATTTGAAAGAATGCCAGAATGATACTGGATTTCGGCATTCTTAAGCTCCTTTAAGATGATGCAGCAAGTGGTCTTTTCCACATGTGATGATGTATTTCAGGACAAGAGTTTCTCCAAGATTTTCCAAGCCTGTGGGCTCCTGATCCTTTTTCAAATTAAAGAGATGATAGCATACTGGGGAGAATTGTGATTAGTTTAAACTCTCCACAGCTGCAAGAGATGAATGTAAAATTCCACCCAAAAATCCACTTCTTCTGGATTGAATTTACCTACATGACACAGAGTCCTGGCCAAGGGACCACTTAAAAGGGCTGGAGCAGCATCAATGCTATTTAGTTTCTTCCATCACATCAACTCAGGAGAGGCTCACAACTCTTCTTCCCAACACGTCTCCCTCAGCAGCACTGCCATGGATCAGGCAGGGTATTAACAGTGACCTGAGATATGTGGGGAGGAAAATGGAACAATGAAATAAAAGCTTAAGTATGAGGGAATTCAGACAGGGTTTGCAACACATTAATTGAAATGCACAGACAATTGTAAAATACCTTGTTACAGAGAGGCTTTGCTTGGAGCTCTTAAGGACAGCAGAACCCACTTCATCACAGGCTGAGAAATTTAGAGCCATCTTGGCAACGGGAGGGTAAAGCACTGTGCCTTCCGTCTCAGCTGACCTAAGGAGATGGCAATGCTCTGTTTAGCTTAACAGGACCTCTCCCTCTAAATTGCTTCATTATACTTCTAAAAGAATAAAATAATATGCTGCCCTTGGAAGACTGGTGACTGACACCTCCCACGTCTGTCTGGATTTATTATCAGGGCCATAGGTGAGACCCACCTTTATGGGGCTTTCCTCAAAAATGCCTGCCCCGACTTCCCGGGCTCTATTGGGGATGCCAGCTGGGGAGTGATCCTGGTTTTAAGGGGACTGAGGCCGCTCGCTCCACAACTGTTCCTAATCTACGCCAAAAACAAAAACCAAAAAATTTAAAAAACAAAAACAGGTTTTTCCCGCGAAACTTAGCAAAGCTTAACCCTTTGGTTTTGCTCTAAACAGACCAATATCCAGCCCCGTGAACTGCATGACAGATGCATGAAGTTTAACCTCTATTTTAAACCTTTCACTGAGCCCCGTGAGGAAGACAGACCCTGGCACCAAACCCTGCTCCCTCTCGGGGAAGTAGTCATGGTAAAGCGGGAAAGCTAAGTGTGGCATGCGTAGTCGTGGCCGAGTGGTTAAGGCGATGGACTAGAAATCCATTGGGGTCTCCCCGCGCAGGTTCGAATCCTGCCGACTACGGCCGCGGTTCCGTGGCTTTGTGTTTTCCTTTTTTCTTCTTTTTCCGGTAGTTCACTGCCGAACGCCGGGAGCGGCGCAGCGGGGCGGCAGCCACGGCCCGACCCCGCAGGAGCCCCGGAACCGCCTCCGCCGCAGCGGGGCGAGAGGGCAGACCCCGCCCCTGCCAGCGCCGCGGGGCCGCCTTGGCAACCGCGGGGCGGCAAGATGGCGGATGATCTAGACCGGCTGCTGGACGAGGTGGAGAGGCGGCTGTGCCAGCGGCACGGCACCGGCGAGGAGCACGAGGCGGAGAGGCGGCTGTGCCAGCGGCACGGCATCGGCGAGGAGGAGCCCGCGGCGGCCAAGGAGGGCAGGTTAGCGCTCCCGCCGCGCTCCCGCCCCTCACACACCCTCCCCGCCGAGCCAGGCGCCGCCTGGGGGGCGCGCAGCCGTCCCGCCTGCCCCGTGCGGCCGGACCGCCCAAGAGCCCAGAACAGGCGGGCTCGGGAGCCGGAGCCGGGCCGACGGTCGGCGGGTGTCACCTGCAGCCCGTGGTTTTGAAAGACCCAAATGATGTGCCAGCGAGTTTAGTTATTTCAGACAGTCTTTGTCGCCTGCGCGTACCGCAGCCTTGGATTAAATATGGCGTTAAAAGCTGCAGTAATTTGCCTCTGAGTTAGGGTTGGGGATTACTTGGCTCTGTTACTGACCTTATGATATAACCTCTCTGTATGTAACTGACCTCAAATATCTATAAATCTCGCGATTTAGAGCAGGAAGAACTTTAGCAATAGCATTATCAAATTTTTTATTCTCTTGATACTTCAGTCATTTCACTGAAATCACAGAATATTCAGAATTGGAAGGGACACACAAGGATTCATTGATGTCCAACTCCTGGCCCTGCCCAGGACACTGCAGGAGTCACACCGTGTGTCTGAGAGCATTGTCCAGAGGCTTCTTGGGCTCTGGCAGGCTGTGCTGTGACCATTTCCCTGGGAGCTGTTCCAGTGCCCAAACACCCTCTGGATGAAGAAACTTTTCCTGATGTCCAGCCTAAACCTCCTCTGACACAGCTTCATGCTCTTCCCTCTGGTCTGCTTTTTTCTGTTCATACTTTGTTAATCATATCCACTACAGTAAGCACTTAGCTTACATGCTACACTTTGAGGTATGTGCCTCAAATTCCACAGTTTTCAAAATGGTGATTTTGCCAGTTTGGTCCTGGCAGGGTCATTGCTTACAGTACTGCCAAGCATTCTGTGTCTGACATCCCAGCCTGCCCTCAAGCTTCCATCGCAGACATCAGGTATCCATCCTGGCCCTGAGGTTTCCATCCTGGCTCTGATAGGCATCTTTGCCTGCCCTCAGTTTTCCATCCTGACCATCAGATTTACATCCCAGCCCTTACAGGCATCTCAGACTCCCTTTGGAAGGTCTGTGGACCAGAGAGGCTTGGCCAGATATCTCCACAGGTGAGCTGCTGAGCACTTTCCCAACACACATTTCAGAGTCTCAGGAAAGGATCTTGAAGAATCCAGTGACTAATGCAAGACTAGCACCTTTGGTCACATTACTGGACTTCCACATTGTTTGCATAATGGTTAGATGAGCACTTAATTTTAGTCTATCTAATTACAATCTTGGAAAAAAAATTACGTCGTTTTCTTCTTTCTCAGGAGTAGATTTGTTCTTGATTGGTTAATGCAGTGGTACTACAGGCCTCTTTCTTTGACAAAGAGCTAGCAAACAGCAGACTTGAGTGTTACTTGAGCAAAAGCAAGTGCAGGTGATCTTTCTAAATGCATCCAGGAATTCTCCTCAGGACACATTCAGTTGTGTAGCTTGAGTAGAGACCTTCCTCTGACCTTATCATATTCCTGCTGCTGAAGGTAAGTGTGAAAAATCAGGGTTGTCCAGTTAATTGCCCAGTAGTAGCAGGGGTTATACTGTCATACTTTTATTCACAGTTGGGAGTGGTTGGAAATTAAAAGAAGCAAGCAAAAATAAGACCTATGATGGGACAACTCAACAGTGACTGAAAGGTGTTATCCTGCAGTTTGCATCTGTTCAGTCGTGATTTGGATGGCTTACCTGAGATACTACAAAAATATTAGGGGGAAAAGGCTGTAACTGTTTATATTTTTTAACTCACAGTTCTTAGAATTGCTGTAGTCTTGCTACAAAAATGAAGGCTGATTTATTTATTTTTCAGATCAGCTAAAGTGTTAATGAGTGCTGGCAGCAGCGAAGAAGATCTAGACAACATTATTGATGAAATCTGTAATGACAGCAGCTTTACCAAAACACCTCCGGTGAGTAGGGTTTGCAGAAATTCAGAACAAGTCAGATTCAACAATGGAAGTAAAAGCACCATAAGCTAAAACTTTTAAAGCAAAACATGAATGAAAGCAAGCTGTAGAATAAACTTGGAAAGTAAAGCAGAAAGGGAAATGCAGTAATCCTGTGGTGAGGAACAGGAGAGATGTCCTTACCTAGGCAATAACAGGAAATTAAAGAACATGCTAGTTCAAAATAGAGCATAGTGTCAATGCTCAGAATCACAGAATGGTCACAGTTGGAAGAGGGACCTCTGGAGATCATCTGGTCCAAGCACCTGCTTAAGCAGGACTGCCTAGAGCGAGTTGCCCAGGACTCTGTCCAAATGGCTTTCAGTTATCCCTGAGGATGTAGACTGCAGCCTCTCTAAGTAGCCTGTTGCAGTGTTTGACCACCCTCACAAGTCATAAATGTTTTTTGTACATTTGAGTGGAAATTCTTGTACTTCAGTTTGCACCTATTGCCTCTCCTGTCAGTGATCCCACTGAGAGGAATCTGGCTACGTGTTCGTTATTTCTCCCTGACATACCTTCATAAGGTTATCCTGACCATTGTTTTCTCTAGGCTAAACAATTCCAACTCTCCTAGCTGATACCTGGATGTCAGGTGGTCTAAATCCTTAAGGACCTTCATGGTCCTTTCCTGGGCCCACTCCATTATGTCCATGCTTCTTTTGTATGGGACATAGTGCTCCAGACATGTCTGTGAGGTCGTATCTGGAGTAATGTGATCTGTTCTGGTCTCTCAAATACAAGAGATGAAGCTACTGGAGAACCTCCAGCAAAGGCCCATGGAGATGGTTAAGGGACTGAAATGCCTGTCTTATGAGGAGCAGCTGAGAGAGCTGGGACTGTTCAGTCTGGAGAAGAAAAGGCTCCAGGGGGATCTTATCAATGTGTATAAATAGCTGTGGATGTATTAAAGGAGGGGCCAGGCTCTCCTCCATAGTGCCCAGTGACAGGAGAAGAGGCAGTGGGCATACATGAAAACACACTAAATACCATCTGTACACAAGAAAACAAACACTTTTCTTACTATGAGGGTGACTAAACACAGGGACAATCTTCACTGAGAGGTTGTGGAGTCTCCGTCTGTGGAGGTGTTCAAAATGCAGCTGGACACAGTCCTTGGTGAGCTGCTGTAACTGACCCTGTTTTGAGCAGGGAAGGATCCCTTCCAGCTGAAATGATTCTTTGATTCTGTCTCATCAGTGCTGAGTAGAGAGGAGGGATCACTTCCCTGGACATGCTGGCAGCATCCCTCCTAATGCATCCCAAGATACTGTTGGCCCTCTGTGCTGCAAGGACGCGTTGCTGGCTCATGGTCAGCTTGTTATTGACTGAATTTCCCACAGCCCTCTCTGCAAAGCTGCTTTCTGGCTGGTCAGCCCACGTGCTGTTCTGTGCATAAGGATTATTCCTCCCCTGGGGTGAGAGTTTGCATTTCACCTTAGCTGAACTTGAAAAGATTCTTCTCACCCCGTTTCTGGAAGTCATTTGAGGTCCTTCTTAATGGCAGCTCAGTCATCTGATACATCAACCACTGCTCCCCATTTTGTATCCTCTGCAAACGTCTTGTCACTTCACAGCAGGAGATGGAGATGAAGCTGCAAATTTACATTCTCAAGGCAGTTACAATGATAGAAGGCATTGAAAATAGATATTCATTTGGGTATCATCAGTAGAAAATGGTGTTACTTACACTTCATAACCTCCTGCAGATTCCCATATTTTCACGAGTGACATTGTTTTTGTCTTGTTTTTGATTTTTTTACAGAGTGATTAAATCTGAACCAACAAAAAATACTTCTGTACATCTGAAGGAGAGAGAATTATGCCAGCAAATTTGTATCATTTTATTGTTTTATATCCCTAGAACTTCCCCTTTAGGATCTAGAGTTCTCATATTCTAGAATTCAAATAAACTCTTCTGTGTGCAGCAAATAAGAAACCTTTCAAAGACTCTGTCTTTTTGAATAATCTAAGTTTTGATGGGTTTTAATGAAACAAAAGCTAAAAAACATCAAGGAAGAGGGTTTCAAATTATAACTGTTTTTAAAAGCAAAGTTAGCAAAAGGAGGGCATGAAATACTAAGTCTTGATTGTAAAGTCTAAGTAATCATGTGGTGTGGAATTCCTTCAGCCAGAGCTGGAAATTCAATGTGGGAAGAGAAGCCTTGTTCCTCATTTACCTGTTACTTCACAGCCTGACAAACTTGAACAAGAAAATTCCCGAAGTCTTATTCTCCTTCTTTTGTTACTGAGATTTTCTGGCTCCTGGTTATTAAGTAAAACAGAATATTGTGACTTTGCTGTAATGCTGCATTTTATTCTTTGTTGTTTTTAAACAGAATTTGAAGTCTAATTCTGCAAGTCTCACGCCTGAAAGAAAAAGTCTTGTTGTACAGGCACATGGGAAAAGGTAGGTGAAAAATGTTCTGGCTTGTTGGACATTGCTTGATTATAACTTCTTATCAGGCTAATAATACTGCTGCTGTTTAATCTGTGTTGACATTTCTTAAGAAAGACACCAAGAAGAGACACAGTCTTTTTAAAGAAAAAGCAAAGATAAGCAGGTAATTTCAAAGAATTGTTAATGTGTTTTCTTGTGGTCAAAATAATTTATTATAAATTGATTAATTATTTGAACAATATCTTCCTTTGCTTTATGGACATATACATTTATCAAGTGCTGCAATATGTAGATCTTTGTATATTTGGCATAGAGAATGTTTTTCATTGAGTTTTTCTTTGAACACTTTGATAATGGAAATTTTAAAATTCTGTAGTTTACAAGCATTTGGATGCTTTGCCTATATTAAAAAAATATTTTATAAGTACTATGCTGTTAAACTAGGGAGAAATGTTATACTGCTTTCTCCAACCTGTTTTGCTGTAATTTAATATTTTTTAATGAATCCATATAGATGCTGTCCAGTGTACTTGGGTGGAAGCCTTTCACCATCTGGGATAGGAACAAATATTTCAAAAAGGTAGGAAACCTGAAAAAATATGTGCTACTTGTTTAATCATTGTTTTTATTCACAGCTGTGTTTCTGTGGTGGTACAAAATTCTGCATTTGAACTGGGCAGAACAACCTTAGAGTCATCTAAAGAAGTGGCTGCCTGTAACTGCACTTGAAATCAGCTGGTCCCTTCCAGCCCTCTCTTGTTGACCACTTGACCTTTTGTTTGTTTGAGGTGGTGAAAGATGCTTGCAAATGAGACATGAAACCAAAAATCAGTAACAAGTAGTTAAGGAAATTGCTGCTGCATTGTTATTTTTCCCTGCCTCTCTTGATCTTTCTATGTGATGCCAAGTATGTGACTTAAATCAGTGGGTTGGTTGAAATCTTCCAGAACCTGAACTGAAAATGGTCAGAGTACTTTGCAATTGCAGCTGAATTTAGCAGAGGAGGTACTTTGATGATTTATCCACAACATTCTTTAGAACATTACTGCATTTCCATGTGGCATTTTTTGTAGTAAGTAATTGTGCACTCAACAGATATTTGGGTGCTGCCCAGGTATTGTGTCAGTGAGGAAGACTAGGGAGAACATATCAAGTGAATATCAGTTTATTTTATGTGTTCAGTGAAGATAGGAACCTGTAAAAATAATACATGAACATATAATTAAATCACATACCATAATTCTGAACATGCCAGAGATGTAAAGGCATTAAGATTAGGTGACATTGCTTCTAGTCTTTCTGATTGCTGTACTTTGGCCCATTTATGGTGGATGTGTATTGCATCAGTCAGCTTCTCTGATTGTTCTTCTTTGTCCAGGGCGTGTGATCAGCTGCGTTGTACTGCTTGTGACTTCCGCGTGTCACTTTTCAATGACTACGTCTGGGATCAGTCCTGTGACTATCTTTTTTTCAGGTGTGTCTGGGGTGGCTATTAGTGTTGTGCTACCATGCTTTGGAGCTCAGTAAGAAAAGATGAAAAGCCCCTAGCAGTGCTGTGTCACCTAAAAAGCATGCATGATACCTGTTTGGGATCAGGTGGGACAGTCTGTGGGGAGCGGGAAGCAACATCTCCCAAAATCTGTTTTCATCCATTTCTGTCTCTTCTCCCATGACTCTCCCTGTGCTTTCAAAAATAATTCAAGTTTCATGGCTGAAAAGGCCAGGTTATTGCTGAAATAAGCAGGTAATCCATGTGATGGGTTGAACTCTGCCAACCAGTGCAGGGTATCTGCCATGTCAGTAACATGAATACGGGCTGTTCAGCATGTGCTTTGCACCTCACCTTCACTCATACAGACTCTGATGGTTTCAAGGCAGATGTTCTTTTTTCCACTATCAGGTGTGCTGTCATGTTCTGTGAAAATCAAATAGCTTTATTTCTTAAGATTTCTTTATTGAAATACATTATGTATTCTCTATATTCTCTATTGGTTAAGTAGAGAGGTGGGATTTTTGTTTTCTGCTTGTATTGCGATGTTTTTAATTCTTTAAATAGTTTTTGAAGACTCTAAAGTAAGGAGTTCTTATTTCCAGTTTCTCTAAAGCTAATGCCAAGACTTAGTGAAAGATAGTGTAGTAGGCACGTTCCTAACAGACATCAGATTTGGATTCCTCTTATTTTAGTACAGTCTCTGTGTGAGCTTGGTAACTGATGGCAGAGGTGGATGTGTTCAGAGTATGTGCTTGGAGAGTCACATGACAGTCAGAGAAGAACATTAATGGAGATACCGGCTCCTTTTCCATTATTTTTCCCATGTTACATCTTTGGTTATTCCAGTATTTTTCTTCCAGTCTCAAAATTCGTATTTCTTATTGAATACCATTATTTTTCCCATTACTTAAAGCAGTTTTAAAAATACCATGCTGCACTAGTCTCCTAAGATTAGTTTGATAGTGGAAAAGATTTAAACAAAAGTGAGATTCTTTTATTTACCCAAAGGCAAAATTATTTTGCTTCTCAGAACTTGAAAGTAATAAATGAAACAAAAGAAAAAACCACATGAGCGGCATTAGTATCAGATACCTGTAACATTGACTAAAATCTGTAATCTCTAGCAAGATATTTAGCTGTTAATTTTGACAAACCTGAATTTTAGAAAGCAAACTTTAAGGTTAAACATTTTCCTTCCATCAATAGGTGTCTGATCTCTTTTTCTAAAAATTCTTCCCTTGATAATTGTTTTGCATTTTCTTTATTTAATTGGGCTTGTTAATGTTGTTTTTGAGCAATTCAATGTCCAGTGGCCAGGAGGAGGTCATGAGAGCAGAGATAGCTAAAATGCTACATTTTCACTTGGATTTTTTGAAACAACTTGTTCTTGTCATAGCATGCTGATTTTTCATTTGTTATGGTTAATGGCTGCACAGGAATTATTTCTGGTTTGATGTCCATTCTACCTTCTTATGGCCATTTCATTTCAGTCACTTTAACAATCACCTTGAGTAGCAGTTCCTGATGAAAAATTTAACCCTGTAATTTTACCCATTATGCATAGCAATTTTTACAGTAAGTTTGATAAGATAAATACATTTTTGGGTAATTTTTTAACACAAGAATTAGCTTTGCTTAGTTTTCTTCACAATTCTTTCTCTGGAGGCCGACTGGAAATCTCTAAACCCAACAGATAACATTGTTTACAAAAACATCAGTCTGTGGTTTGTCTGAAAACACGGAAACTACACACTGAGACTGCTCTCAGGAAAGGAGTGTTCAAAACAGAATTCAAATATATCCCTAAATTAATCCATGACAGAAGTACTCAGAATTGTCAAGATGTCTTCTGATTTGAAATGGCCTCATGAATATTTTTTCTTTAAAAAAAAAACCCAAAACAACCCAGAATGATCCTAACTTGAATTCACTTCTTTGGCAGGAATAACATGCCTGAGCTCAGTAAACTAAGAGCAAAGATGATAAAGAAGAAAGGAGCACGTGCATATGCTTGTCAGTGCAGCTGGAGATCCATTGATGAATTAACTGACCTGCAAACAGAGCAGCAGCTTCGGTGGGTTTGTGGTAAACATGGAGAATGAAGTCTTCTTGTGTGGGATATCTACTTGTCTGGAAATGGCTCTTAAAATCAATTTGTTTCCCATGCAGTTCTCTGAGAACAGATGGAAAATTGAATACTTAGATCCAGAAATAGATTATAGCACCTTGAGACTCTTCCTCACATCTAGCAGAGAGCCTCATTTCCCATGTCTGCAGAATCCTGGATTCAAAATGGTGGGTTGGGAAACAACCATGACACACAAGCATATGAATTTCTGCACAGAAGTGAATCCTGCTCTTCTGCTTTGCTCATTGTTGTTAATGAGCAAGTGGTTGTTTATCTCTTAAAAAATTACTATGGGATCAGCTCTCATCTTCAAGGTTTCAGCACACCCCCAAACTTTACTTACTTTTACCCACCAGTAACCAAAACTGCAGGTGCTGAACATTTTCTTCCAATTCCTACTGCTTTCTTCAGAGCACTTTCTGCTGACTAAGGACTTCTACCACAATGAATTTCTTGAACTTCTCTTCAGCCCTCACTGCACAAGAGATGAAAAAATTATTGTGCAATTATTAAATGTTCAGTTTTTAAATATGCAATTTTAAAGATATTCTGAAGGGTATGTTACTCTTTTTATCAGTATTTTTAAGGGAAAAAGGCTCAAGCTTTTAAGAGTGAGAAAATATATATCCCTACTGATGTTCAAATTCAGATTTTTTTTAAGTTTCACTTACCTTTCACTTCAGCTTCTCTTTAAAAAATTTTGTATTCAGAAAGTGCAACTGTCCTGTTTCAACATACTCCCTTCCCTCAGTAACTTGTTACTTGGTGAGTTGTGTTTCTTACAGTCAGTCACTATAGTTAATGAGCTTTTTCTTTTCATTATGTATACATAACACAGAAGATAGATTTCAGTTTTATGCAGGGGGAGAGGGAGGAAGGAATAACCAGTCCTGTCATTTACTACATTGAAAAGTGTCTCAGTATGGGAAGTATGTCAGTGTTTTTGCTGTGCCGTATGTGTACCTGTACAGATAAATTCAGAATTACTTACTTTGGGCAATTCTAGCTGTACAGAGCCATTTCCTTTTTTCTGAAGTTTTGCCCATGGTTCTAATCTGTATATTTGTTCTGTTTCTGAGCCTTTCCAAAACAATTACGTGGTCTTGCAGAGGTGATTGCTGTGTCTGTCACCCTCTGAAAGAGCAGATCTCAGTAGTGATCAGAGGCATCACGCACTCTGCACCCTGCTTACCTTGTCCTTCCAAGAGTGCTTGTTCTAGAGCCTGCAGAGGCCCAGCAGTGTGCCTGGGAAGTCTGGCAGTGCTTCCTCGGTGCTCCAGACTGCTCCTTCCAGTGCCCATGCAGCCTTGCTGCAGAGTCAGAGGTGAGTTAGCTTTGGAGAGGTACTACTTGGCATGATGGTGTAGGCATATTTAGGGTCATGTATTGTTTTCAATGAATTTAGTATTTCAGGTTGAGGTTTCAACTGCTAGAGTCCAAAACTGCAGTTTCAGGACCAGGGACCAGTTGACTACTGCCCAGACAGCTCCTAAAAGAGCTCTGCTTGCCTTTCTGTCCTTTGTGAAGATGTAGCCCTGGTCTGGGCTGTATGCAATGAGTGTTCCTGGGTGTTCTTCAGGTGGGCCCAAGCGGCTTTCATGCCTAGAGAACATCAGTGCTAAGAATAAGAGAAGAACCCAGAGCTAGGTAACAAGCTCTTGGGAAGAAGAAACCTGCTTTCCATTCTTCTCAAAAAATGCATTTCAAAAAGTGCTGAGTTGTCTTGGCTTTTCTGTTTCAAGGCTATTTGAAACTCATGACAAAGTAATTCCACAGGGTTTCTTTTGGCTAGAATTGTACTGGAAATTGTGCCACAGTGTAGAAACAAGTTGGACTTGCAATCTGTGAGCCAAAAATGGGGAAAATCCTAATTCCCATCTCAGTTCATGAGACCAAGTCTTATATGACTAGGAAAGGGATGGTGGAGTGTCTCCTGTACCCTGAAGACTCCCCTGGAATAATCAGGTATATTCAAGTGTAATTAACTTGTTTCTGGCCTTGGTCAGAGTGGTGGAGTATAACAGCTTTTTGTCCAAGGGAAGTTGTAAACAGGTACAGAATAGTACTTCTTGTACAGGTTTTCAGAATTTATCATATTTCTAGATTTGAGAATAATTGCTGCATCATTAGATACAATTATTTTGTTGGAGGGAGGAGCAGTATTAAGATTTGATTCCCTTTCCTTTGCTTTCTTCAGTTAAATCTTACAAACCACTTCAAAGTCCTCAGATGAAAAGAATGTAAAGAAAGGTAAAACTAGGGCTTGAATGTTCATCTGATGAAGGTATTGTCAGATTGTACAAGGTTCTCAAGATGTTGTAGCCCAGACCCTAAGTGATATTTCTGTGTTGGTTATCTGAGATAGGAGGGATTATGTACAGAATTCTGTTTAAGAGTATGTAAAGAATTCTGTTTAAGAATGCAACTCAGCTGTTGTCGAATGGAAGTACTGGAGAAGAGTGTTGCTAAGTATAAACATGACCACTGTTTTCCTCCAATTTTTTGCTTTGGAATATTAATACCATTTCCAATTGTGAAATGGGCAAGGTGAAAAGTTAACACTTTTATTTTGCTTACTGATATGCTTTGAAATTTTCTGGCCTGTCCCATTAGTCTGCAGCAGATCCCTCAAAAAAACAAAAGCAATGAAGGATGACAAAATGAGATTCCATCAACTTCTAATATGCTGCTCTGACTTACCTTTCACTTGTTTTACCTGCAAACTATGGAGGGTGAATATAGCTCAGAAGAGTCATTATTAAGACTTGACCTGCCATTGAAGTTAACTTGCAGAAGCATAATAGCACTACATATTGCAAGCTCTGCACTGTATTATATCAAATAAAGATTTTTTTTGTCCTAACACCTATTTTAGTTTTGTACTGAAGATATTCTGCAAATGCTGCCACTTGCTGAAAGACTGCCACTTCTCTTGTTTCCTGACATGTGAGTCTTTGGGTCATGTCACCAGCACATGTGGTAGTCACACAATACATGAAGTGCTATGCTGGGAGCTGCATACACAAATTTCTCTTCCTGCCAGGCCCTTTTTTCAAAAGACCGGACATTCTGTCTGTGGTGTGACACCTGGTAACTGCAGGCAGGTGGAGTAAAGGAACATCAGGTGCTGCTCATTTGTGAGGGCTACATCTGATGCCTAGGGTTTGGCTTGTGTGCTTTGAGAAAGTTTTTCAAATGTCAGCGCTTAATAAAATGAAAAGTTGGAACTAATCTGAATCTTGTGTTGCGTGAGTTCTAGTGTACTGTTCCTATCCAAGAGGAGCCTTATGAAAATGATGTTTTTTGTCAGAAGTGTTATGACATGTCCTTAGTTCAAAAGCCTTGTCCAGCTCATAAGAAGCAATAAGTACTATTGTGTTTTCTCACATCAGTGGGGATGCAGCAAATAGAGGAGAATTAAAGAAGCTTTAACATTCTTTACCAGCTAACATGAGGAGAGCACATGAAATAGAGAGGTCATAAAGGTGAATGCGTTTGCCACTCTTCTTGGATGTTTACTGAGGATAAAAGGTGGAGGCAGGTGCTGTACAGGGTGTCAGATAGCTAAACAACTTGCAGAGTGGGGTGCTGGTAGCCTGGTGTATCAGTCATGCATTTGCTGTGGCTCATGTGCCCCAGGTCTTGCTGCAGGAAACTCTTCTTAGTACCAGGGAGGAGTTGCTCTGCATGGAATTTGGAACTTCTTTCTCCACCATCCAGAAATGCTGTGTGGCTTACATTAGAGTAACAACATAAATACTTCCTGTACCTCATTCTGAATTTGGATTCCAGGCATGGGTGCTATTCAGGCAATAATTATTTCCCCAACTTAATTGGCAGTGTGGACACAGTGAGGATCCTCAGAAACTAGCCACTGCCTCAGGAGTACTCCTGACTTCCTGAGGACTTGCAGTGTCACAGTGATGTTCATGTGTGTTTCATTCACTTTGATAACTTCTTTTTCTGTTGAGATAGAAGTACATGATCAGGGTTAATATGTGATTATGCAATCCAGTCTGCAGAGGGCAGAGCAGCACCGCTGAGAGTTACAGTCCAGGCTTCTGCCTCACTTGTTCATACTCCTATTTTTTTTCTGTAATAGTGGTTTACATTCAGCAGACCAAGGCTTGCATTTGTCTCCTACTAGTGTCATTATAAGTGGGGTAGCCAGATCTGTAGGAATTTCAATTGATTTTTGTATGAATTCATCCAAATGTTCTTTAAGTGGTCCTTGACCAATACTGAAGTAGATTAAATTTTTAACTGTCATGTAAAAAAGCATAAAAAAACTCTTTGTGTGTCTATATGTAGGTATATTTGTGTATGTTTATCCTCTAATAACATCAGTAGAAAACCTGAATTGCCTCGTGATTTTTCCACCCTGCCCAAATTAATTTTCCCTGAAAATGTTAAATAATTTTGGCAAATAGAGGTTGCATATGTTAGGATCTTCTAATATTCAATATAAATTTATATAGCACATCACCCAAGGTGACAGCTCTTTAAAAGGAAATAGTAAAAGTTCAAAATTTAGATATAAAAAAAAGTTGTTCCTGTCTATGTAGGAAAGCAATGTAGACCAGAAATGCTGCAGAGCAGTCTGAGATACAGCATGGGAATCATCCAAAGACCTACATCCTGCAGTCCATCATCCATGAGCCATGGCTGAGGTTAGTGAAGTCTGACTCTCTGAACTCTTCTGGTTCTTTGGGAGTCCAGAACGTGTACAAAGCAGATTTAAAGTGCATGGAAGTAAACATTATTTCCAATAACCAGTTGTGTCTGTTTCTGCAGAAGTGACACGGTGCTTTTAACTAGAATACAAACATAACTAAACCATAAAACTAAAGTTTACATATTTTACTCTTAAAATAGGGAGTATGATCTAAATTTAGCCTAGTTACACCATAGGTGAGTGGCCTCTGTGACACTTCATTCTTTACTTACTTAATTTCTTCTAAGAGGAGAAACAATTGAATTAAAAGTTTAATAGAGCAGAAAGGAACAAGCAAGGCTGAGTAGCACACTGTCAGAGGTTTCATATGTATTTTGATAAAACATTTTTTCAGATAAGAAATAAGCCATTCGTTTTTGCTTGCTTCTAAACTAAAGACACACATAAGTGAAAGAAATAAAAAATACCATGCTGCAGGGAGAAGTTCAAATGTCCATTTACCAAAAGCAAGGACAAAACTTCACATGGGAGATGTCCTTTCTAGGAATCTTTTATGATTGCAGTTCCACAGGCTGGCCCAGAAGATGGGGGTGAATCGACCACCCCCACCCCCCCGCTAATTCCCTTTTTCAGGGTTTCCTGTAGTATTTTGAAACCTGTTTCCTGTTGTTAGGTTTTACAGATAATAGCTAACATAGATATTATATTTAGATATCAGAGCTAAGATATTCAGGGTTTGTAAAACCCTCTTAGACAGTGGTTAAAAACTGTTATTCAAATATAAGCAAAAGATATTGAAGTTTTTAAAGAGAGTTGGGTGAAACTGAAACCCTTGCAGCTTCAGAACTTTTTGCTAAAGAACTGGGAGGCAGAGAGGAGGAAAGGCATTTTCACAGCAGTCAAACCAGCACATAACATTCTAGCTCCTTAGTACCTTAAATTCCTCTGCCTAGAAAATGTGATTGCCTGCAAAGAGGAAAAAATGTTCACTATTGAATGGTGATCTGATGTTTATGATGTACCCATAGAATTTTTCAATCTCTCTTTGAAGGCAAGCCATATTGCCTCTCTAAGACATTGCAGTAGATTTGATAGTGAGCACACATCTTCCAGCTAGGAGCCTTGGGATAGTCAGCAGTCTGAGTGTGCTTGGAATTCCGTGTCCTGACTGCCCTGATGTAAACAGCATTCACAGGAAGGGGGAAGCAGTTAGCAGAGACAGGAAGGCTGAATTTAGCATCAAACTCCTTATCTAGGCAGAGCGGGGTGCTCAGGATGCTGATAAGAAAAAGTGTATACATTACTCCAGCAGCCTGTGATAGCTGCCTGGCCCTTCCTGGGAAGACCATTCTCATCAGTGTAATCAGAGTACAATCTTACACGTGCAGATGCGTTTAGGAAGGGATTATATCTGGGGACCACTTGTCCAAAATAATGCTTCGTGTACTACAGTCTCATTCAGTCTGGTTTACTGGCACTTGAAGGAAGAGATTAATCTGCATGCTGAAGCAGGAGGTGTGTGGGGTTTTTTATTTAATTTATTTTTAAAAATAAAAACTTTGTCATAGTAAGAGTTATTATTAGTCTTACTAGCCATAAAGGAATATAAGCCTTTCCTGAATCTGAACTTGCACTGCAATATATGGTTTAATTTTTAGATTACAGATTTTATATCAGTGCTGGCACAGCTCTGGTTCTACCTCTTCAGAAATAAAAGCTGTTGCTGCATTGTCTTAAGTGCTTTGGGTCAGTGAGATGTCTTGTTTACAAGTGGCAGATACATGGCTTCAAAACACTATTTGCAGTGTAATTAGTTTCTCATTAACATATGATGTCATTTTTCCTTTTGATTTATGTGTGTCTATATTTTGGGAAATCCATCTGCTCTGAGTCTACAGCACAGCAAAGCACCATTCCATCAATATGTGCTCCTCAGTGGCTGAAGTGGCACAAAATGCTAGGCTCCTCCACAGTGGTTTTTCTATGAATGATGACTCTCATTTCTCATGTCTTCCCCAAAGTATACTGAGAAATTGTTTTGGCTAAGATTGAGACCTGGAGGCAGTTTAAAGCAGTCTTTTAGTTGAATCTTCACACACGTGTCTGAAATATCTTTGCCTTTCCTTTTCCTTTTTCTTTTCCCTTTCCCTTTCCCCATCCTACATGCTAGATTTATATTTATTTCCATTCTAATGAGGAAGGCTAGAAACAAACTACTTCTTCACACACATAGAAGTATCTTTGCCTTTCCTTTTCCCTTTCCCTTTCCCCATCCTCCATGCTAGATTTATATTTATTTCCATTCTAATGAGGAAGGCTAGAAACAAACTATGAAAAAGGAGAGTGGTATAAAAGAGTCTACCCATGCCCTGACCAGCAACAAAGCAATCTGTCCTGGGTCATTGCAAAGATGACATTCTGGATTTGAATGGCTAAAATAATTCAAGTCAAGAGGATATTGGGGTCCATCTGTTCTGCTCACTGAATGTGGGTACCACACATCTCCTGGGCACAAGAGGATGTGATGACACAGCTGTCAGCAGTCTTAGCACCGGAGTATCCAGCCAGGTGCTCCACACCAGGGTTGCTAGGGTAAGCCAAAATCTTTAATCCTTCTAGTTTTGCAAAAGAGTTTTATCTCTGTGGTATGTTGCAAATTGTTCCTCAAACCTGGAGAACACTATTCTTTATAAAGTATATGTTTGTAAACTGGATAATTTCCAGATGTCAAATCAGTTGGCAGACTTTACAATAACAGTTCTCTACTCCGGATTCTCAGGCAGTGCTGGACATGTGGTTACCTTGGGTGTTTTCAGGATCCATCAGAAGGCAAATGACACCTTTAAGTAAGAAGGGGAAAAACAAGCAGCCTAATGGGCACCTCGTGGCAGAGAGCACCTCATCAGGTTTAGCCCAACACATTCTCACGTCATTGTTCAAGAGGGTAACAGGCCATAAAAGAATGAAGCAGCTACTTTCCTTTTCTGTCAGATGTTGCAGGTTACTCATATTTCCTGTCCTGCTTTTTAAAGGACTAAGGGCTGAATATGATAGTTCATTAACTTGTCTGGAATTAAATATTCTCCTTTTTCTACAGCCATGCTCAAATGAATTACAGTAACATAGGGCTGCAAGGCGTCACCTTCTGCCTTGAGACAGGACTACCCCTACAGGAAGCTCAGGCTGAGCCCAGGTGCAGGTTGCTGTAAGAAATGCCCCTCCTGTCTACAGGGGAACTGGCTACAGGATACATCAAAGAAAGTGACACCACGTGTTCCATGCCAGCTGCCCCCTGAGTCCCAGGAGGAAGGGAAGGAACACCCTTCTCTCCCTGCTGACTGATGGGTTGGGCTGTGTCCTAGCCAAGAAGAAAAATACCTGGGAGAACAGGGGAGAGCTGCAATAAGCTAACATCACAGTGGGCTTTAGGCACTTGATGGTATTTTTGACAGTCTTGCTTTAAGTGAACACCTACATGCTTCAAACATTTTAAAATAAAACATTGCTTCCCGCAATTTTTTTGGCTCCTGTTGGCTGTTGTTTTCTTTATGGACTTAAAACTATGCTTATTCATCCTCCAGAAAAATCCTTATCTCTGTCCAAATGGCCTGGGAAAAGCTTAGGGCATGCTTGCAAAGCAAACTTTGAGGAAGTAAATTTAGTTTCTCAATAAATATAGCCAATTCAACTGTTGTGTTTGACAGCCATCCTTCTGAATTTTGAAGGAGACTGAGTAATTCTCTGGGGCGTGCAGTCTGGAGCTGTGGGTCCTTGGGCCTTTGGGCCCCAGGAGGTCACAGGCCACATCAAATAGGTCTAAGAAGGGTAGCTAAGAAAAGCAATTCTGTTGTCAGCAGCCTTAAATTTTTCTGTGCTGGAAACTGTACTGCTGGGGAAAAAATAAAGTGTGGGTTTGCAGATTGAAAGAAAGGTCTGAGAGTATGGCCACAATTGGGACAGCCACAGCTGTTGTGTTTTTCAAAATACAGAGCCAAATTCTTTTTGAAATGCAAAGATGTTTTCAGGAAAATCTTTCCACTGTAGCATATTCTGATTCAGCTCTTGTGTGTAAACTATAGACCATTAACATATTTGTGTACAAACATCATCACGTAAGTTGCTGCCATCCAGGTAGGTGTGAGTGAGCCTGCTCCCTGGAAAGGCACACCTGAGGAGCTCCCCTCACTCTGCTAATTATACTCTAGGAAGTTTTAATTTATGGCACCAACCCACCTCGCCAGCCAAGGGGCTCCATTTTTTCCCATGCACCTTAAATACAAAGGAAGGGGCTCCTAGCAGGAGCTCCTCAGTGGTTGCTGCCAAAAAGAGTAGCAATGAGTTTGAAAGAGGCAGGAGATGGAGGATGCTTCCTGTGAGATGAAGGCCCTTCCACACCTCCTCCTCTCCTAAATCCCACACTGCTAGTAGGGATTTGGGGCTCTACCATGAAAGAAGGAGGCATCTGTGAAGCTATAAGTGCACTGTGCTTGAGGAAGGCTTGTCAGCAGCCAGAAGGCAGAGGAAGATGAGATGAAGGAGGCAGGCTGCACTTTTTTAGAAGTTTGGGGAGTTCAGACAATGAGTACTCACATGCATAGCATACTTTTTAAAATCTCTCCATAAACTGCTAGTTATTTAAAAAAAAAAAATCATCTCTTAGCAAGGAAAGCAAAAAAATTAAGAGAATAAGCTACAGCCACAGTCTAATGACACAGGTTTTTACACCTTACAGCCTTGAGAAATTATCTTCCTTGATTCATAAAATAAATCAACATGATGCAAACAGCATCAGGAACTTAATAGTTTTAAGAGGAGTTGATGCTAAAATAAGGTATGCCAGCCCTGAAATGCCTCCAGACTGTGGTTGTGTAATGGGGATAAATACAGTACTTCTTTGGAGCATTAACCTGAATTAAAGGATGAAAACACTCGGTGGCTGGGCAGGGATCAAGGACACCCCTGGTCACTGCTGAGGCCTTGACTGAAGGATTAGAGAAATTGCAATTTCTTTTAAATACAGAAATTCCCACTGAGGAGTGCAGCAGTTTTCTTAAAAGGACCAGACTGGCTCTCAGGGCAGCCGTGGCTGTGGAGGGAGGCATTCAAGAAGGGGTTCAGCATTCACTCTCCACCACATCCACACCCAGTGCTTGGAGGGCACAGCTCCAGACTGACCCTGCTCACCCCACAGGTTGCAGTGGCTCTCCACAGAGCTGAGCATTGCTTTCCAGGGAAGGCAGATGGATAAAGTATTAGGGACTGATGCAAAAGCAGTTTATTGTGTCTATGATGCAGCTGTGTCAGGAGTTACATACCTTAGTCCTTCCACATCACAGCAGGGGAATGCTCCCCACGCAATGCTGCTTGTTGACAGCAATCCTTCCAACTCACTCTTCAAAGTACAGCACACAGCAATTGCTGCTGTGCTGTGGAAAAAACTGTGGTGTGTTCCTAAGTCACGTAGAGCCTGATCTTCAGCTGGGGTCAGGCCGTGTGAACCAGGGTGACACCTGCCACAGCTGGTTCATCCCGCTGGAGGCATTCCTTCCTGTGAGAGCACAGGCAAGGCTGCACACCAACAGGAGGCTCCACTTCAAATACACCCTTCAACTGGATTACTCCAGGTTTTCCTTGGGGATCTTGAGTCTGGATTTAGCTAATAGCACATACACAAATGCCATTTGAACTAAATCCACTAGTTTTGTTTCAGTTGAGAGATACCTCAAAAGAACATAGCTCTGTGTGCTTCACAACCCAAGAATGGATTTTAAGATGCTGCTGCCTGCACAGGGCCTGTAACGCACTCTGCCCTTGCAGAGCTGCCTTGTATATGGCACACAGGACAACCTTAACCTTCAAACTGCACACCAGAAAAAGCCTTCCTTTGCTACTGATTAAAGGCAACGTGAAGATGTTTGGCTGGTGTGTTCCCCTAAACTGATCGTGTGTCTGAGCACTAAAACATGCTATAACTAGGCAAGGCAAGCTGGCTCTAGGACAGCTTCCCACTAAGACTGGTTTAACATGTGCTGGGGAACAAGCTGACAGTGCCTTTACTTGTTTTACACTGTGGTGGTTCCATCAAACCAGCTGAGATGATCATCCCTTTCAGCACTGTCTAGAATTAGAAAGCCAGAAATAAGGTCAGCTAGACTTTGATACTCTCCTAAGAAAACTAGTTTAAGAGTCATACCTCAGGACCTTATCTAAATGTAGGATTGCATTAATTCAACAGGAACAATTAACCTAATTGAAGCTTTTGCAAAACATTGTGCACTTGCATTTTAAACAAGTGTCTTTCATATCTGCCTCCACCATTGTTTGTTCCAGTGGCTTTTGGTGTGTGCTTTCTCCACATTCATACACATCATAAAAAACAGCTGTGATAAGCAATTTGGCAGCAGGTTTGAATTCCTCTTGGATAACTACTGGAAAGTGTCTGGACATATGACAAATTTTAAAAGATAAAAAAATGACTGGCTTCTTTAGTGAGCTAAATAAGCATAGAGCTAAACCTGGGGATGAAACCTACCTCTCCCTCGCACAACGATGCCTTGGGAGTGACCTGACTGATGGTCCTGCAGCATGGAGCAGAGGTGCTGTGGCAGGGCACTCGGGTGTAGCTTCAAAGTGGGATCCCATCTCACCACTTGTTCTCTCCATGTCACAGGCTTCAAAAATAAATTTAATAAATCACAACCTCTCGCCACCTCACCTCTGCCAAACCCAGGTGCTCAGATCTGCTGTGATTTCCAGAGCATCGCTGTCCAGCTGCAAACCTGGGTGACCAACCCCCAGGCACCCATGGCACTGCCCTTCCCACTGTCCCCTGTCAACACATGTGATCCTACACACAGGGATGTCCCCACATGGCTGAGGTTTGGTTTTACAAAGAATCCTCAGCCTTGCTGGCAGGTGGGAGCTGAACCAAGCTGGCTCCTCAGGGAAGATTTTGCCTGTGTGATTTCAGTAGTTTCCACAGCTAAAATACAAAGCATTGAGGCTGAAGAGCTTAAAATCTGCATCCACGCTGATTATTTTATAGAATTATTATTACTGTATAAAAATGTGCTCTTCCGATCTCTCAGAAGCAAATGCTGGGGTAGTGACACATGGTGGGAAGGAGAAAGACTCACAGAGGTTTCACCCCTTTTCATCCTTTAAACAGCATTTTTAAATTATAGTAATCACAGTATCTAGTCATATTCCAGATGACAGAACCATTCCCAACAGAGCTGTCCTCCTTGAAGTGTTTAACCTTGAAATGTAAATAGATTTATTTCAGATAATTTTTTATAATTACAGATAACTTTTGGCCACTGAAATGTCCATTCATTTCCTGTACACTCACCACTTTTTAAATTTGGTTTCTTTTTTAAGGATCTGCTTTTGCAGAAGTAAGAAAGTAGCATCAAGTACAATTTCATTGTCTTAACCTGCTTTTAAATTAGTGATCTAACAACATGTTAAACAACCACCACTCCAAATATTTCAGTTATAGCCAAATCAATTGATGTGCTCAATCGTAGCTAAAGAATAAGGGAAATATAGAGAGAAAAATCTATGAAGAAAGAAATTTTGGAATGTTTGTGTACGTATATGTCCTTTTACCAAACCAGTATTTAGTTATCTCATAAAAGATAGAACCTGGGGCAAGGAGCTCAGCTATTCCTGCGGTTCTTTTACATTAATTTAAAGAATCATGCACTTAAAATGGAAGAGGATCACTTCTATAATAGCAGATATCAGTGTGCAGATGTTTCCTCTGGACAGTGAGATGTCTGAAGCTCACAAACCTTTCTCTTGCTGTCAGAGCAGACTGGCATTAAGGCAGATGAGAGACAGCTTATTTAACACAGAAATAACTGGTCAGGAGTTGTGCTGTCACTGCCGCTCTCCTTTCTACCACAGGCATTTGGTGGGGGGAATCAGAGATGCTGTGATGAGGAAAGGTGACACTGAGGAGCACAAGGCATGACTAGCAGTACTAGTACTCAATGGGAGGTTGAGTATGACTGGTGAAGAAGCTGGAGAAGGCAGCACACAGCAGAGAAGAAGAGGTTAAAGTGTGTTTGGGAAGTGCAGGACCCATTCATGTTTTTAGAGGAAACACAGGAAGTGATGGGAACAGATATTTGTGCCAAGGAACCCACAAGGGACAGTGACAGACACAGCATGGCAAAGAGTGACATTAATGCCCTTGGAAGAAACCACTATGCCAATGACACAGCCAGAGGAGGAGCTCCTTCATGTCCACAGCAGCAGCTTGGGAGAGGCTTGTGGAACACTGAAGTGCTTGGGGTGAGCAAGGGCTGACTGTCCCACAGCAACTCCTCAGCACCCTGAGGTCTCTCAGCCCTCCTCCCATCCCAGGAAGAGCTCTCCATTTCTAGGCGCAGGCTTTGAGCCTCCTATTCCCCCTTCCTGCCATTTTTCAACTACCACACTTCATGGCATCAGCAGAGATCTGGAGGATTATCCAGCCCTCACTCAGGAGGCAAGAGACAAAGGCTCATGCTGTTTCCTCCTGCATTAGCTGTGTATTTCTATTTCAGTGGCTATCAGAAACTGGGAAGGGTTGTGGGCAACTAATAGCATGGCTGCTGTTCTCCAGCTCCCTGAAAGAACTTAGGTACAGGAAAGCAAATCAGGCAAAATAAGTAACCTATTTCCACTGTCCTCCTTGGCACTGCCTTTCCTCATTCCAGCAGCTGGAGACACACTGCAAACGAAGAACATTACCCCAGCATAGGCAGGGTTGTGCTGTACAGGAGCAAAAGTCCAGAGGTGCCTCCCTTCCGTATCCCAGACATCAAGAAGCTTCAGCTACCTCCATTTGCTTGGGGAGCTGCAGAAGGGCAAAGCACAAGCTCTGTCTGTCCCACCAAACAAGGTTAAAAAGATACTTTCAATGTCAAGAGACCTTATTGCTCTCTACAACTTTTTGGAGGGAGGTTGTAGACAGGTGGGGGTCGGTCTCTTCCACTGGGCAGCAACTGACAGAACCAGAGGACACAGTCTCAAGCTATGTCAGGGAAGGTATAGGTTGGATATTAGGAAAAAATTTTCACTGAAATAATAATAAAGTACTGGAATGCTCTTCCCAGAGAGGTGGTAGAATCCTCATCTCTGGATGTGTTTGAAAAAAGGCTGGACATGGCACTTGGTGCTATAGTCTAGATTCTGAGTTGAGGTGTTAGGACATAGGTTGGACTCAATGATCCTGGAGGTCTCTTCCAACCTCGTGATTCTGTGAAAATTACCCTGTGGGGCCTGAAGTGCCCTTCTCCAGTAGATGCTGCCTGCCTTGCCAGACCAAAATCCACCATGGAGGAGGTGTCATGGAACTGGGGAAAACCACCTGCTGGGCTGGATCAGACCCCACTTGTAGCTGGGGCTGATCATCAATGCCTCTTTCAGAGTAGCAAGCTTAGCAGGAGACACCTGAGCAAACATCCCCACATTCCCAGCCTGTTTTCATATCCCAGGGTTCCAGATGTCATTCCTGTGCCTCTGTGGATGCCTCCAGCTTGGCAGCTTCCCCCGTGCAGCCCACAGAAGGATAACCCACATCTGTACCCAAATCTATGTGCTTCAGAGTGGTTTTGAAGCAGGTTTATCCCCCCAGGTACTGACTGTGCCAGTCCTTGACATTTCGGCTGCTCTGCTCAGAGACACAAGCACTGCTTTTATTCATCAGGGAAATGACTGCAGCAAAAGAAAAAATTAGTATTTATTTGGTTTTCTTCTCTCAGGAAGACTTTCAAAAAGCACCATTTGTGTGGCTTCAGCCTCAAACCTATCTGAGGTCCATTATGGCCTCAGCTTCTGCAGTGTTTCGCTTGAGCCTCAGGCACGTGGCAGGGTGGAGCTGGGTGCAAGAGGAATGCAAGGTGCTGTATTTAGATTCCCATTTGCTGGGTAAGTAAAGACCTGGTGAACAAGGCACATTCCTCTGAGCTTGCAGGACCTGCCCTCCATCCCCACCAGTGGCCACTCACCACTGAGCCTCTGCCCCAACGCTTTTTTAAGGCTTGTGCCTTTGCTGGTGTAGGGCAGTGCCAGTGTAAATATTAAAAGAGCCACTTTGGCATGCTCAGAAGTTCTGCAAAGCATCTGTAGAGTGGTGCTGCCACGGGTGAGCTGCCCTCTGAGAGCTACAGAACTGATTTTTGTTGTGTTAATGTGACTTGGAGGGGCTAACACTGGGGAGGAAAGTCTGAATGCTTGGAAACAAAGATAAAATTAGATGGGGCCTTGACATTTGTCCAAAATGAGTTCAGCCCAGAGAGGCCTGAGCATCCATACAGACCAAGATGGGGAACCTTATTTCCCTCATTAAAGGGGATCTCTCACCCCAAAGTGCTTAGAGAAGGGTGGTGTGAGCTGACCCTCTGGCACCATGGAACTGCCCAGGCAGCTCCAGCTCTCAGCCCCCGTGTCACACGTGCCCAGCCTGATGGCTGTAATATTTAAAATTACCACTTCCTTCATGCTGACAGCACAGGACATGCCCTGGCATCCAGGGCATCCCCTGCATGAAGCCATGGAGCCTTGCCAATTACAGCTAGTCATGTTTACTCCCTGCATTCCTTCCCACCTGCCCACTTTCGGCAAGTTAAAATACATGAATAATATCTAAATGAAGAATGCCTTTGTGATTCCTAGTAATTTCCCTTGAAGTAGTTATGATGAGCACATTAACTGGTACTAATTAATCATGCTGCTTGTAATCTGGCCAGGATTCAGATGGGAGAACCTGTTTTCACAGCAGCTAATAAAAGATGGTTTATTGCTGCCCTACCAGGTGTCCTGGAGCTCCAGTCACCTTCTCAGCACAGCAGCCATGAGCATCTGCTTCCCTTGGCACAGGCTTCTGGTTAGAGACATGACAATTTACAAATAGGCCAGGCTGGTTATGACTCAGCCCTAATCACCACAAACAGTCCTTTTGTTTCATCAAGGGAAAACCAGATGGAGCAAACATCTACTGAATGCTGTGCAGCTCAGGTGCCTTATACAGCACCTGAAGCCCAGGGATGTGTTCATAGGCCTTGCCCTAAAACACAGTGCAGGCTCAGGAAACCAAATTACACTGTGACCTTGCTTATGCATCCTGCTTACAGCTGCTCCAGCTCACACTGGCACCCCCTGCTTCTGGGGTTCCCACGAGGCCAGACCTGCAGCAGGGACTGGCACAGCAGCACCGAGGACTCCAACCCAGACCCAGAATTTCAAATGGGGAAGCTGAGGAAAAGGACTGCAAGAGATTGGCAGGATCCCCATGTCAGAGAGCACTGACAGTTGAGCTCTGTGCTTATTCCCCCTCAGCAAGGCAGGAATTAAGTTAAAACCTGGCTTATGAAGGCTGTGTGGGCTCTGCTGACTCACACCAGGATGTCGGAGGAGGGGGCTTGCCTTGTTAATCAGAGAAATGGCAAGGCTGGGAGAGGAAGAAAGGGCTGAGATTTCCATCCCACTTTTGCCAGCACACCCAAATCCTGTGAGGCAACACACTCATCCACGGGGTGGAAATTGCTTACAGGAACAGGGAGGGAATTGTCAGTCCCTCTAATTTGAAAGCGTTTATCCCAGTGAGGGCAAGGACAGAGGGCACTTGCCATAGGGGACGCAAAGAGCTTGCCAAGTACCTCCTTATGGCTAAAGATGCTAAGCTGCTGCTAAACCCATCAGTTAATAATAGCTAATAGCTAAGAAGAAAAGAAAGATTTGGGTTTTGGGGTCCCAGTCAAAGCCATGTGAAGACCTGACCCATGGTGACCCCCAAGCCAGCAGTATCGTGGAGTTGCTAGTAGCATCACATGCCTGTGTCACTGCATGGCAGCACTGTCCCTACACCCCTAGGTGCTGGAGCATCCCTGTCCCACCCCTCCTTTCTCAGGAGCCAACTGCACTTCATCCCTCACTGTCGAGTTACCAGGCTGGGGGGCAAACAAGCTCAGCCAGGAGCAGAAGGCATTGCAGGGTCCTTGGGTTAGGTCTGGCTCTCCTTCCCCACTGGGACAGTCTCATCATGGTCAAGTGCTTCTGGCTGTCCTAAGAGAGAAGCAAGTTCTGCTCCATCTGCTTTCGCTCACTGCTGCTGATGTACTTGTGTAGCAATGGTACAACTTGTGGGGGTCCAGCCATGGATGCAAAATTTAAAAAGCCTCACAGCTGTATGGCCGGAGCAGAGACCCTGACCCTCCCCATGTTCAGTCTCATGAGGTGTCACCACTACCCAGAGGCAGCATGTGGGGACTGTTCCCAAGGAGCTGCTGTTTGCAGCAGTGCTCTGCTCTCCAGCACATCTTTGGAAGATGTGCCATGAAAGATGACACTTTTTGGAGACAGATCCTTGGTTTTATGCACTCAATACTCCTCGTAACTTCAAGAAGATTGCAATCAGGTAGAGGACTGCTAGGGCATGATAACCCACATCTAGCTTTGCCTTGTTGAAGGTCAGTTGCTCCATGGCCTCAAGAAGTTATTTTGCTTCTTACCTCCCCACTCAAAACCTGGACAAGCAGCTGTGCAAAACAGGCTGTAGACACTCAGGGGTGCTGAAGGGTTGTTGGGTATTTAGTCATGCACCAGCTTGCCCTTCATTAGTGATCAGACCTCTAAGAATGAGGCTAAGTCAGGCTTAGATGTTAAAAATTACATTTTGATTCCCTACATTCTGCCACACCACCAGCAACCATGTCTTCACATTTAAAAAATACCTCAAAAGCAAACTACAAACACAACTGGTAGTTTTAAAGTGGGTGGGGATGGCTTATCACACACTAATGTAGACCCAGATTCTTTCTCCAAGATGCAGCTAATTTCACATTCATTATTCTTGGGCATCTCCCCCCTTTTCCAGGTGCAGATGTAATCTAAAGCCCAATTTTCTCTGTTGGCAGTACCAGACTAGGGATAGCCCTATGCTGAGGGGTGAAACAGATGATTTTGCAGCGAGAAAGGCTACAAAAACCAAAACCTTTAAGCAATTTCTACCACATTATCCTGCTATTCTGTTGTAAACTCTGGAGACAACTCACCCCTGCAACCTCTTCTGTGAGCAAAGTTTTTGCAGCAGATAATTTGCTTGGCCAGAGAACTCATTGGCACTTCATCCCACAGATGGTGGCATGAAGGCAATTTTGGCCTCTCCAAGGGGTGGGCAGTGCTTTCTCCCCTCTCCTGCACCTTTCATCCCCAGGGGCTGGGCTGTGCCCATCAGTAAATCCTTGTCCCCTCCAGACCCATCCCAAACTACCCCCCTCTGTCATCACCTCACCAGCAAAGGGCTTGGTCTGAGCAGCAGCTCCTGGCCCAAGGTTGGCATGTACCCCATCAAAAGAAATGTCCAGAAGGACAAGAGTCATCCTAGACCAGCCTGACCCCATCTCAAATTCTAGTTCTTTTTATTTTCTAATCCATTTTACTTTATTGTTTTCTGATCTATCTTTCTCTCTTCTGTCTTATCTTGCTTCCAGGCCTTTCTCTCCTTGCTTTTCCTTTGCAGCCCCTTCCCTAGCTGTCTTCCCCTCCCTCCCTGCAGCATTGCAGGGTAAACCATCACCCCTGGATGTGGCTGCCAGTACTCAGCAGTGCAGATGACAGCCTTGTGAGCACTCCTGTAACTCTTGCCTTGCAAATTTAGGTGCTATATTGCAGGCTCACAGATCTTCCCTGTTTCCATCCAAGCAGACAGCAGCTGACACTTTTCTGGACCTTGGCAGGAGCCCAGGCAGTGCCTCCAGCAGCAATCACACCTGGAATGGAGGGGCTGGGTTTGCCCAGGCTAGCCCCAGCTCTTCACTGACAGAGCTTTGGCAATGAAAGTTCCTCCTAAATTAGTAAGAAAAGGGGGCTACCTTGCTTAAAGGGTTTGTACTTTTAGGCCATTGTACTATTTGCTATAGGAGGCAAAGGGTGAGGAAGTGATGCAGGGAGAACCAAGGGGTAGAGAGTGGAGAGGCACCCAAGGCAGTGGCATCAGGCTTTGGGAAGCACATCAAAGCCCCTAAGCCATTAAGCTACACCGTGGCTCAACTAGGAAGTACACCAAAGCTGCCAAACAAAAGATAAAAAGCAGGAGCAGCACACCACTTTGCACAGAGCTGCCAGCTCTCAAGACTGTAAAGGTCAGAACTCAATGCTTAAAAAGCAAGAATTTACATACAATGCACTTGCTTCTCCTTCAGACTGGGAGCCCTTAGGGTTGTGTTTCAGTTTTCCTCCCAAACCACTAACTGCATAATGAAACCTGACATTTTGATGTACTTCATATTACTCTAGGAAGGTGGAGCTTTAATAAAACACCAAATACATCAAGAGCCAGTAGCACCTTTTTCATGGCACTTTGCAGTCAGCTGCCATTCTAATAGCCAGCAAAAGGATTCCTCTTCTGTGGGTTCCTCTTCTGACATTTAATTTCCAGAGCAAATTAACCATCCTAACTGCTCTGCTGAAGAGGAATGCTGTGTAGTCTTAACAACCCAAAAAAAAAAAGACAGTAAAACATGAGAGGGGCAGAATCTGGTTGAGAAGAAAATTATTAGCCAGCCATGTCATTCACTCCCCACTGCTTTTTTGGAGGCATTGCTGAAGCAGCACATTACCCTCACCCTGGATAAATACAGCACCATCCTCCCCACCTGCGGACAGGCATCCAGTCCTGCTCTGTGTCAGGTAAATAGCACTGTAGTGTACCCAAAAATGAATTCACACTGCTGTTGGGGGTCTCCCCATGCATGCCTTCCAGCCAAATTCTTGTCTTCTCCAAGAGCTCTGCTCATTCTTGGTTTCTTGTCCAGTTTGTGCTGCAAGACTCAGAACTACGATTTTAGCCAGGTCATCTGAGGAAAGCAGTCCTTCTCTCCTGTTTAACATGCTTAAACAGGTTTTGAATCTGCCCACCATATTTTAACATAATGAGGAAAGAAAAAGAAAATTAGAAGCCTTGAAGCCTGCAGAAGTCTTGTGAAGATAGAAACAGTAAATAAAAATCTTGCCATCACCCTCATGGCGGAAAAGGCTGAGAAAGGAAGCCAGCTTGCAGCAGGCATCAGGGAATCCCATAACAGAACCCCATCTCTGCTGGCTCACACAGCTGCCCATCTACAGGGCTTCTGTAAAGCTCCTACTTTGGGCAGTTACAGCATTTCATTAACACATGCAACATTTCTCTTGTCCTGTGTGGAGCAGCTTCCCATGGCAAACAGGGGCTCTGGCAGCACAGGGCCGCTCTCAGTGCCCGCAGGCTGGAGGGCTCCACGCAGAAAGGGCCCGGAGGACATGGTGGCTCTGCACCATGAGCTGCCCTTTGCTCCACGGAAAGCCTGATGGAGGTGAGCTCATGGCACGGTCTCCTTGTGACATTCTCCATGTCTGGGTGCCTCCTGGGTTTGAACCATGAGCCTACTCTCTGATTTGCTTCCACGATAACACTTTCAATAACTGACTGCATGTACAACTAAATAAATATTCAAACAACTCAGAGCTAGATTGCTGATCAAATATCTTTAAATCTTTCTTCTCTCCCTGTTAAAAGCAAAAACCCACACATGCAGCCTGCAGGGGAAAAGATTGCTCTCTTAGCACTTCCCTCAGCTCATGAGATAAATAAGCAGCTACCAGTTTTGTACTTTACAAAAAGCAGGCGAGGCAGCTGCACCACTGCATACCATGGTAATGTGCTGGGAAAGAGCCAGATGCCTGCTGAGCTCTGGCTCCTCTTTTGCCCTTGCTCTTTAGTTCTGCCCTCCAACCCAGTTCACTGGCATGGCAGCATGGGCTGCCTGAGCTGTCTCTGGCCAGGAGAGGAGGCGAATGCCATCTCCTATCCTTCCCCATCAAGTGGAAGGGCCACATTCATACAGACTCAGACTAAAGAAAATCTCTAGAGAGACCATGGCTGAAAAGCCCAGGCTTAAAACGGAGGAGGAAAGAAGGAATATGGGATACATCCTCTTTCCTGGTTGTGGATCCTGTGAAGGTTGTGGATTCTGCAAAAGTGAGTGCCAGCCCCAGGGTAGGATGTCACCTGAGGACCAAGCAGAAGCCAATGTCCAACTGTTTCTGCATACCACCATGGGTTTGGAAGCCCCTTCTGCAGGGCAAGGCAGTGGCTCCTGGTAAGGGGAGGCAAAGTCTTCTTCCCCCACTGCTGGCATCATTTTTCCAAAGGAGGGACACAGTCCATCATGTAAAACATCTGCATGCAAAACAGCAGAAAAGGTTTGTGTCCAGCCCTCAGCCTGACATTCAACAAGTCATAACTTCATTGATGTCCCCATCCTCAGGAAAACAATACCCAGCATACTCTGCAAAATGCTTTGGGTCTGCTGGAAAGTTACTTGACTTTTCTCCAGGTATGCAAACTTTTACTTATAAGAATGAGAAACCCAGACCTGTGAATGACACGTCTGGGGCTGAGCAGTGCTGCTCTGTTTGGAGCAGTCCTTTGTTGCAAGCAGCAAATCCAAAACACGAATGATTTCTTAAAACTTCTTGTCTGTGAAGAGTTGAAACTTGAGACACAAAACCCAAAAAGTAACCACATGCTACTTAAGCACAGGCTTGGCTGCCCACCAAGTATCAGTGACCACAGTGACTGGTGGAGAAACACAGGCCAGAGCCGGGTGTCACTAACAGCTTAGCATCCCCTGGTAACACCAGCTCAGCAAACAGCTTCCCCATGGGACAGACAACAACTGACAGCCACTTAGCCTAAGCATTTTATCAGGGGGGAGCTCATATTCATGAGTTTCAGAGATTCATTAAGGTTGTAGAAGACCTCTAAGATTCCCAGTGAATTGTGCATCTGTGTTCACATTAGTTTGATGTTGGACCCACAAGGATAACAGCTCCTTAAAAGGGCTTTGATTGTTACTTCTACTAAGATCTGTGTTTCAAAAACAATTGGCAGCACCTGAAAACTGAGATTTTCCTCTTTGTCCTCAGTTTGTAGGCAAACAGCAGAAAATGGCTGCCTTTCCTTTCCCCTCTGTACCTTTCCTGGTTTCCACCACAGCATGCTAGGGAGAGAGAAAAGAGCAGCCAATTTTCTTTCACAGGTGCTCCACTGTGAACCCCTTTGGAAGAAGCCTGCATTGTTGTATCAGACTCTGTGCTTGTTCCCTGGGTTGGAGGAGTTGCCCTCCCTCTCAGTTACAAGGAGGTTCATGCCTTCTCCTCAGTGAAGCGCATCGAAGCAGCTCTGCACAGCCCCTGCCTTGGCACAGGAAAGGACAGAAAGTGGCTGTGGTGCCATTGCCAGGGAGCTCCCCCTTCACAGGGGCTGGCCAGAGCAGCTCTTGCAGCACCTGTTACTGCACCTTGCTCTTAAACCAAGCTGCACTGGAAATCTACCAAGCACAGCTCAAGTTATTGACAGTGCCGAGCAAAGGCACAGGGAACTGCAGAGAGGGGAAAGGGACATCAAAGGCATCTTTGACAGAGGAATGAATCTGAGCAGAGCAGAGGACTCAAAGATTTGGGGAAGCTTCCTGAAGGCCCTGAATAGCTTCCTGGAAGGCTGCATGGCACACTGCACTGTGAACTAGGCTCCACTGAACACCATCATATCCCTGGCAGTGGCCCGTGCCCGACCCGGTGACACGGCCACTGCCACGCAGGCAGCTGAGCCGGGCAGATGCTGTCTGGAGACAGGCAGGCTCTGACGCAGTAGGGATTTAGCCCAGTTGGAGCTTTGCAGAGCATAAGCTGCACCCTTACATCCACCTGCTAAAACAGCCCTGGCAGCCACTAGCTGCAAGGCAGGCACAGCATGGGAAACCCTCTCCTTCCCGCCACGGCCTCTGCAATTCCCAGCACAAGCAGTTACACAAATTGTAAGAGGAAAATCCATCCTGCAGCATTTCTTTATTATTTAACCTTGGTTCAGCTCCCTTCCTGTCTCCTTGCATGAAAAGCTTACCTGTAGTTCTGCTTTGATTTTTCCATGCATAAAGACAGCCTTGGTTGCTTGGTCACTAACAGGTACCCACTGCCTGCTCCCCACATCCCAATACCCACAAAATACAGCTCTTAACATCCAGACAGCACCATTGTACGGGTCATGCACTATGTACAGTGAAGGACTGGGGCAAAGAGGAGTCTGCTCCAACCTTCCTGAAGCCACATCAGTGTTGAGGGTGCTCCCAGTGCACAAGCATGCTATGAGTGAGATGGATTTCCATCTAGACCCCCAGCACTGTCCTCCCTCCCCTTGAGAGAGCTGAGAGTGCTGCTTCTGAGGGAAATGTGAGGTCAGGCTTGATTACCAAACCTCTGATAGAAGAGGAGAAAAAACTGCACACAGCAGAGAAAGCGAGTCAAGAGGAAAACAGCACAGCAGTCTCCAAACCCTGCATTGAGCTTCTTTTGAATTGCCCTGAACCAGTTGTTTCTCTGTGACTCATATTTCTCTTCTCCTTTATCTGCCCTTTTTTCTTCCAAACTTGTTAGAGAAGGCAGGTTTCAGCATTCCTACGAAGTGAAGCAACAAAGAAGCCCTTATCTCAGCAGGGATGCAGGGCTTCTGCAAGGGTTTCTGTAAGAGCCGGGGTGTGGTGTTGCCTCACAGAGGCGGAGAAGCACCGCTCCCTGCTCCTCACCTCCCTTGTCCCGGCTCCTTGCCTTCCTGGCTCTGCTCCTCGCCTCCCTGTCCCTACTCCTCACCTCCCTGTCCCTGCTCCTCACCTCCCTGGCCCTGCTCCTCACCTCCCCGGCCCTGCTCCTCACCCCCCTATTCCTGCTCCTCACCTCCCTGTCCCTGCTCCTCACCCCCCTGTTCCTGCTCGTCACCCCCCTGTCCCTGCTCCCCAGGCTCCCTGCTCCAAGCCGGGTGTCACCTGGCCCAGGACACGCTTCTTCCCCAGGGCACCCTGAGTGTTTAACGCCAAGGCCGATGCCCATCCCGCTTTTGCTTGGTGGTTTCATGCTCTGAGCACCACATCCTCTGCCCACCTTCTGCATGGCTGGAAGTGCAGCACCTACGACACCTCTGCCGGCACGAAGCTGCTTTGGGCATTGAGGACAAACACACTGAGGAGAGGGAAGTCCTGCTCCCACTGCCACAGGCTGTCATGGAACCAACACCCACAGATGGGCTATTTTAGTCACAGGCAGGCCCACAGGTGTGGCAGCGGCCATGCGTCATCTGGGATGTAACCATCCCAAACACAGCCAAGCTTTTTGGCATGGGAACTCCTGGCTGGAGCAAATCAAATCCTCACATTGTGTTGGGAAGGCCAAATCAAAACAGTGTCAGCTTTTCTGCTAGAAAACAGAGAAGTATTTAAAAGGTTGGGTAGACTTCTCCTCTTCTCCCACCTAGAAACATGGGTGAGAATGCATGGCAGAGCAAAGGGGTGGCAACAGGGTAAACATCCTCGTCTGAAAAATCTGGGTACAAATAAAGAAAATACCAGCAACTTTTAAAACCTCCTCCTCCTTCCTCTTTCAAAACACATAAAAATACAAGTTGGGTTTGGTTTTTTTTGTTTTTTTTTGGTTGGCGGGGGAGGTGGGGGGTGGGAAGAAGGAACACAACTACACAGGTGGGACCAGCAAACCTGAAATAAAAAAATTAAGCGAGCAGAAGTTTATAGATGTGCCCAGTACTTCATGATCCAATTTATACAAGGCAAAATATGCCCTTGCAGCAAAGGCAGCAAACAGTATCTTCAGCTGCATGAGGAAAAATTGCCAGCCTCTCCTTTACTTGGCCCTAGTGAGGCTACACCTGAATCCAGTCCAGCTGTGGGCTCTCTAGTAGAAAAGAGACATGCACATACCAGAGAGAATCCAATGAAGGTCCACAAGGATTGTTAAAGGAGTGGAGCATCTCTCCTATGAAGAAAGGCTGAGTGAGCTGGAAAAGTTCAGCCTGGAAAAGAGTAGGCTCAAGGAGAACCTTATCAATGTATATAAATACCTGAAGGGAGGGTACAATGAGGGAGCCAGGCTCTTTCCAGAGGTGCCCAGTGACAGGACCAGAGGCAGAGGAGGGCACACCCTGAAACACAGGAGGCTCTCTCTGAATGTCAGGAAACATTTTTTCACTGTGAGGGCAACTGAGCACTGGAATACATTGCCCAGAGAGATGGTGTAGTGTCCATCCTTGGGGATATTAAAAAGCCACCAGGACACATGCCTGGGCAAACAGCTCCAGCCCCCCCTGCTGAGCAGGGGATAGTTCGGACAACCTCCAGAGGTCCTACCAGCCTCAGCTGTCCCATGACTTCCCGCAGGAAGCAGCAGACAGACACCGTTTTCCTTCTTCTCCCAGTTTACACAGGTACAACAAGACCAAGAGAATAGGTCACAGATTTTTCTTCAGCCAAGGAGTTGGGTCAGTCCCAGCCTCATGTCACTGGTCTAACAGCACACAAGACAGAGGAGCAGAAGAGACCTTGCGTGGCACTGTTGGTCCCTTGCTCCTGCCAGCAGTTGTGCTGTATTTATTCTGTGGACCAACAAGCTTCCTTTTAACCCCACTCAGGTTGCCACTGCATGCTGGAGTGAACAGCAGCAGCCAGAAACACAGCAGGGCAGAAGCTGGCACCAAGCATTAGTCACCTGTACACCAGCACTGACGCTTGCACAAGCAGGACAACTGCCTGACGCTCTTCTGACAACCAAAACAGCCTCTTAACATGGATACCAACAAAGAACACCAGATCCAAGACAGAAACTGCAGATAAAGCTTCTCAGCCAGCAGCTGCGGTGCCAGGTATTCATCGCTGAGCCGCACCCACCCGACAGAGCCAAGCGACAGGCACGAGGCATGCTGACACTTGTGCTCTACACAGATTGCGGTCTCTGCACTTGCTGTACTACCAACTGCTTCACCAAACTTCACCGAACCCACCTGCATCCTGGGGTGATCCTCCCTGCACCCCCTAGCCAGCTCTGAGTTACCCAGCCCGCTCAGGTGAGGACTGCAGGGGCACAGCTGGGCAGCAAGGGTTCACTGCATTTTTGGAGAGCTGCTGTAGAGCACCCAACAGTGCTGGGCTCCCTCTCCCAGGGCAGACAGGCACAGGACACTTCAGATAAGGCATGTTCCTTCCCCATGAGTGGTTTTGAGACAGTATGGCAGGAAGGTACTTGTCTCCAAAACTACATCAAAGGATCCTCAGGCATTTGCAGCCACTAAGAATCACACACTGAACTTGCCAGCATTAATTTCTACATGTTGACCAGCAACAGCAATAAATTTTTCCTTCCCAAATTGTTCCTGTCCCTTGGAAAGGGTGACAAGGAGGGTCCTTGTTAACACTCTACTCATGTGCTGCTCAAGACCTGCTGTCAGCACCTGTAAACCTGAAGCCACCGGTATGCAGCACATCGAGACTTTGTTTTAGGAATGAGAGAACTGCATTGTGCTCATTGATTTGCATTAAATATTCCCTGCAACAAGTCAGATAGATTAGCGTATTCACAGAGATGAGATTTTCTTGGATTTACCACATTTAACTTCCATCAAGGGAAGTAACACATGAACTAGGAAGTACCTCAACAGAAGGTAAATTTCCTCTGCTTCCAGTTGTCTCATGTGAGACAAACTTTATGCATCACTAAAAGCCAAATAGAATAATATTCAAAATAGACTTTTTCATGTGCTCCTCCTCTCATGCTCTTGTTTCAGCACTGTTAAGAACGTTATACAACATTCTTATTTAAAAGCCAGGTTGATCTTTCCAACCTTAAAGCCCATCTATTCAAAAAGTCAAGTTATTTTAAGTAACTTCAGCTCAGAAGCACACGAGTAATACTTTCACAGACCTAATACAGACTTCTTTTTTCTTTTAATAGTAACTTTAGCTTCTAGACTGCAGAGTCTCCAATGCCCATTCCCACTGAAGCTGGTTGCCTTTCCCTCTGCATCTGGCAGTAAGCACCACAGCATTTTACACGCTCTCAGTAGACTGAGAGGCCAGGTCTTCCCTTACAGTGTTTGTTTTGCCAGTGAAGCCCTTGGCTCTGTTGTCTTCCTCATTCCCAGCACAGTGTACACATCCCACAACCTGCTGTAACACCACAGGAGCACTCAACCATCCTGGTCCCACTGGAGAGGCAGGCTCAGCCCTCAGTCATTTATCTTCTAGGACAATACCCTGATAAGGCAAGTATGCAGCAAGCCAGGTGGGAAAGGAAGGAAATTACCTATATATTTACACAGATGGAAGCAGATATCCCAACTCATTTTGGAGTTGTCATTCTGGAGAGTGCACAAGCCTGGAGTGGGGCAAACAAGTACCAGAAGGAACTGACTGCTATTTCCAAGAGACAAAGCACATCCCCTTCCTTTGCTGCTGGACACATTTCTCAGAGACTGCTGATGTTATGCAAATCTGATACAAGCCCAGAGGTTAGAAGTGCTCAACAGTAGCACCAGGCTCTATAAATAAAATAGCCAGCAAGCCGTAACTCTCATTACAACACAGTCTATGATTAAATTTGCATAAAGGCAACAGCTTTTGGAGACAAAAATCTAAATAGTAAGTCTAGCAGCCAGATGCTAAAATGAATCAGCAGCAAGACACTCACACCTGTAATAGAGCTGACTACATCTACTTTTCATCACCAAAAAAGACTACCTAAGAAAGGTCAACAAATACTCTTGAAGATCTGACTGTTGAAAGATTTAAGCCCTTGAACTCATTAGCATTATGCCTCAGAATATCTGAATAAAATAATCTCTTGCTTTCTACCTGAACAATTATTTAGTCTGGGGGTATCATCTTGTCTAAAAGGATTTGTAAAGGAGGCTCCTTTTAGAGAAGTTCTTACCATTTAATCCAGTTACCTTCTGTGTAACTGAGAATGACCCTGAACAGGGCAGGGGGGAGGCTGTGAGTGCAATCAAGCCTCTTGGCATCATCTTGGCCTTTGCTGCTGCTTCTTTTGCTGTTTTGTGTTAGCCTTCTATGCTTGCAGAAATTAACCTGAGATGGAGCTTTAAAAAATACCAGGTACAAGTAACTCTGAGTTTCATAAATGTAAAACTTCATCCCAAGGGACACATTCGTTCACTTAGATAGGACCAGTTAGATGCACTAAGTGACTAAGGAGCCTTCTGCTCTTTAGCATATTATTTCACTGTCAACTCAACTGATTCACTCTGTTAATTTTTATCCTAAATGTGTCCAAGTACATTTGAAACATTTTGGTTTTTACTCTGGGCACATGTAGTATTTCACAGACAATTAAAAATTTATACAGCAACTAAACTCTATTCCAAAGAGTGAGGTTCAAATTTCTTACTGATGAATGAATTTCAGAGAATGTTCAGGTCGGTGCAGTACAGCAGAGCCAGTGCTGCGCTCCCGAGCAGCTCCCAACTCCATCACGGCAAGGGAACAGAGCAGAGATTCTTCCCAGCGCCGGGAGAGACCCGATGAGTCACGGGAGCCAGCTCTGGCAAGAGACCGGCTGCAGGCACAAACAAGTAGCTCAGATTTCATCAAATGAAATGCAACAGAGAGCCAAAAGACTTTCCAATATTTACTACAATAATTTGCAATTAGAGGGGAAAGCGGGGGGGGACATCAACACCCTTAACTCTTTTCTGACTGTATCTGCAAACAGAACCAGGCATACTTCTCTCAGTTCAGAGCTTACAGGAAAATACAAAAATCACGATACAATCCATAATCTGCTTCCACAGAAACATTAACCAGCAACTACGACAACCACCGTTTCATTTGCATTAAGAGATTAGCTAAAGCGTGTCCCCTGGGGGAAAAGCCTCACATAAATACAAGGTTTCTGAATGTGATTTTCATAATCTGCCTGTTAGAGACAGGACTTTAAAAGCCCCACTGCACACTCAGCACTCATTAATCCACTCTCCCATTTTGTTAAACTTTGTTTCAACTGAGTAGCAGTGCTTGACCCTCAGATTACAGCGACAGCAAATTCAGCTGCATCAAATCTGAACGGAGAGCAGCTGAAATTATCTTAAATGGCAGTTTAGGTGCAAAAGCTAAAATTAGCAGTGCTCAATTAAAATCTTCAAAAGAAAGTCTTTTCCCTTTCCTTTAACATTTCCAGCAAATGAACTATGAAGTACTGGTAAACAGTGCTCAAAATGTGAACTCAGCTAAAGCAAACACGTACTTATTTTTCCAATACAGAATCTTCAACAAAGCAGAAACTGACTGCAGAGCCTTGCAAGAGACATTCCCCCTGTTGCTTTTATTTAATTGAATTTGGAAAAAAAAAAAAAAAAAAAAAAAAAAAAAAAAGGTTAAAACCACCAGAAACAAAAAAGTACATCAAATACAAAGACTGCTCACACATAATCCCTATTTTATGATCTGGAGAGTGCAGAAGTTTTGGGAAAAGTACCACATTCCTCTCCTGTTTGATACCCCAAGAAGTCTTGTTCCCAGGGGTGGTCTGACAGGACCAAGAACAGAGACCTGTAGTAGCACTGGAGCTGGGCCACTCCAAATGCAGGAGCCCCCAGCCTCTTCCAGTGACTGGAACTGTCAGTTCCAGCAACCAATACCAATCCAACAAAACCCAAACTTTGCAACATGCTTGGCCATACTTCTTTTAAACCATTCCTGAAGTGCCTAAGTGGCTTCTAAATCCATAACCGCACTTATTTCAAAATTAGTCTTAAAACTCCTTCGGTAGGTTTATGCTCCCAGTTTATTGGTATCTCCTGACAGTGAATAAACCTGCTGCACTAAACTACATGTCAATATAAAAACCAGCTGCCCTGTTTTCTCTCACCTTTGAAGGCCCACAGTTAAAGAAAATTAAACACAGGCTTGAAGCTACACCATGTATTTGTAAATAAAATAACTTGACAGGATAAGATTACAAAGTATGAAATGAGCCCTTTCAGAAAGTTTTAACTACAAGAGGAGTCAATGTTCAGTCCATTTTGTAAAGTTTTAAACAAATATCACTGAGGAATATTTCCATAAAACACATTTTTTTAATGCTTTTTTAAAAAGCTTGGACCATATACAACAATTTCAGATGAAAAATTCCACACGCACGCATTGGTTTGGTTACAGCTTCAGGGGTCAGTGCAGCACAGTGCAAGTTTCATTCACAGATAAAAAGATATATGAAGTAGGTACAAGTACATTCTCAAAATACAGGATGCGATCTAACTCTCAGAAACCCTTTTCCCACCACCAAAAGGTGATGAAAAGCAAAACATATGGAAACCAAGGGGAAAGTACACATGGAGATGGACTCTTTAATACAACAAGTTAATATTTGACAGCTTAAGAAAGAGGAAACAATTGGATAAGGAAGAAAATGATTGTTAGTCATTGGAAGGTATGTACGAGGGAGGTTTGTACTTTGAATCCATAGAAAAACTGAAGCTGGCAAGTCTCCACTCCTAAAATAGAAATACCAAAAGGTACAAAAAGTAAGCACTATTAACCCAAAGTGCCTTCTCAGAACAGCCCATTTTCCCTCACCTTTCAAGGAAAAAGTATATGCCACTCTTTATTTCCACTAGTCTTTCAAGATATACAATCTGGTAATTTTACAGAATCTTCTTGGTCCCAAGTCTGTATCAAAGTGTTTTTCCCCTTTGTGTATTTATTTCCAAGTAGAACAAATACTCCTCGGTGCTTCTACAGAAAGCCTTATTTTGAGCCTCATGTCTAAGCTAAAAATACTGATGCAATTTTCACCTGAAGCAATGTCTTGCAAAGTATGAATGTAGAGTGCCTCTCTATAGATGCTAAGCGCATCTTTAGCTACCAGAAATCTCATGGAGGGATACAGCTCTGAAGTACTCTGCTAAATTTTGTAAAAAATGAGTGCCACTTTCAGCATACAGAATGGGAGACTAGTGCAACATGCAGCATTGATTGTTTATTCAATAAATATTTAACCCAATTATTGCCAACCAAGGCAAACAGTGCAGAAATTGTCATTTATAGATACAAAAGTTTAACATTTTTTTGTATAAAGTCAGTTGCTACTACATCCATACACTATTTCAAAGAGGTTTTTCTGATTCAAAATTGAGGTTATCATTATAAAAATACAGAAACATGTAGCTGGGGGTTTAACATGTCTTTGCAAGTGTAAATTCTACAGTTATATGGGAACATGACACTTCTATGTTCAAGAAATTAAAGTGAACACTGTGATAGAGACATTTTCTGCACTGACAATTTCATGATAGTCCTTAAATATATCTTTCTTGGTCCTGGGTATACATTTAAAATGAACTTGCATCACATGTTTATCCTGAGGTCAGCTGTGTAAAAAGGAAAGCCAGTTTTACAAGGATACTTGCAGGCTTCTTGTTCAAAATATGAGGTTATCTTTAAACAAGCCAATAAAACTCCTGTGGGGAAGGAAAAAACCCAGCATTCTCACCAGTGTTTTAAGAAAAAAACTTGTGACATCTTTGGGAATTACTTCCAAAAATATGTAGGCTAGCACACCCAAATGCTGTATCACCCAACTAAAATTTCAGTATGCATTTGCCAAATTTGAAACTTAGAAACTGTTCTGAAAATAAAGTATATAAATGCCCATGAAGAATCTCCTTAACTTTCTCATCTCAAGATCCCAACCTACAACGCAACTTCTGCAAGGAGGAAGCTGCTGAAGCCTGTGGGAATCTGCAGAGTCTTCAGGCCAGCCTGCACAGGTGAGGACGTAACATTTGGGTGTCCATTATCCAACATGGGGTGCAGTTATGATCTTGTCAAAGCTCCGCTTTGAACACAGCAGTTATTTTCAATAGCACCAACAATCTCTCAGATACCAGCATTTAGGCAAATACAGACAAAAAATAGGTTTGTTTCTTCCTGAATCAGCACAACTGGTACAAGGCACTGTTTGGCATAGGAAGTCATAAGTAACAGCAAAACAAGAGTTCCCAAGCTTTGTGACATTTAGGTTTGTGCATTGGATGACCTTGTAATTAATTATATACCATGGCTAGAAAAATAAGACAGTCTACATGATTAACAAAAACATCACCATCCCGTGCATGCTCACAGTTTTCCTCCCTAGTTCTAAAAAAACCCCACATAACATACCAATGTGAAACATTACAAAGTATGGATTGTTAAATTAAGAAAGTACATTTCATTCTCCAATCTTCCATGAAAGTCTAACCTAGACACAACTCAAGTAAATGAAGTTGGAAAATATTCTAATAACATTTGCACCAGTCTATCCCTGCAGAGGAGAAAAAAAACCAACTATTGTCTAGAGAATTCATAGATTGAGGCACATTGCAGTTGAAGATATTCAGGCATATTTCATGGCTAGAACAGGATTTCTCTGAGGAACCTCACTACAGACTTCCCCAAAAGCAGCTCCATATGGTTTGAAACACAGCTTGCAACACATGGAAAAACATTTGGTCCTTAATCGCTACTGTCTTCATCATCATCATCATCAGATACATCATTTAAAGATGACTTAGGCGACTGGCTGTAGGAGTCTGACCGAGTGGACTGACAAGCAGCCATCTCCCCCGTGGAAAGAAGATCGTAGCAGAAGTCGCAGATTCTCACTGGCTTGGAGGACTGGCTGGGGAGCAGGAACCTCTTTTCCGAGCAGGGCCCACACACGACGAAGCCGCACTTGCGGCAGTGGTGACGGCGATTGACGGGCGTGAACTTGGCCTTCTGACAGCGCATGCACACCGTGGCTTCCGAGTCCGGTACCCACACAGCTGCGTGTTCATTGCTAGGGGTCTTCCCACTTTTGGAAAGCAAATCAGAAACACACTTATTTATGTGGTTCATCCACTCTGACTTCTCTGTAGCAGTGGCAGCATAAACCGCAAAAGACTTTGTTGGTGTCTTGATAAGCCACCCATTCCGTAAGTCCCCCTCATCCTGGATGGAATCAATAGTGACGTTTTCCAGTGGGATTATGTGCTGTTTGTTGTATTTCTTCTTCTGGATGACGATGTTACCATAAACAAGAATGTCATTGAACAGGAAAAACTGCCTTGCTTTGGGCTTCTTCCTACACAGTTTTGTTAGGACTCCTTCTCCAATCAGAACACGGCCAGGAATAGTCAGGGGTTGACCAGCTGCTCCAAAGCAGTTTTCCACTATACTTATTCTTCTAGTATTTGCCTCGCTGTTTGCCAAGCGATCCACCATCTTTCACAAGTATCCTAAAATCAGAAAAAAAGTTTTGTTATTAGAAGAGGACTGAATTCAACAGCAAGCAGCCTTCCCCAAGGAAGGTACCAACCCCGCATTTCTTAAAATATCTAACAGGACCTGCTGGCTGAGAGGCATTGACTTGGGCTAGATTTAAATAAGTATTAACACCTAAGAATTTTTAGCAACAGATTAGTCTTTTTTCCAAAAGCAAAAATGTTCTATGCTGCTGACAGCTATCTTTATCACACAGACAGCACCTACAGCACTGCATTTGGGAGCCTCCCGCAACAAACTAGCTCCTCTCTAGTAAGACTACTGCATCCTGGTTTAATGCTCATATTTTTCTGTATATCCTCCTGCACCTACTCCAGATAGCAACAGGAAGTATCATCCATCATTTCAAATTCTAATGCTAAAAAAACATCAAGTTAACTGAGCAGCCTGGAGACCCACATTAGTTTTAACACAACAAACAAATTATATAATTGCTGTTCACATAGGAAACCACACTTCCCAAGCTAGCTCACTACTGCTCGTTTTTTTCCAGTATGTAAACCTCAAATCATGGGCCAAAACCATGAATCTACCTGCTGGAAACATTTTGCACAGGCCACAGCTTGCACCCCCCACTACATCTGCTTTCATGGCAAACTCTTGAGCCAGAAACAGGGAGTGAGTCATGGCTGGTGGCTCATCACCTGCTTGCTGCTGCCTTCATTTTGCAGGAGTCCCACAGTCCTCCCTCCTCATCTACATGAACCACATCTGCATCCATCACATTCAGGCAACCTACACAGAGGATAAGCCACACAGCTCACAATTGCTCCTGACAAAGACTAAGTGACCTGCACCAGCTCAAAGTTTAAAAAAGATTACTTTTTATTTCAGGAAGTGCTAATGAACTGTATGCTCCAATTACAGATTAAAGCCCCATCTTGCTGTTCCTCAAGTAGCAAATAAGATTTTTTTCTTGCGTGAGATAGCTAAGGCACCCAACAGGGAACTAAAATTAAGAAGTCACTATAGTGATTCATACCTTGGCAAACCACTCTTTAGCCTCTTTTGCCCCAGAATTTCCCAGGCAGAACTCTGGCAAAGGCAAAACCTGCCAGCCCAATCGAGATCTGCTCCCTTCAAACTCCTTGTGAGTACAGCCATGAAGCTGTGCTTGATGGAGCAGTGAGGCATCTGGCAGAGGCAAGTACTACAGACAGACTTGCTCAGCACACCGAAGACGCCCCGCCATGCCTCGCACAGGGCTGATGCTCACACCACCCCTTGCTACAGCCACGGCTTTGAACGGTGAAGAAGAGTAGAGCAGCAAATACTCCAGCGCCTTCTACCTGTGCTTCACAACACAATCCCAGGCTGGGAAGTCCTCTACATCACCTACTTCTTTAATCTGCACTGCCTGCCATCCATACAGCATCAGCCTACAACTGAGAGGAAACTGCGCTGAAACAAGGCTCAGACTTGATGCTACTCAGACTCCATTGCTCTGCTACAACCTGATCCAGGCAATCTTCCTCCTATGAATCAAAGCACAGATACTTCCTTAGAAAACAGGGATGAAACATCTCACCAGGCCTCATCTAAATAAATATGTTACCTGTGATCACATATATTTTATTGTAAGTTACTGCTTTGAAAGTGTAATTAGTTTCACACTAAAGGAGTTTGACAAGTGAGCTTGCACAGATAGAACTACCTTTTTTAAGCTCTGCACACATTATCTTGTATTGAAGTCTGACACTCAAGACAGAATAACCTCTAAAAGTTATTTCTCAGCGCTGTTTTTGAATTTTCTTTACATGCCTCACAGCATTAGTTACAATACATGAGTATTGCATTAACTGCTTTTATGGTTAGGAGAATTATAAAGCCACCAAATACAAAACAATTTTGATCTGCAGATGTTGAAAACAAAATACAAACTGCCAAGTAAAAAGTAATAAGAAGGGAATGGAAAAGAAACTAGGAGCTTTTTTATGTGCACTTGCTGCTGTCCTAGGCTCCAAAATGAAATTCAGGTGCTTGAATGCTGAAGCCTGGGATCTGGAATGACAGTTAATTACCATTAACTGCCAAATAACCATTCCCATTTAACAACATAACAGAAATTCACAGCCTTTGCAAGCATCAAAACTGAACCGACAGCCCTTCAAACTTAAAAAGCAAGGCCTCAGTCACAGGGTCAGTCTCAAGTTATTTAGTAATCCCATGCTCTCCATGAAGTGGGAAAGGACATCAGTCATCAGAACGCAAAGCGAACAGCCCAGAAAACACATTTTTCTGCAGGTACAAATCAATATGCACTTATGTACTTACACATTTACACAAATTATCTGCAAGTTACATCAAGTTAAATGCTTTTAGTTAGTCCACAGGGGGAACACTACTCCCACCCCCACAAACACAACCATATTGAAGGGTTTCAGTGGAGCAAGCTCTCGTGTGAAGTCACAGCCACCTGTAGGAAGCAGTCGCTGCTCCACAGCTCCAACTCAGCCTCTGCGCTCCCCGCCAATAAACAGCAAACTCAGTTCAAGGCCACTGCGAAAGCTTTCAAAATACAAGTCACTGGGAGAAGAAAACAAGGGCAGAAAAAACCTAAAGGTTTTAATTAACTGTTCCCTAGGACAATTTCAGAGAAAACAACTCCAGCCAGGATCATTTAATAATCACCATGGCTTGAAATCAAGAGACACGGCTCCAGAACTTCTGCCTGAGACTATTTTGAGCTTGTTGTGAAAATAACCACTAACTGGACATTAAACAAGAACCCTGGGAAAGTTAAAGACTATTACAAAAGACAAGATAAATTGCATCTCTTCTAGATTGAAACTTTTTTCTGTGATGGATAAACATTCCCACTTGCCAGCCTCAAGGCCATAAATGCCAGAGACTGCTGCTGCCAATTCCACCTTTCCAAGGCATTAATTGTATCTTCCCACACTAACAGATTGGACTTTTTAGAATAAGCATTCAGATATTTTTCTCTTGAGTTTTTCAAGAACTAGAAATGAAAAATCCATCTGAAATCCTATGCACACTAATGCTCATACACCTTCACTAGCCTTTTCTGAGAAAGGAAGTAAGTTCAGAAATGGATGGGAAACTACCCAAAATACATCCTGATTATAAATAATCATGAAATGTGACAAAAACAAATACAAGAGAAGACATCCCTAACTGACAGGAGCTGAAGTTACAAGTGCACCTCTTCCTCTCATGAGCACACTGACCAAGGAGATTTAAATTAAATATTGTCTGGACACACAAAGGAGTCTTTAACCCCAAGATGTCACAGTCCAAAAGCAAAGTTATCAATCAGCAGTCTTTAAAAATTACAATCTTGTCTTCAAGCATATTCAGATCTATGGTAAGAGACAGCAGATCATCATGCTCTGGAACTGGGTGGCAATATGCTCCTCTCTTCCAGCTAAACTTTATTCTGAAGTTTCTACTGTTGGCCACCACGAGAAGCAGATACTGGATTACTGCCCTGAAGACGCAGGATGTCAAGACCTGACCAAGCAAAGTGATTCCTGATTGATGGCAAATTGCTGAAAACATACCCAAATCCTTCCTCAAGCAAGTGAGGAATAAACCAGAACTACAGGCTTCAAAATAAAAGGTTAGACAGCTCCACTTAAGGGGAGAGTGTCTTACACATAGTCTCAGTTTAGGGATGCTATGAAATCATTCAGACTTCTATCATATGTGACTAATTTCACACTTCTGGCACACAAACTCCTAAAAGTCCTGAGGCTTTATGCAAGGGGGACTCCATTTGTGATGGACTGATGGTCCTCACAGACATCAGATTCATGTGCTGTGTCCAGACTGCAGCACAATACTAGCAGCTAGTCAAAACATTACAAAACCTGCCCCCAAACAAACCGAAAGAACACAAACAGATCACTTTGTAAGAAAAGTAGCTACAAAGAGCTACTTCACAAGCAGGGTTTAGCAGCCTTTCCAAATTAATAAATCTCAACTCTCAAAATGCTGCAATACCTTCAGTTTGTCCCTCTCACACACACACTCTTAGTACCTTTCATGATTAAAATGCTGGGCAAAGGCTTTCATTTCCATGGCATAATATGCTGTTTAAAGGTGACAAAATATTTCATGACACAAAGCCCCAACTATTCTACAATATGAAGAACTGTTTATGACACTTATTTCCACTTTTACTCACAAGAAGCTTCTAGAGAAAGAACAATTCTGTTATCAAGATATCAAGATCTTCTTGCTCCCCTATTTCAATCTAGTTTTACACTTGTATCCTGTTGGTGAGAACAACCACCTTCAATGTGATCAAACAATAGACATCAGTGAAATTTCTGAAGAACTAACAAGTTATCCAGTTACCTAAAACACAATATGTGTTGAGGAAGTCACACATTCACTACAATTATTAACATTCCAAACTACTGCAGCAGGAAAATAATTCTATTAGGGTTGCTGTGCACTGACAAGTCACTTTCCACATAATTTTTTCTTTCTGCCTCTGTATCCTGGAGACCAAACCAATGACATCCCAGAACTCAATGCTTCTACAGGTCTCATTTAAAATAGAATGTTTATTTCATATGCTAGCTCTGCTTGTGATAGTGGCCAGACTAAACTGCACAGAATTGCTGCAGCTGAATATAGACATAAGGAGTCAACCAAAAAGAATGCAACCCTGACTGACATAGTTACACCCAATTCACTACCAGTACATTAGCACTACAGCAGATAGCATTAGCACCATAAACAGAACCACAAACAACAAAGGTGCTGGAGGGGAGAAATGAAATGAAAAAGCTGTTGTGGCACAGTGAGGCACACTGCATACAGCTCAGCACAAAAACATTTCCTCACCCCAGCTCAGTGTATACTACTATCACCTGCACTCCCTTCAGGCTGTAGGACAGGCACAGAGGGTGTGCAGGACACAACCCAAATTCCCAAGTTTCTTCAGCAAGACAGCAGAACTGGCAGTATTTCATTACTTCTGGCTTGAGCAAGAACAAATCAAGTCCAGTGTACAGTCCCTGCTAGCAACTGTTAATTAATAAGCATCTAATTTTTAGCATTATTTTTCTTCAACACTGCTTCAAGGGAGAAAAATATTACTGGCCTTGTTATAATTATCAGTTCATCTATCATCATCTTTGCAATTAGCTATTAGAGGCTGTTAACAACTACATTTAACACACTGCATTAATACAAACCAGGCAGTCTGTATTTCTCAGAGCTATGGTATCAGGACACAGGCAGTTTATCCATTCCTATGAATACTCATAGTTAAGGTGATAGCTTTAAAGAAAAAGAAGCATATTTAAGCTGATGCAAAAAGCACAAGAGCTAATCACAAAGAGGTCCATCCAGTCCTAAAGTTGCAGCAGGATCCTGGATGTTTTGAAGCCAGATTCAGTAACACAAGTCCAATAAAAAAGTGTCACAAGCCACACCATCAGAATGGCCAGGTGAGATCTAGATATGGGTGCACTGAAGCAAACGTAGGGAATAGAAAAGAGTCAGAAATGGAGGAGTATAAAAAGGAATAAAGACAGAAAAGGCAGAAACAGCAGATCTAAATCAAAGCACGTTATACCTTGCCACCCAATAACTTAAAAATAATTATCCAGCTGTGACAGAGAGCCCTTGTTCTCACACCTGCACGTACAACACCAGCAACTACACTACAACACATACGTTCAAATTAGCCAACTCTCCTTCTTACCTAAAGGCAACATACATGCTTCATACAAGTTTCTAAGTCTCTTAATAGCAGGCAAAAGTTACAGGTTTTATCATGTTTGACTCCACAACTTGAAGGTTCTAAATAAAACAGACATTTCAGACAGAAATTCATTTTGCCTCACAATACTTAAATCACACAAATTAAACATATATGAAAGGTACAGAAGAGCAAAAAAAATTTTTGCAAGACAGAAACAAGTAAATTGTAAACCAAAGACAGCCAAGAACTATCTGCAGACCAGATATCTAATGTGCATTAAATGACTGGTTTGCAAGATGGTTCATTATTTGGATTCACAGAGGAAAATATCACTCTTCCTAAAAAGAGTTCATCAGGCAGAATCAGTCATTTAGTTACATGGAAGTATTTTAGTAACAAGTTTCAAATAATTATTATATATTAGATCATCACATCAGACTCATGCAATTTTCTTCTTGCACTTTATCTATGCAAGGAAGACAGGCTAACTTGAGTTACAGTTGCATAAACACCAAAAATTAAGTTACCCAGAACCCTCATACATCCCTCACTTAAAGCTCTGTCAGAAACAGCAGTATCACTACTTTTTGTGGACAAACTTCCAGCTATAAAGGCATCTCAGTACTGTTATACAATATGGTGACCTCTATCAATATTACATATATTGCTCTTAAGAGCAACATTTGACATTTTGCACTACTGCCAAGTAAAACACAAGTGTAAATTTCTGAAGTGCAACCTGTTTAAGGACACTTATCCATGTTTAACGTGCTGAAAATTGTTTTAGTGTGGAAAATTGCTGAACTAAAAACACGCACAGCAGATCTGATACAAGTGAGAAGACAAATCAGCATGTTTTAAATCTTACTTCAGCCTCACTAGTTACACCTCCTACCCTGCATCCTTCAGTACATCCAGAGAAGGATGGATACTGACGCTTGTCCTGGCTGGCAAAATTACATTTTCTATGGACTTAGATCTCATCAGCTGTAATCAGAATCCAAGCATTCATGCACAAGCCACCTTTATGGTCCTTGACAGGTAGGGACAATAACAAAAGCTGGATTAAACATAATGTAGAAAGAAGCATTTAATCAAACTTTATTTCTATAATTTAGCATGTAAAAGAAAATACTGAGGAAAATTAAGAGTTAAGCTTTATCAGCCCATTTTTAATCTATTTGTATTTCATTCAATTATCTACAGTTATTTAAATACATCTGTAACAATTAACTGATGGCTTTTTTACTGTTCATTATATAGTTGCATTATCCACCAATTGCTTTTTATTAAATAGTAAAAAGACCAATTTGAGCATACAGTTAAGTAAAATTAAAAAAAAAATGCACCCACAAAAATACTATGTTGATAGGAGATATGGGTATGACAAATGTTTTCTAAAGGTCTTATCACTGCTAAAAGCTGACACGACAGCAACAACTAAATGCCTGTCCTGTGCTGGAGCTAGGTGGATGCTATTTAAAATATAAGCCAACAACTGTCACTTAAAGAGAAATATAGCCTTCTAACAAGCAGTTCTCTTAATGATTCTCTTCAAAAAAGTATTCCCCAAACTGCTGTATTTAACAAACAGTCTTGCTATCCCTATCATAACCAGCTGGTAAGGATATCGAGGATAACCCTTATAATATATCAAAGATGTAACAAGTGCAACAAAAAGCTTCATCGCAATACTGAAAAGAAAAAAGACCAGAGATATTAAAGAGAATTTATCAAGGTAGAGATGATAGCAGGAAATGAGGCAATAAGATCCCTCTGAACTTCAGCACAGTCTTTATTCAGATAATCACTTTTGACTGACCTGGTTAATGGCTGCAGTGTTCAGAAAGGTGTTGATAGTGGGATAGAAACTTTGACTTGATTTACAGACACAAAAAAAACAGAGCTCAAACAACCTTATCCTTATGGCAATGTAAGCTACTGAATCTTCAAACCTTTCCCCACATCCTTAATAAATACTGGTACTTAAAAAAGGCAAAAAAACTGCAAGACAAAACACTAGAACAGATGATGGCAACACCAAGGCTGCTTCAGCTTACAGATGTAAAGATGCTTGCAACATTTTATTCTGAACACTATAAAGAAACAGTGTAAGCAGCAATCAGTAGCACACTGGCAGCAAAGAGGGTGTTACTGTGGACCTCTCCCAAGTCTTATTTTATGATTCTCATGATTTTTAGGATTTTCTATATGAATGCATTTTTTTCCTTCCCCCCATGAAGACATCTTCCTGCATTGCGCAAGCCTGTGGAGCAATGGCTCCAGCGTGGGGAAACACAGATTAGCTAACTCACCCCCTTACTGGTATATCCAGTATGACCCAGCAATCTTAACCCTTCATTTGTCTCAACCTGCTGGCCAATGCTGTGGCATCAACCACAGAAACCATGCCGGAAATATGTTAACAGCAACCACATTACTTCATACTCTGCAGCCTGTGAACACTCTGCCTTGACAAAACTTTAGAAACCTTCAGATTATTTCTGAATTCAGCATATAGTCATGTCCAACTACATCAGGAAAGTCATGAAAGCAAATCCATGCATTTGTCTGGTTGGATGTCATCATAAACCTATAATTACTATAATGAACCATACGACAGTTCATACAAACTATAATTAACTGTTTTGTTTTTACCTTCTGCACATGATTGTCACAAAGCAAATCCTACTAAAATTCTTCTTCAAAGTACAGTGTAGAAATTCTTGTTTTAACTGGCTGACATCTTATAGTTTAGTAATCCTTTCTACAAATTACAGTTAACATTTGTATAATCTGATTTCTATCTTACAAGCAAAGACTGCTCTTTCACTTTAGTTCACCAGTTGTGCAATAATTGCTCATATAATGTAAATAATTCTAAATGTATAACAACAACCAAAAATCTCACTTTATTATCAAACTTGCACAGCAAGTGCGTTGCTTTTCAAGTTTGCATTACCCAAATGAGTTAGGAAGTCCTGAGTTAAGACTGCCTAGAAAGGCCAATTCTATCTTCAGGATAGAGATCATTTCTAGGGAGATCTTTCAAGATGTATGTTCCCTAACCCACTCAGAAGCTCATTTGGGTACAGAAAGCTATTTTTAGCAAAAGACTATTTATTTTGCCAAGCAGCATATGTATTAGCAGAATAAGAGCAGAGCAATGCTGTTTTACCATCCAGGCTACTCTGCTGAGCAATCACCACCACACTCCTTGAGCTGCTGTATGCAGGCAAAACCGCCCAAGTTCTGCACATCAGCTGCACACAAGGTTTGGTATTTAACACCATAAACCTCAGCTGGAAATAGAACACCCACTTAACCTGCTTGTAAACAGAAAGTCCACCTCCCACATCCAGAAGAGTTATAATTCTAAGTAATCATAGAGGAGACACAAAGAAAATAAAGGCATGCAGAAGAGGGCTGTCCCACCAGACATGTCTGGCCTGTTTTAAACCTGCCCTGCGTGAAGGATGAGAGGAACCACCTTGACCATAAAGCCACGTGCAGGAATAGCAGCACCCCTGCTCCAAGCAAGAAACATGTGGCACTCATGAAAGAAACAGACAAATCCAGAATTACTGAGTTCAAAGCTGCTCCCACTATCTTCTCCTGCTTGAGAAAACATGAAAGATGGAAATGCAAGCACTACTAAAGGGTTTGTACCACAGGGAAGTACATGACAGGAGGCCTCAATGCACTCCTAGACCAATTGGAAGGGGTAGTATTTCCCTTCTGTCCCCTGCAGCACCAGAAGTCATCCCTGAATGCCTCTTAGGAGAGAGGATACCTCAGTGCAGAAGTCCAGGAGGAACATTCTTGTAAGAGGTCCAACTTTTTAATGAAGTCAGCTGCTTATTACCACTGTCAGGCATCTATTTACAATAAACCATGGTAGCTGGTACTGTTTTTGTCTTCTGGCATGATAGAGACAGAGCTGCTGCTCTGTAATAATTCTTCATCCCCCACCTGGCAGTCAGGAGTTGGAGCAAACAGAGCAGTTATCTAAACTAACTTCTCTGTGTCCTTACCCATCTCTTGATAAACTGAGCATTTCCCAAGCACCTACACAGGCTTACATGGCTTTGAGCAGCACTTTGGGAGCTGAGACGCTGCCACATTTAGATGAGGAAATTCTTAACACTGTTCAAGATGTGAAAGAGAAGGTTGCCAGCATGAGCATGTAAAATAGCTACAATTAAAGCAATTATTATAAAAGTAACCAACCAAACACATACCAAAAAAAAAAAAAAAAAAAAAAAAAAAAAAAAAAAAAAAAAAAAAAAAAAAACCCCAAACACCCATAACACCTTTAGGCAACTGACCTTTAGGCAATCCTCTGTTTGTGGTGAAAGAGGAGACAAAAAAAAACCCAAGCCACAGCACACAGCCAAAAACCCTGAAAGCTTGAATTCTGTAAAGATGAACAGGCAGGCCTGATCCACCATGAATAGTGCTCAACTTTGACAAACTTGTCTCTCAAAGCACAAAAAGCAAGATCCAAGCAACTACAGGCACAGCAAATACTTGCAGCTGTCAGCATACTAAAACAGGGATAAGTAAAAAGGCTGATATTTTGTATATCTAAAAATTATGTATTAATAAACTACATAACACAAGCGTGCCCTTTAAAATTAATTAACAAACAACTGACTAAAAAAGTCCAGTATTCAGATCAAGTTTTTGTTGTCATGGGAAAACACCTTAGTATTTTGACTTGCATTTCCATGTATTTAAGAGCACTATCAGTGGTTTAGCTTAACTTCTGGTGCTAGCAAACTGCATCTTTCATTTTAACCAAAGCACTGGGGACATACACCAGAGTATAGTTTCAAAATCAATTTCCACAGAGCTGAAGTTCAAAAAAGCTGAAGTTCATTCTGAAGTTTTCCACAGTTCTAAGTAAATAAAAGACATCAGAAGAAGCACAGATCAACACCTTCGAAATGTGCCTGAAGAGTCAAGGGCAAAGGACAGCAGCCTGGGATCCTACTCCACTTCAAGAAGCTCCAGGAGACACAAATCCCAGCTGCTAGGTCGGTGCCTGAAAGATCACTTGACCAGGCAGCGATACCAAACACTGGGATGTATTTTTCTGTTTACAATGTAACGTTTCCCTACTCCAACTGTTTAGCTGTTTGGAGAGCCTCTCCCACAAAATGTTACTCTCCCGTTTGGCAGCAGGGACTCGCTCACCCCTCCCTCCCTCCCAGGCCGCCTGGACAGCCGCCGGGCGCGCCCCTCCCATGCGATGCACGGCTTTTCAAGGAACAGCTTAACTGGTGACAGCCACCTCGGCAGCGCCGGGCCGCACATCCGGACAGCTGGGCTAGCAAAATACTATGACAGACATACACACTTAACATTAAATGGACATTGGGTGAGAGACATTTTAAAAAAAAAACCAAAAAACCAGCCAAAAGGACCTGACCAATTTCTGAGCAAGCTAGAGCCTACTTCAGCTTTGTCAACCCGGCATAACAAAGAGAACCCACTGCATCAACATTTTCAGTTTTAGAAAAGACCTATTTAAATTCTTTTAAGGAGGGGACACAGCATCATCAGTATAGAAAAACACAGATGCAGATGCAGCTGTTCTACAAAAACTATTGCCAAATCTATCTCGCAAGCAATTTTCCAAAACCAGATTGGCTGTGTGGTTTGTTGTTGTTATGGATTATTACAGCACCCAGGGAGGTAACTTGTAAATGGCTACCCAGACCTCTCAGTCTATGTGAAAAAGAGGATTTTGGCTTCCAGTGACTGAAATAAATTGTATTTTTCAGCATGCTTCTTGCAGCAACTTTAACTGACAAGTACAGAACATTCACAGAAAGATCTCTATGCATCTGTAAGACACAAGTATGCATTAAAAATAGCACCTCCTGGATGTCAGGGCACCTGCTTGTTTCAGCACCTGAGAGCTACCAGACCAGCTACATGTTCCAAAGGCCTTCATCAAAGTTCACGGAATTTATTTTTCCTTTTTTTTTTTTTCCCCCCAAAAATGCAAACCTGTGACACGCCAGCCTGTTCAGTGGCTCATGTATTTTTTATTATGCACAGGTACTTAAACAAGATTAAAAAAAAAAAAAAAAAGCTTTCTGTTGTAAGTTTTCTTCGGTTCACTTTTATTACCATTATGAGAGAAGTTACTGACTTCACTAACAGTCAAACAAGGACTAGAGGACGGGTAATAATTCACAGCACGACCAAACTAGAGAGAGTAACCAAGTAGTCAGAGCCTGATGAGAGCCATTAATTTTCTACAAAGTACTACAACACAAAAGGACTTTCACTTCTAGCAAGCCATGTTTTAAAAGAGAGCAAAGTTTTCCCATGAAGTCTCACAATTTACAAGCACAGCAACATAATATCATTGCTATTTCATTTTTATTATATCAATTTTTTTCACCTGCACATGTTCTTTGAATCCTGTTATAGGAAAAGAAGCTGCACAACAAAGAGGTTTCTTTTATCAGCTCAGTAATTTTAAGCATTTCCACAAAACTAAACAAGACAAGCCAGGTAACAACACTCAACCTTCTCTCCTCTAAGCAGGTGCAATCACCTCAACTTTCTCCTGACCCACCTAAGCTAAGAAATTTCTACTTTAAGAGGTAACCCTAATAATATATTATACTGTAGAAATACTTTCAGGAGGTCAGGCAGCTGATTGCTGACCTAACAGGATCAAACAAAACACTGCTGGAGCACATTTTCAATATTATAGTAGGAAAACCAGAATACACAGACTTACTGAACTCTTTCAAATTCTTCACTCCTTAATTAAAAAAAAGCTCCAAGTAACTTCTACCACTAGTTCACCAGCAAGAACGGACTAAGGACAAGTATGACTGGTTGCAGGGAATCCTTTCCCTACTATTTAAAACCACTGAAACAAGTTGCCCAAATTCGTACCAAAAATGGCTCATACCCCAGTAACCATGTGCAGGGCTGGCATCAGGAGATCCCAGAGGTGCAGGCAGCCAAAAGACAGCTTAGGGCTTGGAATCAAACTCCATATGATTTTCAGAAAGCTTGACAACCCTGAAGTACTGCAATCATGGACCTGTCACTGCTGATCCCTAGCAGTATTTAAAATATCTTTACCCAGCATTATTTAAAAACACATAAGCCAATATGGCAAGGGCTGAATTCTCTTTCTGAGCAAGGGACATAAGACCTTTCTTACACTAAATGCTGCTACCTGGTGAAACATGGATGAATGATAAAGGTCTAGAAAACCGACATCTGACAGCTATTAATAAAAACCAAAAGGAAAGCTGTAACAATGATACCATAAATAAAATTTGTCAACCTTCAATGTAACCAGTTTTTCAAACATAACCTGTGTGTTAAAAGGGCAGTTTGCTTGCCTCGATGCTGTTAACCTAGATCAGAGAGAAGGGTGGAGGGGGAACTAATCACTGCCACACACAGCTTTCAGAACAGAAGTACACTGAAAATCACTCTCAGAAGTTTTACATTACCAAGTATTGACAGCTAAGGCAGGAGAAATTTAAAGCAGAAGGAGAAGGGTAAAATCAAGGAATTATTTCCTGAAAGAACCCCTTAATCACAGCAGCTTACTGTAGGTGATGGCCTTCCTGGGAAATGCATTCACTGGCCCTTTTCCCTTTCACTGCTTGTCAGATGTGTTTGATTTATTTTAGTTATATGGAAAGCAACTGGAGTACAGACTATACTGAGCAAAAAAAAAAACTGCACAAAGGTTTGCACTGAAGTTAACCTGCACAAGGAAGATGCTGGCAACCCGAATGGCTGCATGTATGGCACACTGTTAATTTGGTTAGCAAATTATGTGTACACTTTAGAAATGCAGATGTTAAAGAACATGCTGTAACTTTTCCTTTTTCAGAAGGCATACTAAGCACTTAAAAGCAAAACAGTTACCTCTAGATGATATGCTGGAGGCACAAGAAGCACTTAAAAAAAGCTAAAGCTGCTGATACAAAGATCCTATTTATCACTATTTAGCAGCCCCCTGTGTCTATTTGAATCAGTAAAATTTCTCAAGAGATTGCCTCTCAACACAGTAAATAACTGCTTGCATGTCATCTTACTGCATTCACCCACCATTCTTACAACCCCCATTACATCGGGGATTGCAGGGCAGGCTGATGCAGCAACAACATTCCTGTATTTTAAATCCTTAACTTTCAACTGTTTTTTTTTTTTTTCTTCTTTTGGCACACGTAGTAGGATTTTGGCACAGTCTGACAAATGCCAAAATCCCGCTACATTACATACACAAGACACTTAACACTGTTTTACTGTAAAATAAAATTATGCAAAGAGAAAAAATAGAAAGTCACTCCCTTCCATTTCACTTTTAAAATCCTTAAATTATTTACAATCACTAAAAGCTAAAAAAACCCCAACCAAATGAACAAAAAAAAAAAATCAAAATGTGATTTTGTCCAAAGAAGCAGTACTCTTACCTATGTATGCAACTAAAGTCAACATGTGTGCATTTTTGACTGTGTAACATTAAAGTGGCAGGCTGAAAAACATGCAATACTCTTCTCTCCAACAACACTTCTGCACAATAATACTTATTTTCATAAAAGGAGAATCTTTGTCCTACAAGTCTCAATAAAGCCACTTCTCATGTGTAAAGATTCATTTATTTCAACCTGACTACTCTTGCAGTCCTGAATTTGCAGGACTCTACTTGCTAACATATTCATATCTTACAATTCACAACAACAATAAAATAATCTTTAGCAAACATATTCTACCACAACTATCTATAGAGTAGTTTTTCATTTTCACCCCCTCAACTATAAAAACAAGTCCTCCAATGAATCATGAAGACAAAAGTTATCCTACAACAGCAAACTTGGCACCTGCAGCATTAGAGAGAAAGTTTTAAATACGTGTTTCTATTTCAGAAATCCATATTTGCCTGTATGTATTCTCTTTTGGAATATCATACTTTCATCCAAATACTGAATTAGTTCATGAAAGCAGTAAAATATACATGCAAAATCTATAACTTAAAAAACCCCAAAAATTAAATGGAAAAAGTAAGCTTCAATATTAACACAGCTCAAAATAAGTCACAAACGTACCTTTACACAATTTGAAGCTGTACAGAATAAGGTTTCATTTCCTAGTATAAAATCAAGAACTTGTACTTCTTACCTATCATCATCTAAGAATCGTATTAGTTGTTAATACTGGGGTTTCCTTATTTGACATCACACATTAATAGGTGTACTTTAAAAACAAAAACTGGCATGCCATTTTGTTTGCTAAGACACCACTTCCAACATTTTCTCACATACATTTTCATAAAATCAGGTCTGCAAGTACTAAAAAATTCAACTCTGCCTTATCTATGTGTCATGCCTTGACCCTCAGCTTTCACTTAAACAGTTCTAGCCCTCTTTGGTGAAAACAAGCCACTAAAAATGCTGTAAGTGTACAAAACCAGTGTTTGTACTCTGCCATAATTGCTCTCATGGGGCTTTTGGCAATGCTCTGTCATATTGTGCCTTACCTGAAATTGCAGTTCCACCTCTTTACTGCTCTGAAACTAGCCTGCATCCACTAACCACAGCAGTGAAACTTAAAACCCACCATACCTTTTGAATATAGCAAAGGTTTTGCCAGTGATAATTGTTGTAAACTAAAGGGCTTTAGGATACTACGGATAGATCCTTCTGTCACTCTGGGGACATGTCTAATTACTACGGTTAAAGCTCAGCCCTTGATTTCAGAGAGACAGGACAAAGCTCTAGCTGAAAAATTATTTAATCACTGCATCTAATGAAAACTTGCTTTTCTGGTAAAAAGATGCTACTCTCTTTCTACAGAATACAACAGAGGAAACTGAACCAGCTCCTCCAGCTAAAAAATTCTACACACCAGCTTTCATTTAGCATTTAAGGGACTTCCTCTATGTGGGCTTCCATGTAGAGCAAAACTCAGACACACCAAACGGCACATAGCTGATTTGCATTCAGAAGGAAGAATTTGGGACTCAGGCACACAACACTTCACTTTCACTGTTGTTTTCAACAAAATTGGTGGCACTAAAACTCTTGGGAAAGTATTACTTAGGAAACTGAGCTGATATAAAATACATTTAACAACACTGGGATTCTTATTACCCACTGGGATTAGTCAACAGTATTTAGATTAGAGGCTAAAAGCAAGAGCACTGCCTTCTGAGCTAAAGAACCGATTCCATTCTGCATGCTGATGACTGAACACAAAGCAATTAATCTGCAGGATCTCAGCACCGATTACACTGCTGTCTTTAAATACTTTCCTTCTTTCAGACAGGCATCCCTAAAATAATTCAATATACAAGTATCAGAACTTAACATCGGAATATTTAAGTTCTCCTTCTTTCAAGAGAGAAAGGGGAATTTGCAGTCTCAGTTCTGAAACAGATTCCTGTGTTGTGGGTCTGGTTTTAGAGTCACTTTGCCTACTGTATTAACCTCATCTGACCTTAAGCTGTTAGGCACATTGAAGCTTCACATATAGTGTTTCTCGAATAAGCATCAACCCTTTCAGTGACTCTTAGCACAGCCTGAGGACAGCCTGAATTAGAACTTAATGATGCTTCTGGAACCATTTGCATCAATTGAGCCAAAAGACAATCCTCGATCTCTGGTTAAGAATATAAAAAGGTCCTTTGGTTATCAACAGCCATTGTACTGATGCTTCATGTCAAAACTCGAGTTACAGCTGTTTCCCTTAGTAGGGACAAAGCCGATGCCAGGACGTGCTGCCCAGCAGACTCACCCATCGCTTTCTTGCCGTGATGAGCAGTTTTGCCATTTATAAACATCGGTGCGTATGAACGTAAGTATTTCGAATGAGGCGAGAGGAAAAACATGCAGCTGTCTTTTCTCGAGCTACTTTCATAAAACAGCTTATGAGCCATACGTATCTCTGGCACACCAGTTACACTCCCCTCAAAACAGGCGACTTTCATAGAGGAAAAAAAAAACCAAAAACCACCTTATGCTCGCAGCCGCACGAATCGCGGTTCCGCTGTTTTTTCACAACAGTGCCAACACTTTTCAGGCGACTCGCTCCGAGAACGACACGGAATTTCACCGGGCGAGCGAGGGGTCGGGGGAGCGCCCCGCCAGCCCGCCGGGGCAGGAAGCGCCCTCCGCCCGCCCGCCCGTCCCGCCGCCCCAAGGCGCCTCGGCGGAGTCACGAGTCCAGGAGTTTCGGGCACTTACGTAACGCCGCGGGGCCGCCGCCGTTGTTGTTTCTCCCCTTTCCCGAAGACGAACTCGTTTCCGAGACCCCCAACTCCCTCAGTGCCCTAGGACAAGCCAGCGCCCGCCGCCGCCGCTTCCTTCCCCAGGTCCTGCCCGCGCCGCCGCCTCCCTCCCTCCCTCCCTGCCGGCGGGACGCGGCGCTGCCCCAGCCCCGCGGCGGGACAGCGGAGCCCAGCGCCGCCTCCCACCGGGGAGCTCCTTCCCCCCCCCCGGGCAGCCCCCGGTTCCCAACATGGCCGCGGGAGAGCGGCCGGAGTCCCGGCGGAGAAGGGCTCCGCAAGGAAAGTTTTCCTCTCGCTCCCCGGCGGGCCCCGACCCAAGCCGATCCCTGGCCGCCCGTACCACGGCCGGACGGTGCTGCTCACCCGGTACACCCCGCTCCGGCCGCCGCCTGCCCTATTCGCCGCACGGCCGCGGTCATACACCCCGCGCCGGGGGACGGGCTCCGGGACACCGCCCGGCGGGGCGGGGCCGCCGCCATCTTGGGCGGGAAGGAATAGCGCCTCAGCCCGGAGCTGCCCTCAGAGCCGCCCTGAGCGGTCTGGGGGCGGCTCGGCTGATCCCGACCCATGAGTGGCACCTCGTGGTAGAGGGATACTCCAGGCAGGACAGCTGCCTCTTGGGGTTTTTTTTTTTAAGAGGCGTTCTTTGTGGACGATCGCGGCTTTGTGCTCGCGCCCGTGGCTCTAAGTATGCTCGCCCAGAGGTAATTCAGGATGGGCACGTTTTTAAGCGCCTCTCTCTACGCAGCACACGGAAGGGAATTAGTAACATGTCTCAGTCTGAAGAGGTGCTGGTCAGCCTGGAGAAGCTATGGCAGAAATGCTCTCAACAGAAACACTGTCAACACAAGGAGCCCCTTCCACCTTCTGTGTCAGAATTTTTTGTGTGTACACATCGAGTCATCCAGAGCAGTATTTTCCAAATCTAGCCGGCTGCTCGGCAGCTCATCTGATCCTCTAGGATTTCAATCTGTTGATGGATGCTGTCAGGGGGGAAGGGTGGCTGGGAAGGTTCTGAAGAGCTGTGGAGGAAGGAGAGGTAAGAGGGCACAGCACTATTAACTTCGATGGTGTCGCTCTGATGCCAAAGTGTGCGCTGGAAAATGGCCCAATGGGCTTTTTTTATTATTATTTTTTTTTTTATTATTTCCCCCAAGAAAATTTCACTTATATGTAATATGGCAGTTTCGTTTTTCAAATTTCACATTATTGAGCAATAATGTGGTTGGCTTTTCTGGGGATTAAAAATAGGTAGTGGGGCTTTCCAGTAGTAATCACGAAACTGCTGAACTTTCTGACTTTTGGCTGAATTTTCTATCCCAGCTCAGGGACACAGACAGGCATGAGCCACATCACTGAGCTGGGTTTCTCCTGCTGTGGAGGAGGCACACAGGAAAGGGAGCAGGACATGGAGGTCTGAGCACCCTACGGCATGACAATCTGATCACTTCTCCCTGAAATCCATCCAGTGTGTCAGCCTGAGCTGTCATGTAATTACTCTTAATGCACTGATTTATACAAGGCGTGGGCCAAACTGTTTAACATGAGTTTTTGGAAACAGGTTCTTGTGGCTTAAGCCACAAATCTCAGAGTGTGTGCAGCAGGGTGTATTTGGCAGGTGCTTCATGTGTAAAGAATTCGGGCACAGCCAATATTTAAATTGGCCACAAGTGTCTTCATTTTGCTACTGCCAGTTGCAGAGAGATCTTCACACCAGAGCATCTTTTTGGGATGGGATGGTTCTTGTGAACCAAAAAGATCTCTTTGTGTTGTAAATTTCTGTAGATTTAACTTGTCCTCTAAATCAATTTTCTTGGCATCAGAAGCAGCTTCATGGTTAATTAAATTTTCTTTCATGCTTACAAATAATTTTGTAACACCCAGTCGAGTTAAGATGCAGCAGAAAGTTGGATACAGGCAAAGAGAAGCAGTCCTAGTGTTTTTACCTGTGTGTCTGTGTTTTAAGTCTCACCATGAAGTGCAAACTCACACTGTTTTCTGAAAGGTTTGCGAAGTGTAACTAAGAGCAGTGAGATGCTTTTTCTACCATATGTAGTCATGGAAAATCATCACAAGACCTTAACTCGGGTTAAGAGCTGAATAAGTAATCTAAGTATTAAGTAACAAGTTGTCTGAGGAAGGCTAGGAACTAAAAGTGACTTAATGTTATCATGCAGAGCAACTTTAGTGCTGTGAAAGCCTGCCGTAATTGTTTCCTGTTATCTTCCTATATCTTCAGAATTCTTTTTTTCCTACTGAATGGGATTTTTTTACTCTGTTTAGCAAGAGGGGAAAATAAACCTGAAAATGGTCTGTTTGCAAATCCTCAAATACTTCTCCTAAGTATCTATAAAAAAAGTAAACATTTGACCTAATTCTTAAGTAGTTTTCAAAAATGCACCCAACAACTTGTTGAGGTTATTGATGGAGATACCAAGCAGAACTGGCCCCAGTACCAAGACCTAGGGAAATAGCACTAGTGACCAAACGAAATCTACAGAAGGTGCAACATGCACACCTTTGCACATGGCCTAATGGCATTGTTTCAGTCACATTTCACTAACCCTCAGAGGAGGCATGTCCTCTCTTATCACATGGCCCCTCTTCCATGACCATCCCACCAGCCTTCATGCAAAGAACTTTCAGATTTTATTCCAGTTTTTGATGGCTGGCCTGTTGGTTCCCCCCAGGACAAATTTTCTTAGAAAGTGAATAGGATTTTTGCAAGCTGGTAAGGAATGTATTATAAAAACATTAATAACAACAGGAAGACAAAGGAAAAACTCCATTCTTTAATGAACTCAATGGGGGAGAAATACGGTTCCAAAGATGAGGAAAAGGTTGATGTCCTTAATGCCTTCTTTGCCTCAGTCTTCAACTGTAAAACCAGTGATCCTCAGGGCAACCAGCCCCCTGAGCTGCTTGAAAGGGATGGGGAGCAGAACAGACTCCTGTAATCCAGGAGGAATAGTCAGTGACCTGCTGTGCCACTCAGACACCCGCAAGTCAATGGGACCAGATGGGATTAACCCAAGGGTACTGAGGGAACTGGCAGAAGAGTTTGCCAAGACACTCTTCATCATTTATTGTCAGTCCTGGCTAATGGGGAGGTCCACAGATGACTGCAGGTTGGTCACTGTGATTCCCATGCACAGGAAGGGCTGGAAGGAAGATATCGTTAGCCTGACCTTGGTCCCAGGGAAGGTTATGAAACATATTGAGTGTGATCACACAGCACTTACAGGACAGCTGGTAGGGATCAGAGGGATAACACCCAGCCAACACAGGTTTAGGAAAGGCAGACCCTGCCTGATCTCCTTTGGTGACCTGGTGACACACTTGATGGACAAGGGAAAGGCTGTTGATGTTGTCTACCTGGAGTTCAGAAGAGTCTTTGACACTGTGTCCCTCAGCATTGTCCTGGAAAAGCTGGCAGCCCCTGGCTTGGACAGGTGCACCCTTCGCTGAGTTAAAAGCTGACTGGATGGTCAGGCCCAGAGAGTGGTGGTGAACAGTGCTGCATCCAGCTGGTGGCCAGTCACTCTTCAGCTTCCACAAGGCTCACTGTTGGGCAGAGTTCTGTTCAATATGTTTATTATCCTGACCAATATCTTAAAAGATTTGGATGAGGAGATTAAGTATACCCTTACTAAATCCAGAGTCTACACCAAGTTGGGCAGAAGTGCTGATCTGCTGGAGGGCAGGAAGGCTCTGCAGAGGATCTGCACAGGCTGCATCGATGGACTGAGGCCAGTGGGGTGAGGTTCTACAAGGCCAAGTGCTGGGTCCTGTCCTTGGGTCACAACAGCCACAGGCAGTGCCACAGGAAAGGCGGTGGTGACAGCAGCTGACATGAGCCAGGCTGTGCCCAGGTGGCCAAGAAGGCCAATGGCATCCTGGCCTGGATCAGCAATGGTGTGGCCAGCAGGGCCAGGGCAGGGATTGTCCCCTGTGCTGGGCACTGGTGAGGCCACAGCTCCAGTGCTGTGTCCAGGGCTGGGCCCTCACTGCAGGAAAGACACTGAGGAGCTGGAGAGAGTGCAGAGAAGGGCAGTGGGGCTGGGGCAGGGGCTGGAGCACAAGTCCTGTGAGGAGCAGCTGAGGGAGCTGGGGGTGTTTATCCTGGAGAAAAGGAGGCTCAGGGGAGACCTTATCACTCCCTGAAAGGAGGCATGAATCTCTTCTGCCATTCAAGCAGTGACAGGATGAGAGGACGTAGGTTCAAGCTGCACCAGGAGAGGTTGAAATTGGACATCAGGAGGTATTTCTTCACAGAAAGGGTGATTAGACATTGGAATAGGCTTGGTGATCTCAGAATTCTTTTCCAATCTAATTGATTGTGTGATAATGTGAATGCTTTTTTACTAGACAACACGTGATCATGTTACCAAATTTTTTGCACCACCTTTCTGATGTTTCATCTTTTTACTCAAGCTTTGTAGCTAATCCTACAAAATGTACCAAATAACCAGGAGAGAATAATTAGTTAAAAATAATTAATAATCCCACATAAAAATAATTAATTAAAATCCCACATAATTAGTTAAAAATTCAGTGGGATTCAGTGTAAATTGTTAAGGGAGTCAGGTTTGCTAAAAAATGTCTGCCGAATTCTTGAGCAACTTTTGATGGCAGGCAGATAAAAAGGAATAATTTATAGATCTTAATTAAAAAAAAATCCAAACAATGATGATGTTTTCAAAATAGAAATGGCCAGAAATGTAAACAAAGGTATATTCTAAGTAAATAGAGGCTCCTGTCTTTTCATCGGATACTTTTAAATCCTGTCTGATAAATATTTTAAAGATACTTAAAGATACACACAATTTTAAGAGTTCATGCGGTTATTGGAGCTGTATCAAGGTTAAATACTTTGGTAATTAGAGTAGCACATCAACTGCTCCAGAGACCCTGAAATTACATAGGTTGTGTTGGTGGGCTCTGCTGTAGGACCTCACTTTTGAGATCACATGCGAATGGAACACTTCACTGGCTTCATTACATCCCATTCATATTATTTCCCCATGACAGACTTAAGCTTTTCTTACCTGAAAAAAGAATTGGTAAAAATATTTGTGTATATTCTGTGCTGGGTAGAACACAGTTCAGACAATACAGCAAGAGACAGGTAAGTGTATGCTGGTATTCCAGAGTAGGGAGTGGTGCTGTGCATCAAGACCAAGACTAGAGAGTTCCTGTGTAGCACTTTGAAATTATTGAATCAAAGTTGCAAAAAGCATTAAAAATGTGTGGTTTGCACAGTAGCATAGCAAAGTGCTGGTTTGTCCTCTGCTTATTCCCTATGTGATACCTAAAATGCCATTAGTGTATTTTTGACATTTTCCAATTTTATTTCAGATCCGAATTATTACTAATGTCTAAACTACATCCTCACAGCTAATTTTAACATTCCCTTTATAGATTTGGGTTTGTTTTTTTTTTTTTTAGTAGCTTGTTCTTTTTCCTTCAGTGGAGCCCTTAATGTAACATTTCTGTTATAGACACCATGTTCTGTTAAAAACAATAACTAATATTTGTAGCCCTTTCCTCTAGCATCTCCAGACAAATCAAAGTGTGACCTGGAGCCATTCATCTTGGACTTCTGTGTGTAAATTAGTCACTTTTCCAAGATTTCCTCCCAGAAACACATTAATAGATAACAGCTAAGTTTTGCATACCACAGAAACTCTGATTCTCTGGTCAGCCCTTGCAAATGACAAAAAATGGAGATACCTGCATATTTCTCTGAGAAGGCTGGCATTAATTTGAACATTTTTTGTCACATTAAAAAGCTAGAATAACATGCATAAATTGTAAAATTGATCACTGAATTATGTGTTCACCAGAATAACTTTTAAAAGCAAGATTTCTTCATTATCTTACTCTGCAACTTCTATTTTTTCTTGAAAATGCAAACCCTATAGTGATCTTTTCATAGTGATCAAGCAACCTGCTTCACACAGTCCTTACTGTGAGAAAGAAAGCTTGTTTGCCCTTGATAACAAAATAATTTATTCTAATGCACACACTGTATTTGCATAGAGCCAAGCCTGAAACTTTGCAAATAAACTCAGGCAGATACGGTGGTTTTGGCAAGTGTCCCTGAGATCAATGGCTAGCAGACAGGACAAGGTGCTATAAAACATCATTAAACAACAAACACGTGTACAGCAAAGGGTGTGTATCAGACCCCATTTTATAGTGCAGAGATAAGGAGCACTAACCAAACTGTTCTCTATCGGTGTAGGTGAACAATAGTAAATAATAATTTACCTGAATATGTGCAATATATGTATAAAATTTCTGATGTGAGTCAAAAAAGGTGAAATATTGCACAATATAAAAACTCTTGTTTCCTACAATATACAAAGTACAGTTCAGGATTATATGAGAAGGTTGTTATCAAATGGCTTAAAATAATTTAAAACAAAAGCATTAATCCAAGGGAGTATTGTTGAAGAATACAAGAATTTATTCTCCTACAGCCTATTCTTTGTAAACACTGAAGAATGTTGGTCTTAGAAGCGGCACCCTGGGAGACAGCCTTTGTGTGTGAGAAATTATTCTTCAACACTGTATCTGGATGAGAAAGAAAGTTTCATATCCTAAGGATATATTTATAATTAGAATGATGTAACTGAATCAAAGTCATTGTTCCTTAGGAAACAGACATTAGTCTGCTGAGGTTATTTTAGGGTGGGGCAGAGGGCAATTCTAGGTTTATTCCATTATTAAGAAACCATTTTTCTCTGTGACGTGGATTTTTGGTTGCTGTTTTTTATTGTCCTTTCGTTAGTATTTATTAATTATGTTCTTCTTATTCCTTGTAGAAGTATAGGTTTTCCTTCTTGTCCCAGAGTGGCACCTACATGTATATACACTCAGTGCAGAGGGAAAAAAAATCTCCCATGGCTGCTCTTCCCATCACAATTTTCCCACTGGTCACTGGACCAGTCTGGGTGCTGAAGCTGGTGTTACTGCTTCAATATCTGCACTTCAATACTGCTTGAGGCGTCTGCAGGTCTCCTGTGACACCACGCAAGGGAAACAGAGTGCTCCCAGAGACTTGTGAGTTGTCCCTGGTGATGACTGACCAAGGGCCTTGGAAAGAGCTTTGGAGCCCAGCAGTGACAGTGTTTTGGGAAGTGCTCACAGTGAGTCCATGCAAGCTTTCTCATTAAGTTGGGTAACAGTCCTGTGTGTCCTATAAAGCAAGCAGATGAAAGAATCCAATGTAAGCTATACAAAGACAGGTCCATGCTGCACTTCCATCAAGTGGATTTTAACATGCTGGTGGAGATTTCTTTAACCGCATGATGTCCATATAAAACCCATGTCCAAAAAATCCTGTTGAAAACCACCTGCTGACAAATGCTGAGAAACTTCTTCATTTTAATTTACAGCTCAGTTTCCAAAGGTTAAAAATAAATAAGAAGCTGAGAGAATACATGTGCTCCTTAAATAATAGCTACAGTGTGTCACACCTAAACGGCGATGACCTAGATGGCAAGGAGGGTGAAGGAAGGAAGCTTTTTTATTTCAATTTTCCAGGCCAACTGTCTTTTTCATTACACAGCGTTAATGCCAAGAAGTTCAAATTATTCAGCAGAATTCATTGTACAAAATGAAACAAATATATTCCATATGAAAAGGTAGTCCATAAATTTTGATATTTACTGGAACTGTGGGATGGAGAAAATGCATGTTTCTCAAATACTCTGCACATACATTATTCAAGCCTTGTCAGTGCTGACAAGGCTTGGTAGACTGAAAGCTACACAGACCCCTTTCTGATTTCTTAGGAAGTCAAAATCCTCACCTCCCTATTTTTACTGGCTTTGATTCTCTTTGTCTACCTGGACATTTGCCTGGCATCTAAGGAAACGCAGGCAGTTATTTTGCCTAGGCAATACATCCTCACTATCCAAGTTCGAGACAGTTGCGTGGCAAGGCTTCTGGATCCTGTTTCACTGCTGCAGGCTGGGGGGCATAGTCTGCAAAAATTTCATTTAAAGAAGAAGATATAGACTCAGTGACATCAAATGCACAATTTAATAAGAAAAAGAGGCCCTCCAAACTTCCCCAGCCCTCCAAACCGCTGTCGCCCAGGTTCCCAGGGCGGGGGTGGTGGGTGTCCCGATCCCGGAGCCCCCTTCCAGCGCAGCCATGAGGCAAGGGCACGCAGCCTTGGGCAGCGCCAGGTGGGCCGAGCGCCAGGGTGGCTCCTCCAGGGAGTAAAGCCAGGAGGGAACAGAGTGGGACAACGCGGCAGCAGAGCCTGCAGGGGACAGCACCGCCGGCTGCGCCGCGGGCGCGGAGCGAGGGGCGGGAGACGGGAGGAGCTGCCTCCGGCCCCTCCACGGCCGCGGACCGCAGGGGGCGTGGAGGAGGAGGAGGAGGAGGAAAAGAAGGAGGAGGAGGAAGAGTATTTGGGGGCGGCTCGGAGCAGGTGGCGCTCAGTGTCGCCCTGGGAAGCGGCCAGTTCGGAGCGGCCGCGGCCCGACCTCGCCCCGCGCCGGCCATGGGCTCCGCGGGCACGGCGCCTCTGCTCCTCGCGCTGGGTACGTCTGTCCGTCCCGCCGCTCCGGGAGGCAAGGAGGGAAGGAGGGAGGGAGGGAGGGAAGGTCCGCCGGCGGGCGCGAGGCGCGGAGCGGGAGCGGCCCCTCCCGCGCCGCCGGGCCGGGCGGAGACGCGCGGAGGGTGCGCGGCTGCGAACTGGTGGGATGGGGCTGCGGGCGAGCGCCATGCATCGGCGGCGATTTTAAAGCAGGTGAAACTCCTGGAGTGGCGTAGATTACACTTTCCCGTAAATGGACTGTGTGTGCGCGCTGGAGCAGAGGGAGCGGGGACAGCCCGATGTGTGGATTTAGGATTATATGATGGTTATACCTTTTTAGGCGCAAAGATGATGTTCTCTTTGTGAATGCTGCTCCTATTTGCAAGAGTCCTCTAGGTCTGTTGCTGCACTGTTGGGCAGATGTCGCTCCTTGGACAAGGATAGGGAAACTTGAACCATCTCCTCCTTCTTTTGGCTAACTTAATTACCATTACATCTACTTTCCTGGGAACTATAAGCAATCATATTCACTTGCCATGAGCAAATTCCCAGGCAGTTTCAGAGTTTTAATATTACTGTATACTCTCAAAAACCCTTAATTAGCAAGTCACCGAAAAGGCAGCATGAAAATGAGTTTTCACTGATGAGCTGTTCTAACTTGTTCTTTCAGTAACTATAGCGAACACTGCAAGTGGAATGTGTGGCTTCAGGGTATGAAATAAAATACAAAAATATTAACCTGTGATGTGATATATAGAACAAAAACAACCTGGCAGTTTTTTTTTAAAAAAAAAAAAAATCTGAAAAGTACCAGTGGGCAAAACATTCCACCCTGTACTTCTGCTTAATCTATCCTTTATTTTCCTGGTTACAGCTACTAAAACCCAAGATCATTAGCATTCACTGTAATTCATGGGGTCTTAAGACTTGCAAAGTTTGTAGAGCAGTGCTGAAAGCAGAAGATAAGGGCTGATTGTGAGAGGAGAGTTCCTCTGGCATTTTGAATGACCGAAGTGGGATAGATCTACTTTGTTCAGGCACTACCCATGATTTATCTCAATTTATACATCTGAAAGCTGTCATAATTTTGATTTCAGATGTGTCATGACATTTGATGTCAGTGGATGCAATTACTGGGTTAATACTTGCTAAGGCCTTTTTGATCTTCTTGCAGTAGCACCAAAAAGTTTCAGGAGAGTTTTCCTTAAGTGTTTTTAGAGCTCTGCTATGGTGGTACTCTTGTAGCTCTCCCACGATAATTTTCAAGTTGCTTGAATTCTAGTGAACTGGTTTACTTTCAGAGGTGATACTCTTAAATTTAATTGGGAGAGCTTGGCTGAATTAGTCTTCACTTCTAGAAAATATTCCAAGTTATCCCAGACTTGATTTTATGTCAGTATATTAACTTCTGAATTATCAGCTGTATTAAATAGGTCACATGGGGTGCTTTGCTGTGTCTCTAAATGAAACTAAAAATAGTGCAACAGTGAAGTAGTGGGTTACTCTTGCTGATGTGTACTTTTGTGTCTGGGACGTCATTAAGACTTCGTAGATGCTACAAGAAGAGATCTGAAACAGAACTATAATTTTGATAGCATGACTTTGTTACCAACCTTGTAAATTGTTGACCAAAAAATGTATGGCATAGAGAAGTAGATTATGTCAAGAGGAATAAATGATGCATTACAGGGCAACCTATGCAACAAAGCCAGAAGCTTTTCTGTTGCTACATGCTGCTGATAGATTTGCCACGTCAAGTTCTTTAAATTTACATTTAAGTGCATTTTTTTCCTTATCCTGTTCTTAAAAGTCAGAGCCAAAACAGCCCCACTCTCTATGAGAATGAAGCCAGTGGAAAATACAGTAGCTTTCCTGGGCTCAATTCTGGTAACATTTTCTTTGGAAAGCTCTAGTGTCATGCTTCAGAGGAGATATTTGAAATTTGGCAGGAAGGCACTATTTGCATTGTCTACCTAAATCTGGCCAGGTAAAAAGTCTGTGCAAAACTGTATTCCTCTGGAAAGAAATGCATTTTCATCAGCTAGTTTCTAAGTTAATTTATGTCCACCTTGTTGTGCACCTTAGTAAGATGTTTCTGCGTGAGGTCTTAGATCTACACCTGCAAATGCAAAAAATTTCTCTCTTGACTTCTCATCTTATTTGTTATTTTTAAAGCAATATCCATAGTTTTTTAAGTCACTCTGCTTTCCAGTTTGCTTCTGGATGGTGGTCTCCTGACTGTCTGTACTGCATACTCTTAACTGCTTCCTGGCCTTCAGATGAACCAGCTTGTTCTCCTTTTTATAACAATAATTAACTTCATAGTGAAATACCAAGTGATAGTGTTGGAGGACCATACATAGAGGAGGAAGTAAAATTTGAGGTGACCTCGCCTATACTATCTCAGCAAGCCTTCATATTGAAGCCTAACATGCACCTTCCTCCAGCAATCCAGGATGTGAATGATACAACTCTTAGCACATTCATAAAATCTCCATTCTGTGAAGTACACATCCCTTGAACTCTTTAATTCTGAAATGAAAACTTGCAGCGACATGGGGGATATGCCTTTTGGGCTACAGGTTTACCACATGAGTGCCGTGGATTCTCAAGTCTCTCTGTGGGACCCAGGCAGACGGAAAGAGAAAACAGGTCTACCTGAAATTGGGGTGTCTGTGTAGAATAGAGAGTTTCCAGTGGTGGAAATTCTGGTAAGTAATAGGCTGTAAGGCCCCATAGAGGAACAGGAGACCCAACCTACAGACTCTTTTTCTTCAGTATGCTTTTGTTTAAACTGGGATGGAAGCTGTGATAATGGCATTTAACATGCAAAAGGTGGAAAGTGCCCAGAGTAAGTTAGCCACCTGGATTTGTCTCTTTTGCACATCAGTACATCATGCTGTCACTGCCTATGAACAAAGATGGTGTGATCAGATAATGAACTGGAACTGGAACTCCTGCCTTGCTTAGTTTTAAAATTAGAAAGTGGTCTAATGAATGAGAATGAAATACAGGATTAAGATAAATAAATTTCTCTTTTTTCCTTACAAAAGTGGATTCTTTCTCACTCTCTCTCTCTTTTTTTTTTTTTTTTTTTGTTTTTTTCCCCGCAAAAGCTGAGTACAATTTCAGACGAGTCATTTAAATCAAATCTTTGACATGTGGTTGGAGCTTTTGTGTTCTTCTCTTTCTCTCTTTCTCTTTGCTCAGCCAGGGGTTCTCAAAGCTGCGTTTTCACGATCTGGTTAAGCTGACCTGAATGTGGAGCTGACGCTGCAAGGACATTTCATCCACTCCTGTTTGTATGTTTCCACCAGTTCCTCTGTGCTATCTCTATGGCTTAGTCTTGGGAACAGGTCAGGGACCCATTTGCTTGAATAATTTTTTCCCCCTTTTGAGCCAGGTTAGTTTTGGAGATGAGCTAAACTGATCTTGCTCACTTGAGCAATTTATTTGTTAGTGCTGGCATAGGGTACAGTCAGAACTCGTGGCCAGAGGAGGGAGGAAAGCTGGAAAAGTCTCTGTCACTGATAGCTCTTCCACTGGCTTGAGCTGGTTGTGCAAGTGCATCTTGATGTGCAAAACTGCTCTGTATTCACAGCTGTGACTGAAGTAAATGGAAATTGTGTTTCAAATGTGAGCAAAAAGGGTTTAGCTGTATCTCTAGATATCCAAAAGTGGTAAGTACTTTTTTTTTTTTTTTTAATGGAGGTAAGGATGGTCTCTCATTTCACTTGATTGTTGAAAAATAAATCCTCTGTCACACGCAAATACTTAAATGTTTATTTTCAAGATATGTAAGCAATAATCAACAAGGAAGCTGCTAAGATTAAAATCATATACATAAAAGGATATGGCAATGTGCAAAGCAGAATGGACTAAACTGATAACTGAATAGCAAATGGAAATGGAATATTTGGTGTAATAAATGAAGCTAAAAGTTGGGGTGAAAATGTTTTTAATGTACAATCATGCACACCAATACAGCCTATTTTCTGCCTTTCTCTCTCTTTGTGATCATCTTTTGATACCTTGATGTTTTATTATCATATTTGTGAGTAATGTTAATGTTAAAAATTATTCTATAATCTGGAAATGGCTTGAAAGGAGGATCTAAACATGAACTCTTCTTAAAGTAAACCTGTTTCTAGTTTTTCCTTCTTTCTGAGGTAGCAAGAAGTAGCAGCACCACTATGTATTATTTTTGGAGTTTTGCCTCTCACAGCATTGCAGATTGAAGTAAGGCTTCATTCATACTGCATTACAGGACTTGTATTTTGTATGGTGTTTATTTTAGAAAGCATACTGGCTATTACCATCAGACACCTAAACACATTAATAGTTAATATTTATTTGTGCATAATTTGGTCAAAGTCAACATGAGATCCTACCAACAAGTTTTAACTGTGTGCTGCCTCTCTCTGGAACAACATGTGAATTGTTCTTTGCTTTTTTAATTCAGTATCACAGAACTTTAATTTAAGAAGTTAAAGAAGTAAAAGTACAGCTACTCCTTTTTTTCATTGTGCTTCCTAGCCACTATGTAAATATTATTCATTGTGGTCTTTCTTCACTATTGTAATTTTGAATGAATGAATGAAAGTGGGGTTTGTATGTACTTCATGTGATGTATTTTCATGAGGGCTAATAACTGCAACTACCAGTGTAATGGCTTATGTCAAAACAACTAAATGTGAATAAAGTACCTTCCTTTAAGATTAATGCAGGTAAAAGGGGGTTTCTGCATCTCCAGATGAGTAAAACAAGTCATTTTCCCCAGCAGAAATCTTGTGCAGCCTCTATCCAGTGTTGTTATTTTCATTTAAAGGTTTCCTTTGTTAGGCTCTGTGCAGGCTGGTTCCCATTTCCATGGTGACCGTGCTGAAATGCAGACAGGACACAGACTGGATTCTCATCGGCATAGCCATGCACTTGCATACCAACACATGTTATCTGCTTGGCTTAGGACATTTTCATTAGCAGTTTTAATGTTTAGAGCTTCTTTTCTCTGGAGCTTTTAGACCACATAGTGATCTCTGGCCCTGTGATAGTGCACAGTGTTGGGGTTTCAGACCCTGTGCAGGAAGACAGAACAAGTTGATAAGCTTATTTTTTTGTGTAAATAATTTGGCTCTACTGTTCAAATTTAAATTACTCAAGGACATCAGAGAACTGTCTGAGCCTTAGTTTTCTTTTCTGTTAAAAGTGATAACACAGAAGGATTTTTATTTATAAACCCTTAGGTGGAAGACTGACATATATCTGTGCTAAATAGTTATGGGAATATACCAATTCTTAAGGCACTTATTAAAGGATAATAAAAATGAGTTTGAATTACAAGGATAAATGAAGTCTTCTGTCTGTATTGGTTGAGTGTGAGTATGTGTCTTTGTGAAGCAATATGCAATAATCTTCTTCCTGCTCATACTGCAATTGTTTTCTGGAGGTGGTGAATACTGAAGGCATTTAGTGGTGTCAACATAAGCATTTCCATCACTTCCAAATAAGGCTGTGATTTCTGAATTGCCAAATAATCTCAATATTCTGAGTGTTGGTAATTGTTATTTTGAATTATTCCCTGAGTAACATTTCAGGTTCCTCAGAGGAGAAAATTTTATTTTCTCCTGGAGATGCACATGCTGTAAAAATATAGTAAGACTTACATATTCTTCAGGTCTTAAAGGAGCAGGCAAAGAAGAAGGATCAACACAGACTATTTGAATGGAGGATGAGCAAAGACATTTTGTGTGCAACTGAATGGCATCTGCATGGTTGAATGTCACACATGATGTATGTCATGGATTCTTTTGTTCCTTTCAGATTGCTGTTAGACAGGGTGAAGGGCTTGGAAATTATGCACAGCCCTGATGGAACTGTTGCCTTATTCCTGATTTATTTTGCCCTTTGCAACCTGCTTCCAAGTTTATAGTTCTTCCCTTATATCGTACACCTGTATGCCTTTTTTTTTTTTTTTTTTTTTTTTTTCCTTAATCACACGAATCTCCTTGCATAACATGGTTGGTTATTTCTAAAGGACAGACAATAAAGAAATCTTGGGGAAAATTACTGTCAACAGCAGGCTTCAGGGAGGAAGCTTATTGCACAATAGAAGTACCTAAGGAAATAGTGGAGTTTGAGGATGGAGAGGTGAGGTGGGGGTGGATGGGTGTGAAGGACTGAACTAAATTTTTACCTTTTATCTATATGACAGCTAATCTATCTGCCTGTCTAGCTATCTGTCTCAAACATAAGAGACCTTAAGCAAGAAAAGCTGGCAGCGATTGATGCTATGTTAGGACTGCAGTACAAAGCTGTGTGTGATGATAAGAGTGCAGATGACCAGGCTGCTTCACCCACTGGTTTACCTGGCAAACAACTACCTCAGCCAGCTGCAAGATCAGTGTTCTTAACTGCTTGAGGAGTAGCTGCCTTGTGCTGGGTCTGTGTGCTTAGTGCAGCTAAGGATGCTGCTACTAGAAGTTGTCACCCCAGTACTTTCTGGGGGATGTACCTGTGCCATGCTCTGTGCTGCCTGCAGTAAGGCAACTGCACACAGGTGGAATCAGCTGTCAGTGTGTATAAATTTCCACATGCACAGCAGTCACTTCTCATAATTCCTCAGTTTCTGTGACTTTTGTGTTCAAGTTTCCCTTCAGCTATGACAGCACACTGACTGAGAAATTCTACTTCATTATATATTCAGCTAAAAGAACAAAACAGTAAATTACTGCAATTCAGGCCTAAATTTGTTCTTGGCTGGTTCCATTCTCTTAGTTGAGTAGATGTCTGAATAGGTGTCAAATCAGGGCAGCTCATGTCAAGAATTTATGTCCTGGTTTCTTTATAGCAACATGCTACAGTAAGGAGAGTGAAACATAAAAGAATCTCCTTGAGGGACCTGTCCGAAGCAGCATCAAGTGGAATATTATGTCCTAAGTCAACCAGTGCATCCTAGACTGTTACCAAATATCACTGCAGAGGAGAGTGTGTGACTCAAATGTCTCTGTGCCTGTATTCTTATTTGAATTTTCTGTTTGAGACAATATTAATTGCTACCTAAAGAATAGTAAAACATTTTATTAAATAATTTTTATTCAATTTTCTTAACAGTAAGTTCTAATACGACAATGGCAGCAGTCTATAATAATGAATTTTAAAACTATTTTATCCAGTATACCTACTGTGTAGTATAAAATTCAGTTGTCTGTATATGCAGTACCTGAGATGCACATAGAACGGATTGAATTTAAAGTATTAAACTCAGATTTAGCTGAAATTCCTCAAATGATAATTTAGCTAACCTTTTCTGCATAGAAAACATTTTAATGACATAACACTTTTTTAATTGTTCTCACCAAATAAAGTTCCCTTTTAAACATGCCTGAAATATATATAGGTCAAATATAAAATAGCAGAAATTACAAAGGAGAAACTCTCAGTAAGATGGGCAAAACAATAAACTGAGAAAAAAATCCAGCAGTGCTACTCACATAGTCCTTCTGCTAATAATAGTTATCCATTTAACTCTAGCCAAAAATCCTTTCATTTCACTGTCTCTACTCTCTTTTTCTTTTCTTCCCCCCACCTATTTTTTTTTTTTTTTTTTGGGTGGGGGGAGTGGGGGTTGGTACGCATTTTTTAAAATTTTTTTGTTTTCCCTTCCAAGCTGCCAAAAGCCAGTTCATCATATTGAACAGTAAAAAAGTGCTTGAGTCTCTGGAGCTGTCCTTCTGAGAAGCTGAGAGCTACAATAGACTTTGGTTCTGTGAAGACAAAAAAGCAACTGTTCTGCTTTTGTGGAAGCAAGTATTATCTCCAGAAAACTCTTCTTAAATGTACATGGGCCCTTCTCTCTGATCCCAAAATGTACAATGGCTTCATTTTACCAAAAAAAAAAAAAAAAAAGAAAAAAGAAAAAAAGAAAAGAAGATAACTTCCTTCTGAACTCAACTACAGTATCCTGTCACCAACCTGAGCACTGGCATCTGGGTAGACCCCATGTGGGATGAGGGCTGGGAGAGTGCCTGCTGCAGCCCCACTTCACCTAAAACACGGTCCCCCTGCTCCAGAGTGCAGGGTTAGGTGCCTTGGACTCAGCACTTTAAAATGCACAAAAAGCCAGCTTCTTGCAAATCTGGAAGACTCCTGCATCTAAGAGGTGGATCAAGGGTGTTTGAACTGCATCCTTCTCAGGCACCAGCATGAGGTGCCTCCTGCTATTGAGGCTAAGGATGGGGAATTTTAGGAGACAGGTGTCCAATTTAGCTTTTTTGAGAGGTAGCTACTTCAGAAGTAATGGTAATAGTCACCTGGGAGATATGGGTCTAGTTCTTCCTTGAGACTCATGGTGATGTAGATTCACCTCTTAGTGTTTTCCAGAACTGTCTTTGCTACCTGGCAACAAAGCAGTCAGACAAGCAAGTCTCTACCCCATATATTGAAACAAGGTCTCAGCTCATCCCAGGATGTATATTCAGGTTTCCAGACATGCAAAGATACATCTTGCCTGTGGCCTAATGTCTTGGCACTTAGGGAAGGAGTTCTGAGTTGGCTTTCTGGGACCAACTACCCGTACAATTCACATTTGGTAATTTGGTTGTGCGTATAATGTTGCACAGGTATTTAGTTAAACAATTTAATTATTGCAAGTCAAAATAATTAAATTGAATATCCTTAATTTGCCTCTTATTGTTGCATCAGAGTGGGTTAACAGTAGGGGAGAATACTTTGCTCTTAGACAGGGCTGCTTCTACACCTGATTCATATTCTAAACTTTGTGCAACTTTGTGTAATGACACGTAAGTAACAGGTAATTTTAGGTTCATTGTGGGTTAGCCAGCTGCTGAAGTCTGGGCTTCCTGGATTGTTTTCCTGATTTTAATGTGCCTAAATTCTGCCTAGACACTATCTGGTGCCAGAATTGATCATTTCTAGGTGCATTAAGGCGCAATTTCAGGTGAGTGATTGGGACCACCTGCCTACCATTCAGGACACCCAGCCATGAGCTCCCATTAAAATCAAAGGAGAGAAGTAGTCATTACTTCTGGCATAGGAGAACAAATGTTCTGATAATTATAGCTCTTCCAAGTATTGTATTATATATCCTGTGGTGCTTTGGAGTTTTTCTTCTTGCAGGAAGCTGATGTAGCAAACTTTCTACAGTTGAAGCTGCTCTTATTTCTGTGGCTGTCTGTGTACAGTGCACAGAGCTAAGCTTCCAGTTAGCTTCAGAAGCTGTGAGGGAGGAACAGGGTCTTAAACATGCTGTCCTAAAAATGGTATGGTGGAATGGTCACTGGAGCCACTGCAGTCCTCATGCTTTAGGCTGTGACACTGGAGCGGCAGAGGGATGGATGGTGATGGCAAGTCCCTCAGTTTCTTTCTAGTCTAACCTTTCAGGTCACATTTAACCGTGGTGTGATATGATATAACACACAATATAATATAATACACTGTAATTTTCATATAGGCTAGGGTATGATATGGGTAGGGAAGTACAGATACTTGTGGTTCCTTTCCCTTCTTCATATTTGTGTGAAAACCTGAATTTTTTGCTTTGTGCAATCATGTTTTCATAGCAGCTGAGATGAGCAAATGTGGCATATAGGGTGTACAGATAGCAGTCACATTGCCTTCAGTGTGGTGACATGCATTTCCTCTCTTACAGTTGTAGTGTGGCTCATGCTTCTCTGACTATATTTGGAAATATTCCTGGTTTAAAAAAGAGAAAACACAACCACTGATAATGTGGACACAAGGGAAGAGAAACTGCTGGAGTGAAATGCCACTTGGAAAGTCATTTTTTATCATAGGGAAGCATGCAAGGTTTGTTGTGTTTGTCATCATTACTTGTGAAGGCCAGTGACAACTGCATAAATAACATATGTATGTGTACAGCTTGTTACCCTCACATACTTTTAATCTCTTTGTGGTGTTGAAAAAAAAATTTTGGTATTCTAAGGCCAAAGTTGAAAAATCCTGTTAGTACCAAGATAAAAGAAAAACTGCATCTCATAACAAAAAGATAGAATTTAAGTGAACTTTCTGTAAAATAAAGCTTTTCCCCACTGAAAACATGGATGGAAACATGCCAAGATAATAAACTTGAGTAGGCTTGTATACTTGCTGTCTTTATTAAAAACTCATAGGAAGTTGTCAGTCCTGCAGGAGCTGCTCCTAAGCATTTATTTGGAACCAGTCCTTGTGTGTATAGTAGGTTGTCTGGATTTCTTAACTACAGATGAAGAGTGGTTTATTTGTCTGCTCTGGAAGCCAAGGAGGGCAATATCTGGGGCACAAGTAGGGAGTTATCAGGAGAAAGACAAGTCTTGTAGACTAACTACTGAAGTTGTGGATAAATTTAATTAGATCTCTTGTTCTGCAGCAGTGTCAGAACAGCAGAACCGACAGCTCCTAGCTGTGTTATCACAGTCTCTCCAACTTTTCAGTCACAATTTGTGTCCTGTCAGGTTTGGACTGCTTTTACAGGAGGTTATTGATAACTGCTCAGTGCAGCTTTTGCATTCTGAACCATTGCAAGGGAAAGGCAGTGTCTCAGGCTTTCACACACACAGAGGCTCTCAGGCTGGAAGCTGACCTATTTCCAGGAAGAAGCAGTCAGCCAACTAAGCCAAGAAAATTTGCTGGGAAGAAGGGGAGGAAGAAGGGTGGGAGAATTGTTACTAAATGAGGCATTGTTTCTCTTTTGTTCCGAGTGGCGGATTTGGGGGAGGCTTTTTTGCCTATAATTTATTTCTACTCTAAATGTTATGATTTCTGTTAATTATTAAGAAGACTGAGGTATTGTGGCTGTTGTGAAGAAAAAGTTGGTCTGAAGAAAAAGTTAGATGAAGTAGGAAAATTAAGACTTGCCTTTTTCAAGCTTCTGTAAACATATGAAATAGTGACAAAGAAACTGAAGTAGGATTATACAATGTTTCTGCCAGTATAAAAAGCAGTGTCTTGCCAATCACTTTCTTTATTCTTTTTGATTCCTGTAGAGGTTCACATTGTCTCTATTTAGGAGGTTGTTCTCTATAAGAAGTCTGTTCAGTTTTAAATAAAATCAGATTAAATGTGATTATAAAACTGCTGTTTTAGTATATGAGCCGAAGGTATCTACATGCTATTGTATCTACTGCTGTGGGTGTGCATATTGAAGAAAAAAATATTACAGAAAGTAGAAAAGTAAATATAAAAGAGAAAACTAATGAGAATTTTTTTTCAGTTATGTTGACCATACTCAGTAAAGGCTAATACACCTTTCCAGATTGAATTATAAGTAGTCCTTTATTTTCCTTGCATGTTGGGTTGGATTCCATGTGAGCCATTTGTGAATATTCTAAAGACAGATAAAAAAGTTATTTTATATTTATGTTCATTTGTAGGAAAGTCCCAAACAGTGAAACCAATATAGTTGGACTAGTACTTTACAAAAGGAAGTGTACAAAAGAAATTTTTTGAAGATTTTGCTCACTGCAGTGAGAATTGCTCAATAGCTTCTGAAAGCCACAATGAAGAACATCCATATTGAAATTCAATAGACGAAAGTAACTGCATGCCGTTGTTTTTTCCTTTATGTTTCCACAGTCTTATCAATAAAGCATTCAAAGTACATTGTATTATGAAAGCTGGATAGTTCTTTCTGTAAGAATAGTTGTCTAATTCCAGTTGGATTATTGCTGTGATAATATATGTTCTGAATAATAAGGGAATAACATTACTCTTAAACCAAAATGTTGTTCAAACAGTAAAGTAAGACTACATATATTTAATATAAAGCAAATACTACTTGACTACCCTCTTTCATAACTTTATTGCTTCCCCTTCCTGCCTTCATTCCACCTTCTGGCTAACATTGCAAGGACAGTAGGTGATAATGTGAAGGGGGTCTGTAGGTGCCTGTACTCCCTCTCTAACTCTGGAATCTGTGAGCCAACTTCAGCAGACTTTTGCTGAGGGATGAAAAAAAATCATACCAGCTGGGTATCAGATGGAGACAAAAGTGCTTTTTCAAGTTCCCTGACAACTAAGGAGATCCAGTGTGACTTTGCATAATAGAAAATAGCTGAAAATCTACCCCAAAGAGAGCCCTTAGAAATATTTCAGTCATGGAGAAAGCTTGAACCATAGTGTGCATCCACTGTGAGATGAAGTCAGTGGAAAACAACAGCTACAAGTTCTCTCATCCCTCCCACCCCTTTCTTTTCTCTCTCCTCAGCAGGGTCTGACAGGCTTCAGGGCCCTGCTGATGTGTGTTCTTTGGATGTAGAAATCTTTGAGACCAACAGAAAAATTTTCTTCGTGGAATTTGTAGTGGCTCTCTTGGAGCAGTTTAACATAAAAGGGCAAAGCAAAGCCCTCTTCTCTAATGAATAGATGTTTTTAAAAAGGCCAGACTGAGCAATTAAGGCAATGTTAGCCTCACACATCTTAGTGGCTGCCAGTATAAGAAACTAATTCAGGAAGCAACCAATAATCCAGTGGGGTATTCTTGATTCATTTTTCCACCCAAAATAACTTATAGATGGAAAAACTGTAGTGCATGGTTTTAGCATAATGCCAGGTCATGGCCTTGCTTTTCCTTGGTGACTACATGCTTACCCCTTCCACCCCCAAATCCTTCAGCATGCTGCTGACCTTGAGTTTGGGTTTCTTGGGGTCGGCTGCCCTGCTGGAGCTGGCACAGGGGCCGTGGTTATAGCTGTGGCTGTGCTACCCAGCGGAGGGGAGCTGCCAAGGATGCTCTCCTGACATCGTGACTGACACAAATGCTCACTCACAAAGACAAAGGGTTACTTAGCTGGGTTATATAACAAACTTTTTATTGTTTTTAGCTAGTAGTTGTTCAAAGAAGTGAACACTATAACATTAAGGAAAAAGGCGAACTTTCCTACTGGCAAGGTTAATATTAGATAAATTTAAAACTTAGTGTGTGGTGGATCCTTACTTACTGGTCAAAGTCCATTGTCTCTTTTTTTTTTCTTGATACTGTCTTTGCTAGACCTGTTTGATGGAGAGCTATAAATAACAACAGCAGAGAATGCCTCTGTTTGGGTATTTTAATAAGAGGTGAGACTTGGAATAACTGAGCCTAATTATGGTATTTTGTAATTTATTGCCATCTAAAATTGGCACATCACCTTTGCAATGTAGTAAAATGTGAGTGAAAATTCATTATTTATTATGATACCTATGATACAAAATACAGGCTAATAATATGTTCAGTACATTCTATTAGAGCTTTATAAAGTTGTTCCACCAAATGAAATAATCAAATACATAAAAATCAGATTTCATTTTTTATCTTGTTGATGTTTTTATGCTTGATGTTAATCTGAATAAGAGGTTTCAATAAAACAGCTATTATAATCTTAACATCAAACGATTGATTATCAAACAGACATTTTTTGCTTGATCACTTTAAGCTGTTAACTTTGCTTACAAAATCAAAACAATTATGAATTGGGTGTACCTAATATGAGCTTTTACTTCATTAAAACTTGCTTCAGCTTGTAGTGCAAACAGAACAAAGCAGAAGGCATTAGAGCTATCATTAGATATGTCATTTATAGTTACAAAGGTATTCCCACACGTTGAGGCTTAAAGGTGCCCAGTCATAGCATGCATTATTTTTCATCCTACTAGGAGGAAAAAAAAATCCTGGTGTTAAATTATAAAACCAGATGTATAACTACACAGCAGCTCCCATGGCTCACACATCAGTAATGCAGTTGCTTAAATATGGGAATTCCCAGGGAAAAAAAAAAAATACCATGCAGAGAGATACTGGAGTTTATTAGAAAGCTTACAGTTTCTTTTATCTCTTTAGGATTTCTTTTCTTGCGTTTCCTTTCTGAGGCTAGGTGTTGGGACAACTCTACTTAGTGAAGGTGTTCCCTTTAAAATGAACTGCCCAAGCAGCTTTCCCAGTGGAAAGGAACTGGTGCTTTTGAAGTCTGCAGAGGGGCTTTCAGAAGCTTTAGGCTCGTATCTAGCTTCCTTTGTTCCATGGAGTCTGTTTACTTGACTGTAAATAAAGTGCCATTTACAGACAGAAGTTAGGAAGTGGATTTTTACTTGCCGGACCAATCTCTCATCATGATCATTAGGTCACAAAATAGAAGTCTGTCACCAAAAGCTATTAAAATCCAGATAGTGAATTAGTTTTCTTTATTTCAAGATTCTTAAATTATCAAAGTTCATTGCCTGAAGGCAGCAACAGATGCTGAATCGTTCCAGCCTGGAATATACAGTACTTTGAACCTAGATACTTCAATGATTGGCACCCTTTTAATGCATAAGAGACCCTCTTATTTTGCACAGGCTTAAAATAGGTCTAAAGGGAACTTACAATTTTCTCTTTTTTTGGCTGCAAATGCTTGAGTGAGTTTCTTTTTATGGATACTATATTAAGATAGATGTACAAAATGTATAAAAGATGTCCTTACAGTGTAAGCACTATATAAGATGGAGGAAAATGGCAGGAAAAATGCCTGCTGTATTATTGCCAGTATATACTTGCTAGCCCAAGCCAGCTAAGACTTACATGGAGTAGATCTAAAAAATCTGCTGACACTTATAAAAATGTGGAATTTAAAATATAGGTTCTTTTGATAGTGGTTGTGCTGAGTCACATTGTGTTTTCCAGCACTTCTACTTTGATTTTTGCAAACCAGTTGTGGATGAGAGGCAAAGCTGACCTGTTGTGGATGAGAGGCAAAGCTGACCTGTAAGAACACTGTGGACAACAGTGTGTCTTCAGAGCCTGGTTTTTATGATTGCTTTTTTTGTTCTTCTCTTTTCACTGTCATTGACTGGCTGCCTGTCCAGAAAGTGAACATGACAGAGGGCAGATTTGAAGAGACCTGTGATCTGGCAGACACCTCTCCGTTATTCCAGCTGTACATTTTTGCTCTCAAAGAGCAGCACTCTGATGCTGCACTTGTGCAAATGATTAAAAAGAATACAATCAAGCCCCGGTGGTAAATGGGAAGGATGGGTGAAATGGTTCATGTGTCATGCTGTGGGAAGAGAAAAAGGACATTGCTTCGATAAGCTGTGGTGAAGCCCAGGGGAGCTGCAAGGAGTTGAAGCTTCCCAGTGCAGGGACAGGTGTCCTTGCTCCTTGGAATAAGGCCCCGTCTTGGAGAAAATGGGACCACAGAGAGTGGCCCTGGGTTCAGGGATAGATGTTACACACTGGTGGGAGGTCAAGGGAGGAGATGAGCAGGCAACGCTTAACCTCAATGCATTTTGCTGACCCCATGTGATTTGTCACATCACCCCAGGGGAATTTGAACCATGGGGACTTTCCTTCAGGCTGTTGGCTGTCATACCTGCTCCCTGTACTTTCACCCGCTTCTGGAAGAAATGTTTGCCCTGTCTGTAGCATTTAAAAAAACTCTCACCTTGGACACAAATTAGAAACATTTTCCATGTTTTTGCACCAAAGTTGTCCAATGCACCCGGCAATGTTACCATTTGGCTTATAGTGTGATTTGCTATTAAGTGTGTAACAGTCCAGAGAGTTGAGAGTTTTTCTCTAAATGTCACTGGATTTTGGGTCAGACTGGAACTGTTTATTATTCTAGATAGCTTGCATCTCTTAAGTTCGAAAGCCAGGGTTTATTTTCATGTGCAGCATGTAGTGTGGAGGGTTTTTCTTCAGTATGTACATGCAGGATGGTGCTGTGGTATAGTCTCCTTTGGCCTCTTGAGAATGGGAAACTGCTAAATCATGCTTGATTTTTGACTGAGGATAATACAATTTAACAACCAACACAAAAAAATCCCTCAGGATATGACATGAAAGAAATGTTTTTATAAAATACAAGTCTATTAGATCACAAAGGAATTACTGGCAGTTGTCGATTACTATCTCAGTACACCGTTTTCTTGTCCTCAAAACCCAGACATAAACTGTGATTATATGAGGTTGTGTTTAGTGTCAAAAGGCTTGCAAAACACAGGGTAATGAGTCTGTACACATTCTCTTCTCCAGTCTTAAATAGCTTGACTCAAGAAATATATTTATCTCTAAGGATGTTTCTCAAGGAACTATACTTCTAGCAGTGGGTGCTTTCTTGCTTTCCAGAGGCTGACTGTAGATGTGGTTGTTTGAGATAACCAATATATGATTTCCTGTTTGAATTTGTGGTAAAAAAGTAGTAACTCTCTTAGAGTTGTATTTAGTCTTCTGCTAGTGATATTCCTGTTTTGAATTCTGTGGGCAAGGGTACAAAATACATTGAAACTTTTTACAGGTCATGAACTTTGCCTGCAAACCTGTGGTTGTGATTTTAATATTTTCACTATGACTTTATTGTCATTATTACTACTACAATTCAGCTACTGTGATGGGCTGTTTCATGCTGATATAAACCATGTTAACCTCTCTTCCAAAGCTGCTCCTGAGACCTTGGAGAAAGTGATACCAACAGTAAGCTCTCTGCCCATCAAAACTTGAGAAATGGTTACAATTTGAGATTATATTTTTAAGGTGCCAACTCTCCTTAATGTGTCCTTGTTGTAAGGGATTCTTTAAAAGGCTGCTTCTTTACTACACAATGATTCATACTAAATAATTGTGGTGAGGCATATTTGTGTGTAAAGCAGATAAAACTCATTTTGTCTGGGCACACAGGAAGGGAGGGGAAACACGAGGGACGTTGTTTAACCCATAAGCAGCTCTGTGAACCTGCCTCATCTGGAAACCTCAGGGAGTAGTGCAACCACAAGTCATGACTTCTTCCATCATTGCCATTTTTGGAGGCTTTTCAGGAGCTCTAAGGTGTTCCTCAGCTGGGCTGTAGCTTGTTCCTGGAATCCCACTGTTGTCTCAGTCCTTCCACCTCCACAATGGGGAAGGAGCTACCTACTCACAGCAGAGCCCCTCAGGGGAGTCTGGCCTTTTTCCTGCAGCCTTCCCAGTAGATATTCTCCTAGGTATCCACCTACAGTTCTTGATCAGAAAAAAATCAGGCCCTTTGTGGATGAGGAGTGGACCCCCATGTCCTACAAAATCAATTCTGTCCCCAGTCCACATAGCTAGTTCCTTCCAAAATGGCATGGAATGGCACACCATTATTCCCAGGCATATAAGTGCCCAGGGAAAAGCAATTAAGAACAAAACCACAGCTAAGTAGAATTGCAATGTTAAATGTCACGCTTTATCAATGCTGTTCTACCTTGCATGTTTGTAGTTCGAAGTTTTCCTGTTTGGACAACTGTTCAGACTGTTTGGACTGAAAACAAAGGCTTCTGGCATGATAATGAAATGACTCAAAAATTTAGGTTTTCTGATGCAGCAGATAATCTCATTTTTATTCCAGTGCTGCAAACTAAAATATAAACAGAATTAGCAGGTACAGACAGTCAGGGCATTTTGTTTAAGCATGAAAAGTTGAGGTGAATGGAGCTGCACCCAGCTGGTGGACAGTCACAGGCAGTGTTCTAATGCTCAGTTTTGCTTTGATATCTCCATTGCCTGGATGAGGGGATCGAGTGCATCCTCAGTCAGATTTCAGGTGATACCAAGTTGGGTGGTGGAACTGTTGATCTGCTGCAGATCCTCTGCGGAGGAATCTGCACAGGCTGCATCGATGGGCTGAGGCCAGGGGCGTGAGGTTCAACAAGGCCAAGTGCCAGGTCCTGTCCTTGGGTCACAACCAATAGCACACGCGGAAATGAGCTCAGGTTGCACCAGGGAACGTTAAACTGAACATTAGGAACAACTTCTTCCTGGAAAAGGTTATCAGGTATTGAAGCACACTTCCCAGGGAAGTGTGGAATCACCATCCCTGAAAGTTTTCAAAAGATGTGTGTTGTAGCACTTGGGGACATGGTATATTGGTGGATTTGGCAGTGGTTGAGCACAGTTCCTTCAGCCTAAAAGATTCTGTGATTCTAGTGCACCTCAGCAGGCTCTTGATGTGTTTGCTATGCCATAAGCTTAACTTATGCCTGAAGGTAAAGAGGATAACAGACCTCTGAATCATACATTTTGCCTCTATTCAGCTAAAACATTCCCATTAGTAATGCTGCAACTTTTGTTAAGGCAAACAGTGAATGAGTCACTGATCTCTGCCCACAGTAATACAACACACATAAAGAGTGCCAGAGAGGCATTTCGTATGGCCAGGGTACTGTGCAAAATCACTGTTTTTTCAAGCATGTGTCAACGGCTGTATTTATTTTCTTCTGTTGGGGGAGCTGTCACAGATTAAGAGCCTTTTTCACTGGGATCAAAATTCTTCTTTAATTGCTTTAATTCTGCTTTAATTACAATTGCTGTTGTAATCATAATCTTTCTGTTAACAGGCATTCTTCATAACTGCTGTGAAGCCTACAATGTTGGGCTCTTGGAAGCAAAAATATTTTCTGGTCCACGAAGAGAGCAGTTTGGATATTCAGTTCAACAGTTTATAAATGAACAAGGCAAATGGTAAGCAGTTTGAATGGGTTGGTTTATGTCCAGCTAAAAGGTTAAGTAAAAAATGTTGCAACTCTTAATATTTCTTTTATAATTCCACACCTCATTTAAAGGGATTCTGGCTAATTTTTTTTTTTTTTTTTTTAATATTAGAGCTATCTTTTTACAAATAAATACTTAATATCATTAAACCAAAAGCTAAGATATTCTAAAAGTATGTGCATGTGATGGTTCACACTTTTTCCTTAACATCATGTGACCCGAGGTCTTTCTTATGATAATATTTTACTTCATCTCCAATACTCTAATTTCCCTAGGCTTACAGTTTCTCTGTAATTTTAACTTGCAGTTCATTCCTTTGTGTACCCAGAGCATCTTTGTTACTCTTTACATATATGTGGGATATTTTTCCATTTTAACATGGTTAAGGTCAAAACAAATTATGAGGTCTAGTGAGTTCTAATTATTAATATTAAAATTAAACTATAAAATTATAAATATCAAAAATTAAAGATATTATATATAAATATAATTTTATTTATAAAAATATTATATACACACACACACACACATATATATATATATATATATATATATATATATATATAAAGATTATAAATAAAAAAACCTAAAATTATAAATATTAAAATTAAAGGGATATAATTTTGTGTCCGGTACAGTACTAACTGCTTTGCAAGAGATGATGTATTTGGATGTTTATGATAACACAATCATAGCAAAGTATTGTTTGTTACATTTCTTCAGCCACAAAATTTGACCTGAAATCCACTGTTGCCACAACATTGGGCTTGATGAGCAATTAGTAAAATATTTTTCCTAGTAATGTTGGTTTCAAGAACCATATTATCAGGAGTAAGTGCATTTAGTGGAAGACACATTGTTTCCTCTTCTACAGCCTCAGCAGGCACAAATCTTAAGGCGTCTTTATGTGTAAGGACTGTAAGTCTTTGAAAGCAGTTGAGAGCTACTGGACTCTTCAGTGGCTGTTTGTGTGTACATGGGTTTAAGTCTAGAGCAGAAAGCCACACCAGACTGTACATATCATGGCACGCTGAGACACTTCAGACCGGTCATCCTCCGTGGACAGGAACTGTGTCAGAACCCAAACAGCCACAAACTGGCAGTTCTGCTTTCCTGACAATGCCCTCAGCAACTGCACTTTTTTCAGTAAAGAGAAAATAAGACGTCGCACGTGAAGACGTATTTTGCAGTTGAAGTTTGGAAGAGCTGGCACAGGGTCACTGAGGCAGCTGAGAGGTTTGTGGTGGCGCTGCTCAGGGGCACGGCGCTGCTGCACGCGCAAACGCACACCCCGACTGCTCAGTGCTGTGTGCTTCCAGGGACCAGGAGACACAGCGACACGAGAGCCGAGCTATGGCCTCAGAGCTAAAACCTTGCCATTTCCTCTCCCTCAGCTGAGTAGGCTTCCAACCTACCCCCACTCTTCATCTGATGCTGTGGTGGCTTCTCACTGCATTTCTGCCTGCTTTAATTATGTGTTTAGTCACCCGTAGATCAGAGATCTCTTTAAAAGAAAAAAAAAAAAAGCAACGAAAAAAACCCCCCCAACTTTTGTGTAAAGCCATTGAAGGAGAACAACAATGTGTGCCTGTACTGAATTGAACGTTTTTGCCTCATACGTAGAGAAATTGTTGTGTTTTGTACTTCTAGTGAGTTTTTCTGAAAGCTTGCAGAAGAAGCAATAGCTGCCTGATCCATACAAGCCATTCATGTTATATATTTCCCTCTTTTAGTTTTGCTTCCAATATAAAAATTCCTCCACTACCACTTTCTTGGATAATGTGTGCTGGATAGAAGGAAAAAAGAAGTAACTTTAGTTTAACTTTTCCTACCTTACAGAATCATGGACTCATTTCGGTTGGAAAAGACCTTTATGAACATGGAGTTCAACCAATCTTAAATATATGAATATTTTGAATCTGGTAAACTTTTCTGTATGTAGGCACTTCACCATTAGTTCTTTCATAGCATGGTGTCTGACCTATCTCCAAAAAGCAGGGAAATTTTATCAGCCTGTGTTCAAGTAACTAGGATTTGTTAGAGGCTCTTCAGTGAAGAAAAGCCCTTTTCAGTCTTCCAATCAAAAAATCATTAGGCAAGCTTAAAAAAAAAGTGAGTCATGTTCTGCTGTCTTGTTCTCTTAATTTCTAGGCTGTTTTCTTTTTCTTGGAACAATAGAGCTTTATCTTGTATGCATTATTAAAAAACAAACAAACACAAAAAATTAAAACCCAAAACAAAAAAATCCCAACCAAACAGACAAAAAATAAACCCCAACCCAAACAGAACATTCTATCTCTTTCAAGTTGTTCAGTAGAGTTGTTTTCTCCTATGAGCAATGAGGAGGCTGAATTCTTGTTGACATGGCTGAACTGGGAACAAGATAAACAGTCTGAGATAAGATCAGTGATTTTTCTGTCTGAGGGGAGCATTTATCATCATATGCTTTTGTCAAGAGATCGTCACTGTGCAGCAAGAATGTGACGTATCAGAAACTCTGTCCAGGCACAGAGAACGGGGCTGCTGATGGCACCATGTGCTGCTGGGGTGCCGTCTCTCCCCAGAAGAGGTTAGCCAGAATCTGAGGTCCACCAGAAGTTTTATCACTTCCTAGATTTTGCTTAATAAGTTCACAGGGTGCTATATAAAATACAGCTTTAAAAAACCTCCTGTACTCAAAGAGTAGAAAGGAGAGCTACAGAAATACAGCAGATGCCAGTTATATTATTCAGCAGTATTTCTGGGAGGTGCATCTCCTGAGGCAGTAAGAACAAAAGAAATCATAAAGAGAGAATTTTTGCAGAATTGTTACTTTTCTTGGAGATGAGTTCAGAGAGAAGAGGGAAGACAGTCCAAAAGGGAATGAAGGACTATTGAAGAGTCTGGTACATGTTTGTGGCACAAACCACAAGTAAGACTTCTTGTGTTAGACAGACGATCCAGGATAACTCGGCACTAATCCGCTGTGCATTGATGAGCCTTGATGGCATGTGATGCTCATAAATAAGGACAAACTTGCAAACTTGCACAGCTCAAGCTTTTCACAGTTGCTGGTCAGAATTTTAAAACAGGAGCTGACCAATTAGAAAAGCAGTTTACCACACAAGTAATTAGCAACCACAGAAACATAATTCAGTTTATGTTGTTGTTCTCCCTGTCAAGATGTCATCTGCATTTGAATCTTAAATGGAAACTAAAATTTCTGTTATTTTATAAATATAATCTTTGAGAAAGCCAGATTGCACTCTATCAAGTTCGTCTTGAATGTGCATTCCCTGAGCAGCTGACAGTATACTCTTCAGAGATAACCATATTTACTCCATGCTGAGAGTTGGTTTTATAGCTGTCTCAGATGAGGAAGATTGAAGTAGTTGTAGATAGCTGTGAAATGCTTTTTCCTACACACATGTGTCTTCAGACATATGCTCAGCTATGTCTGTGTGCTTAGAATTTGCAATTTTTAAAATTATTTTGGTTTTGAATTTATATTGTGGGATTTTATCTTAAAATATTTTGTTTCATCTCACATGTCAGTAATGACACAATATACAGTGCACTTGCTGGTGCATCTTATAGTTATTGCACTACCAAAAGTTGTTTTAAAAATCATTGCCTACTGCTCACTGGTCACCAAATATAGTGGCCTTTCTCCTCATGTTCTGTGCAGCCTCTTCAGACCAGTAAGATATTTTGCCAAAAAGACACATTTCTGTATGAACTTCTATTGAAGAAGATTTTAATGAGGAAGGCCATTTCTTTTGATGAGAGCAATTTTTTGATTTTTTTTTTTCTCCTAACAGAAGCTGCCATTGTTGCAGATCTCTCTTTTCAGTGCCAGAACCACTGCTAAAGCTGAGTTCTTTACCCAGTTTTGTTTTCCCTAACTGCATGCACCACAGTTTGCCCTTTTCCTGCTTGGAGAAGTTCTGGCTGCTTTTTTCTAGGACTTCTGAGTTTGTCACTCAAACTGTCTTGCCATAGCTTACTGTAGTTTTTGATTATTGTTGAAAGGATCAAAAGTTTTAGATGGTGAGAAGTGCTTTAGTGTGTGCAGAGAAGGATCTATGACCGTGAAGAGTTTTCTGGTCTTCATATCTACTCACCACTTCCTGTAATTGTAGGAAAAAGGCCAGATGATCTAAGAGGTTCTTTCTACTCTTATTTTCCTATTAGCCATCTTCGTGTTTAGAAAACAAAACACAACACAATAAAAAGCAAATACATGAGAAGAGAGGGGAAAAAAAGTAAAGAAACCGGAAAATACAAAACATGCTCTGACAACAGCTGGGAATTCAGCCCTTTACTATGAATTCAGATTTTGCTTTCTGCTACATCACAGTTTGCTGATTACTAGCTTTGTCATGGTGTAATTTCCCAGAATTCCTGTTGCACTTTGATCTGCCACTCCTGCAGCTTGTGTGGTAAGGCATTGCTGCTGAACTTCATTTGACTTCCTAGTGCCATTGCTTTGTATACAGTGTCGGAGCATGATTAGGGAGATGAATAATAAGAGCAGTAGCAATATTACATTATACTCACTATAGTATTTTGTAAAGATGGTCTGCAAGGATACATAAAGAGGTTTCGTAAAAATAAATATTTAACTCGTAGCTGAAAAAGAGCCTTAATTAATACATTATACATTATACAGTTTATTTGGAAACAAGCATTTTCAAGTATTTTAGTACTGCTTTCTTGCATTCTTTCCTGATATATTCCGTTTCGCTTTGTCTCATGTATCCTGTCTAATTACAGTAAAAAAATTTGTCGTTAGCAGGATGCTAGCCAGATACTCTCTTGCTGTCTTCACTTCTGATGTTTCAGAAAGATACACATGCATTTTCCCAGAGCAGTGTTGTGTAACTCCCTACTGTAATGGTTTATGTTAATTTTGAAAGGCAAGTAGGACTTTCTGATTTCTTATGTAGATTAAGGCTGGTATTAAATATTAAGTAAGGCAAAGAATACAAAAGAAATAGAAATTATGTTATTTCCTAGAGCCTTTAAGGCTGGCAAAAGTAGAGGGCTAAGCTTGGCATAAGTCAGTTAATAATTTTTTCTCAGGCATGTATTGATGACAGTTAGACTAGTTAAGTCAAATAATGCGACGGGTTTAATTGCTCTGTTCATTTCTGAAATCACCATCAGTAACAGTTCTAAGTGTGAATTCTGTGTACGGAGTGGCATTTTTTGGCCTGCAATATAGGTATGACATTGAGATTCACAGACTGCAAATCTTCAAAGAATGCAGAAAAATAAAATAATAAAATAAATCCCAGCAAACTGTGAAGAGTGCAAGACAAATGAAAGACAAAATTAAATTTCTTCATTTGGCATAGATTTAAATCTGGATTTAAAATGAGAAAAGTTCATCTTGTTTTGTCTTACATTTCCCTGTTTGCACCATGCAGCAACCCCAAGGTTAGTTTCAGGGGTAGCAAAAGTAAAATTGTTTTGTGAATATCAAGTTTGAGAAGTGATAGTTCCTTAGTATAAGCGGATGTCTGGACTGCAGTTAATGTTGAGGGCAGGGAAATTGGGAGGCAAATAATGCCCATGGAATGAGCAAAAGTATGCATGCTGAAAAGGGGAGAACAGCTTTTAGCAAATAAATGCTAGAGCAGGGATGATGTTTCTCTCTCTGCCAATAGAGCTTGGAGTTAGCTTGGGTTAGGCTTGGATTTGGGGTCAGCTAGTGCTCAAGCATGCTTCTCTTCCTCTTCTCCTTCTCACTCACTCTTCTTGTGAGTGAAACTGTGCGCTCTGGGCTCTCAGGAAAACCTGTGGCTGCAGAGCTGTGCCAGCACAGCACAGAGATTCACAGTAAGTTTCATGACTAGATGGGAGTAGTTGCTGTGGGTATTTCCAAAATACAAGGCCATTCTCTGAACAGTAGCTGTCATCCTGCAAGGACTCTGAAATAGGTTTGTCTTCTGGGAAACTTAGGAAAAAAAAATGCAAGTGTTTATAAATGTACACAGTGCAATGTTCAGCTTGACAGTTAATGCTGGAAAGCTGTTCCAGTTTCAGATATTGCACACGCAGTGTTGCCATTCATTTTAAAGCTGTTTCCTCTTTCCACAAAAACTCCTAACCCTTCTCTCCCATCATCCCAGTTAGCATGTTATGCCCGTACCCACTCAGTAGTACCTAGCAAGACAGGAGAGTGTAACATCATGTCTTCCTCCTTCTTCCTCCCACTATTGACCAGCTCCAGCCCTCCGTGTCACTGCAAGTATTTGCAGATTATGTTATCTTTTGGCACATGACCAGTACAGTAGCTGCTTATGAGCTCTATTTACTTGGTCCTGAGCAGTGGCGGTTCTGGTTTTCACTGTGCTGAAAAGGTCCAGAAGCACTCATAAAATAACAAGAAAATCAGAGGCCTCCTCACAACTACTGCAATTGTTGTGATAGAGTGTTTGTATGAAGCTAAGTTGCATATTTAGAGATGCGAGAAGTACACAAAGTCCTGTTCCTGCTGCCTGCATGATCACCCTTTTCCAACAAGGTAATTGAGAAGGAGTTAGGCATTTTTAAAATATCCAGACACACAAGAAAGAGAATCTGAAACCAGACACCCAGCTGCACTGATAAAATAATGTTATTTGTTTTTAATTGAGGTGAAATAAACTTAAAAAAGAAACTGCAGTTTAGCAGTATTTTCTCTGAGCCAGTGAGAAAGGTCTAAAACTCTTTCAATGTGCATCTAAAACTTTTTGTCGTAACCATTTTATTCAAACTAACATCACAGCAGTAAAATCAGATGATCCCTAGGAAGTTAATATGATATATGTAGAAATTGCTTTAAAATATAATAATTTCACAATTTTTTTTTTTTTTATAGCACAAGGTATATTTGTGTTAGCTATCTATAAAATTTTAGAGAATAGCGATTTTGCTTTAAACAACCTATTGATGGACCAAAAAAATATGATTTCTAATTGAATTCAGTATTCTGTATTGGGGCCCCATTGCTTGTCTTTGTACAGTCTCCAAAATGGATTGCTTACTACCTTGGATTGTTCTGTTTGAAAATAAAGTCATATTGCTGCTGGAGCAAACACCCATAGTCCCTGCTTTTCAATAATCTGCTTTATTTTTAATAACCATTGAGATCATCATTTAGAGACTTCCGATGAAAGATAGGTATTCTTAAGCAGTATTCCAAGAAGGTGAATTAAACAGTTTTGTGAAAGCTTTCAGATAAAAATGAAGAGTTTTGAGGAGCAGATGTTGGGGGGAACCTTATGGCAGATGAAATGAGTCAGAGAACATGAATCACTTTGTGTTGCAGGCAAAATTATCATACGTATTAACTTTCTTGTTCAGGATTACAGAATTTATGCAGCAGATTGTTACCAGCTGCAGTATTTTCTTTCTGACTCAGTGTTATCAAGGTGTGGTAGTGCTCAAGCTCAGACATAAGGGTTTTATTGTTGCTGAGCAGATCCTGTAGATAATGCTTCTTATCAGTTAAAATAATAACCTAAAAGGAATCAGTTAGCCATTAACTGATAGAACAATAAGTAATATGTATCTTGATCCCCAACATACATATTCGTACATTTTTATGTGTCTATATATATGAGTACCTTCACTGTATTGCTTCTGACCTGTGACATAATGTCACATTTAAAAAGGTACACGTGTTGGAGGCAGATGAATCCCCAAAGGCTCTCCTGTTCTTCTTCTCCACCAAAGCTGTCCCTGGTGAATCCAGTGCAGTGTATTGCCATGCAAGGAAAGCTTCTGAAAGTTCTGGAGAAGACTCCTACACCTGAATGCTTTGGGTGCTCCTGGAAGCCTCTCTACCTGTTACCTATAGTGTGCCATGCAATGCTGCTGCTGAACTTTTTCAGTATCGTTAAGGACATAATGAAATTCCTTTTCCTTTAGGTTGTTGGTTGGTTCCCCCTGGAGTGGCTATCCTGCAAACAGAACTGGAGATATATATGCATGTCCTGTTGGTGTGTCCAAAAGCACATGTAAAAAATTGAATTTACAAGGTATGTTCTGACTAACAGTGTCTTGCTGCACTTGTTCAGTTTTCCCTTGTGTTTGTACGAGGCCAATCTACCTTATTAAAACTTTACATAACTAGCTGTCTGCATAATCTCAGATTCTGTGAAGGCATGTGTGTGCTGCAGGGCCTCAGTGCTGCTGAGACATGTCTGTCTGAGCAAAAATTGGTGCCTGCCACTGGACTCAGGCCAGGTGGTGCCAGCTGCTGGAGGCACTGAGGTTTCGGTTTCACCCACTGGAGCACCTGGGGTCTTTACCCTCCAGCCAAGGGGCAGGAGCACTGTGGATCCCAAAGCCTGGCTGGTGGGCACAGGGCTCCATGCTGGCATTCTGGGCGGGTGCCTGTCCCTGTCCTCCCTAAACCAGATATGGGTGTGTGTCTGTGCTTGCAAGCTAGCTATCAAATGGAGCTCAGGTTTGGATATAGTGAAAATATGAGGCAGCAGGCTGTGCTGAGATGCCTCCTCTGTGTTTATTTGCGGTGCAGATAATTTCTGCCCTCCACTGCCCCTTCCAGTTTTTTTGTCTAAAGCCTGATACTAGATCAGAGGAGTCTGGTGTCCTGAGGAATGTAACAGTAGCTACTCAGCTGCAGCTATTCAGCCAGCCAAAAACATGCAATAGGTAGGTTTTTTTCTTCCTCTCTTTTGCCTTCAGCTCTCTTGAGGGCAGATACTCTAAATGGCCATACTTAATGGCCATTTATACTGATGTCTATATTTGATGGTTAGCATTTTTTCCGCCCAAAGATTGGCTTTTGTTTCTTTTGTCTCAGAATTGTATGCAGCCATTCGGAAAAGGCACCTTAGATTATGAAAAATCAAGTTTTTGGAATGAATTCTAACTTAGTAAATTGCTTCTACATCTTATTTATTATTCTGTCATTACTTAATTTAATTTTATTTCAGCTTTAATAAATATTCCAAATGTGACTGAAATTAAAAAGGACATGAACCTTGGCTTGACTCTGATACAGAACTCAAAAACTGGAGGATTTTTGGTATGTATCAAGATCATATGCTGTACACACAGAAACTTCTGAAGAGAATTAAGAAACCAGAATTCTCCACATTTTTTTCATAAGTCCAGGCTAAATGTATTTTATTATGCATCATGGACTAGTACATCCCACTGCAATTACCTAGGGTCCAAAATCAATTGTGAAATGTATCATTAATGCAGGAAAAATTGTGAGGTCTCTCCTTTGTTGTTTATCTAAACATCTTATCCAGTTAATGTCTCAGTAATTTAAGTCAGACAATATAGGCAAGAATATTTCCACCATTAAATCATTTAAGGCAGTCTAGTGTAGTTCTGTTTGTGCTTTCAGTGGACTTTATTATATAATCTCTTCTCTCTCATTCGCACTTGCACTGGCACTCTTCTCCTGAGATATCAGTATTTCTAATCCCTTGGATTTGTGATGTGTTTTATTTGGTTAGTGAGCTTGGAAGAGAATGCATTTTCTCGGTGTAGATTTCACAAACCACTGTCCTTGAGTCTGCAAAATAGAATTCTTACTTGAAGGGAAGTGCATGCCTGTTAACATGCCTTTTTATGATCCTAATCATAAGCATGAAAACTCTTGGTGTGTAGGTGTATTTCAGTTTGATGTAGCCATGTGCAGTACGTAAGTAAAACAATAAAATACAGAGAAAAGAGCTCTAGGCTGTCCTTAAGTTTTGTAATTTTTGTTGCATCTTCCTAACCACAAAAGTATTCAAGTATTTATTATATTCATTAACATGTAGTTCAGTTTACTGAAGTACTTAGAAGTATGCCTAATTCCAACCTTTCTGGAAGTTCTCATGGAATTAGTAAAGTTATTCTTAACTTCAAAATATAGCAACAGTAATTTTCTTGACTTGTGGCTTGAAAAGGCTTTGATTAAAAAAATCTTATTCTCTCTCTTGAGTAGTACTTTCAATTACTGTTAATGTCCTGTGCATACCCACTTTTAGTCATTATGAGTAACTGCAGCGTTTAAAAATATCTAATGAAGGGAAATTTGTACTTTCTAATAATATTTGAACCTCTCTCAGTTAAAAAGTATTTTCTGATCCACATGTTATTGATTGATTCTCTCTGAATTGCATGGATTTAAAAAAGAAAGAAAAAAAAAACAACACAAAAAGCCAGTTGAACTCTAAGACATTAGACTCTAAGTCACGTTTTAATCAACAGCAGTTCTTGTTTGACATAAGGAGAACAAGGTTCTGGAGACAAGTGCTTATCTGTGACTCAGCCTCAACAAATACCAAAAGCCCCATGGTTTAGCTGTGGCAGGTATTGAACCCCAGGCATGGACAGCCTGCTCGTATTTGCAAGCTGCTTCCAGCTGGGACTTTGCTCCAAAACTCTTGTCTGTGGCAGCCGGCCTCCGTGATGGGCTCTGTGGGTTATTTCAGGGTTTCCTCCTCCCACCTCACTCTTCTCCTTCCTCGTGTGGCCTCTCTCAGCCTCCATCTGCCTGCCCCAGTCTGTGCTGCGTGCTCACTCCCTGCGCTCTGGCTTGGGAGCGTGACCCGGGCTGGCATGTCTGTGCTGCAGCTCCCAGTCCTGCTGGTTTGGCTGTTTGATGCCAGGGGATTGCTTCCCACAGGTGCTCTCAGTGCAGGGCAGTCATTTCCCACATGCTCATTACATTTTTCTGAGGCATGCTTAGTCCTGTTGGAGAGGTGCTGAAGAATTTCACTGATGGTTAACAAGTTTTTTCTGGATTTCCCATCTATATTTTTATCAGTTTGTTTACTGGGCAGTGCTGTGCCTTTAGTTGAAAGAAGCAGCTCTCATCTCCCTGCATGTAAAATCTCCCTTCGTTATTTGACAGCCCACAACCACCTTTCTCCTTTGTCTTGCTAAACAAATAAGAGTTTTTTTGGCTGAAATGTTCTTTTAAAAATATGTCTCTCTCAAACATCAATGACCAGGTCTCTGCTGCATTCCATGTGAGTCTTTCCCAGGCACTATACAGTATATTTGGTATTTCCCCAACTCAACAGCTTCTTGTCACACATCTTTAAGCCATATTTGTTTTGCATGCTGGCTGCATGCTTGCAGACACCCTGCAGTCATCCAGTGCCTGATCCATCTGCTTCTCTCCCTTCCATTTAATGACCTTCCAGTCTATGCCCACATTTCTTAGTATTAGTCCTGAAGGGCAAGTCTCCATCCCTTTATAACTTTCTGCCTTTCAAGTTCATCTGTCCTTGATACGTGATGTTCCCTTCAGTAATGATGCATCTTAAATTTCTGACTTAAGCAATGCTAGAACATTAATTTTCCCCCGTTTTTGTTCCTCTGAAGATCAAAAAAGATTATTAGAACATTTTTGCATTTTGCTCCAAGACTAACATCACAGTTTTGAACTACCAGCAATATAGAAAAAAAAAAAGTTAGAAAATGGGCAAATAAGAATGATCTAAAAAGAACTTTAAATTAATTTTAAAGGCCAGTCAGTAACTCTCCTCCAGCTTCGTACAGATGATTTATTTTGTACCTTTCACCTCTAAAAATCTGCCTTTTTCAGTAAGAACTAACCATGCCTTGTGTAGCAGCTAAAAAAAGCACTTATCTCAAGATCAGATAATGTGGATATACTTCCTTTCTCATCTAGAAAATCCGCCATCTGGTCAAATATCTTAGGATAGTTTGATGTTGTCTCTCACTGGGAAACCAAGTGGGTGATTTAGCTCATTTTCGACTTGCTTTTGAATTTAATTACTTTTTTCTGCCCTCTAGTATTCTTGAGAAAAGTCCCTTTTTTCCTAAGTAAAGGTGGGTGCATATACACCAGAGTGTATATATAAGGAAACTATAATTTCTCACAGACCGGTTGGAGAGAGGTTATGTAGAGGTTATATTTATTTCCTGGAGTTTATATGTTTTCTCTTAAGAAGGAAATACACCCACCAACTCGCCACCTCAACCCACACACGCACAAACACACACACACCTCCCCCTACATTCTCACGGCAAGATACTGTCTTGATACGTGGTTGATATCAGTACGTATAAAGATGTATAAAACGTAAATAACAGCAGGTTGATCCAGCTGAAAATACTGCAGTTTACAGAGATTGTTTCCAGCAGCGAAGCGGGGTCATTTTCCCCCAAAGCCAACGAAACACGTAGCGGGGGGATGCGCGCCCAGGGGCAGACCTCTCCCGCTGGTGTAGGCGAGTGAGACAGTGCTCACCGCCAGCCGGGGGGTGGTGCAGTTTGCCCCGTGAATGCCAGGTGAATTCCCGGTGGGACGAGGGTTCGGAGGGGTCCGAGCTGTCGGCCCCCCGCGCCGCTCGGGTCCCGCTTCCCGGCCCGGCTCCCTGCCCGCCCCGCTCGGGTCCCGGGTCCCGGGTCCCGGCCCGGCTCTCTGCCCGCCCCGCTCGGCGCCGCCGCGCGTCCCCCGGTCCCGCCTGCGCGGGGCGCTGCCGCCACCTGGCGGCCGCCGTTGGCGCTGCAGCGCGGGTGGGCGGGATGGGCGTGGGGCCCCCGGCAGGAATTCCTCTCCGTGGGGAACTGTGAGAGGGCGGCGCTGGCTGGCCCCGTAACCCCAGAGAGCTTCGCTGGTCCTATGCGCCTGTTTGAGGCGGTTTTGTGTATAGATGAGACAAGTATTTGTTGTTTTTATTGTTTCTTTTTGTTGTTATTTTTTTCAAGACTTGTGGTCCCTTGTGGGCACAGCAGTGTGGAAGACAATACTATGCAACAGGAGTTTGTTCTGAAATCAGTCCAAGTTTTGAGATCTTAAGAAGCTTTTCTCCAGCTGTTCAAAGTAAGGCAACATGTACAAAATACATTCAATTTTTAAAAAAACCACCAAAACCAAACATATCAAACAAAATCAAGAGATAACTGTGTTGGGGACTGTTCATTTTGACTTCTTAAAAAAAAAAAAAAAAAAAAAAGCAACATCCTGGGATCTATATGTAAAGGCTGACGAATTGTGATCTGATGCTGATGTAAATGTGCTCTTAGTCCTCTGTTTTCAAAGGCATCACACCAGCGCAGGCTTGAAACCTCCATATGCTCTTATTGAGTCCTCATTCTGGCAAAGCCTCCTGATCTGAAGTGTTGCCTATGTGAATATGCACGTCTGGATTTAGCTGAGGAGTATACTGAGATTGCAAATGCATTTAATGTCCACTTCTTATTTTTGTTTTAGAGTGTTCCTCTGTTATAGATGTTGTGGTGGTTTGTGATGAGTCAAACAGCATTTATCCCTGGGATGCAGTGCGGGCATTTTTGAAAAAATTTGTACAAGGCTTAGACATAGGCGTTAACAAGACCCAGGTAAGTCAAAGACATATTTGAGAAAGACCAAAAAAACCCAAACAAAACACAAACCAAACAATTTTAAAGGAAACTAAGCGTGATTTTGTGTAACAACAGTACCTCACTCAAAGCCACAGATTACACAGTTATCCTACTCAATGTTGGGAATTTTATCTCATGGTTATCCTGTTTCAAAAGGAATTAGTCATTTGATCCAAAATCTAAATTAACTGAAATAGAAGTCTATGTTGTATCTAGGAGAGTCAGATCTCTTTCACACAACAGATGTAAAAGTAGTTGAAAATAGCCTTTGGGGATGTGATAAAAGTAGAACAGACTTTTAATGGACTTTTCATACAACTCTTACTTTCCAACTGCTGCATCTTTAAAAGAGGAACTTTTCCTGCCGGTTTACTCACTGATCTTTGAGTTTGTTTTTTTTTTTTTCCTTTTGATTTGATGATGGTAAGGAAAATTTTATTGCATTTTTTGTTTTAAACATCTTCTGTCTTTACAGTTGTCCGTTTTCCCTAAACAGTTCTGAGAACAAAGACTGGGGCACTGGAAATCTCTCTCCCAAAGGCTGCCTTCTTCCTTGGGCTACTTTGGAAGTGAGGTGCTTAAAAGCTAGGCTTCCTGCTCAGTTCTTTCTGAACCTCACCTTTAGCATCTTCTCTTTTTTGTCTTCCTTTTAAATGCACATCTTATCTTACATCTTTAGCTTCACCTATATTAAAAACAAGTAGGGTTTGCAGTGCTGTAAAGTAACTAACCTCTAGGACTTCCTTAGAAGAGATCAGACTGAGGTGTTGTCAGCTTGTAGAACTATTGCTATTTTCTCTTTTTTCCCAGAGCTCCTTGTATTATTGCTATCCATCAGCCCTTCCAGAAGTAACCAAGCAAACATTTAATGTCTACTATTTCAGATCATTTGCAGTAACATACTGTAGTCCATAACAAATGATACAAAGTGCAAGAGCATTTTAGCTTTCTTTGCTTTTCAAATGTGTTAATATTAATTGGTTTTATATGTGTTGAAAGAGAACTGTGCATTTGCAGACCTTTTACACCAACCTGATGCATAAGTAAGCACCATGATTCTATGTAAGTAATTGTAAATCATCATAACCTAACACCATTTTTTTTATTACATAGGTGGGTTTAATTCAGTACGCTAATGATCCCCGAGTAGTCTTCAACTTGAATACATATCAAACCAAGGATGAGGTTGTTAAAGCAATGGAGAAAACGTCTCAGAAGGGAGGAGATCTCACTAATACTTTCAAAGCCATTGACAATGCAAGGTGAGATGCATTGATGATCTACTGTGCAACTGTTGTAACTTACCTTACATGGCAATGAGAACATCTTGGACTTGATTCCCACTGGAAGTCCATGTGCCCAGAGCCTCTGGAGTAGGTTCCCAGCACTAGGCAGAATCCATCAGGTACATTTACAGTGTCCCATGCAGACTGGTATGGGAATATGTAAACTAGAATTGCTGAAAAGCATATTGTTAACCATTGGGTTCAACTCTACTCTAAAGGAATTCTAGCACCCAACTAGAATTGCTTGTTATGTCACAGATCTGTAAACATGACAGTGCGTCAGAGTGGACAAGGTTTTGGGAAAGATACAAAGCACTGAAAGAAGCAAAGTTTATCCAGGGATTCAGTGGGCCCAGTAACATTTGTGTTTGCAGATCAGGCTTTGGTTGATTGCAGAGAAAATAAAATCTCTTGTCTGTTGTCAGCTTATCACTGCAGCACCATGAATGTGAAAAAACAGGGAAAATTTAAACCAGTGTTTAATGACTCGGAATACATATACAAACCAGATCCATTTCTCAATAAGAAGATGCTGTTTTGAAGTTTTATCAAGTACAGAGGCCAAAATACATGCTGAATCAAATGAACTTGAGAATTTGGTTTAGGAACAGGCTCAGCTGTCAATGGAGTCAATATTTGCAGTACTATTGAGAAGCCTATTATTAATTCTGTTCCATTTTTGTATGACCTTGATGATGCCAATTCCTGGTGTCGTAAAACTTTAATAGTTCTGATACAATCCCCTTTTCATTTAGAAATATTTGTACCAAAAAAAAAAAATACTGTTTTTCCTGGAATTTACATTTTTATCAGAAACACTACCCAGTCCTTCCAGTCCTACTTTTTTTTTTTTTTTTTTTCTGCTTCTTTAGTTACATTTCTTATGCACTACAGAATCAACTTGTTCTAATTCAGTGATGGACATATCCATTACAGTGAATGTGCTGGATTCCATCCATGATGGATTGATGTGTGATAAACCCAATGTTTTATAACAGACAGTATGCCTTCTCAGCTGAGTCGGGAGGACGCCCGACAGCCACAAAGGTCATGGTTGTTGTGACAGACGGTGAATCACATGATGGCTCCAAATTGAAAACAGTGATAGGTAAATGCAATGAAGACAATATAACCAGATTTGGCATTGCTGTAAGTAATACTGAAATTATACATTACTTCATGTTTGAAAGATTGTTTTGCTATGTATGTGTCATCTACAAGTTCTATACAAAAGTGGTATGTAATGCAGACATTGTTACATTGGTGAGACTGAAGCAAAGGCAAATTAATCCTCTGAACTGAGGGAAATACTGGTCTTTTCACTGGCTGAAAAAGCAATTTAATTGCCTGAGCAACTTCAGTGATTTTCTCCCTTGTCAGGCCTTATGTGCTTTTCCTGTATGAATGGTCCCTTGCATAGGAATGAACTCTAATGAGCAATTCAGTAATATGAACAAGGTAATTTTTTTTAAACTATGTAGAATATTTGCTAAAATAATACAGGAAGAAATGGAGGAGGACCATGATCTCTCTTTCTCTCCTCTTATTTTGCTGTTTGTTTGTTTCTTTACACAAGGTTTTGGGATACTTAATAAGGCATGAGCTTGACACTAAAAACTTAATTAAAGAAATCAAGGGAATTGCTAGTCACCCAACAGAGAAGTATTTCTTCAATGTGTCATCTGAGGCTGCACTACTGGAAGAAGCAGGAACGCTTGGAGAACGCATTTTTAGTATAGAAGGTAAAATACTCAATGTCCTTGAAAATTTAGATATGATTCTCCCAGCTGATGAGCCTAGGATTTTATTTAGCTTCCGTTTAGTGCAGTATTGTGAAAATGAGGGGTAGCTGGAATTGCAGGCTTCTCCCTGCTCTTCCCTTCTCAGGTGGCCTCTGGTTTTCACAGGTGTTCCCCCAGCTGCTCCACCCCTAATTAGCCTGAACCTTAAGTTAATTTATGAGGTTTGGAGAAAACATTCCCCAGCTAATGAAAATTTCTGTCATATCATGAGCTTCAGGCATGGGGGCTTTTCCATATGCAACCAAATATATTTGTTACTACCAGGAGAATAAGGGTGTCTGTATACTTATGAGCTTCACCTGTGTGAATCCTAAGCTATTTTTAAATTCAAAACAAAACAAAAAAACCATACCACAAAAAAAAAAAAAAAACCCCAAAAAAAAAAAAAAACCCCAAAAAAAAAAAAAAACCCCAAAAAAAAAAAAAAACCAAAAAAACAAACCAAACCCCAAAACAAACAAAAAACATAATAAAAAAAACCAAACCCACAACCCATACAAAACAAACTAAAAGACTAGGTTGCTTATTACAGAACTGAAAATGCAATTTGTGTAGTGCCTGTCAGGCCCCCTCCCTAGCACCACCCACACTCCTGTGTATTGCTCAGAGGAAGGTGTTGCAGAGGTGACACGGAGAAACTTTGGCTGTCCCAAAAGTCAGCTTTTAAATTTAACTTAAATTCAGACCTTGCCTTGGAGGTGTGTAACCTGCTGTCTGTTCTCTAAGAAGCTTATGTCTACCACTTTCTTGTGCTCAGGAAGGAATCTTCCCTTCTCTTTCACCTTAATTTATTCTTTGCTAGGCCCGTGATGCTGCTCAAAGCAAGGGAATAGGTCTTTTTACTGAGTACTCCCACTGAATTCCTATCCATCTACCTTAGGAAATGGATCTCACAGTATTTTTCAAGACAATTGCAACAGTTTTTTAGGAGTCCTATACGAAAGTAAAAGATTCTATTCTGTTTGGAAGTTGTGAATATACAGTCATCAAAGTTGTTAATTTCAGGGTATTAATGCTTCCTAGTTAACACAAAAATAGACCAGCCACAATGGCAAGTCTGTGCAAACTGATCCAAACCATCTTGACCATCATCTTCTGCCCTTTTCTTGGAAGAGACTTATAGCATGGCTCTTGGCTCTATCTTATCAATTTGCCATTAAATCCTCCAAATTTTCTACAGTTTACCAGCTCTGATTTCCATTGCTTGTAAATGCTTTAGCCAAATTGGTGGATACACAGCCCCTGTATAGCTAAATTCAGAGGCAGCAAGACTGGATTTTGTGTGGTTACATAGAGATAACCATATATACATATCTGTTTTACTAGGTACTGATCAAGGTGATACTTTCCAAATGGAAATGTCACAGGTGGGCTTCAGTGCATATTACTCACAGAAAAAGGTATGTGAGTTTAATTATGTATTGATACAAATAGATGTACATATACATGAATGTAAGAAAAGATAAATAAAAACACAATGTCCAATTTTAAGAACTTTTTACAAGCAGAATATCAAATTATCCTTTTTTTACTTGAATATATATTAATAAGTATAATTATATTGTAGTTTGTTTCATGTGCTAATTTTGAGATGTGTTAATACAATGATTTCAGTGATTTCTGAGTTCATGTAGCAGGAAAAATTTAATTCCTCCTTGTTTGTGACTAGCTATATTGTAAAGCTGGCAGGCAGCCACCAAAATATAAATAAATCAAATCTGAAAATAATTTCTTTATAAATTACAAAATTAATTATATTTGTTTAAAGCGTATTTCACTTAAAAATTAGAACCAAAAAATCAGATATATTTTAGTGCTAATAAATTTTAAGATTATCAGATAAGTCCTCCTTGTAAAATCCAAATGTAGTTCAATCAGCTTTCAACTGAAAATACAAGAAGAAGGTTGTTTCTTTCTCATAACCCTTAAAGATGAATAAAATAATTTTTATAAGTCATTTGTATTTGCACAATTTGAAGTTTTAAATTACGAAGCAGTTGATGCTAAGAAATGGAAAAAAAAAGAGAAACATATGGGCATTTTATCAGGAAAATTACACATTCAATTTTATTGCAGTTTTCTGTAACAGTATGTCAGTTTAGTGTAAGAATTTTAATAACTTGAATAAACTAAACTATGTTTGTTTTCTATGTACAAGATTAAGTGTTTCTGTACGAAGTATTCTGCATAATGAGCCATGCTAATTTGGATTTTAGATTTAACTGTTCTCTCAGGAACATCTTACATAAAGAATTAACCATATCTATTCACATCAGCTTTTGTGTGCTGTCATTGGCACATTTGCTGTCAAGAAAAGGACCTTTAGCTTTTTTGTACAGCTGCATTTGTGTCATCCTCAGTCTTATGAGGATCATGGGTGCACAAAAGCATGGACTTAGTAAGCCCAACCCCATCGTGGACAGACATAGGAAATGATCAGTGTTAAAATAAACCCATTTTATCATGAGTTGCAGTGCCACTGGAACTAAAGCAGTCACTTATCCTCTTGCAGTCGAAGGGTGATAATCCCTTTTAATGGGGCAGTAAACTCCTGCATGTAGGGAGCAACTACGAGCAGCTCCAGTCAGCTGCCTGCAGGCTTTACTGCCTTAAACACAGTGATGTAGGAGATTATGCACAGAACCTTCAGCTTTGCTCACACTTTTTGTAAATCAGGTAGTTCTAAAATGTAGACTTCTATTTTTTTAAAGGATGTTCTGCTGCTGGGTGCAGTTGGGGCCTATGACTGGAGTGGAACAGTAGTTCAGGAGTCTTCAGACAGAGCCACCACCTTTCCAAGCCATGTGTTTGAGAAGATTCTACAGGACAGAAATCATAGTTCATATCTAGGTAAGGGGTTGAAATACAAATCTGGAAATATATGAAACCTTGATTAAGATATTAAAGAAGTTGGAAAGTTCTCCCCTAGCCAGATTTGTGTTAAGAAATTATTTGAGAATGTGAAAAGAATTTTTGGTCAAAAAGGATTGTTTTTTACTAGTCAACAGTTCATTGAATAAAAACTTGAATTATTTTTAAATCCTACTAGTATCAAAGTGGTAAGCTGAAAAAAAAATCAGTCTTTGTCCCTGCTGTGGTTTAACCCCAGCTAGCAGCTAAGCAGCCGCTCAGTCAGTCCTCTTACGGGGAGTGAGAATGCAGGAGAGTTAGAAGAGTCAAAGTGAATGAACTTTTGGGTTGAGATACAGACAGATAAAGTGAAAGTCAAACATGCAAACAAAGCAAATCAAGGGGATTTATTCACCACTTTCCGTGGGCAGACAGGTGCGTTCAGCCATCTCCAGGACAGCAGGGCTCCAACACACACAACTGTGACTTGGGAAGACAAATGCCATCACTCCGAACATCCCCTCCTTCCTCCTCCGGCTTTATAGGCTGAGCATGCCAGCACATGGACTGGGATACCCCTGCAGCCATTCCAGGGCAGCTGCCCTGGCTGTGTTCCCTCCCAGCTCCCTGCGAGCCCTCCCAGCCTCCTCGCTGCTGGGACACACTGAGGAGCAGAAAAGGCCTTGACACTGTCAGTAGTGACTAAAACATCCCTGTGTTATCAACACTGTTGCTATCATAAATCCAAATCACAGCTCCACACCAGCTGCTGTGAAGAAAATTAACTGTATTCCAGCCAAAACCAGCACAGTTACAGAGACAAAATAAATCATGGGATTTGAAAGGGCTGCTTAGTGAATTATACTGATCATTATGAGTTGCTTCTGTTACAATATTTGAGTGTTCTTCCCCAGTTCGATGTGGATGAGAAGCTGATTGACTTTCTATTGTTTTACATGTGTTTGCTGTTTTCTTAGCCTTTTCCAGTTCAGTTTATAGATTTTTAATATTACTACCACTTAATAGAGATTTTAGTTATAATCTCCATATGTATTTTTGACATGCTTTTGTGACCCAGTAAAGCCTGTCTGTATTCTCAGTTCACTGAACTGCTTCCTGTAAATCTTCAACATGCCTATTCTGCTGTTTCATCCCTGAATAATTCTACTACATTAAGCATCTATGACTTTCTCGTTCTTAAAGGTATTTAATAATTTCCTCTCTTTGCAATTAACATAATCTTTTTTTTTCCCTATGGCTCAGCATTACTTGCATCCAACAAAATGAATAAATCTAAACCCAAGCAAATAAGCAGTAGCTCTTTTGCATGTATGATCTCTTCTGACTTTCCCTTACTTCATTTTCTTAATAATTTTTAAAAACTGAGGTATTTTTCTTTCTCTACAAGGCAGTTTCAGTGTATTTACATTAATCTTTCTGGAGCAGACAATGTTGTGGCCTTTATTTCTCCTCCACTTTCTGTCCTCCAGTAGGAGCTTCCCATCCCAGCTCTCTTTCACCAGAGACAGACCACTTCTGCTTGGGAGAGCATAAGTTAAAGAGCTGCTAAAACATCACAGCCTGTTCTGCCACCCTGCTCTGCATGGCACCCACTCACTTCAAATTATTGTATTCTGTGTTGATTAGGAAGGTGTGTACTTAACTTGCAGAATAAAATCTCATTTTGTTGCTCATTGAACTTCCAGTCACAAAAGTTGTTCTCACCTTGTATCTGAACAAAAAACCTGAATTAGACTGGTGTGATGTAAAGAGCAAGGCATAATCCTTTTAGACTGTGCTCCTCATATTGTTCTGCTACTTGCTAAAGATCTGCATATTGTGTCCCATCACTGGCATTTTGTTATTGAGTTTACTGTAGACTTATAAAGGATGACTTTGTTTTCTTTGCTTAAAATAAATTTGCTGGAACTAAACCACAGAAGTCTGAAGTACGCACTAATGCTACGTTTATACTGCTAACACATTTACATTTTTACAGGTATTAAATGACGTTTCCTGAAAGCAAATAAATGCTAGAATAATGGTAATGAGGATTAAAGTGTTCAAAGAAGTTCAATCAACCCTTCAGCTAACAAGCTGTTAGTGTAGCCTCTTCTATTCAGACAAACCACTGGCCTGTGGTTTAGTGAGCTGTGGGAAAATGCGCTGCAAACTCTGCAGAAGCTAGGTGTTCCTCCCTAGTCTGAAGTCTGGTTCAAACAGTCATCTCATTTTTATTTCTTCTTTCCAAGGGTACTCTTTGCACGTTTTTTTTTTTCCTGTCTCCTTCACAAGCATGACATTTTTGTGGTCTACATTTTACTGAATAGGCTAAGCTATTGTATTATTCTGTAAACCTGCTTCAACTTGATCTGTGTGTCATTGTTCTCTTCAGGAGAATATTGCAAATTTTATGCATATGTGACAGCATAACTTCCCATCTGGAATCATCACTCTGTGCAATTAACATACCAGACTGACTCATCCTCTGTGCCTTTATGGATAACCAATTGATAAACTGTAATTAACGATCTCTCACATATGTTAAATGTTGACTTCTATACCCAGGTTATTCTGTTGCTGTTCTCTCAACTATGAGCTCTGTCTATTTTGTTGCTGGCGCACCAAGATCCAACTACACTGGCAGAGTGGTGGTTTATAATGTTGACAGTGATGGTAACGTTGCAATTGTGCAGTCACAGAGAGGCGAGCAGGCAAGTATATTTTGGTCATGAATACAGACTTTCAGGAATCTTTTTTTATTGACCCAGCAGTAAATTGCAATTTGTTTTGAAAATTCCTCTTTGTCTCAAAGCATTTAAAATCCACTTGAACTTTTCTCTGCCACTAGACTATTTAAATGAGGTTAGCTGTTGCTCTTAAACAGTATTTTAGGAAGTCATCCAATTAGTGGCAAAAGATAGATAATATACAATTCTAACTAATGTATTCTTCTGTCAAAAATTCAAATCAGGAGATACTCAGTAAACTCTGCTCTGTCTGAGAAGTTATGAAGTAGATGACATCAGAAGACAGATATAGAAGCTCAATCTCTTTTTCTCTTTGGAAAAGAGGAATGATTTTAGGTGGTTTTGGTATCATCTTTAGGACAAATCTGAGAGTAGATCAGAGGCTGGGTAGTTCATGTGCAGTTATAGAAAAATAAATACTTCCCATATCTTACTTTCTGTTGGTATTTGTATTGCTGAGTGGTAAAGCCATAGCAGTGACTACGGGACAGAAATAGTGAAATATGTGTAAGAATATTATTCTTCCAATAATGGAGTATGCTACAGAGTAATTAAATTCATCAACATTCAGTAGCATTGGAATATAACTGGATGTAAGTTTTCTGGATCAGGGGCTAAAACATAATTTACAAAAACCATATACAGCAACAGCCCATTTGCTTCTGATTTCAGATTGGCTCCTACTTTGGCAGTGTGGTGTGTTCAGTGGATGTCGACAGAGATTCTGTGACAGATGTGCTGCTTGTGGGTGCACCAATGTTTATGAACGACCTGAAGAAGGAAGAAGGGAGAGTATACATGTTTTCCATCACAAAGGTAAAAATGGTTCAAGCCAGCATTACTTCGGGCTAATTTCTTTCAAATCAGATTGGCCACATGGATGCTGAAGGGCCTTTGGCCTCTCCAGATCCTCAAAGTCACTATTTAGTGAATCTTTTCAAAGTGTTAGAAATATTTCAAGTGACTTTTTTTTTTTTTTTTTAACAGAGCATGTGCTTATCCTGGGATGTGGCATAAGGGCAGGGATGAATGGTGCCAAGCCTTCCTGGTTAGAGGGATGTGTGTGGAGGCCTTTCCAATGCTGCCTTACATGTTCTGCTTTTCAGTAGCAGGTGCAAACTTGCCCCAGAGCTGCTTGTGCATGTAATCTGGGAATTAGGCAGCTGGAACAGACCAAAATGGAGCCAATGAGCAAGGCAGTAGCTAAGCACTGTTAGTGGTCAGGGGCCTGGTGTTCTCAGTGTCTCCCTGGTCCTGGTGTCAGGCAATGTACTTCATGCTAATATAGCATGGGTTGGCTGTATCTCTGAAAAACCTAGCTCAAGGCTTTTGCTAAGTAATTTGCCATTTGTTTTTGGTGAATGTATTCAATGCTTGACAGTATTCCCAAAGCAGTTCTAAGAAATGCTCTTCTACCAGCTTTCTGCATTGTTTCATAGATTCTAATACTGGATGGTTACCATAACTCTTGTTGTCCCCTCTATTCAGTAAAGCTTAGTTATTTGTCTGATGCTTGACTGACAGTACTTTTTATTCAGACCCACAGTAGTGTTTTCAGAATATATGTATTAACCATACTGAGCCCTCTGGCATTTTTTAATCAGTCTTTCATTCACTGGATGTCTGCAAAGTAAATTAATCTCTGACATCCATCAGAGAAAACAGAAAATTATCTCTTTACTAGGTAAATTGCAATCAAATAAATAGAGAGGAAGGACCATGCTCCTCAGCAGGACCTCAGTCAGAGCATCGCGATGCAACACGAAACTACCCTAAAACAATTTCAACGTGGTTGGAGGAGGTGAAAGTTGGCAGCTGACATTGGTCTTTTTGCCTGTGGTATCAGACATGAGATATGAAAGAAAAGAAAAATGAAAGGATTTGTTTTTCTTTGCTTTTGAAAACCAAATAAATTGGAAGACTATCTTACAATATTCAGTTGTTTTCAAATGTTTGGTTTAAATTTTAAATAGGAAAGAATAATGAAATGTGCTTTTAATGTTTTTTAAAAATAATCTGGATTTGTGCAAGTTGTCCCCGTTGCGCAAGTAATACTTTTCTAGTCATTTTTAATAAATAACTTGGCTGTTATTTCTAAAATTTTAAGCACAGTATGGTAACTGAAGTTAAAGGTGAGAATGCAATTTGCCAGAGTTGCATTTAATCTAGTGTAAATGGGTTTGTTTAACTATGAAGATCTCCAGTCTTTCTTTCTTCATTGGCATTGGAGAGGTCAGGAGTTTACCATTTGGACACATGTTTTTTGCATTAGTTTAGTAAGGAAATTCCATTTCTATTTCAAAGAATTATGTCCAGTTACATAATTTCCATTCCCTCTGCATAAAAACCAGTAATCCAAAACTGGAAACTGTATTTTTCAATGTATTGTGAAACTTCAGAACAGTCAGATGAGGACAGAGAGGGCATTTAAGCTTCATACATATGGTTATATTTGCTGTTAGTACTTTGCATAGCATGCTTTGATTTTGCTGTGTAATTCTTGCCAAGACTTTGAGACATAATGCAAACTGAATGGGCAATACAATGGGGAAGGAATTCAGTGTTGAGCTATCTGAGGGGAATGTACTGGAAAACAGAAACAAAAAACAATGCACATAGATACTGCTCCTAGGTCTAATCTGGTGCAATGATAGCTGTGTTTCTCCTTTTTCTCATTTTTCAATTTTTAAAGAGAATCTTGGATCAACAAGAACTCTTGGAAGGTCCACAGGGATCAGAAAATGCACGCTTTGGATCAGCAATTGCAGCACTTGCAGACATTGATTTGGATGGTTCTAATGATGTTGTAATAGGTGCACCACTGGAAAACCAAAACTCGGGAGCAATTTACATTTATAATGGATTTCAAAAGACTATACGTACCAAATATTCTCAGGTAAATAACTGTGTTGCATAATGCTGTACTCGGTACCTTTAAATCTGCTAGAAGGTTTTCTGTGCTTTAATTGGCTACTGTTTCAACCTCTTAAAGGAATACTGTTACTCTCATGGTTTATTTCACATTTTGTGCCTCTCCCTCTTTCAGCTGTCATGCTAACCTATTCAGGCTGATGTTGTGGTGGTTATAAATGAACCATATAGAGGAAAAGGTGTGCAGGATGCTCATTCTGAGCCATTTTGATGCCTGAGTGTGAAGTCAACTACTATCCTAAAACTGACACCATTATTTTCAGGTTTTTAGTGTTGATGTACAGCAATGAAGATTAGATAAATCCCAGCTCTGCAAATTACAAATACATAGTATTAAAGGGGAAGTCTTTCACTGGTCTTCATATATACTGTAATGGTAATCTTACTGTCACTTTCTATGCAGATTTTCTGGTTGTAACAATTATTTGTTAGAACTCCTATTAAGCTTCATATTCTTTGAGTTGCTCAATGTGAGATGGAAAAAGTTTCCAGCTGTATCTGGCATACAGCAGTCGGTTGATCTGCTCAGAAAAATCTAGTCCTTTGTTTGCTACAATAGAGGAGAAAGAAGTGCTGCAAAAGCATCTGAGAAAACACACACAAATGCATTTTGTTTAAACAATGCATTGCATATGCAGGGAGTATCTGTGAAAATCTATTAATTAGGCTACTATCTATGGACTTAAGCATGCTTTGGCAAACTCAGTAACCAAACTCTCTTTCCCAGAAAATCTTAGGATCGGATTCTGCTTTTGGACAAAAGCTCCAATTCTTTGGAAGATCAGTAGATGGCCATAGAGACTTAGATGACGATGGCATTACTGACGTATCGGTTGGTGCTGATGGAAATGTGGTTGTGCTATGGTTAGTATACTCTTTCTTAGAAAGGAAGCAGTTAGTACTTCAGATGCAGCAGTTTAAGGTGCAGTTAATTAAACAGGAAAAATAAGCAAATTAAAAAGCTCTTTTGTTACATATGTTCAGTGCTAGCACACTTACTGCCTCATCACTGCTATCAAAACTAGCTTAAAAAAGAGCATTAGACTAAATCTCTTTTAGGCATTTATCATTAAACCACTGAAAGCCAAGGCAGCACACAGGGCAGAGCCAGGGCAGGTGGGAGGAAACCAGGTGGCAGAGCTTCCCTCCCTGATGGGAGGGACCTGACCAGGAATGAGAGGGCCAGGAGACATCTTCCTGCTACTGCTGTGCAGGCACATCGTCCCGAGGGAAGGGACAGCAGCAGGAAGTGGGGCTTGATGGAGGGTGTTTTTAACAGTAAGCTGTGTACCTCAGTAGCCGCAGTATAATTTTGACAGCTGAGCCTGAGACAGATGAAGCCATGTCTCACACAACCTCCGTGACCTTCACTGGCTGATAGCCTGGTATGGGGGGAGCGTTGTCCTGCAGGGTAAGGACAGAGAGCAGTAATGGAGAGTTGACAACTAGTTCTGGCAAGAAACACATTTTTAATGGCACATTGCCTTTGCCACAGAAGTCAGAGTACTTTCACAAAATATAAAAAAGGTTTCACAGAACCCAAATCATCTGCCTGCCTAAGTAGGCTGTGATTTCCCCTCCTTGCTTGAAAAGCTAAATTCAAATGCTGTTTCCTTTCCTATCTGTTGCCTGTCTTTATGCCTGAGGCTCCCCATTGTAAGAAAAATATTAGTGAATTGCTACTTCTTTCGTAATGAAACAAGATAATTAAAAATGAATGGTCAGTTTGGACCTTTGACTGCTGCTGCTGCTGCTGCTGGGAATTTCATTAAAGAAAATTATGCTCCTTGAAGTACCAGCATTTATTGAGATTTGATTAATGAAGATGCTCATTCTTCTTTCACTCTGACATTTGGGCTGATTAATGCATTTCATTTTGATTAAAGTGTTTGTTTTTACATGTAGAGTTCCTTTGAAACTTTTCTTCAAAATCTTGATTAATTACATCAAAGTTGTTTTTCAGAAAAATTAGATTATTAAATAAAATGAAGAATTACCCATTCTCACCTTCCCAGAAGAGCTCTAAAGGAGCAGAAGGTTACTTATTTGGAAAACAGGCCAAGAGCTTCATTCTCTGATACCTTGAGGGATTGATTAGAGCATAGGATGAAGCCATCAATCAGCTATTAATTTGACATGACAATACGTATTATTATTACTGTAAGCAATGATATCAACAAATTCTTGTATACCTAAGGAAAAATAATTTTAGTAGTGCCATTAAAAGAAATTTACATTGGGAACAAAAAAAATCAATACTAACATTTACAGATAGTGTTAGACAAGACCTTCTATGTTACCTAGTGTTCTTCAAAACCCCATGTAACTTTTAAAATATATTTTTCAGGTCAAGAGGCATTGCAAATGTGTCCATAACTGCTTCATTTAAACCCGAGAAAATCAGTCTGCTGAACAAGAGTACAGATATAACTGTCAAAATATGTTTTCAGGCTTCATTTAGACCTGCTAAGAAAAATAATCAAGTGGGTAAGAGTATTTTGATGATTTGTCTTATATTAATTTCTTCAAAAGTCCATTATTTAAATGAGTAATGGAGAGCCTAAATATGTATTAGATTGAATGTCAAGAATCACAAAATCAATGTAACACTTAAGTGCTTGAGAAAGTGTTTTTAAGACCTAATTCATCACTGGCTCCATACTCTGAAAAGTGGGGATTTAACAGTATAGAGGACAGCTGTTTCCTTGTTGTTCAACAATCCCCAAAAATGCAAATCATGAGGAGCTAGGTTCATCCAACCTTCTGTTTACAACAGCAGACTGCATACTTTTCCTTGTCAGAAAAAGTAAATTAAATATTTTCCAGAGGGTCAGAGCAGTTTTCAGTGGGAGGAAGCTCTTCTTTTCAGAGCACAGTGAATATTTCTGTGACCAGCAGTGGGCTCCCATGAAGTTTTTAAGTTCAGTCTCACAGACAGCACCAGTTGGACTGCTTCAGTGCTACATAAAGTGCCTTTAGGAACTCATGGTTTTAAGCTATGAAATAACAATGAACTTTCACAACATAATAGTCATAAAACAAAGAGGGGGTGGCAGAAATTACTATGTGAATCGAGAGAAGATGCAGATTGTTTAAAGTCACCTCTGAGTTCAGTGGTGTTGTTGCAAGGCCCCTTTATCTAGAGTAACCCTGGCCCTTCTGACTGGCTTCTTGCCTGAGCTGCAGGCTCAGACATCTGCAATGGAGGCTGGATTGATTGCCATTTAATGTGCCTCTTGCAGATCAGGACCCAAACCTGTTTGACTGCTTTGGAAGACACAAGAGAAAGTATTTTCATTTTGAAACTGCTCTGTGTTTAGCTGTGAAAAACATGGAATTCTTAGTGTGGTTTGGAAAGCCTGGTCCCTATAAAATTGAGCATAGTAATGAGATCATGGGCAACCATGCTCAGTCAACGATGTACTGTTATTCTTCCTGCAGCTATAAAGTACAATGCAACATTGGATGCAGATCTCCAGTCCTCCAGAGTGACTTCTAGAGGATTTTTCAAAGAAAATAATGAAAGGTACATGCAGAGGGATCTTGTGGTGCATCATGAAGAGAATTGTGTTCATGATGTCTTCAGTGTACAAGTAAGTACAATTGCAAGTACTCTTGCATAACAAAAGATCAGAGGAAGACATGGATTAATTTTTTGTCTGTAGTGTGAATTCATGCATGGTGTACTGAATTATTTATGTTTCCCAAATGCCCCCAGCTGAAAAATACATAATAAGATTATGATTTCATAGAAACAAATAACTGTCACATTCAGTACAGATTTTTAGCATAGAAAAGAGGGGTCTTAATTGTGCTATTCAGCTTTGGTGTAATATAGGGCCCATGGTCTATAGTTTAAATAGATTTTCATTTCCCTCTGAGTAGAGCCTTTTGTAAGAACTAAAACATTCATGGAGATATTTTCTTCAAACTAACATTCAGGCAGACTTTGCATGCATCCTAACCCCTGGTACACACCAAGGAATTAAATTAAAATAAGCAGGTCTCCATTTTTATCCAGAGCCAAAGACTGAACAGAGCCCTGAGACTTGCCTTAAGCTCTGTTGCATGATGCTAGGACAGGTAGATGACTTCTGTCCCTGCTCTGGTTTGCAGTGACCTATTGATCACATTTAGTGCCATGTGGAACAGTGAGCCACAGGGCTAGAAGATTATTTATCCAGGACTGTAAAAAGAGGAGACATGGCATTTTCTGTGTTTTAGTGTCACTCAGGCCCAGATGCTCTTTGTGATGGTAAGGCAGAGTGGAATAGGAATTTGACTTCTGCAGCTAGATGAGAATGAAAGCTACCTGGTGATGGCTTTGAGGGCCAGCTCCTACGGCTGCAGACAATCTGCATGTTCCTTAGTCCTAGTAGTGACTGTGACTGCACAGTCTCCAGGAATCCTAAAAAAATCAGTTTTATCATGGAATCCCACTGAAAACTCTAAATCTAGAGGAGCCCACGCTGGTCAATCTCACGAAATTATTTTCTTTAAGAAATGAAGCTTTGAACTGTTGCTTCTCCTTGTTTAGAGCAATTATCTTACTGCTCATTCTCAATTCACAATAGAAATTACCAATTTTACCCCGTTTTCTGTGCAGCCATCATCTGAACCATGTGTGTTTTACAGGAGCCTTCAGATGCTGTGAATTCTCTTAGTTTGCGCATTGACATTGGTCTTGCAAATCCTGGCTCCAGCCCTGTCCTGGACATATCTTCTCCAGCATCTGTGGCCTATAGCGTAAGTGTGCAGATCTGATATTCAGAAGTGCATGGCCATCCACACCCTTAATGTGTGGCCCTCACAAACACCCAAGAGGTACATGCAAGTGAAACTGGTGCTCTGTGCAAGTCACATGGAGGGAGGGCTGTCCGCTGGTTCCTTTCATACCTTTGCCTGTATTACGTGAGCTTGCTCGCACACACACATCAGCCACCTTAGCACATAACAAGCATGTCAGTTCAGCCATGTCACCATTGATGTGAGCTTCTAGTTGATGACAAAGATGAATTCTTTCAGTTTATTCTACAGTAAAAAGGTACTGAAGAGAGTAAAAAGGATAGAAGAGAGATGAAACTAATTTGACTACACCACCTTTGTTGTCATTGAAGTGTAACCTGTCTGTAGCGTTCTTGGATCAGTTGACATGTAGCAACACATTATTCAGTTCACTCATTCACTTGTCAAGATTTTTAATGTCCTTCAGAGGGATTTTCTTATCTGCAAACCAAGAATGTGCTTCACCTTGAAGGTGTTTGCACTCTAGTGTCTTCAGATCATGTTAAAAGTTGAGCCCTGTCGTTCAGGAAATGTTTTTATTTTTCCTAGATTCCTTTTATTAAAGACTGTGGTGAAGATGAACTTTGTATCTGTGATCTTGTTCTGAATGTTCAGCAGAAGGCAGATGACAGGTAAGAGCTGAATCAGTGGAACTGTTAAGGTCCACTGTTTTCAACAGTTGGTTTTTTTGTAGGCTTTGGATTAATTTCTAGAGGAGAATGCCTTTCCAGTTTAACATCTGCTTAGAAACAGCACGGATAAAAAAAGCAATGGCATTTTAATCTAAATTTAATGGAGAAAAAAGAGGTAGGATAGGGACACAAACACAGAAGTAGGACTCTTGTCAGCTTAGACCAACCCAAGTTTTGGTACCTTAGAGATGAGGACATAGTGAGTATTTGGACAAATTGTGTCTGACTGGCTGCTGTTGGGAAAGGGAGCACAATGGGAGAGCAGCAGCAGCTGCAGCAGTTGTCTTCATCCCTCCTACAGGGAGCAGCGAGGATCCTGCAGTAGCTGTGCTAGTGGGGAGTTGTGGTCAGCTCTTTCGGCAGCACATGTTCTAAGTCCATGTCAGATGTGTATGCATCTATATGCATCACAGGGATAAGGCTGCCCATGTGTGCTGCCCACTCTGTCCACCTTCCCACCAGGGTAGACCCCTTGAAAATTCAGCAGTCACTTTGACAACACATAATCAAAGTCCTGCACTTTCAGAATACCATAATTCTATCTGGTTTTAGGAAACACCATCACAGAATTTCTTATGCCAAGGGGTTTAGAAAGCGTTTAAGTGTGTACAATGTAGGAAATGTCTTGCTGTGCTTGTTATTTGTTGTTGGCTTCGGGCAACACATTTTCCTGATCCACAGCTGTTCTAGTACCTCTATTTACAACAATGGACTTTATTTCCAACAGCAAGCAACAGTTTATTGTCAGCAGCAAAAACAGAAGACTAACATTCAACGTGAAATTGAGAAATAAAAAGGAAAATGCATATAACACAAGAATCCAGGCTACGTTTTCAGACAACTTGTTTTTTGCTTCATCTTCTTTACCGGTGCGTGACACCCAACTTCAATGTTTCTGTTATTGTCCCTGATTTTGAGGTTCTCAGAGAAATTTTCTTTTTTTCTTTCTGGCAGTGCCTATTCCAGAAAAGAATGTGTGTACAAGACTCTCTCACAATTTGTTTTCTTGGATACCAGAATTATTCTCCCAGCAGATCAGTTTATTTAGGTCAAGGAGAGATATTTCCAACTCAGCATAAAAGCTGGCAACTTTTCCAGTTTGACCTCACCTCAGACATTTTTTCCTCACTTTAGGCCTTGGCACCTACATCTTCTTCTTAATTCACAGCAGCATGCCTGAAGCAGTTGCTGTGCCACAGGGAATTTTTATTTGATAAATCAGACATGCAGCATTGATGATGAATCCTTAAAGCACAGACTCTGGATCTAGAAATAGTGTCACTGCCAAGGCCATGTGTTCCAGCTAGACAGTTAATCAGATTGACACGATGGCTATACCAAAAGCTCTTCTTCCAACAAATTGTATCTTAGAGAAAGCAAAAGAGAGGAACTGTGCATACTATTTTGGGGAATGCAGTATACTTATAATTTAAATTGTTGCTCCCAATTCACAAAGGATGAAATGCAGATTTCAGTGCTTGGCTTATAATGGTCAGCTCCTACTGGAGAGGTGCGTGATAATCCTGGGGGTGAAATCCAGAGCAATCCCTGTACTGAAGGGAGAAGAGGGATAGCATTCATTCCTGCCCAAGAGCAGCATTATTCTGAACAATGAATTGGCAAAAGTACTGCACACAGCGCTGGGGGTGCCCCTCTACCTCCCCATCCTGTTGTGCAGCAAGATTGTTCATTTCACTCCTGCCAAAAGACCACACTGGAGCTAGAATTTTATTTTGCTTTAAAAGCCCTTTTGCTTAGAAGCACTTCAGCCTGCAAGTGAAGTTTGGACCAAAAATGTGCCTGCTTCAAGGCAGGATGAAAAACATGAATTGAGTATGTATGGGTCTTTTTGGAGGTTTTGTTTTGAGTTGTTTTTTTTTTTTTTTTTTTGTAGCACAATTCATGAATGGTAAATGTCTAGTAGGAATGCTTTTTTACAAAAGACAGTACTTTTAAATAAATTCTTCTCCAAGGGTTGATAACTGGCTCTGGTCTGTGAATTTGTCTTTGAATCAAGGATGATGACAAGCCAATATTCTGGAAAGCAGTAAACAAACTATTATGTATGGCAGATTTTCCTACAGAAAGTTTCATTTCTTCCAGCTCTAAGACTGTGTAAATATGTCTGCAAAAGTTCTGTAAAAATTCTGTAAAAAAAGGACTTACAGAAGTAGTGTAGAGCTGACCTGTACTCTCTGGCCTCTATTCCTTCTTCCAAGCTCAGCACAAAGTTCTACTAACATGATTGCAGCCCCCAAGAAATCAAGTGGGAATGGTTATTGTCCCACCTTCCTTGTGACTTCCTCCTGCCCTGCCTATACCCCACCTATCTGCTGCATCTCTAGGATTTACTGCCATAACACCTATCTTCATTCCTCCGTATTATAATACATATGCTGTTGGAAGTACACACCTCTCTGCCTTATCAAAACCTGACATAAGATGGTGTTTCTGTCTGTTTTCTCTGCAGAGTGATGGGACTGAAGTCTCGTGTCAGACAGGAACAGCACAGAGTACAGTCATTTGCCAAATAAGCTATCCTGTATTCAGAACAGGACAACAGGTACAGCTAGCATGTTTAAGTAACCTTGAATGATACCTAAAACCCTTTCTGCTGGCTTTTTCCTAACTCTGCATTTATTGCTGATAAAGGTTTCTTAGATTTTACAACAGAGGCATTAAAATAAGCAAACTAGGGCTCAAAATATGTGACTACCTGTCAGATTAAAGGACAAACGGCTATCAAACCTCATAACCCACACAACCCAGATGCTGCTGCAGTTATGTAACTTTTGGAGAGTGAAAGCTGGGGGCAAAGAAGCATTGAGCATCATGTGCAGGCTCCTAAGAACTGAGCACAGTTCCCATCAAATCCCTCCTGCAGTGTGAATCTGGGGTAACTCCCTCACCAGCTCTGTGAATCTCATCTCTCCAAGAAAGCAGTATTGTTTTGGGAGGAGATTGGAGGCCCACACAGCCCTAAGATGAATTGTATATCTTTCTTTTTCATGTGTACCATAAACCTCAGGATATCTACAGTTTGATGAAATCTCTTATTCCTCAAGGGCAGAGCAGAAACAGGGTTCTAGCCTCTAACATAATCAGCTGCAGCAATAAGAAACTTGCTTGAAAGAACAGAAACATGATGTCCTGTGGCAGGACATGTGGAATAATAATTTTAAAAAATCATGTATAGAAAGTTAAGCTTGCTCTGAATGTTAATGGAATTGCTCAAAGTGGACCTGCTGGAACAAATGGAAGAAAAGAGTGAACACAAAGCTTGTGTCAATGCTAGAGTTTAAAATGAAGGAATTGTGAACACCTTTTTTTGCAGCTTACAGCTAGTTGTACACATTTTTAAAATGCAAATAACTCATGTTTGTGTAAGAAAGCCAACTTGTAGGGGAATGTAAGAACAAATCAATTCTAAGTATTAAGAAATTACTGAAATATTACACAGAAATCTGTAGAGAATTCAGGTAAAGAGGACGATTCTAGATCGTTGCACATATGAATAATGTCTTTCAGGGTGTTGTACCAACTTCTTTACTATGTGTTCCTTGTCTCTTCCGTAGGTATCCTTTGATATTAGCTTTGATTTTAACCTTAAAAATCTTCAGAATGGGGCAGTTCTAAGTTTTCATGCATGGAGGTAAAGTACCTAATGATATGAAAGCAAGTTAGGTATTAAAAGCTTGTGTAAATTATTACACCTGACTGAAATGTGTTTTGATGAACAGTGAAAGTAAGGAACAGCAAGACTCGGACAACCAGGTCGCCTTATCAATTCCTTTGCGATATGATGCAGAGATTCACTTCACAAGGTATGCTGAGTTATGTAAACATACATGGTCATTTCCCAAGCTACTTGAAGTAATAGTTTTGAAAGGCCACTAAAATATAGTGAAGTTTTGCTTTTGTTTTGGAAGTCATAAGAAATTCCCTCTTCACCAGTAGTAGCAGATTTGTCCATTCTTCCAACCAAACTCATATGCAAAAAATTAGGAAAGTTGTGGACCTGTGTTTACCTCCGAACACTTGGTACAGGTGCTCCTGTGAACAGAAGTGATATAAAGGCCAAACAGTGCATGTAGTTTTGGTAATATAAATAGTATATACTGTATAATAACATTGGGCTTCTTGGCTCAAATGTAATGACATGGGATCACATCTGGAGTTACAGTGATCAAAACTAAACAAAAGAATATCAAAAGGAAAAATATGTCCCCCATCAGTAAAGGAGGGAAAGAAAAAAAGAAAAAAATTATGGACCTCTCTGCTGAACCTGGAGCAAGAATATAAACTTTTTAGCAGTTTGAGATAATGATTTGAACTAAAACTGAGGTACACCTGGCAGATTCTCCCTTGCTGCAGCTGCACTGGCACTGGAAGCAGACAGCCTGCTTTCCCATGCACCCATCCAGGTTCTGGCTCAAACCTATCCCCCCTGCCTGGTGCCAGCCCTTTCTTCTCCATGCAGAAGGCAAGTCAGGGCTGTTGCAAGAGAGATCCTTTACCCTGGGAAGGTAAGGAGAGGCAACTGAGCAAGCAGGGAGAGAGAGACCAACAAAAAGCCTTTTAAGACCTTTTATCATCATATAGTGCTCTTGAAAGCCCTTATCTTGAGCCCTGGAAACACTTGGTGATTTGGGATGCACTCAAACAGTAATTAGTCTGTTACTGTTCCAAACAAGAATTATTTCAGTTACAGTTTAACTTAGATTGCAACTGAAACAAAAATACATGGGTGTCACTTTTGGATCAAGGTAGGATGTTTGCATTTTCATCAAAGAATAGATTTATTTATCTCTCCCAAATACTGAATTTCTAGGATCAATATGTAATTACACTTAATGAATTTGATCACCGATTCTTGGTGACAAAATGCTTTTGCATCCCAAAGTGTTCAGAAATTAGTAACTATAAATGGATATAAAAAAACCCAGCAGATATTCAGAGAATAACATAAATTTTAAAAAGAGGGAGCTGCTTCAAAATGCACAGCAACAATGGATCCAGGAAATTAATATTCAGAGATCACCATAGCTACAAAAACTGTTGGCTGCTGTTCTTATTCCAGGATGAGCTGGAATAAGGACCACAGTACAGAAGATTAGTGTTATAAGCTTCTTTGCAGAAGCAGTTTCAGAATATTTGAGGCCTTGCATCATGAATAGGTGCACCAGTCCTGGAGTCATGCAGAATTTTTGAGATTGTTTTAAGTGCAGAAAAGCATTTTAAGTCAGTGGTGCGAGTTCTTTCAGCTGCTTGAGGAAGTTGCATGAGACCTCGCCAGCAGCAGCAGAGACTGCAGGAGCATCTGTGCAGAGGGCTAGCTTCTTAGAAATTCAGATGGTGCAAACTTGAATCAGCGGGTGTAATTAGCTGAGAAATATGAACTGAAATGAAATGCTTCGGAAGAAGTGAGGAATGGAGTCTGTAAAAGTTATTCAAGGGAAAACAAGTGTTTGAATTCAGCTATATCTCCTGAATATGAAAAAATGCAATTTCATATGCACATCAAGGAATGAAGGAATACCTACTGCCAGAAAATGGTTAGTTTATTCTTGGAGATAATAAATTTAAAATAATTAAATGAATGCATATTAAGCCATGGGATAACTTGGCTTAGGAAGTATTTACCTGGAATTAGTTCTTTCCTGAGGCAGGTAATGCAGCCAAGAAGTAATCCCTTAAAACACAAGAGCTGAAAAAAAGTATTGTTTTGCTGAAGTGAAGTCTTTCTAGGGATAATTCCTGAGTTTCTAGGAGAAGATGTAGCAATATGTCTTTCCAGAGACTTCTGAAAGGACAAGGAATCTTGGAAGGGCTAAAATCTTCAGCAGTAAGAAAGCAGAAAATATGTCATGTGTGTTTTCCTTGGAGTCCTTGTGAGCAAGTCCTTCAAGGAAAGGGCCCATGGGAGAAGGTATGGAGGCTCAAAAAGGAACCACCGTGCAGTATGGAGGATCACCACTGATCAGGAAGCACATCTGTGAGACTGCACACACATGAAATTGTACTCACAGATGTTACCCAGATTAAACAGGGAGGGCAGTAAAGATGATAGATTCCTTGTGGAACAGGAAGAGCTGATGTGGGAGTTGCAATAGCCTCTATTTCTTGTTCACTCCCTCACCAGGTTGCTTTTTGAGTGCTCAAATTAGCCTTGTAATTGAAGCTAATGATAAAGAACAGACAGTTCTGGCATGGTGTAGCAGAGGAGCTGCTCACAGGTAGCAAGTAGTGGGTGTGATGCACTGCACAGGGATGTTTTCCTTGCCTTTGAGTGTGGTTCTGACTAACTGAGCTCCTCAAGCACCCACAGGTCCTTGCCCCATGCCCTTCCATCACACACCTGCCATTCCATGCTGCAGTAGGCTGAAACCACTCTTGTGTTACTTTGGGAATTCTGGATTTTAAACCCTATAATTACTAAACAATATGACCCAAAGAGGACTGTGAGGGCTATGTGATATGTACCATCTACATAAGCAGGGTGATGCCTGTGTTTCCACACCCAGCCAGTTACAGGGAGACAGCCAGGAAGGCCCTTCCTGAGAAAAAAGGTGACTGCAAGTTTGTGTACAGAGAAGGAGTTTGCAGTATGACCCTGAAACAATGCAGGGTCTAGAAGCCTGAGAGAGCCTGTATCCTGTACAATTCTCTTGTCTTAATTTCATATGTTTTTTCCAGCTCTGGGCTTCAGCACACCATTTTCTTAACCAACTTTGTAAAATTCAAACAACAGTCTAAGTGACTGACTTCTCTCTCTGTACTTCTGACCTTTTTCACAAAGTCATATCCAGTAACATACGTTTTCAAAGCAGCTGCCAATTGAAATGTATTGTTTTATGGTTGTTAACCAGGCTTGCCAATATCAACTTCTATGAAGTATACTCTGGTCATAACATTCCTTCCACTGTGAATAATTTTGAAGATATTGGCCCCGCGTTCAACTTCTCAGTTAAGGTTAGTAAGTCTGTTTTGTTCTGGTTCAAGAAGTTACCTTAGCTCCCTCTGTAGCCTGCTCCCAAAACCTTGTTTAAAAAACACTCCTGCTTTCATTGTCTTATTTTGAAGCTTTTGAATAGGTCAAATAAGAAAAAATATTTGCAAATAGCGTAAGTTCTTGGAGTCTTCATAAGGTTAAGGATGACATTTGCACAAGTAGAATGGGAGAGGGATTGGTCCTGCACTGTGTACATATTTAGAAGATGGTTAATGCTTAACTTTAGGCCAACTTTAGACTGGTTTTTTACAGAGTCTTCTGACAACTTGATAAAGAAAAACAAGGCTTGGACTTTGAAACTTGAAGTTTGGCAAGGGTTAAGGGCTCAAACCTGATGCAAGAACTAGCCAAATCACAGTGTTTATTACATAACACAGAAAAAAAAAAAAACTTAGATCCAAATATGCAGTGTGGAAGAAAGTTAAATTATGTTCCATTTCCATTCCTGTAACTGCTACTCCAAAGAACTAAACAGGCCTATTGGCCATGGCAGAATATTTGCTTTTCAAAACATATTTCATGCAGTTAATATGAGCTTTCTTAAGAAAACAGACAGGAACCTGGAGCCATACAATATACTTTCTACTTTACTATTCACAAAATTACTACCCCAGTGTCTTAGTAAAAAAAATCTATGTAAAAGGAGTCCAGTTCTTCCATACTCATCCATTATTTCTAATTTTCTTGCTGTATCAAATAATTTATGCATAGCTACCTGAATTAACTCCTGAGTTTTTTGCTTTGCAGGTAACAACAGGAAGTATTCCAGTAAAGATGGCAACTGTAACAATCAATCTTCCTGAACTGACGAGCAAAGGGAACCCACTGATGTACCTAACTGCAGTCACCACAGATGAGGTATAGAAGTAAATTGTGTTTGGGGGTTTATCAGTACTATAAACATCAATTATCTCCCCAATATTATAGCTTAGTTTAAGAGAATCCATGCTCTTTCTCCTTGTTCCTTCCTCATAAAGGGGGAACCACAATGCCAGCAGTACACTATGCTATTACTTGGCAGATGTGGAGTATCTGGATCTCTTCAGTTACATCCTTCTCCAAGTTCCTGATAAAGTTATTTTAAAAAGGAAATTTTTAGATAAGGAAAAAACCCTTCAGATCAATCTACGGACAAAAAAAGTGTCATAACAATTATTTACTTCTGACCAAAACCACATACTCTTTGTTTCCTAAAGAATTCAGTGTTCACACTTCAGCCTTTAACAGCCACCATCTAAGCCCAGAAATATATATTATTATGATAAGTATAAACTCCTGAGTAGCATGTCATCTGTCTCATTCCTGCCATCTTTCCTAGGCCAGAGGTATTACTTGTGATGCTCAGATAAATCCACTGCAAATAGGGAAAAGACCTTATTCTCCATCTTTCATGAAGGAGAACTTCAGAGCTTCCAAAGAACTGGTGAGTAAAAGCCAGGGCTGCAGTAAGCAGGACCTTTTGAGCTGAGGGAAGCAGAGCTGACCTTCTGAGCCCATTGCTGTATTTGTGAGGAAAGCTGTGATGGGGTGGCCTTCCTCATTTACAGAGCAGGAGCTCATCCTATGGATGTTCTCACAGATACTGCCTCTGCTTTAGCACAGCCTGTAAGCACTTACTTTGTATGCACAGAATGGCAAAGGCAAGGGCAAAAATTCTGGATATTGCAAGAATATTTCTTAAAGTGTATTTTTAATGCATGCTGTTGCCTCTTCTTGCTGTTTCCCCTGGAAGAACTGTAAGAATGCAAAGTGCAGTACCATCACATGCAAACTGGAAGACATTGCACTGAAGGGAGAGTATTTTGTGAATGTGTCCACCCAAATCTGGAACGGAACTTTTGCTGCCGTGAGTATCAGCTGCATCTTTACAGAGGATACAATACTCAAGTATTTTAAAACTCCTGATATTTTTCAAAGTCCAATACAGAGATCTTACTGAGAGAGTACAGAGTACTATCAGAGTACTTACTGAGTACAGAGACCTCAGTCTAGAAAGACCTTCCTTTACTTTATATTGGTTTGTATTTTTCTGGATTGAAAACTTGAACCTGAAAGTATGAGGCTGCATAATGGAGCTGATAAAACTTCAGTCCAGCATAGAATCTAAGAAAATGCTATGATAATGCAACCTTCACAGCTGAAAAAAATGTTTCCTACATCTGTTAGATTCATTCTTGGGGAACTACATTTTCCACAAAGCTCATCCTAGGCCAGCAGGCACGGTATCATCATAGCCTGTAAAATAATCATGCTTTTTAGCTTTTGAATATCACAGCCTACATGGTGGTTATTTTAGATCACATCAAAATACCAAAACCCTGTTAGTGCTGCCAGTTTTATTGGATAGAGAAAGTGTGGAAAACATCTTTAATTGATTTTTTGTGTTTATTAGAGTAGGTGTCAAAGAAACAGTCCTTGCTTAGAGACCTACAGGATGCTTAAAAAAAACATCAATATCTCAGCCTATTTTCAGTCACCATGTGTCCTCCAGGATATAACTCATCATGAGTTACCAGACTTTTGAAGTTAGACCGTGTTTGCTTCTTAGCTAGGCAACCAACCAAACGATCTTGGAGTCCTGGGTTTGCCTAACGCATCAGGAACATGACGCAGTCTCCTTAGTGTGTCTGGTGATTCTTGTGGCAGGTATTGACATTTAACAGCAGGGCTGTTGTCAGCTCCAGCATTCAACTCTTAAAAGGAAAAGGTCAGGTTGATATTGTTAAATGTGTTATGGAAGCGTGCGACGAAAAGCATCTGTCTGTCTAGCATTTGTATTTTTCTTATCAACTGGTTTAGGACCATTTGTTAGTGCTGTTAGGTACGCAGAAGGTGGAGACCTGAACAAAAGGTTACTAGCCTCACAAAAAAGTGAGTGGGAATGGTTTGTTTACCATGTTTACTGGCTGATGGCAAGGAAAGTGCATATGTCACAGTTCTCCTCGCATCACCCATTTTGTAATTTTCTATTTGGTTATCAAAATTCAGCACAAATAATCTTGCAAGCACTCACTCAATCATACACAACATCAGCCTCTTTAGTGGCAATCAGCCATTGTCCAAGAAGGGCACAACAGGCTTGCTAGTACCTGCTAAGCAAAGAAAAAATGTGTTTAGGAATTTATGTGCTTTGAATAGTGCTCAGGTGTGTTTCTAAACTTTTAAGTGTGCAGGACACACCACTTGGGCAGATGGCCACAGTGCAGGGATGCAATAACTCACACTGCAGAGCCAGTCAGTTTGGCATGTTGGCCACTGCAGACCCACAGCTGCCCGTGCTACCTGGCCCTGCCACAGAGAAATGGCTGAGGAAGCAAAATGGCAGAGCAGGCATTGCCTTTGGGTCAGCTGGAGAGACTGGTCCTGTGCTCCCATGAACCTGAGGCCATTCCTTGTGGTGCTGTGGAAGAGCAGCAGTGAACTGTCAGCATCTACACAGCCATGCACCTCTCCTCCAGTACGTCCACAGAGGGAAGTGGGGTCTGGCACAAGGTCCCTTTTCAAATAGGAATTGGCTTAAGATTTTTGTCATCTTCTCTGTTTAAGCTGAGAGAGCTATGTCAGAATTTGAGACATGAAGAGGAATACACAGTGAAAGGAAAAAATAAATGGGGAAAAACAGAAGCATTGGATAGAAGTGAGGGCGGGGGGAAGTAAAAGAACATCCAGTTTCCATTTCTTTCAAAGGCCAGAGATACATTCCCATCTGTCTTTTGTTGCTGTGTCTCATTTTCTAACTGCAATTTCCTCCCATCTCTTCCCTGCTAGCAGCAGTGACAGCTTTGAAATAACTACAAAAAGGGTTGTGTAAATATTTCCTTGTGTTTTGCTTGAACTGTACATTAAAGAAAAAGAAAAAAACAGTTCCTCAGTGTCATTGCTAAGTGGATTACTGATACATTATTACTTTGATTGACATTATGGCTGGGAAAAATATTAAGATAATCTAAATTTTCTTAATACTATGATTTTCTTTTCTGGCTGTGAAGTCTTCATTTCAAGGCAATAGAATTATTTTAGAATATCTACATTTTAATTTTAAAATGTAATTAAATTTACATTTGCCCTATAACAGAGCTTTACAGTTGTTTTAATCTTCTCTTTCAGTTAATTTTCCAGACATTACAACTCTCTGCAGAAGCAAAAATTGATACAAATAACCCTGAGTTATTTATCATTGGAGAGAATACCCTAACTGTAAGTGATAGTTAAGTGTATTTTTTCAACTTCTCAATCTTTGACTGTATTAAAGTGATAATATTTAATTTTCAGTGTCCTTTAGGAGTACATAGCAACTTGATTATGTTGCACTAATGTATCATTTGACTATATACAAGTCCCTTAGGTTATTAAAATATTTTCATTTCAGCCCGCTGCTATATAAACCAGGCATAGTTAAAACCTGTAGGTGTCAAATAAATCGTAAAACTCTGCAAAAAAGTCAGCTAGAAACTTCTGCAATTCTGATAGCTTTCTGTTCATGAAAAGATCAAGATTTGGCTTTCTTGCTGCAATGGAATTATTTGTTAAAGATAAATGAGCTCTGGGAAACATGTTCGCCAATCTGACATGTAGTCTTACTTACTTCTATAAGAGTATGGTTTGAGGTTTCTACACAAATGTTTGGCAAAGGTCTCCAGAAAATAATCTCATTTGTAAAAGAATGTGGAATATTTTTAGCATTTGGAAGAGCTGTCATATGGACAATGTGGACACAGCTAATCTCAAGAGAAGTCTCCATACCACTGCATTATTAGTACTGAATTCTTCTTCCAAGCTTTCTATTTCCTATACACAAACATAAAAAAGTCTGGAAGAATACAGTGTACTGTGGTACTCTTATAATAAAAAAGGATACCTTATTCTCTTTGTCTGTCTTGAAAGGAACATTCTTCCATTTGCAGTACTAATTTTAGATTTATTTTTACAGGACTTAGTAGCTTGTTTTATCCATAAAATAACCAAGGCCATTAAACAGCAAAATGGAAATTAGTAAATGAGTCAAATATCTGTAGGAATGTGCAGCATAGCCCATTCACAGGGAATAGAGAATTCAACTAAATGTATACAAAAGCAGTGACAGATTGGTCTCTCTCACTGTGTGATATGATCATCATCCAACACCATTTTTAATCACTGGTTTCTCATAGATCACTCTATTTCTTGTGAAGAACCTCTAAATAAGCATTTTGTAATCAGTAAAACCTCCAGTGCCTGAAGAACAAAGGAAGTATGTTTTCGCAGAAAAGTTAGATGCCAGTATTTGGAGTGTTCTGAGTGCTTCAGTTTGACATGGTATTATTTCTATTAGGAGATGAAGCTCACTACTATACAATGCAAATATTCTAGGTAATTGCACAGGCTTTTTAGGTAACTCTTAAACCATGTATTAATAAGTATTTTTCCACATTTGAAGCATGGTACTGCCAAGTCTACATTACCAGAAGTTCTGTTGGCAATTTCAGGAGAACTAGAATTATTCAAATGATAGTTGACAAATGAAAGTCAATTCCTCTCCCAGCCACTGACACATGTGCAGCTGGGACTTCTACACCTTTGAGGCAGTAGCTGAACAGACCCTGAAAGTTATCCACAGGGTTCCTCAGAAATAAAGTGGCTTTTGGTGACTTCCAGCCTGACCTTTACTCAATGACCTATTGCCCTGTGAGAAGTCTTGGTAAATGTGCCAGGCTGTGGAGGTACATTCTCCCTAGGGCAGACAGTTTGACACCTGGAGTCAGTACCCAGCACTTACTTCTTGTCAAGCCAACAGGGAAACCCAGTCTGCCCTTCACACTTCCTTGGGAACAGGACAGTACAGAAGCAAACAGAGCTCACTTCCCTACTTACCCTGTTAATTTACAGGGATGTGGTAGGATTCATCCAATTTAATATCTGCATTAGTCATCTGTATTCTATATGCCCTAGTCCCTGGAAAGAACAAGTATTTCTGAAATGCAGTTCATCTCATCCTAAATTTGATCCTGAAAATAACTAGGGTGAATTAGGCTCTTAAAAAAGCCTATCCTCCTTTGGGAGTCAGGGAACCATGTTGTAGATAAACACCAGATGAGTTGAATCCCACTCTCATGGTGTCTTATTGACCAGTTTAACTTCAGGAAAGATAATTTGTTCTTAGGCATCAATCTTGCTTTCCAATGGTGCCACTTCACTGTTAATCTAATGCAGAAAGCATTACTGGGCAAACTACATATATGAAATTGACTTTTTACATTGGATGAACTGGGTTGTTATATAGCCAAAAAAATGAATATTGCCTTGTGATGCTATGTGGGGAAGCTGTTTAGGTATTTTTACGTAAAAGATTTCACATTTTTTTCCAAGTTGGAAAGGACTGCCAGCTGGAGGCCAGAATGTTAACCTGCTAGAATCATCACTATGGCCATTCAGTTAGAAAATACACAAAGCTGTCCTGCCTTGGTGAAATGAATACACATAACCACACCTAGCACAACACTGGAGCCTTCCAACAGAAATGACTTAAATCGCTGAAATGTCAGTCCAGTGCAAGTTTCCCAGAAAGCTTAAGATTAAATTACTCCAGACAAATGCAGTGAACAACCACCCTGAGAAAATAAACCAGTGTGACTTGTTTTATCATGTTTCAGGAAGAAAAAAACTTTCAGCTAACTGCATGTTGTTCCAAGATTAAATCCAAAAATTTGACAGTTCATAAATATTACAACAACTCTGAGAAACTCTATTATATGTAATTATATATTTGGTTATACCTAATCCAGCTAGATGGGGTATGACCTGAAAACTAACTTCCAGACACTCTATGCCCTTCTGGGAGCTCTCTGGTATTGGTTCAGGAAATGTAGGTGTGGTTCAGGAAATGTGGGTGTGCTAGGGGTGTGCTCCTGTTTGACCTATACATCTTGCAGCAGATTCATGCAGTTGACCCAGGAGAACACAGATCACCATAAGATCTGTTCATTAGTGGTTTCATAGAAGGTAAGAACAGCAGACACAGGAGACTGAGGCCCAGCAGGAGCATTGGAATTTCAGCAGATGTCATGGTGTCTGGCCTCAGTGTGATTAGTACTGCCTCCTACAGCTGCCGAGCACAGATAACAGGCACTGACAATGCTTGGTGAAAAGTAGTGCTTCTCAGCAGTCTGATTTTGGGGCTGTACACCAGGCTATTCCCCGCCTTCATGTAAACATGGCTGGTTTACACAGTGATGGTGTGTGGAGCCTCTGAAAGGCCTGCTGTTGATGGAGAGGAGCTGGCAGGAGAGATTGGTCCTCTGCCTGTTATGCTTGGCCGAGAGCGATGGGGGCCTCTAGTCCTTAGCTGGCATTGCCGTGTGCCACAGTGCAACCAGGCACCCATGGACACCAGGGAAAGGGCTGTAATTGCTTGTGTATTCTGGTCATTGATCCTGGAATATGTGCAGTCCAGGCATTCTTGATCTTTGGTTTGCAAATCCTACCTTATTTGCAGTTAACATTAGCGCCTAAGACACAATCTCTCTGCTTTCAGATCCCAGTTACAATAATGAAGCCAGATGAGAAAGCTGAGGTACCAGTAGGTGTTGTGATTGGCAGCATATTGGCTGGACTCCTCTTGCTGTTGATACTGGTTGCTGTTTTGTGGAAAGTAAGTTGGTACTTATATCTTAAAAGCGGAAAGGGATGAATATATTTGGGCTCTTTTCTTTGGAATCTCTCTTTTCTAGTGTGAAACAAAACCACATCTGCAGTTTGGTGGTATGAATAGTACTGCATTGACACCCTTGACATATTTTAGAAGGGTTTATGAAATGAGTCCTTATAGAAACTGGCAAGATGAAGATGTTAAATGAGCTGCCAATCATTCAAAACAGGGGCTGTGGCATTTACTTTTCTCCTTTCAACACTGTCTGCCTCCTTCCATAATATCCTATCTGGGCTCTGAACCAACCCATGATATTCCCAGTGGACAAGGGTGGGGATTACAAACAAGGTGAGAGAGGATATATATTGGACAAAAGAACAGGCAAAAGAAAGGGCAGGGGCAAAAAGTAAAATACAAAGGTTACATAGAAAAAGGGGAAAGTTTTTCTGCGTGCCAGGGCATTGGTGTTTGAAGTGCTCCTTGGCACACCAAGGCATCATGGAAATGTCTGTATCTCAGTAGAGAGAAAAGTGGCTTAACAGCATTGCTACTCTAGCATTTAGTTGCACCAGGTAGGAGTTTAGGGCCCACCTCCTTTCATTTTAGAGGCAGGAATTGTCTACAAATCAAACTCTATAGTGTATGCATGCACACATGTGCTTTTTTACCATCACAGTATTTCGTTTTGCTGAGTAATGAATTATCAATGACTGACTGCATTGTGGTGTTATTTTAATACTTCTCACAGCTTGGCTTCTTCAAGAGACAGTACGAGAAAATGACACAGGATATAGAAGATGTGGATGAAATTGCAGAACTCACAAAGGACAAAGACTGAAGACGAGTTACATGGATAAAGAGATCTGAGCCACCAATAGTAGTTGTGATCAGTCAGTTCTTCAGCTGGAGTGCCTTAAAGCTTAGTAACATTTAAACATTTTTAAAAGTGTCTTTATAGATGAAATATTTTACAGATTCTACTCTATTGTAAGAGTAACTGCAGGACAGTTTGGTTTTTTCAAAAATGATTTATAATGCCTTTTCTTGTAAATTTTTGCCTTTCAAACACACTTAACCCTTAGAACTGGCAGGTCCGGAGTATACAGTAACATACTGTTCCAGCAGCCCTTCTCTTGATCCACTGCAGAGTGAAACAGAAGAATTTATTTCAGATTATTGTGGAACAGCATCAGTTGGTAATTCAGTTGACAAGTACCACATGTGTTAAAGGACATTTTCTATTAAGTTGATGATGAATGTGTGGTGAATACTGCTTCCACACTGGAAGAAGAAGTCATTTTTTCAATGACTAGCTCCATCCTTATTGTTTTAGAAAAATAATTTCCACCAGCAAACCTTTGCTTTAACTAATCTGTAAACTGGGAACTGTGTATGAAGATGTCTGTCTGGGTGCTACAGGACAACTGGTTGGGCAAAGTCTTCCAAAAGTTCACATAATTCTTGCACTAAGGTCACAACTAAATTACTGAAGGATATTGTTTTGGGGAAGTATTGCCAAATGGTGTGTAAAACTGTCTTCTGCATACTTTCTCCCTGAGAAGAAAATATTAATTTCATAATCACTTACAGCATGTTCTCTGCAATGTTATTACTCATTTTCATCTTGAGAAGCACTAGCACTACTGTTATGCTGGCCTTTATACTCTCGGTCCCTCTGATATCAGTTTGGCTTTTGACATAAATAGGAAAGACAGTCAAGATCTTGCCTTTAATTCTGTACTGAAAGATTTTGCAAGAGTAAGAGCATAGAGTGAACTAAAGGGGATAGCTGACTGAGGAATGATGCACGTTACAAAAGGGGATAGTGAAGATCTAAGCTCTATAAAATGTTTACTGCACTTCTTTAGCATCTCAGTGCCCTCCAGGAGACCAAAGTTCAGTACAACCTCCTTACCTGTCACATTTTTTTTGGTCCTACCTGTTCATGTCTTGATGAAGTTAACTTATGTTTTATATGGTGAAGTACTGTAGTGCTCTGGAATGAGCTCTAAGCACAACACTTGGGTGACTTTGTGTTGGTTACACACCTCAAATTTATCACATGCTGTTACGCTGCCTGGTTATAGTGAAAGCTCAGTCTGTAAGACTGGTAATAGTCAGGAGATTTGGCCTCTTGGCTGCCTTTCTCTCTCATGCCTGGCAGTTACACTTACAATTGATTGTGAGAGAAGATGTGTGCGTTTTTCATATCTATGCTGCCATGCAAGTGAGATTGTTTCCAACTTCAGGTGATTTACTTGAAGAGTAAAACATACAAATGTGCCTGACTGAGAACATGAAGTCATGGTTTCTTCCCCCCCAAAGCTAGATTGTAATTATGCTTAGGCACTTTTACATTATTTTCTGAGGGACTAGGCTTAAGCACATTTGAAAGTTTTACTCAGTCTTTTTTGATAGCTAATCAGTCAAAAGCCAACCATGTCTTTGGCAAATAACAGCTTCATTTGCAGCAACAGCTGGATTATGCTCAGTGTAGTTTTATATGTGTTTTGAATTTATTTTGTATCTATGAAATGTTATGTTTTGGGACATTTTGTTGTGGTTCTTCTAACATTCTGAAAAACAATTCAGATTCTTATATCAATTATCAAACAAGATTCTTGCCATCAGCTGAGTCTGTGACCAAAACAAATATTTAAAAAGTGGGGAAAAAAAATAGCAATTGCATAAATCTAAAGAATAAGCTCCTGACTTGTAATTATAAACTTTGAGGGCAAATGTTCTGAGAGTAGAAAGAAAAAATTTGTCTGCCTCAATTCTTATATAAACTTGTGCAGAAAAAAAAAAAAAACCCTACAGCCATGTATGTAGGAAGCTCCTACATAATCAGGGTCATGCACTCCAGAGCAGAGGGGGAATTTCACAATACACCAGATGGTAGAATTTTCAATTTCTGGTGCTGCCTACCGGGCAGTTCAGGCCTTGACCCAGATTTGCTTCTTCCGCCTTCAGTGGGAGGTACAGGTCAATATCCAATGTGTAACTTCTCTGGGGATTTAACAGTTTATCAATCAGGTAGCAATGATTCGATTCACTGGCCTTCACTGGATTATATTTTGACATGAACAATATAATTCTCCTTCCCAGCCTGGACACAATACTGCTTTTCCAAAATAAAGGGGAGACATAGCAATGGGTAAGGTTTTTGTATCCTAACTACTCCAAGTTACTAGTTTATTTTACTTTTACAATTAATACTTAAATGGATAATTCAGTTTTTGTAATGGGTAAGTCTATTGCACTTTTAAGTTGGCACAGCTGCAAATAATACTGGAAATATTATGTATATTTTGTATTGTGTGCAAGGGTTTGGTTTGTTTTTTTCTTTTAAATTTACTTTTTTAAAGCAGCTTGTTTTAAATACCCTGAAATTTTGAGCTTCAGCATGTACTTCTGTTTGTGCTTGCAGCAAGAAAAGTCGACAATACTGTCAGCAAACTCAAGTTATATCTGATTCTGGTCTTGAAATCTAGCTGCTGATTTCCTGAAGTACTAGAATCAAGTCCAAAATCTGAGTTGGTTTCATATGAGCCTATGTATAAATTTGGAATATACAAGAGAGTTTATAATAAAGCTGACTTCTAAAAGCTAGCATGTAAGCTCTGTGGGAGCAGGGATTGTATCACTGTGGTGGCCTGTCTGAGGGCCTAACAGCATTACTGCAATAAAACCCAAGACTACTGCTGAATGCAGACTCATTTATTTTCAGACAGCACCCTAAAGAGAAGCAATGCTACTGAAAAAGCACTGCATAAAATGGGGCCAAATATGGCTTTGTCCCAGTAGCACACAGTGAGAATCTAAGGGGATAATTCTCCTAGGTAGACAATGACACTGCGCCTGAAGTCTTGCAGATCACAGTCCAGAGTGTAACATAACCAGTAAGCTGTACTGTAACCCAGCTCACGTAAGTGCAAAGTATTTGGAAAGCTCTAGCTGAGTAGATGTTGTTGAAACATTACCATGGCCAGGCCTTACTATAAACATGGGCTTATCATCAGTGCTATCTAAAATTACAACCCATTCTGCCAGTCTCTGCACTTCACCTATTTACAGAATTGGTCAGCAGTAACATGTCATGACTCTGGCTCTGGCTACACCCCACCATATGTTGGAAAAGCTGAATTCAACTTTTCAGCAGGAACAATGTTCTAAAAGAAGAGAGGGAGGAACTTGGCTATGAATAGAAAGATGAGAGGAAGACAATATTGTCAGAAACTACCACCTGAAAACTACACATTTTCACAGAGCTTTTAATTTCCACTTTCAATTCCTCCCTACTTTTAACAGTGGTACATAAACATTCAGGTAGGCTACCAATTTCAACACTTCCATCATACAGTATCAGATGAACCTAATCTTAAGGCACAAAGTTCTGTCTTTCAGCAAGTCTAAGTGTTTTGCAGAATTGCAAGCCAGATTCCCTATATACTGACTTATGTCTGTGCTGGTTTTGACTGGGGCAGAGGTACATTTCTTGACAGTAGCTGGTATGTGTTTTGGATTTGTGCTAGAAATTGTTGATAACTCAGGGATGTTTTATCTGTCACTAAGCAATGCTCACAGATTCAAGGCCTTTTCTGCTCTTCACCCCATCTCTCCAGCAAGGAGGCTGGGGTTGCATAGGAAAGTGGGAAAGGGACAGAGATGTGACAACTGTCCACAACTGACCACAGGCATTCGGAGTGTTTGGTGTTTGTCTTCCCGAGCCACTGTCACATGTAATGGAGCTCTGCTTTCCTGGGGTTGACTCGACCTGCCTGCCAATGGGAAGTGGTGAATGCATTCCTTGTTTTGCTTTGCTTGCATGACCAGTTTTTACTTTCCCTATTAAACTGTCTTCCTTCTCAACCCAGGAGACTTTTCACTTTTACTCTTTCTATTCTCTCCCCCATTCCACGAGTGGCAGAGTGAGTGAATGGCTGGGTGGGGCTGAGGTGCTGACTGGGGTTAAAGCACACCCAAAACCAAACTACAACAAAAGCTTGCAAATTAAAGACTAAAAAAATGAAGGTATGAAAATGCATCTCAAAATCTATAGCTAATTACCTCAATTTTTTATTGCCTGTGAAAGTAAATGAAGTGTACATTTTCACAGCTTTAGAAAAGTCAAGTCCTACATTTTAAGTGAACATTTCTGTTCTCAGTTAATCAGTCAATTATTTGTATGCAATCAAAGGTTTTAGTATGCTAGCAGTTTTTAAAATGTACTTGCCTCTTAAAATAGTCAAAATGGAACTTTTATAAAAAGAACGGCTATAAAGATACATCAGGATGCTAATTTTTGGTAAGTTGATATGATCAGACTTTATGGTGTGTTTGTTTTTCAAAAAACTGGCCTAAGGTTCTTAAAGAAACTGGTAATTTATAGTCACCAATGTATTCTGCATTCCTTTCAATCACCTCCACAGGACACTTAATTGTACTTAATGGCACTTAATGCTCAAGACTATTTTTCACGGGATTTTAAAAGGGAAAGGGCAGCACTTTCTGCTTTAACATACAATTTGTTAATAATTAGATTTAGCAGTTCTTTTTTAATGCTTCTGAAGAAACAACTGAATGTGCTACTCCATAAAACTACAACTTACTTGGAACAGCTGTGCATAAAGTGAGCAGAGAGAAAGGCCAAAACTCTAGTTCAAAGCTGAGCAATCTAAGTGCAGCAGTGCCACTTTCACCAGCGACAGCCGAAGTGAGAGCCTGTGTTCCCCAGCACAGCCAGCACCTCAGCAGGTCAGGAGCCGCTCCTCCTGCTCAGCCATCTCTCAGCTGCCATCTCCTGGGTAGGCCCCTTATAAAACAACCCCCTTCCTCCCCTGTCCCTCCCATGACAGTCCATCAGTTGCTGTTTTCATCGTATGCATCAGGCTGAGCTTCTCTTGAGAACAGCACAATGCTCAAAGTCAGGAAAGGAAACTCTTAAAATCAATCAGTGCTGGTATATGGATGTTCGACCAGACAAAGGGGTGGATCAGTGTATTCAAATTTTGCCAGCCAAGAATAAAGCATCTTTTCAGAAGGACAAATTATCGCTCTGAAGACATGCACTTCCACAGACAGCCCTCATCTGGCAGATCTCTGCAGGAATCACATGATGACCCTCTGGGTCTGTAGCATTTGTGTCTGGGAACATCCCTCTATGTACCAGAGCCACCAACTCAACATGGCTGATCTCATGGAGAGGTGGGTTTGGCCTTCACTACAGGAAGAGAAATATCTGGACTCATTCCAGAAAGCTGGGTTTTCCTTGTAGGTAGACAGATCTGCAGCTATCATCCCACTCAATGGACCTCACCATAACACAGAGTAGCTGTCATCCAGCACTGTAGTTCCGCATGTGTGGACAGCAAGAAGCACAACCACATCTTTTCCTAACACACAGTGTGACACTGCTGGGATTCTTCCCCTGACCTGGCAATTTGGAAATGCTTCTGGGTCACTTCAGACACAGCTTAAGCATTTATCTTAGAACATAGTAATCTGCCCTCTTATGACAATACTGCCCTAGCAGAGAGGGTAGCCCTACAGAGGGAGACAGAATACTGAGTTTAGAGCATGGACTTAAATTTCAGTGAGATATATTTTACCTCTAATTAGCACACCATCCCTCCCAGAAACATTTCCATTTCGCTTTTACATGCCAGCTGAAGAACCCAAAGTTACACAAGACTGATATATCATTGTTCCAGAACAAAGCAGTACTTGCCTCATGCACAGCTAGGGACAAAAAATGACATTTCATTGTCTTTACCATGGCAGCATACACACATTGTAACACTCAACTGTGACTCAGTACAACATCTCTTCCATTCATTGTTCCTGGTCACTGTGGGGAAGTACACAATTATTCTCTCTTCTTTTCTGCACCCTTTTTCCCAGCTGCATTGCTGATGGGGAAGGTGCACTTAAGGTCACCCTGGAAAAATCTTCCAGGAGACTGCAGTGCTAGAAAGGCACTAACGAGACACTACTGCTACTCAGGAATTGCCCTGATCATGGGGTCCCAAAGTAGAATTTAACAATGATAACTAAGATATACCATTGATTTTCTGTATCAGAGCACAACACTAGTATGGAACCACTGCATAAGTTTTAATTCACTCATAAAATATCCACTGAAAAACAAGCTAAACATTTATTTTTGTGAAATTAATACACTAATTAGTTGCATGGTAACAGCAAACATAAACATGGAAAAAGGAACACCAAATATGAAAAAGTTAATGTATTTCTCTCTTCTAAAGCGAAAAATAATCCTTTCACAAATCAAGTGATTGTGCTCAGTATTCTGTACAATTCCCAGGAAAAATGACATTCAAACAGCAGAGGGCTTCTCTCCAACCTCCAAAAAAAAAGGAAAACTCAGTCTTGTACTTGACCAGCTCTGCCTAGATAATAGAGCCCAATGGTTTGTAGTGTGTCTATCTGTAAACATACAAGGAGCAGCTGCTGTCCTGCAGATGAAGGACTGACTTCCACTGAGGAAAAACATCAATAAGCACAGTTTAATGATGTTTCTGCCTGAAGCTGTATGTTTCCTTACAATTTACTTAATTCAGATATAGTAACTAAGTATTAAAAGTGATTAAAATCCCTGGGGGGAAGATTTTTTTCCTCATTTTACTTTGTGCAGCTAGAAGTTGTTAGTATATTTTTGCAGACAGGATAAAATAGAACATACAGCTGAGGCTTCGCTAGTGTGTGATGCAATGATTACAGAATCAAGGACTGGTTTGGGCTGGAAAGGACCTTACAGATCATCTAGTTGCAACCATCCTTATATAGGCTGGGACACCTTCCACTAGACCAGGTTGCTCAGAGTCCCATCCAGCCTGACCTTGAATATTTTCAGGGATGAAGCATCCACAGCTTATCTGGGCAACCTGTGCCAGTGCCTCACCACCTTCATAGTAAAGAATTTCTTCGTATTATCTGATCTAAACCTACCCTCACTTCAGCTTAAAGCCATTCTCCCTTGTCCTATCCCTACACGTTGTTGTGAAAATTCCCCCTCCAAACTTATTGTAAGCCCCGTTTAGATACTAAAAGGTGATGTAAGGTTTCCCTGGAGCCTTCTGAAAGCTGAAAAACCCCAGCTCTCAGCCTGTCTTCATAGGAGAGGTGTTCTAGTCCTCTGATGAACTTAGTGGTTCTCCTCTGGATTCATTCCAATAAAACTTCTTGCACCGGGGGCTCCAGAACCAGATACAGTGCTCCAGTGGGGTCTCTTGAGGGCACAGCAGAGGAGCAGAATCAAACCCTTTGACCTGCTGGCCCTGCTGCTTTTGATGCAGCCCAGGAGAAAGCCAGATTTCTGGGCTGCAAGTGCACATTGCCAGCTCATACTGAGCTTTTTGTTCACAAATACCCTCAAGTGTTTCTCTCCAGTGCTAGTCTTGATCCATTCTCCCTCCAGCATGTACTTGTGATTGGGATTGCCCTGACTACGAAGTATGACCTTGCACCTAGATTATAAATAACTATATATGATGTAGGAACATATATATGAGCAACTGAGCAAATAATTTTGCATTACCTTATTTTCCTTCACTTGTATTTACCTTCTCTACACTGATAATGATGACTAGATAACACTGCCTCCCAGCATTAGCAGAAATGCCATACACAATGGGACTTTGAACTCTTAGCATCTAAATACTACCATGGCACAGTAGAATAAAAAATAAAATTACCTTGCTCGGACAGGTAACCTAGTATTTCCAGTGAAACCCAGGCATATTACATCAGTTCATTTAATTAGTTTTCAAACAGTGACAAGAGAAAAACTGTAATAAGGTTAAATCTTAAATGTGAATATAAATGCATATATGAATTGCAGTAAGTTCAATAAAGTCCCTTTTCTTTGAAAAACTATTCCATTTGATGACTTTTAATTCCCACACATATGAAATCAAATTACTGAACTTAATTACACTATAGTTGTGTATTTGTAATAATAGCTGGATTGGGTTTTTCTTCCTGCAGCACCACACAACTACACAACCAAAAAGTCACCTTCAAAATTTTGTCTAGACATCATTAAGTATTTACAGATTGGTATGTTATTGCTAAGGCAATACTTTCTGCTGGTAGAGTACTAGCTTTAACTTTGAATCAATCTCTATCCATATTTTTTTAATGCAATGGATTCGGAATCATCAGCTGCACAGTAAAAATCTTTCTGTGAGACAGAGCTACTGGAACAAAAGCACTACTAAAAAGTTAGTAACTCTGGGGTATAGTTTGTATTTTCTTCTCTGTCTGCACTAAAATAGTTAATCTACTTTAAGTAGCTTTCATGTTACAAGAATGTCAAAATAGCATACAGCTTGCAAACTAAGTCTGCACTCATATAAAATTGAACCTTTCTGAACTTTAAGACTGAAAAGAATGCGATTGTCCTGTGGTGACCTCCCATGCAGACAGAGAACGCAGACTACCAAGGTAAAAGCATTAGAACAATATTTATGACAGAGTAGTCTAAACCTTGCAACAAAGAATTTTAGGGAAGATTATTTTAAAAACTGACTCCGTGTTAAAATGCACAAAAAGGCAATTCCAAAGGAGAGTCAAGACACCTAAAACCCCTAATTAATCCTCACTCATTTCACTCAGTCCAAACTAAATTACTGAAACTGAAACATCTGTTAGAACCATTTAGAAACACAGAAACTTTTTCTCTGTAAAAAGTCAAAGGTAAATATGCTCATTAGGAAGAGTAACACTTTATTTTCAAAAGAGTACAATTATTTTTCTGAATTTGCCCAAAAGCATTCCTTGTTTTCTTTCCAAGAATATTCATCCTCATAAATCTCCTGTAATATAAACAAAGAATGGGAAATGTTGTGAGTCTGCTACATACAGCTACAAACCAGGCCAAACAACTCAAATAGCCATCCCACTATTATTTACTGATTACATCAGGACTGCACAGCACTTGGCTGCCAAGCAGAAGAGAGGGCAGCACCCTTAAAACATATGGACTTGGCTGAACCCCAGGCTGATCCCCACTGAATTTAGAAGGGCCTACCTAAGCTGAAGTCAATTCACAGAGAGATCTAGAAGAAATTATGTAATGGCTGTAGAGTACACAGCATTCATGCTGCTACATTAACCTGCTGTAATTAACCTACCTACCATCATTTTCAGACAAGAATTTAGATGTAACAAAATGTCAATATTAAAATAAAATTACATTGATATACTAAATACACTACTAACAGATCTTAAGGACAGACTGGATTACCCAACTTCAGTCCAGTCCTAAGCAGCAAATTCTGAGTCCTTGATTATTTATTCTGAGAGAGCTTCCATCTCCTCAAGGAGGTATCAGCAAAGTGATACCTACCTGTTGTTCCTGGAGATACTAGTATCAGCCAACTGCTTTTTATCCAGTGCTCATGCCCCAATTTATGCACAACACAGGCACTATCTATTTGCCCAAGAGACTAGTCTACATGTGAAATTCACTTCTCAGCAGCCTCACTGAGAGAATATTAACTGTAAATAACAAGCAATGACTTGGTTTTATTGCATTAATATTTCTAATTAAGTTAATAGTTCTAAAGCTAAAGTTGAGTATGCTCTCCAGCACATTCAGGACCTCATACTATCAGTCTGTTACAGACACACAGAACACACTTTTAACTTATCTGAGTAGAAGCCAGTCATCAGATCACCTAAGAATAAGAAGCAATAGGATCAGCAGCAATAGAATAAGCCGCAGTGAATAGATGGACTGGCACTTGAAAACAGGCAAAGAAATGAAGGTATTCTAAGGACATCTTTTTAACAGCAACAAACTAACAAAATTTCTAAGAAGCAGTCAATTATTTTTACTTTATTATCTTTTCTGTTAAAAGTGGCAGGAAATTTTTCATTATTATCTTGTTTAAGCAAGCCAAGTTTCCACTGGTAGGAAGATACAACAAGGAAATAGTAACCAGGAAAGACCTAAAACCCAGATTCAAAGCAATGCCTGACCTCTCTGGCAAGTGTCTTCCATTTACTGCATACATGTTAATAATTTACTGGTGCACTGGCTTATAGTTTCTGCTCAGCACAACTGCACTCACCAGACGGAAACACAATTTGGGTTTTCTCAAGAGTACTGGGGTGGAGGGAGAATTGCAATCATATCTTCAGACCTAAACAAGAAAAGGTTCTTGTAAAATCACAGAATTCATGAGATATTTTAGCACAGGATTACACTCCACAGGAAACTAGGCAGTAAGTGATACCTACCTAACAGAACCTGGGCAGGTTCAGCCTCCACTAATTGGTGGGATGATGGCAACCTCGTCTCCAGGCTGCAGGACCAGGAGCTGATCTCCAAGAAGCACGTACTCCTGACGAACAGCAAATACCACTTGATCCCGGAGGAGAGCAAGCCTGAGGGGGATTGGCAACAGCACAAATAGGTTTCCAAACAATCTTTGCATTTAAACATGAGATTTCATTAAACAGCAAGGTGGTGCACAGTACAGGGCAGCTGAGGTAAAAATCACTGAGACTTACACAACTTCACTTCCAAGACACTGTCAAAAATATAACAAACACCCACTTCCCAGTCTTGGATTTTCTTGTAATGGCTAAGAAGAAATTAGATCAGTATAATTTTCAGAAATCAGGAATTGGATTTGTCACAGGCCTATGTCAGAACAGACCAATCAATACCAGACCCACTTCAGAAGCTTATTAAAAAGCTGGTAACTCAAGAGGCAGCAACTATCCAATTTGGGATTAGAAGGAAATACTGTCCTGATGCAGTCTGGCAGGACTGGAGCAATTTTCTTAAACACCAAGAAGCATTGTGGTATGCTGCTTATGAGATCTCATGAAGATTCAGTCAGTAGTCAGAGAGTTGCTCTTGCTGTGTGTGGTGCTCAGACTCTGTGAGGCTTTGGGTCTTTTGTACTTACAGGTCTGAAATCTGCTATTGATAAGGAGTGGCCACAGAACTAAGAGAGCAAATGTGATGTGTCTTCTGGCAGATCTTCTACAAATTTTTTATGTGAGATATTGCTGTGAGAGTCCATAGCTCTGGATATCACGAGGCAGGGAATAATTTCTATGACTAAGTGCAATTACATAGCAAGCATGAGGGCCATAGCAGTAAGACAGAAAAGTATTGCATTTTGCTTCACATGGCACAGGCATGATAACAGTTCTTGTTTGAGACTACAAAATCTGGCACAGCCAGTTCAGCTATACTGCCCAGAATCAAGTAAGCAGACCAAAAGAGTAAAAGTAAAAATCACCTTGTTTCCTACCAGCCAGACAGACAAAAGTAGTCAAGGCACAGTCTGAACAAAACACAGTAGCACTGATTCAGAGAACAGACTGAAGGGAGGGATTGTATGAAAGCAAAGCAAGCCACTAAAGAACTGTGCACTACCATGAAACTGAAGTGCCCATTAGAAGGATGGGCTCTAATTAAAGTCCCTTGCAAGCTAATTAGTTGGGGAAAAAGTGTGGAACAGAAAAGCACTGTCAAGTACACTCAAGCTGCAATTTGAATATCCATTAGCAATGTGAATAGAAGTCTGTGGTCAATGCCCTACAATTATATTGAGTTTTTCCAGAAAATTCTACTGCCCCAAGTCATCATTCATAAAAGGACAAAGTTGACAAATTGCAGCAAAACGACCAAGGGTGCTGCTGCTGCTTCTGACATAGACGAAAAGGCTGCAAAGTAAAATATACGCATTCCCTACTGCCTCTAGCACCCAAACACACTTTATTTCAATATTCTGTGAGGAAAAGGTCCCTGTTCCAGTGTTTTGTGAACAGTTTCTCACTTGGAAACAGACACCAATGTTAAATAGTTCATTGTTTTTCACAGTGTTTGAGAGCATTGTATTAAAGAAAGGTTGTGCCTGAAGGAAGAGTTGGACACCGAAGTCCAAAGTTATGGAAATTCCAGAGCAGTGAGCACTAAATCCTGAGGACCACAACCTCTTTTATATCTTACTCTTTTTTTACTCCCTTCTATCCCTCAAAAATGGTGTTGCACCTTTGTCCATCAAACTCATTCTTGAAGGACTGGGCACCTTCCCTCAGCTTTAAACAGAGGGGACATTTCTGTTGACACCCCCAAAAGCACCAATGCTGCTGAGACCCCTACAGCATACACAGTACTTTCTCAGGACCAGACTCCTTATGAAATGCAAGCAACAGTGGTGTGGGTCTTTTTCAGCTCATTGAAGTGGCTGACCATATTTGCTGTGTCAGGGCTGAGTGGCTGGAAGCCTGGGAGGGCTTCAATTCCCTTCCAGACCTGCCTTCCAGAGTGTGCATGGGCTCAGACCAATGGCTTACAGTACAGTTAATCACATAATCAATTAAGTTTGAAAAGCACTCTGTGACCATGGCACAAAGTCCAACCTTTCCTTAAAAACCTTCAAAACCTTTTTTCCTTAAAAACCACCTCCCTGGGCAGCCCATTCCAATGTCTTTGCATCCTTTCAATGAAGAACTTCTTCCTAATGTCTAACCTAAGCAACTGGAAACACCCACATATTATCATTTGTTTCTTATTTATTGCCCTAGCTGTGCTTGATCCCTCCTTCCAACATCTCGCCTTCTCCACAGACTAATAACATGGTAGTTTTCAGGTTGCAACACCACAGTCCTCCTGGACAATGGGCCACATGTATTCTCAGGCCCAGTTTTGGGTACATCTCCTGCACCTAGGCCTTCCTTGTGTATACATAAAGCTACAGCGCTTCCAGTTGTGCAAAACACAAAGCATTTAGTGCGGGTTACCAAAAGAAGGAAACACCACTGTTTTTGTGCTGTTGAAGAACTGCTATGTGCTCCAGCCCAATGCTAAACACCGAATTTGTATTACAAAAAACATTTTTAAAATCGACGTTTCTTCGTGCACGTCAAGGGTAACTTGCTGCATACCTGGGGTGGACCTTGACGATCTCCTCCCAGAGCTGCAGAGAGGTGATCTCCCGTGGCACCGAGAGGGTCTCGCAGCGCAGCCCCGCCAGCTCTGCGCTCCTGGCGAAATACAGCACCGAGACCTGCCCGGGGAGCAAACAGCGCTCAGGGCCGCGGGCCTGCCCAGAAAACCGCTCCCAAATACCAGCACACAGCCGGAACCACAGCGCCAAGAAAAGCTTTCCCAGGCTTGTCTCGATGCCGATCGGCTCAGCCGCGTCTTTCCTGCCCCAGCTCTCAGGACAGCGGGGGACAGGCGGAGAGGGCGGGGGGCAGTGAGTGACCGCGGATCCGCGCCCCGCGCCCGCTGCCCAGGCCGCTCCCGCTGCCCATCAGGGCCAGGGGCAGCGGGAGCCCCGCCGCCCTGCCCGACACCGGCCGAGCCTCCGGCCGGACGGGCCCCGGGGTCGCCGGCTGGTGGCACCTACCTGGCAGCGCATGGAGCCGCCGTCCCGGGGCGAGCTGCCCTCCACCGCGGGCCCACGGCGGCGCCTGCGCCCGGGAGAGACGCGCCGGGCCCGGACCGCCCCCTGCGGCCTGGCCGGGAGCGCCGCGGGCCCGCTCCCACTGTCGGGCCTGGCACCGCCGTGTCCTTTCCCGCACGGGTGGTGGCGAAGGTGGGAGATGACTCGGCTTTGCCCCCAAACTCAGGGGGCAGTGTTGGGGACGGCACTTTACAAGTCGGATTTTCAGGGGGACTCGCAGCCCTGCGCGCATCGAGATTGCAGATGTTCGCAAACATTACTCTTCCCCAGCCTTACGTGTTAAACATGTACCAGATGCACAGTACAGGTATAGCTGGCGTGTAAAAGCCACGGATCCGTTTCAGTGCTGACACGGGAATTCAGGGTTAGGGCCTGTTGTCACCTCTGCCTGCAGTAACTGAGGACAGCGGGGTGGGAGGGCGCTGGCTCTCACCGGGGAGGGGAGAGTGTAGAAAGTGCGGCCGGGAGAGCCACGGCACTTGTTCCCCACGGCAAACTGTGCGCCAAAGGACTCCTTGTGGGTGGCCAGGGTTATTTCTGTAGTGTTTGTCTGGTGACACTCGTAACCTCAGAACAGTAACGGAGGAGCTCCTCCAGGCAGACAAGCCAGGGGCAAGTCCACAGCCATTAACAGTGTGCCGAAAGTCATGCTGCCAAAGCCCAGGATCCACAGAGAGACAGAGGAGTCCTGCAAAAATCAACTTTACTGAAAACTAAGGAGATACCACTGGGGCATACCCATCTAGAATCTCTCCAGTTTTTAGCAGACACAGACTCCATTTATTCTAAGCACCCTCCTACTTTCCCCATTGGGTGTGGTACGAGGAAGATAGAACCTTTCAGAGATCTGCATACTACATATCTCCCCTCCAATATGTACCCCCACACCCATTCTTCCAGAACGCGATTGGTTCTTTCATGACATCTAGTCATTTGTAAAGGCGTGCACACCCGTTTCTCCTACTGTCAGTGCCACAGAATTTACGGTCAGTAATTGTGATTTGGGCTGGTGGTCATTGAATTGTTAAGGTTGGAAAAGACCTCTAAGATCATTGAGTCCAATTATTACCCCAGCACCTCTGTGTTCACCACTAGACCATATCCCTGGATGCCATATCCACAGGTTTTTTGAACCCTTCCAGGGTCAGTGATTCTACCACTTTCCCAAGCAGCCTGTTCCAAGCCTGATCACCTTTTCAGTGAATTGTTCCTCTTATACAAACTAAACCTACCCTGGTGCAACTTGAGGCTGTCTGCTCTTGTTCTGTTGCTTGTTATTTGGGAGAAGAGACTGACCCTTGCCTGGCCACAGCCTCATTTCAGGCAGCTGTAGAGAGTGATAAGGTCACCCCTGAGCCTCCTTTTCTCCAGGATAAAAACCCCCAGCTCCCTCAGCTGCTCCTCACAGGATTTGTGCTCCACACCCATCACCAGCTTTGTTGCTCCTCTCAGGACAAGAACATCAATCCTTGCTGGATGCAACACTGTCTGATTAAAAAACAAAAAAAAAACAAAAAAAACCACCAACAACAAAATAACCCCAAAAAACAAAAAACTACCACCAGCAAAAAACCTAAGAACCTCAAAGAACTAAAAAGATGGCTGAGAGAGGAAGCAGACTTTTCTGCATAATAATTTTTGCCTCTGAGTTACAAACACAATGGAAGTTAAAGTGATTACGTTTTCCAAAAAGTGTGTGATAGAAATACAATAATTTCTGCAGAGCAATTGTATTGCACCAGTTATTCAGTACATTGTGTCTTAATCCTCTGCTGCGAGGAACAAATAAGTTACTTTTTAAAAAACTGTGTTCTTTTGTAAATGATTAACTAGTGTTACAAATTGAACTCTCCTAAACACAGCATGTGTCAGCTGAATAAAATAATTGCTTTTTTTTTTCCTCTGGGCTGAGTAATTTTGGATCTATACATCTTAGCTGGAATAGATCACTTTGACATGGTGTGTATGACCCAGTCAGTAGCCAGCAAGTGGCTGGCACATTTTTCCCATGCAAAAGGTGTACCATAAAAGGTGTTCTTAGAGTGAAATGGAGGAGTAATGGCCTCAGCTGGAGAAAATTAGCCTCTCAGCTCAGAAAACAGTGAGCTTTGAAGGATTTATCTGTACATTTAGAGTTAAGACAACTATGGAATAAGGAGAGATGGGTTACTGACCGTGAATTTCTGGATTTTCTTTCTTTGATTCCAAGAAATAACTCACCTGAACCAATTCTTGCATATTTTTCAAAGGATGAACCAGTCTTCAGCTCTGCATTGTATGATTTAGTTAAAGGCACATTATGTGTCTAGAAAGCAGAGGAATAGAGTATGATTTGTGACTCTTATGATCCATTATCTATGTTCTTGAACAGCTAAGAGTTCTTACTCTAAACCAGGAATTAAGATGAGGTGTAGTATTAGTGGCTAAAACAAAATTCTCCCTAAATACTTCTTTATTCTGGAAGTCTTATCTTCCAGGATCATCAGCCTCAGCAAGAGGTGGGACAACTACACTGCTTGGTTTGCAAGAATAAGTTGTATCCAGATTGATTTTAATTATTTGGTTCTTTGGCTTGTTTGGTGTTTTTTGAGGGGAGAGTATAGATACCTTCTAAGATTAAATAAGAGATAATTTTATAGCTCTGGAAGAGATATGTTAGCTCTGTAGAGACCAGGATTCAAAACTATCCATTGTTATATAGACTAGCTCTATATGATGTTCCCTTAAAATATTTCCTGTTCTGTATCCTTATTTCAGGCACCATTTCCTTCTTTGGGGCTTGAAATACGGGTATCTGCAATTTATAATAGCTAGTTCTCTCACTTATTGAGTCTATTATTTTCAATTAAATCTTGTCCTAAGTAATGGGGCCTTTGCTGTAGCAGAAAGGCATCTATGTATTCTCCTATGCCAATATGTACATTAGCCAGAATGTAGTGTATGTACATTTTCAGAATTTATTTCTTTCAGATGTCTTCAATGTCAAAAAAGTTATGTTATGAAGTCCTCCAAAACAGGTGTTTCCTATTCCACATCACAACTTTTCTTTGTTTTAATAATGTTTAATACTGAAAAAGTGCAAATTTTCCTGTGTATGTGGGATATCCTTACACTTCTCAAATAACAGCTTGAAGAAATTCAGTTCTAAGGAATCCTCTAGATAAGGAGGTTTTACCTACTAATTTTTTTCTTACTTACCATAAGGAAACTGAACATTTAGATGTAGTTGGAGTATGCCCAGACACTACACTTACAGTGTAAAGCACTGATTCTGCATGTGATATTGACTAGAGAGAGCCACAGCAAAGTCAGCAATACTTAAATAGGTACACTAGTCTGTCTGCTAGTCCTAAGCTAATTTTGTAACAACTTATTACAAGAATTGGTATGAAACAGGACTGGATACACTGGGAAAACCAAAGAGGATTGAACTGGAGACATGTTGTTAATCTTTAATTCTTTTTACCAATGATTTACCTAATGTCGCTGCAGAAAAAAAGAGTCTCTCTAGGACTGCAGAAGATTGTGATTGTCTAATTTCTAGCAGATTTTCTGTTTCCTTTTGTTTTCATTTTAAACATTTTCTCAGGACTATTTGGTATAAATCATGAGTTGCTGCTCTGAAGTTCAGATTTATACTTGGGAAATCTTCAGAGAATGTTTTTTACTCCAGTTTTGTTGTTGTGAAGAATTTAGGCCATGTTGATGTCAGACTTGAGTACTCTTTTTTTTTTTTTTTTTTTTTTTTTTGAGATATTGATGCATAAGACTTTATTTAGAGAACAAAGAAAATTCCTTTACTTCAAGCTTCCTGAAATAACTAGGGAAAAATTATCACTCATGACATAGAATAACCCTTCATTACCTCACACACCCTTCATATTCCTTGGGCAACCAGCCAAATCTGAAGTAATTTTAGCTTTAATTTTTTTGCTACTGGGTTCATTTGAAAAAAAAAAAAAAAAAAAGTAAAATGCTGAGTGTTCAGAGGCAAAACAAACACCCCAACCCCTCAAAAGAAAAAAAAAACAAAAAAAAAAAACCAAACCCAAACAACCCCAAAAGCCATTTGGAATAATCTACAAGGATCCAGAAGTCAGGCAGGTATAGGAGACATGTCACTGTGAATTCCAGTAATTCCACTGAATTCAGATCTGAATTTGGCATCATACATATCAACACTGGTAATAATCTGGAAAACACCTTCCTATTTTGGAAGGAAGGAGAGCTGTTCCTTGAGTTTCCATAGTGGAACAATTGAGAGAAAAACTTGAGAATATGAATCTGTCTGAGACACTGTGACCTCTAGGATTCATGTGTGTGAGGTATAGGTGGCCGTTTGACCAATGTATTTAACATTTCCCTTGGCACTCTTTGAAATTGTCTGTTACAAAACAGATGGTGCAGTAGTTACTTTTTGAAGGACTAGAAGAGCATGACTACATCTGGAATCAATCTTCAGCTCCCTAAACCAATAGATCACCCAGTTTTAAGAGGGCCTTCTAATATAATTGCATTGCACAAGTACAGAGAAAGAATACACAGCTTTAAGGCAGAGTATAAGCAGTCCGGAACTATAATTCATAGGCACACAAGTATTTCTGTTCAACTGTCTCATTTATGGGCAAGTCTTTTCTACAAGAATTTATTTTTATTGAGCAACAGCAGTAAGTGAAATGTGTAACTTCTTCAATGAGATTTTAAAAATCCACAAATTTTCAGGGTTTCTATAAAGTGTTTTTCTTTTCTGTTGGCAACTACAGTATTTTTAGAGAGATTACTTCTTTCATTTCTATACTGTCCTTTGCCCAAAAAGGTAGCTCAAGGTTTTATTAAACTAAAATGCACACCATCGTCATTCAAATAAAACCAATTATGCAGTTTTTGATGATTATTAAGTCATACAACACATGCTCTGAAGAATGATGGGAAAGGGCATTAGGGCATTCAGGGTTGATGCTAGCATAAAAAACTGTTTCTGCAAACTTCAATGCCAAAGGAAAGTGCAAGTTTTAACCCATAGAACCTCATATTTGAAACTGCCGTGTACTGAATTTCCTGACTAATATTTGATCTGGATTATCTAAATATTTAAAAGATTAAATGTGTTGTTTGTCTTGGAAAAAAAAAAATGTGTTGTCAAAAATGCACTGCTTCCTGCAAAGGTCTTGAATTTCTATAACAAAGTGGTTATAGGGCAAAGAATTTAGAATACTATCAAATTAGATATCTGAAATAATGTTTAGAAAGATAAAATTACTCTTGTATTTTAGTGGGTTTGTATGCTCTTCTGTCCTTTTGTAAAGCACCTAGAACAGGGAGACATGAAAGGCTGACAGATAAATAATAGTTGTTGGTTTGCATTCCCAGATTACATTGTTGGCACTCTAATTATCATAATGTGTAAGAATTTGAAACACTGTACGGAGTAAGAAGCATTTCAGAATATTAGTCTTCTGAAGCCAATGGAATTCCCCAAGAACTACTTAGATCTCTGAGTGACAGATGAAGACAAACTCTATCAGTTCATAATTTGTAAAGTCAAAGGACAGATGGCAGTAACCTTGTCTTTCCATTCTTTATAATCATTATAGCTGCTTTACTCAGCTTGAATGGGGAGGTTTTGCTGAAGTTTTTTCTTACTATTATTTCAGATTAGTATTTCAGTTTAGTATCTTTATTGCAAGTCAGTGTCTTTAGCTGCCACTGGGGGCACAAACAGCACAACTGTAATAAAATATTCTTCAAATGGCAGTCTGTCTTAGGTTTAGATTCTGGCTATATGACATGTTGATTCTTTTGATATCTGTTAAAGTATAGTAGAAGGTTTGCCTTCAATCTTTTCCTTGTATTTAAGATGTAAATATTATATAGCTGGTTCTGTAGAATGCTGCGCAACTTGAGTTAAAAATACATACACTTTTATAAGCACTTCAAAAGAATAGTTGTACAGTAAACAGTAGAAGTGTACCTGCTCTGGCTCTAGCAGGGGGTGGGCGGCAGCTGGCATCCTGCCTGCTCTCCTACCTGCCTACTTGCGATCCACAGAATCCCTGCTGACAGTCTGCAGATGTTCATCACCATACAGTCCCTGTATGAAACCGAATTAGTATTCTTATTGAAAGGGATCTATGCTTTTCACTCACCTGTTCTGCACACTTCCAGGAAAACACACCTAGATCTTGACTGATAATGTCTTCCAATGAAGCTGACCAGAAAGGTGTTATTTCCACCAGCCCATATACCCTGGTCATATTCAAGTCCTCTCTGTGATGGCTGACAACTGGAATGTTTCCTTTGTAAATAGGAAAGGTCTTTCTTTAAAAAGATTATATTCTGTTGAAATTTTTCCAAACCCTGGAAAAAGGTTGTGTGATTAGTTCTGAAAGCCAGTCACTTGACACTTTTACATTTTAGTATGAATCCATAGCGGTTTTTTGAGGGAGAGAGATTATGGTTCTGCAGGTAAGAATGAGTTCAATTTCATACTTGAAATTTACATTAAGATCTATGCTGTATACTGGCATCCAGGTAGCAAATTCTGCTTACAACTAAGTAAATGGCATTGCCTGTACTGCAAGTGGATAATGAACGACTCTTAAACCATCTGTCCAAATTCTATGTGAAATCTGAGATGTTAAAGTTTCTGTAGCTTTGTTTTTACTAAAAGTTTCATTTTCTATTATATATAATGGCATACTTATCCACATGAGGGCACCAGCTGACATCTTATTCTCAGACCAGTGTGAAATCTGTTTCTGAAGTGATCATGTTTATCAATGGCTGTTCCATCTTTACAGAGCTGCAGTAAAGATTAAGTTGTTAAATGTTACATTTCTCCAATTTTGGGGTTTTTTTCAATATTCTTAGCAATATTTTCACTTTCCCTAAACTCTACATGCAACAGAAATCTTGAAATATGCTTCAATCATATAGAGATGTGGGGATGTTAAGTTTTTAAAATAAAATCAAAATTATTTTTTAATTTGGCTATATAATAGAATCTGAGGGAACATTCATTAAAATTGGTAAATTTTAGTATTTCTTAGCTTTGGAAACAGAACAAATATCCCGAGGTTTTAGCTTCGTTCTTATTAAACCCACAACAATAAGCAGTCAACACCCATTTCATTTGTAGACAAGCATACAATCAGGTTATTTTCACTATTTTATTTTTATATATAATAGAAGTTACACAGTCTTTAAAAAAATGCAAAGAGTAATTGATGTACTCTCTACATGTACAGAGTACTAATGACTGTACTCTGAGTTAGGCTGAGGATCCAAGACCAAGCTTGTCCACTTCCTTTCCCTGCTGAATATAAAGCACATTTACCAATGTGTACTACAGGAACAATCTAATTTCCTCTGCCATCTCCTAAAGTTTCAGGCAATAAAAACAGCAAAGGCTTGAGGCTTTCCTCAGGGACCAGCAGACTGCATGCTGTAAGGAGGAGGCATCAGTCTGTTACCTACTTAGGGAAGGGTACCCAAGCAGACTGCAGGGTTATTTGACAGAGACAAGTGCACACAATGTGAAGAGATGTAAAGGTTATGTTTCTTTGTAAACAATTTGACAGCTTTTTGAAGAAAAATTTCCTTTTTCTTTTGAAGTCAGGGACTTCAAAAATGCATCAGAGTACACTCACAAAATGTTTTAGCGTAGTAAAGCTAATCTTTCTAGACTCTGAGAAATGGAAACCCACAGGTTTCTCCAAAGAATGATTTTGAAGAAATCACTTTCTTCTCTTGGTTTCCCCTGGCCAAGCCTGTTTCTCCATTGACTGTTGGAGTGAACTGGAGAAATCAGGGATTTTGGGCTGATCTTAGTCTTGGGGAATATACTTCCCTGGTATGTATACTCCCCAGAGAAACAAAATGCAATTTTTTTCCTACTAAAGTTATCATGGTAAACAGAGTACTCTGAGTGGAGTGGAGAAAGGCTAGGAAAATTTGTTCTTAGCAGAAAAATCAGAAAAGGTGTTAAATGACCCTCAGTCTTTATTGAAGCACAGATACAGACACAAGTATGTTTTGTAACCTAAGAAGTAACCTGAGCATGGGAACAGGTACTAAAAAAATAGAGAAAATGTGTACCTACTGAAAATCTGATGCAAAGTGTGACTTAATAGCCTATTTTTTTCTAAAAATCAAAAAGGAAAAAAACCACTGCAAGTGTTTCAAGTGTTACAATAGAAGAGGTTCTGCTTGATCCATAAAATATTTGATCAGCTATCTAGAAGTCTGGATTAGCTGAATATATATTCATTATCTGAAAACCCTGATGCCTTGGAAACACCAGAAGATTTCTAAGATGCTGAATCACTTTTAGCACAAGTCAGACCTCAATTTGTTTCAATGTAGCTGATAATACAGGAGAAAAATTCTATGTCCTTAGAGAAGAAGACAAATCTAATGATGCATAAGAGAGGACCTGAGATTTCAGCATGCATACTGAGCCAACAGGAATAAGGCAGAAAATGTAGCTTTGTTGCTGAGTAAAACACTGAGAGGGTCAGTAACACTATGGGAATGTTCATACCTGAGGGGAATTGTAAAGTTGATAGCACTCCGTGTGGCAGGATTTTTGGCACATGTGAGTCAGAGCTTCTTGCATCTAAGTAGTAAAAACAACTTAAAGAAACTTTCAAAGTCATTACAGGAACAACAAGAACCAAGAAAGTGATGAAAAACAAAAGACTGTAAACTGAAGCTGTAGCACAGAGCAGTAGCAACTCTGGCTAGAGTAGCAGTGATTTCTGTAGGAAGCTTCTGAGCAGAGATCTGTCAGAAAGGAGAGGAATAGTGTGATCTACTTTTAGCTGTCCAGTATAATGAGCCTTAATTTGTTGTCTAGGTTTTTCTTATAATTGATTAAGAGATAGAGACATCTTCAGATAGTCTCTATCTGAAGGTTAGTGGTTCAGTTTTTTTATACCAATCTAACTTTAATACTTAGCCTGAGTAAGATATCTGCTGTCTAGAGGCAACTGTACAGTTTCACTGACTGTAGAAGGATCATCTGGGATGGTATTAGGCACAAAACTTTTAGACAACCAAAGTTAAGTGAAATAGTCCCATTGATTTCTGAGTGGTGGTGTGCATTTATAACTAGCATCTCAGTAATGGTGTCTTCTGTGTAGAACCATAGAATCATTAAGATTGGAAGATACCTCTCAAACAATTGAGTCCAACCTTTAACCTAACAGTACCATTTTCCCCGTGGACCATGTTCCCAGGTGCCATATCTAGACATTGGATAGTTAACCTGATCTCCTTCTCTAACAAGGTGACCCACTTATATATGAGGGAAAGGCTGTAGAGGTAAATCAAGCAGGACCTGCCTGCTACATGGCTAGTAATTCTAGATAAGAAACTTACAATAGTTGACCTGTCTCATATTTGCTACGTGAAGACCCAGGTGCTAAAAGTAACACACAAATAATGACACCAGTGTGGCACAGGAGAAAACGGTGATGTAGACAGGAGTCCACATGCATGCAGGCTTTGAAGACACAGGCATCCTTGTACTGGGAAGTGGCAACTGTGGAAAAAATTTAGAAGTCATGACAGGAATCATGTGTGGTGTTTTCCTCGACTCTTGCTGAAAAGTATTCAATGGGAGTGTGGATCTTTCTGCATACTTGAGAGCTCCTCTGCCTTGGCACATCAATACCCAATAACAGTAAATTGGTTCAAATGGACCATTTCCCAAGCTAAATCCAAGTGTGCTAACAAAATGAAGATTCTGTGATACCGGACCTAAAGTTTCCTAAAGGCTCCTGATTTTCCAGTGACATATTTGAAATAATTATTAATATTGAATTAATATGAAAACCCTCAAACTCAACAGTATGTTTATTAAAAGAGTAATCTTTCCATGAGCAAAAGCACTAACACATTTTCCATGGGTTAACTCTGATGATTTACCAGAAATCTCTGCCATGGAGATCAGGTACTGGTATGATTAGTAAAGCTACTGCAGTGAACTGCAGTTATGGCAACTTTTATCACATTGCCTGCTAGAGCAAACATTTGCCTGTATAAATTATATTTAAGTATTCAAGTAGAATTATGATGCTCTGCTACTTTTTTTTTCCTTTTTTTTTTTTTAGGCAGACTTTTAGCCTCTGGTTCCTCAGTCTGGACTTCCCCTGGATTCAGGGACCTGCAACCTCTTTTTCCAGGAAGCAGCAGGACCTGAACATACTTGCTTCTGGCTGGTGTTTGTTTTGAAGGACAGATGGCAGTAGCTCTTTTATTCCCACCTTTAAAGTGAGTGTAGATCTCTACAGAATGTTTCGAGAGCATGCCAAAAATGGTACCTATAGCAGCTTGAGAGAAGCTTACTCTGTACTCATGTACAGCAGCTTTATAGGGCTCTGGGAACTGCAAAACCTGCCCTTTTATAGAAACCTGGTGACCCTGAGTCACATTCTGCAGGACTAGTAGCAATGGCAAGTAAATATTGATTAAATTAAAAGAATGTCTCTCTGCCTTTCCAAGGGTAAAACTACTATTGAATTTAATTTTTCTTCCTGGCTGGCCAGCATTTACAGCTAATCTTAAGAATAATTTTGTCACTTCCTCTTAAGTCTATGCATCTAAACAGCAAGAACATACATACAGCTTATTGTATTCATCATGTTATCTGCAGGGTTGAGTTTCACACACCTTTGTGTGCTTTCTTCAATTAGGACATTTAATGTCTCTTCTGAAGAATTTGCATTTACAAGTCTTTTCAAAACTCAGAATACCCTGAAAGTATTGTAGATTATCCACTATCCCTTTTTTTTTTTTTTTTTTTTTTGATAATGCACTGATACACTTTGTTCAATCTGATGCAAATTATTAGTAAGCCTTGTATTAAAAGACTAACAAAAGCATTTGTTGCCTGAGTATATACTCTCTAACTCAGAGTAGATACACATGTAGCACTTTTAATTCTGGGAGTACTTCTGGTTAGAGGCCAGCATCATGATCAAATGTGTTAACTGCTGAAAGATGCCTAGGCTCAGCCAAAAGAAACTTTGCAGAGAAAGTGTATCAGTTCACCGTGCAGCTGCATGAACATTGATGCCAGCTACAGAGAGAAGGTATATGGGTAGGAACTAGCAGTAGGAAAGTAGAATCATTTATTTCATCTGCATATGCCAAAATAAACTGCTGGTGGGTCTGCTAACTAAGGGTTGCCAATATAACAATGATATGTAAGTAGAAACTCACTACTGATAAAGTCTTTTGTTAGTCATCCATAAATTTAAGAATAGAAAACCCAGATTTAAAAAGAATTCCAGATGTCTGATACCAGAATGTAATCATTCCCTCAAAATTAAATTCAAGGAAGAAACCTGTCAGAAACTTGTTCATGGAGATAGGCATGCTGTTGCCAAAGAAATGCAGGTTTAAATTAATGAAGTTGAGTGTCTTTCATTTTGCTGTCCATGCACATCATCAGCTGCCCTATGCAGCTGGAATCAGGGTGTTGGTAGCTCCAAGACACGGGTCATGGTTTTGTGCAGGTTCCTGAAACGTAAAATGGCCCTATATTTTGAGAATAAACCTAGACTCTGTGATTGGTTTGTCAAATTAAAGACTCACAAGTGGTTAGCTAAACTAAAAAAAAAGATATTTGAAGTTTCAATGAGAAATTGCTAGAGTATTAAGTAAGCTCCTAGCATTACACCAGGGCCTATGGATTACTCAGCTAATCTGGAATAAAGCTTTCTGTGTAAAATTAAACTCTGCAAAGTAGAAAATGATATGGAATTTCCTTTGGGCTCAGTACTCAGACCTCAGACCTGGGAAATAAATGTGATCTGTAACAAACCTAATAGGAGCTCAAATACTACATAACCTCCTTCAGTGACCCCAAAGTAATTATTCTTTTCCTCAGTGCTTCTGTTGCTACATCTTGAGAATGCTTCTCAGGACTGAGGGGAAAATGTCTCTTTTTAGACAGCATCTTCTAAGCTCCCATCTTATTTGCACACAGCACTGGCATTAGACCAGCTTAAAACTGGCCATGTGCAGTTGTAGCCTCTTTGTTACTAAGACAGAATAATGCACACAGTTATCCACAAATAAATTTAAATGGTTAGTGGAAGCCTGTATCTTACAAGCCTATGTTTTTTACTGTAGATCTTTCTTTTGGATTCAAATAGATATAGAATGGAGATGTTTGGGTTTTCTTTTCCAAAAGTTGTTTAGTGATGCTTTTTCTTTGCAGCAAGATGAGCAAGAGTTGTTAGTTAAAAGACTTGAGTTTATAATCCAGCATACATGTGACAAGTCATATACTACATGAGCAGCAGTGGTTTGTGAATCACTTCTACTGTGTTGTCTATTTTTCACTCTGTCAATATGTGACAATACTGGCTTGTAAACTCTCCTGCCATGTCAGAGACTGAGAAACTGAAAGCAACAGGGCATTAATTAAATTCAAGTTATTTCTGATCAGTCTCAATATTACTTATACCTTCTGTAACTGTTTCAGCCTGTCACAATTCCCTTTAAAAGGAGTAACAGCACAGATAAAGAAAATGTAATACTTTATGCACAGCACAGCACCACTTCAGATACACATGAAAACTGTGAAAAATTTTCACCTTGGTATTGTATTTGTATGTTTCTGATTGAGATTTGTCTTCTGTCTCTTCCAATAAAGGATCTATTTTTTTTTTTTCTTTTTTCCCCCCTTTTTACTTTTTTCTCTTTTTTACTTCTTTTTCTTTTCTTTCTTTTTTTCTTTTTTTTTTTTTTTTTGGATTTGGTTTCTTTTCAATTCTTTCATGTGGATAGGGCAAATTATAGCACATTGGTTTGGCAGCTATGAAGGAAAATTAATGTCCCCACATTCAATTGCCAATATTTGAAAGGACTGTGTATAGATGAGCCATATATTTCCATCTCATGAATGAGACAGAGCAACACTGTCAAGAAGTGCTGGAAAGGAAAAGTGGAATATCTCTCTTTCAAAGACTTTACATTACCACTCTTTCTACATTTTGATCTTGGAGCTTCTTCAGTTCTAGCTTGACCACTGTAAAAGACATTCTATTGTTAAAGTCAGACTACTCATGTTTCAGAGATTTTACTACCATTTAGTAAATGCAGATGAAAAATGTCACAGCTTTAGTTATAAGCATATATAGGGAGAAAATAGTGTAAATTATGAAGTACACATTGTATATCACTCTTTAGGAGCTAAAGTATAGTAACAACCTTTAAAACTATGATATTTCCCAGGCTACAAGGGTTTTCACAGTGGTGCTACCCCAAGAGGAAAATTTAAGTATCATCCAGTAAAATTATCAACTAAAATTAGCAATTTGGTATCCTTTTTTAAGAGCAGTTTACTTAATTTCACTGTCATGCAAACTAGATCACCATAATCTTAAACACATGTCAAGATGGAAAGAGAGCACAACATCACAAAGATCCTAATAGAACCTGTTAACATTCATGGAAGGTGTGATACTAAGGGATACTATATATATAAATATATATACACACATATTATATATATATATTTATAGGAGAAACATAACACCACTCTCTCTCTAGGTGAGAAATATGGAGGGATATTCACTGACCTATGCTTGTCACAGATGTCTCTCAGAACTGGTGCACCTTGGTTACTGCCTCGGACCCGAGGTTATGCCACACCCCCATAACTCTTCTCCTTGTTCTTAGTTGGTGGGGAGTGTGTGCAAACCTGGCCTCAGCAGATGAGCCTGTGGGCTCTCACCTCCTCCTGGCCAAACCCAGCCAGAGCTAATTTTTAGGAGAGATGCAGGGTTTGGCTTACTTGTGGATACATTCTTCTCCCTCAGTCTTGTTTACTTGGCTCTCAACCTGAGGTAATTAAACAGTAGTGTCACTATTGTATCTCAAGTTCTGTTGGGCAGCTTAAACCATAGTCCGGTGCTCCAGTCACGTCAAGGCTGGGTGGGCCTCGGCAGTCACAGCTTCTTTATACAATTTTGCCATAATGAGAAAATGCTTGCTTCATAGCAATGCTTAAGCCATTACCCATAACATTTCAGTCTCTGACATCACTGGTATGCCCAGAGCCCCTGTGAGACTTTGGACAGAGTGCCACATGATACCCCAAGCCCCACAGTGCAGAGGCCTGGCTTTGGAGGGTGGACTATACAAGGCATGAAGAGTTGGTCAGATGGATGCAGCCAGGGAGTTTTGGTCAGTGGCTCCATGTCCAGGTGAAGTCCGGGAATGAGAGGTGTCCCTCAGGGCTCTGCCTTGGCACAAGGGCTCTTTAATGGTTTTGCCAATGACACAGAGATTGTATGGACCTTCCCCTCAGCACAGGGTTTGCAGGGGACAGGCAGCTGAGCAGGGCAGAGGCTGAGAAGGACTTAGGGCTGCAGATGGAGGAGAAGCTCAGCATGAGCTGGCAATCTGTGCTCACAGCCCAGAAATCCAGACATATACTGGGCTGCATGGAAAGGAGCGAAGAGCAGCAGGTCAAGGGAGGTGATTGTGGTCCTCTAGTCCCTTTTTGTGAGATCCTACTTGGAACACTACATCTGTGTCTGGGGGCCCAAGCATAAGAAGGATGTAAAATAGAACAGAATAGCATAGCCTAGAATAGAAAATAGTAGAATAGAATAGAATAGAATAGAGTTCAGAGGAGAGTGATGGATGTCCTCAGAGAGGTGGAGCACCTCTGCTATAATGACAGGCGGAGCAGAGAATATGTTCCAATCCAATTAGGGGGAGATGCCTCTGCCTGAACCAAGGCACACAAATGAGACCATATGATGACAACAACATGCATATTTTATTTAACATGGATTTTATTTAACAAGAAATGTGAAGTAGAGGGATAGAAAGAAATAGGAAAGAGGTCTCAGAGAGAGAAAGAGAGCAGAAGGTAATCAGATGGAATTATAGGATCTTTAAGGCCCTTCCCATTCCAAAGCATTCTGTAATTCTAGAATATGTGTTTATGTGTATTTTAACTTGATATTGTTATTATTATTATTGTCATCAACATAATTTTTATCATAAATATATTATCATCAATAATAGTAATTATTATTAATTACTTCTACTATTTCTTCATCTTATTATTCTTATAATTTTTCTTCTTTTGCTTATCATTATTTTTACTACCATTACTATTTCTTTTTTTCCATCATCCTATTCTTCTTATTCCTATTCTTCTTCCTCTACTTCTTATTTTTCTTCTTCTTCTTCTTCTTCTTATTTACTACTGCGGTTTCTTCTACTACGTCATCTTTTTTTCCTTCTTCTTCTTCTTCTTGTTATTATTTACTACTACTATTTCTTCTACTACATCATCTTCTTTTCCTCCTCCTCCTCCTCCTCCTCCTTCTTCTTCTTCTTCTTCTTCTTCTTCTTCTTCTTCTTCTTCTTCTTCTTCTTCTTCTTCTTCTTATTCTTATTATTATTCTTATTATTATTATTATTATTATTATTTAGTACTAGCAATTCATATTTTAAATCTTATTTTATTATTATTCCTATTCCTATTTTTATTCTTTTTCTGTGGTTTTTGGGGTTTTTTTTGGGTTTTTTTTTTTTTTGGTGTGAGGTTTTTTGGTGTGGGTTTTCTTTTTTTTACTACTACTATTTCTTAAACCTACCTTTCATTCATTTTGAATGAGCTGTGTGTGTTGCAATCCTGCAGTGTGCAGTGAGACCCTGGAAGCAATACCTCCTGTCTGTGCCCATTCCTCATGGATAAAATCGCAAAGGATCAGTAGGTAATCCTTTCAAGAGGAAATGACCTTTCCTCGAGGGAAGGTTCCACCAGGGAAGGTTCAGATCAAATATCAGAAACAATTTTTCCCTGACAGAGTTGTCAGGCATTGGAAGAAGTTGCTCAGGGAGATGGTAGACTAGATGGTAGGTAGTCACTATCTCTGGAAACGTTCAAGAGTTGTCCAGATGTGACACTTGGGGACATGGCTTCAGGGTGATGATGGTGGTGCCAGGGTGACGGTGGGACTGGGTGACTTTCAAGTTCTCTTCCCATCTTGATGATTCTCCGTGATTCACCACTGAGCCATCTGCCACCAAATGTCCCCCAGGAGTGCTGGTTTGGGGCTGACCACATCAGTAATATTTGGTCTTCAGACCATCCACTTGGGATGCTCCAAAGCAGCCGGGCACTGCAGAGGCTGCAGGGCCATGTCCAGGCAAAGGCAGCCCGCGTGGCTCCCTCAGGACGTGGGGCAGGCTCCGCACCAGCCACCACCTGCGGGGCCTGGTCTGGCGCCAGCAGCGAGCCCTAATCCTTGGGCTACGGTGCCAGGCACAGGCAGCAGAACTGGCTGCACAGCACCCACAGCGCCTGTCTGAGATGGGAGGGATGTTTCTTGTGGGGAGCTGGCTGCCACCTGTGGTGGCGCAGCAGGAGCTGCTGAAACTACTGCCTTCCCGACAGCATCCTTTTTGAGAAGGGCTATCTCTGCACACCAGTCACTTGCACTACATGTTGTCACTCAAAGGTCGACAGAGAGAAAAGCAGATGGGAGGGGTTCTTTGTATGAGATTCCAGTGGCCTTTATTAGCAGCACACTGAAGAGAAGCAGGGACAAAGAACCAAGAACAAAGGAGGTCCAGGGTCATATATGGGAGAAGGGAGGTGGAGCATCAGGTCTGAGGGCCAATGGGTTGAGGGAATAGGGGCGGTACAGAGGTGGGGTTAGAGGGTAACAACCAGCTGGGATTCAGGGGAGGAGCTGTAAGGAATGAGGACCAGTAGGGAAAGCAGAAGTGAGGAGCATTGTAGAACTGGGGAGAGGGAGGAAAAGGGATGATGTAACTTGGATTATTAACATAAAGGCTCAAGGAACTGTGGGAGAACATTTCTTTGTGTCATCCTAACTTAAAGGAGTGTCTCTTCCCAGGGCATCCCTGCCTCAGCAACCCCTTCTATGTCTTGGGATGCAGCTGCAGCCCATGTGGCTCCCTCAGGATGTGGGGCAGGGTGATGCCAGCCACCACCTGCGGGGCCCAGGCTGGCATCAGTAGCGAGCCCTAATCCTCGGGCTGCGGCGCCAGGCAGGGGCAGCAGAGCTGTCTGCACAGTGCCCGCAGTGCCGGCCTGAGATGGGAGGGATGTTTCTTGTGGGGAGCTGCCTGCCACCTGAAGGCTTGGGCTCCCATCTGGGGATTTGAGCAGCTGGGGAAACTGCATGGGGCAGGGTCTGCCTCTGGAACCTGCTTCTTGAAGGCAGGAGAAACTGCAAGTCCTCTGAGGGCTTGGGTTTTCACATGGGGAGGCAAGGCATAGAGCGGCACTTGGGGGCATGGCTTAACCCAAGCCTCCCGAGGGGCAGGTGCTGGGTGCCCATCCTCTGCAAAGTGTCCCTGTCTTTTGTCTCTGTCTTCTTCTTCTTCAGACAGCTCAAGGATGCTCAGATTGTCCCACTCATGCTCCTTCTGCAGCAAGGGCTTGACCCCAGTGCCGTGAACACTCATGTGTTCCCAGCTGTCCTGCATGAGCTCTTTATCACTGTCATTTTCCCAGCTGGACTGCATGGAAAGTCTGTTAATATTCCCTTTGGACACCGTCTGACCAATAGAATCTTTCTCTTCAGAAAGTTCTTGGCTAGTGGACTCCTCCCAATCAGAGAGTTCTTGGTAGCTACTGACTTCAGGGGACAGCTCTTGCTCACTGTATTCTTCGCTGTTTGACAGTTTTTGGGAGCTACTGACTTCTTGGGAAAACCCTTTCTCTGTACATTCTTCCCAGTCAGAAAATTCTAGGTAACTCCTGTATTCTTCAGGGTACAACTCTTGTTCCATGCAGTCTTCCCCTTGGCACAATTCCTGGTAGCTCCCCACTTCTCCTGGGGACAGCTCTTTCTCTGTGCAGGCTTCCCCTGAGCACAATTCCTCATAGCCACCAGCTTCTCCTGGGGACAGCTCTTGCTCTGAGCAGGCTTCCCCTGGGGACAATTCCCGGTAGCTACCAGCTTCCCCTGGGGACAGCTCTTGCTCCGAGCAGGCTTCCTGTGGGGACAATTCCTGGTAGCTACCAGCATCTCCTGGGGACATCTCTTGCTCTGAGCAGGCTTCCCCTTGGGACACTTCTTGGTATTTATTCATTTCTCGTTGGGAGAGCTCTGAGTCCTCTTCATCATCATACTGGAAAAGCTTGAGCTCCCCAGCCAAGGTGCCCTTCTCTCTCTCCTGTCCACCATGCAATCCCTGTCCTGACAGGTCTGACGCCCTGTCTGCTTCCTCCTGCTGCTTACTGAGCACGTGGTCTTCCAGGAATCTGGGTGAGGGGCTGGACAGGCAGAAGGGGCTGAGTGGGGCAAAGATTGGTCTCTCTTTGCTTTCTGCTGGAGCTGCTGCTTCCAGTTCTGGAGCCATGCTTTGCTCTAGGTCCCTCTGTTCCTCTGATTGCTGGCCAGATGCCTGGACCTCAAGCACAGCCTTGCACACCACCTCAGAGCTGATGTGCTCTGCTAAGTCCAGCAGAGCCTGGCTGCAGCCTGGAGTGCTGTGTGGGGCAGGGCTCTCTGTCCCTGGGCTCTCTGGGCTGTCTGTCTCTGTCTCTGGTCTCTCTGTCCCTGGAAATGATGGCACCTCATCACTGAGTACAGGAGAATCTGGTGCTTTTTCCTCCTTGGGAGCCAGAGGCTCAGGGGGCTTCTCCTCCTCAGCAGCTCCAGCCACAGCAGCAACAGCTGCTGGCTCAGCCTCCGTGGGACTTCCCAGGGCAGAAGAGGTGCTGGGCAGCTCATGGGCTGCCTCTCCTGATACCTTAGTGCCCATGCTGCCAGAAGAGCTTGGCCTCTGCTGGGCACAAGTTTGGGCATCCTCATTGTTCTCTGTGTGCAAGGGTTTGTCCTCGGTCTTGTATCTGACTCCTTCTCCCCATTGGAGCAGCCTCTGGCTGCTCACACTTTCTTCCTGTTGGGTCTGCTTTTGGTCACTCTTGTTTTTTTCCCATTGGGGCAGCTCTTTGACACTGTAGCCTTTTCCTTGGGACAACTCCTTGTCACTGTTGCCTCCTACTTGGGATAACTCTGGGTCTCTCTTGTCCACTTCCAACTGGTACATGTGTGGATGGCCTTGCACATCTTGCAAAAGAGACAGATCCTGGTATCCCTCCCCTTCCCACTGGGACAGCTCTTGGTATGTTGGATCTTCTTCACATTGGAAGCACTCTTGGCATCTGTCATCATCTTCATGCCATGGGTACTGGACTGTCATGTTTTCTTCCCAGGGGCACAGCTCTTGCTGTGTTCCATCTCCCCACTGGACTGTCACACCTACCTCACACTGGCATGTCATTTCTTCTTGCTGTTGGTAAAAGTCTTGGACTCTCACTTCTTCCCATAGGCAAAGCTCTCGGCCACTAATATTTCTCCTTGGGGAAAGTCCTTGACCCGCATCATCTTTCCACTCTTCATCCACCTTGATAAGGACCCCCTCCTTCTCAGTCTCTGACAGAGGCAAGACTGAGCTGCCCTCTGCCCTCAGACACTTCCTGCTGAGGGTCTGGTCTTCCTGAAAGCTGGTCAAGGGTCTGGAGGGCTGGGAGCTGGGGTTTACCCTGTCCTCTTCCATCTCAGACGTCCTTTAATGCAGAGGGACCCTGGGAGCTGCTTCCTGCTGAGATGGAAGCTCTCATGGCGTTGATCAGCACAGGACTGGCTCTGTGTCCCTTAAGTACACCCCTGGCAGAGCAGGGCTCTGCCATGTCACAAGAGCCTCTGGGCACCACAATGTCCCATGTCACCCCGTGTCTCCTGACAAAACACACCTGTGTCCTGTGTCACAAAGGGCCACACCCGGCATCCCTTCAACCACCAAACTTGCTGAAACTGTGGATTTCTAGCCCCCTCATAACTATTAAAATTCCAACTATTAAAATTCCAGCTATTAAAATTTTCAGAAATGCCTCCACCTGAATTAAGGTGCAAACGACACATATGCCAAAGTGAATAGTATGGGTTTTACTAACACTAAATGAGAGAGAGAGGAATAAAGAAAGAGAAAGAAATAGAAGTGGAGGCAAGAAAGAGAGTGACAGATTAAGCAGAAAATATCACCACTCTGTTGATCCCAATGGCATCCCGTTGATGGTCTCCATGAGGGCTTCTTGATGGTGAAAGGAAGCACCGAGTTCAGTGCATTGATATACACTTGGGCTGGGTGGGAAGGCCTAGGTACCTCCCCAGGGGAGGGGGACAAATTTGACACAGTCTCTTGCAGATCTCTCTGAATCTGTTGCATCTCTTTGTATCACATGCAGTGATCTACTGCAAGGCCTCAGCAATGAGTCTGGGGAGAGCTCTGTGGGTCTTTGATGGATTATGACACCTCCTCAGTGCCCCTCATGTGCATGTCCCATGGATGTGGCCTTCCTGGGGTGGGAGGTTTTACAGCTGAGGCAGTTTGTGTAAGGGAGGATGGGTCGCTGCTGTGCTGGGAATTCAGTACACATCCCCAGAGTGGGTCCTGACTATGGAGCTCCTCAGCTTTATTTCCCCATGCAATCCCAGGCAGCTGGAATACTTCTGGTGGGACAGACAAATTTACAGAGTATGTGACAGGAAACTGCTAGATATTGATAATATGTAATTATACATATTATAAACTTTGTAACTATTCCATGTTTGGTACCTTTCCCAAAGGAAAATTTGCAACTAGGTAATTCTCATATGAACGGCCTTTAGCTCTTGGCATTTATCAACTGTATTGGCCATTACATCAGTGTTACATTTATTCGTGGGGAAAGAAGTTGTTGTAAACAGTCTCTCAAAACAGGGATCAAGGGCATAATTGATTTAAACTGACCCTGACAACAAAGTGGTCTCATTACAGGGCTCTGCAGCCAGGGCCCATTAAACTAATCAGGTGTTTTTTCCTGAATGTTTTTGAGACACTAAAATTTTGTCAGCATTGAAATAGAATGAACTGCCAGCAGTGTATTTGTAGATGTCAATGACATCTCTTTCAATGTTTTTCTAATTCCACTGAGTATAAGACAAAAAAGTATAGGTTACTCCGTGACAGATTTATGAAAAGAAAACAAAAATCTTAGTAACTCCATTATCTGCCCCATTTATTTTCATTTGTCTATGGCATATCCAGGGTTTCCAGCTATAACAACTTCTGAAGGGGTTATTCTTCCAAGAACAATTTTCTTAAGGGATAAATGGAAGAACAATATATCTGTAACACGCATTTTTAAAGTTTCCAGAGTGAAAATACTTTTTTTATCTCTCCCAGGAAATGTTTTTTGTAATGCAAACATTCAACCTTTTAATCAGTTCAAGGTAATTGGATATCTGCTGTTACCCTGGAATTAGCCCTTCAAGATGCTAAGGAAAATATTTTCCAAGTGGGATCAGGCAGGCACTAGAACAGGTTTCCAAAAGGGATGTGCAGCCTCCATTCACATCATCTGAACAAGGTATTAAGCAGCCTGAGCTGATGTTGCAGGTAGTCCTGCTCTGAGCAGGTTTTTGGATTAGGTGAGATCCCATGCTCTCTTTTAAAGTCCGTTCTTCTCTTAGCCTATTATTTCGAGGACTTACACAGAAAGTGCTAACTTCTTCAACTCTTGCACTTCAATTTACAGCAGATACCTGTGCTCAGGGACATTTATTGTCTACTCAGACTTGGGCCTTTATTAATTAGTAAAATAAAATAACTGACTGAGGAGGAGAAAATGAGAATTTCTACTAGATAAGTGTGATTTTAAAAATGTGACAATTTTCTTTTGACCTTAGGTGAGTAATGAATAATCTTAGTTATGAGTAATAGAAAATTAATTTCTTTTTACAAAAACTACTTTTATAGCAGCCTAACACAAGTTTCTTGAAAGGGGTTCACTCTGATCTATATATTCTTGAGAAAAACAGCTGGCAATTGTCTCTTAATAGCTTGGATGTCAAAATACTTTTGTGAACTCACTGTTCTGACTATAGATTCACATGGTCAGAGGTATCAGAAATTTGAAATCAGCCCTGATACAGAAAAATACCTAAACAAGTTCATGTTTTTTTCTTTAGTTGAAGCATGGTCTGGATTTTTCTTTCTGTCCAGGTAGTGGGTTTGGACCACAAAATGCTGATGCATTTTGAAGATGCAAAGATAGAACTGGCCCAACCTGTAGGACTCTTCCCATTCAGATTTTTTTTCTCAACCCATTAGGTTGTAAATGGCTAAATTGCAGAAAATGTCATTGTTTGTGTATATTCCTTGGAGAGTAGGAGACCTGGTTCCATTATTTGACTCATTTTTGTGGGTTTCTTTCAGACCTCTCAACATTTGTTTCTTGCTGCCTGAGTCTCTGGGGATGTAAGAAACAAAGACCAGCACGTTTTTTTGCCTTTAGCGCTGAACAGCGCTGTGGCTTCTCTGGTTACCGTATGTCCCAAAAAGCAAATGTGGGGTGCCAGATGATGCAATGACATGCGCCATGATACTGGCTGAATAGAAGTGTCACACAGGATTCAGCTGCACCACTTTCTTGCCTGCAGGTCTACATTGTCATTCTTCCTCAATTTGATGCATTCAGAGTTAAAGTTTGTGGGGCACAACTGAATGCAAAAATCTAATTCTCGCAGTTTGAGGGACTGAAATTAGGATCATATTTGCACTAGGCTCTCTTAGTAGTCTGTTAAGAAACAGGCTTTTTCAGGGAGTGTTAGGGTTGAGCTGAATAAGAGGCATCCCCTTCTCTTTCAAGAGGGAGCTAACAATGAATACATTCCTGATTAAGGTACCTGGCTAGCTACCCTGAGTTAGGCAAGATGAAACCAGACAGAGCACAAATGCTAACAAGGCCAGCCCTAATCCAAACAGTCTGAATCCACAATTTAATTTCCCTAGGAGTCACACAGACCTGGCCTGTTTAACCTTTTTTCTGTGCTTCTATCCTTCAATTTTCATATGTCAATGACATTGTCCTTTCTAGCAATGTGTGGGTTCCTACTCCACGCTAATTAATTTTTCTTTCATGGAGAAGTTAACAATAGTAAGCTACCTGGCATGTCTCAAGGTCCAAACCTGCCCACAGGCAGGAACCACAGACCACAGATGAACAGACGCATGAAACAGTTTTCGGAGGAAGAATAACAGACAGGCAGAGAAGAGAAAAAAAGAGATGTTGAACTGAGGAGGTGAAAGATAGGAATAAGAGAGGAAGATGAGGGCTGATAGAAATTCTTCAGTTATGAGAATATACATCTGGGTTTTTGTGAGAAATGTAGAACCCCTAATTCCAGGCAAAGTTCAGAGCTGTATGAAGTCTGCCTTGGTACAATTAAATGATCTCCATATCACCCTGTACTCCAGCCCTTCCTCCCTGTTACAGAATGGAATCCAGCAGTAGCTCAGAAATCATTCAAGAGACTCAGAGTCTGATTTGGATTTTATTCTGCCCTGCAAATATGAAGTGACAAAGTAGTTTGGAAGTACTGAAAAAGCAAAATATGAGAAACTTAAAAGAAGGGAGAAATGCAAAGCTGGCTAAAATAAGAAAGGTGAATTATGGCTGATATGCTTATATTCTTTAGGACTTTATTTTTCTTCTATTGGTTAAATATTTCCAGTTTGTATATCTAGCTGTCATTTTATAAATATTCAATAATTGTCCACTAGTCAATACCAGGTGCATCTTGTTAGCTTCCCACACTTCTGGGATCAGAGAGCTTTCTCTGCCTCCTCTCAGTGTTCTCAGTTGTTGCCCGCTTTTTTTTTTTTTTCTGGGAAAAGACTTCAATCTGCTGCAAAGCATGTCCTGCAGTGGTTTGGGACTCCTTCTATCTCACTGAAGCTTGTATGCATTAATAAGACCAGTGGATCTCATGCACTCCTTTTCACTGCTGAGCCAACATTTGGAGCCATTTTGTATCTTATTAGACACACAGAATATTTTAGCATTTAAAATTTCAGTGTTTTCAAAAAAATATTTTACTTCATTCATAATACACAAGGAATTAATATCCCGGATTTATATGCCAGACTGGCAAACGGAAGAGGGAAGGGTGTCTAGCAAATAGTGTTTCAGTTTTTGTTTCTCAAATTTTCTCTGACCATCTGTCTTTATATATGCTTATTCTACTACAAATCTTGTTATGATACCAGAATAATTTTATAAATATGCAATTAGAGGTGGGCCCAGTTCAGCCTGAACATTTGTGTGTATGTTTGTGTGTTTATCTTTGCCTCTGTGTATGAGGTTCATTTCCAAGGAATCCAAACCTGGATTCAAGTCCAAAGCCCTCAGATGGTCCCTGTCATTGCAGAAGGCTAAGCCAAAACAGCTGAGCACAACTTTGAAGACATTTACTTTCTAAATCCTGGTCCAAATGACTAGAATTCCTTTCCTTCTCTCATCCCTTTAATCTAAATTGAAGATAAGATCTAGGGAGCACGGGAAAAAGAAAAGACAATATCAACAGTTGATATTAATTGCCCTTTATCAATCCCTGAAGGGTTCTCAAAATATTTAAACAATCTGCTCTAAGTAACAACATTAATAAACTAAATGTGAGAAAGAAGAAAAGCCAGTAATTACAGCAGAGTTGAAACATCACATCTGATAAGTAACAAAGACCTCTAAATGAAACAAATAAAAAAGATAAAACAGAAATCATAGTAAAAAAAAAAAAAATCAAAGCATTGTCCTAAATGGCATAGAGGTCACATGAATTAAATATCTCTAATGTCTTTCCAGAAAGAAAACATCCTTAAAAGCCTGGAAGAACTGAGTTCTAAATTAATTCTTCATCAGCATTCAAAGTGCTTCCCCCTCCTTTCTATCCCAGCATTTTTCCTAAGGCCTTGTTCTTGACCCATAAAAACCATGTAATTGTAATAAACAAGAAAGAAACTTTTGACCATTAATGGAAGATTAGAGTGTTGTAGGAAGTAGGTGGAGTGTGAAAGCCTTAAACCAAGAGTTTGTTCAAGGCCTGAGAGAGGCTCTTTATATGGAATATATATGAAATGCATGGAATTTATTTGGCATTTATTACAATTATGCAGCCTCTTTGCAACCAGTTATATTTACTAAGCATCAGTTACTTGCAGATTCATTTGATTTGAAGGTAAAATGTTTGTTAATTTTTATGGCAGTTCTGCAATTTTGTAGAACCCAAATTTTTGCCAAAACACTCCCAGTCAGAGCAATTTGCAAAAGCTTGTGGTGTGTTAGTTTAATTCAACTTTTTGGGTTAGAGATAAGGCTGATGAATTGTACCATACATGATTTTTCTTTCACTGGACTTGAATGGACAGATACCTTAAATCCACCTTTATTTAATTCCAAGGCCTTTCATTCCAAGGCCTTTGGGCAGGCAGCTGTTCAGCAACTTCTGCCAGCACTTTCTTCTCCCAACTGCTGAAACCTCCTCATCTTCATCCTTGGTGTTTTACATGGCTGATATTCTTCTCTTTCATCAGTCACTTCTAACAAAGTGATGCAGTGGAGTTTAATATACTTCACTCTAGGGTAGCAAGTATATTTTTTCTTGTTTTGCTTGCATTTACTCTTAAGTTACATTTTTATGCAACCCTACAATAATTTCATTAAGATGAAACATTGGGGGCATTTCCATTGAGATGAAGGATATGTCAGAATTTAAGACTGTTTCTCATGTGGTTCTTCAGTGACATATATTTTTTCCTGTTAAAAAGAAAAAAAAAAAAGAAAAAGAAAAGAAAACCCAACAAAGGAAATTGGCCTGGGGAAAATGCCACTGAGATACTGTTAAGAAGTCTGACTTAATGCCAAGCAGCATATGCAGGGCGAATGCTTAGTTCACCCATTGTGCTTACAGCCACGGGGGGCTGACAATAGTACCCAATGAGATTTTACCAGAAGTGTGGTAAAAATATTCTGGTATAGCTGCCTGTCTTTCTGAAATGAGAAACCTTAGTTTTTTACTACCTACTTGGACATAGGTTTTTATTTCTGTGTTGACACTGCATCATTGTGCATTCAAAGAAGTGCTGTGAATGAAGTGCAGACTATTCCTTAGCATACTGCAAAGTTAGTTGTAACCTGGATACCACTTATTCCAGTGCAGCTGATGAGGGGCCATTGAGTCCATGGCTGCAGAAGTTATGGCCATGGTGCATTTACTAGTTAGTTCTTTTACCAGAATGCAGCTATGAAGATCTATTTCAGTCTAGTCTAATTTTGAGCAATGTTCAGGCTGTTTTAAGTTGTACTAAGGAAAGACCACTTTCAGGCATAGGACAGAATTAGGATGGTGAAGAGAAAAATCATCTTTGTTCATTTTCAGCTCTCCTGTTTTAAGAACAGTGTTGTTTACCAGAGAACCTGATCCATCTCTGACAGGTTTTTTTTTGTTTTGTTTTTTTTTTTTTTTTTTTCTATTCAATAAAATAAGAAAATTAATTTATGGCAGTCTGATAGCTTGAAGTGTGGAAGTGCAAAGCATGCTGTGCTGGATGGGCTCCCATGAAACACACCCTTTAAAGGGCAGAGCCCTGGGTAATCGCTGCCTTCTCACCTCACTGAGGTGGCCAAAGCAGACAGTGGTTCCCAAAACTGGAGCACAGCCCTGGTCTTTGCTGGTGGCAGAGCACAATGCTCTGCCTCTTGCTCCAGGCTTGGAACAAATCTGCAATTCAGCCTTAAGGAGAGGCAAGTTTGTTAGCTAGAGTATTAGCTACAACCTTCAAAACAAAACTTGTTATTATATTGTCACAGAATGCCTGTAGATTTATGAGGCTTTTTGAATACAATGAATTAATCACAGTAGTACTTGTTTGTTTTTATAAAGGTTTGCAAAACGAGTAATAAAGTATTTATGTGTTTTTTGTTGTTTTTTTTTTTTTTCCTTCAAGCTCCATTAGATATTGTTCTGAGTCTAGTTTTCATTAAAATGAACTGTTATAGAATACATCTAGGCATCATGAGCTGATTGAATGTGACTAGGATTTCAGGAGTTACAGTCACAAGTCAAAAATCATCAGATCCTAAGCTTAATCTTCGTTATATTTCTTCTTTAGCTACAATAATCTATAAATTTTATAAAAACTCCATGCTAAAATTTATGTAATTACAGAGAGCTAGCTAGGGAAAAAAAAAAGAAAGAAAGAAGTATTATTAAAGAAAATAGGTACTGACTTTCCGGTAAAATAAATGGAAGTATCAAAAGTTTTACTTTATCTCTTGAAGTAATTAATAATTTAATGGGAGTTTTCTATTTTAGAACTCAGATGTTTTTTATTAGGACTGCTAAAATCCTTAAAAAACAGTTGCATAACTTTTCAAATTACATCCAACTGCATTAACTAATAAAATATTTGTTTTCAGTATTCTGAAAAGATATTACTTCAAAAGCTGGTGTACTAATCATTCTTCAAATCTAATTCTGTTCCTATTTTACATCTCATTTTGCATTGAGAACACCATGTCTTACATCTAAAACACACGGAAGCCACAGGCATCCCTGGGCACTCCAGCAATGGCAGCCTCAGCTGGTGGGGATGCCTGCTATCTCCATGCTACACTGCCTCTTGAAGGAGTCTGTTTTCTCAATTGGTGACATTGCAGAGCTTTTATTTTTGTCAAGGCTTTTTCAGTAGAGTGGCATGATGTGAAATAGAATAACCTGATGAAATACACTAAGTTAATAATAGTGCTGTACACAGAGCACCTTTCATCATGACAGATCGCAAAGAGTTTTACTTAGACTGTACATATAAAAATCATTCTTCACCCACCACTGAAATGCAGTTACTGTTACAGAAGAATAGGGTAACCATACCATGCCAGGAATAACAGCTTTTTTGAGTAAGGGAAATTAAGAAAAATGTCTTCATATGAAACAATAATGGGAATGCTTAGGGATGCTGGATCTAATTACTAGCATTTGCATTTGGTCAACGTGTTTAAAGGACTTCTTGTAAATACATGAATCAGTAATAGGAATAGAGGTATATATAAATATTTAATTTGCAGCAAATTCTTATGACTTTATTTTACCTTTTCTCAGAAACAGCACCTTAAGCAGCAAAAAAAAAAAAGAAGCAGCCACATATTTAAGAATTGTTTCAAAATTTACTCAAAGAAAGAAATGGCAGTCAGTCATGAAGAGTTGGCTCTAAAATGTTTACACTTTTGCACAAAATGCTGGACAATACTCTTTCATGAGGTGTAATTCAACAGAAAAACATTTTGGGTATTTTTGTGAGCTTCTGCAGAACATAAAGGTAACCCATAAGGGTAATCCCTTGGAGCAGATTAGAGTGAGCAAAACTGAATGATTGGTGTTCGTAAATATACACATATATGGTTTATTATGGAAAAATTTAGTTGCAAAGAAAAGCAGGTATGTAGGCATTTTGGTTATTATTGCATATAGTTATATGCACAAAATCGTGCTATGAAAAGCCAATGTTCATGAAGGAGACAGAGGAGTCCTGCAACTTTATTTGAATACAAGGACAGCCCACTGGGGCATACACTTGTGCAGTTTCTCAGGGTTTTGGAAGAGGCAGCCTCCTTTGATCCTAAACTCCTGCCCTCCTCCTTTCCCCACTGGCTGACGTACTAGGAAGGTACAACCTTCCCTAACTGCCTACCACGTATTTCCCCCTTGAACACGTCATTTTCCTCCAAAGTTCAGGAATCCAGGCTATCTGCGTCCCGCAATAGACTTAGTGCGGACCAGTTTGACTATTGCCCTAAAGTTCAGTAGTTCAAACTGTACACAAACTGGTTTCTGTAAAACCTTGTGTGGCTTGAGGTTGATAGAGACATTAAGACCCATTTCAAAGACATTAACACCCATTTCTCCTAAAGGCCCTCACCCACTGAGTTGTTTGTAAAGACATTAGAGACCCATCTTTCCTATCAGTAATACAACAACATGAAAGCATTGCAATATGGAAGTGCAACATCTCCCAAGAACATGCACAAGGCAAAAGGAAGAGAGAGAGAAACAACAAGAGAATGAAAATTTCACCACTTGTAGGCTCCAGTACGAGACTTGGTTGCTTCACAATCTTGTGTGGTCGCAAACTGAATCCACTGGGTCATGGGTGAAGTCCCAAAGAAGTGGTGGGGAGAAATCCACAGGAAAATCCATGAAACACAAAATCTGCTGGCTGTATATCCACCCTGGTTCAGGTGGGAATGCCCAGGTACCTTCCCTGGGGTGGGGACGCTTTGGGAGTTCCTGAGACCCTCTAAGACAGAAGAGCTGCCCATCACACCAGCACAGTTGAGTCCATTATGGCCCATTATGGCTGCTATCAGAGATGAGCACCCTCAGGCCACAGTCAATGTCCCAGTGCTTCCCTGGGGTGGGGAGGGAGCCCCATAGCAGTGTTTTGTGCAAGGCAGGACAAGTGAGCATGGCAAGAGGCACCTGCCTGACTCCACAGGACCTTCTCCTGTCTCACTCATGGCCCATCCCTCACCCTCTGTCTTTTCAGATCAGAGGCTTAACCACTGCACACCCAAAAGCTCACCTCTTCCACCTTGGCAAAGCACCCTGGCATCTCCACAAACTGGGGAAAAGTTTTGAGTTGTAATCCTTTAACAGTTGAGTCTTTCACAGGTATGTCCAGCTAGACTCCTGTCACACCAGAATCTGAGTTCCAGTGCCATTCAGTGCAATACAATACTGGCGGTGGCAAGACTGGTGCTGTATTTGCTCAGTGGTTCATGATACAACATGAATATATTGATACTGGGAATATCAGAGGAAATGTATCTGTAAGCCATAAGCATTTACAATGCAGATTTATGACTCTTGATTTTAAAATGCAATAAAAGTGTCATAAGTTATTTAATGTGTGGTAGTTGTGTGGGGTTTTTAGCTTTTACAAGTTACAAAGTCATGGAAAAGAACAAACATTTTCCTTTGAAGATTGAGTCTGTTTGCTGTGGGCTAACATCACTCCCCATCAATGGGCTCAGTTAATGTGCTGCATGCACACTTTGTGGCCTGATCATTGTTTTTTGCGGCAAACAATTACTGAAAAATGGAAAGGATCATATCGAGATAGGGAGAAATAGAAGTATCATAGTGTCTTCTTTTTCTTGATACTCATGGCAGCATGTAAATCAGCATGAGTGATATTTATGGCATTGTATATATAGGAAATCGAGCCAAATATGAGAGAGGAATTTGTTTGGTGCTTCTCGAAACCTTAAAAAATTATTGTAAATTCACTGGAAGAGAATGAGCTGAAGGGTTAAAAATGAAAATAACAGTTCATGACAGTAGGTTAAGCTGGTGATAAACTATCCATACCGTATCATAGGGATTAGTCTCATTGCATGTAATTATTGATTCAGTGGAAAAGGATATCAAAACTACAGTAAGGAGGTTTGGGAACTGAAATAAACATGCAGAAGGCCAGAAGTAATAACAAAGTCCATACTTAAAGGTAAGGAATATGAATTGGAAGTATTATGCTGTGATTCAGTGTGAAAAAATGCAACCTAATGTAACTAAAGAATCAAGAATTCATGGATATCAGCAAAAATGAAAGGTAATAATGATGGACTGTGGTTTAGAGGTCTGTAATATCATCTAGTGCCTAAAAAGTAGATTTCAGGGCTTGACATACATAGGAGAAAGCAATAAGGGGCAGCAGGGGCAGAGTTACAAGTCAGCTTGGAAAACTAAACCAATCTGCAGCTCTGACAAGTGAACGAGCAGGGTTAGGTAAGAGCCATGTAAGACTCTTAAGCTTTGTACCCTTCTAGAAAGTGTAAGATATTGCTTTTATGTATTTTTTTTCCCTCACATCTACAAGGAAATTCTCCCACTCCCTCCCTCCTCCTGGCTTCACTTGAATATCTATCTCACTGATATCACAAAACTTACCTTCAAGTTATGATTGTAAATCTATATTCCTTGTCTCAGATTTCACTCTCATTCCAATATCCTCCATTCTAGGAAAATCCGTCCAGATTTTAAAAAAGGAAAATAAATCATTTTCATAGAATGTTTGCCAACTCTACAGAATTCCCCAGCTTGAAAAATCTCACAGCAAAGGTAATACTGGGAGGGCGAAGAGTGCAGTAATTAAGGCTTTAGTCAAAGATAAGGAGGTCAATTCATACCCTACTGAGGCCTGAGTCACCAATTTGATCCCAGAGTTGTTCTGGCTCTCATTCCTCATTCTTAAAATGAATTTAAAATGGATTTAATAGTCCCTCTATATATCATAGGGGTCTTGTGAGAGTAAATATGCCACAGATGGTAAAGTACTTAGACTTTAAAGTTCTGAGAGCCAGAGGAAATAAAAAATTATATCCTTGTATCTGACTGGAATAATTTGAAATTGAGTGCAAAAAGCTTTCAGAGAACATGGTAGACAAAATTGCCTAACTTACAGCACATATTTTATTCAATTAATTAAATTTCCATTATTCCTATGAATTGTCCATAAGTGGTTTAGGAGCATAAGAATTCCCACCCCATCAGGTGGAGAGTTTAATAGAAGACGGGCATTGTGGCGCTGCAGCAGGGTGAGCAGCACACAGCCTCCCCCGGGACCAGCCTCCCAGCCCTCTACCATCTGTGCAACTCTGACTTCCACAGTTAGTGGGTTTTGATAGATGTTGTTCAATTGATTGTTTTACCACCCCACCCCCCCCCGCTTTTTTTATTTTAATTTTTTTATGTTTTGAGGTATGCTCTGAGGCTCAGTAGAGAGTTGAATGCCGCAACAGAAATGATGGGATGTTTTTCTCAGAAGAGAAACCAAAGTGAGCCCATTATCATCAAGCTGTTGCAAATATGGGTGGAATTTAGTGAATATGTCATCACCCAACAAGAAGAACCTCAGCATCAGCCAGCCCACCCCACCTAATGTATTTTATCAGTAATACTCTGTGTGTGGTAGTGCTTATCTGTATGTTAGCAACTACATCTATAAACTTGACCTATTTTCTGTGACTATACAGCATCTGTATTTGAGTGAATTTGGGGTATGGTGTAAATATTTACAAATATTTACAAACAGGGCCTTGCTTTTTACCAGTGAATACTCTGTCTGCATTTGTAACCAGGAGATGTTTTTTTCAGCAGTAAAATTTTTATGTTTTCAACACCCAGGTTTAACCAAATGACATTTTTTTTTCCTTGATTAAATCTGGTTTTTGTACACCAGCTTTTCATCAGGAAAAGACTCATTCAGGCTCAAGATCACGTTCTTGTTACACAAAACTGCTAGTTGCCATTGTCAACACCCTTATTAACTAATTCTTAAAGCAAGCTTTTAGATCATTATCCCCTTACTGGGTAGCTCACATGTGGAAGCAAAGGCAGATGGAATACACAATATTCCTCCAGGCCACAAAGAAATCATTAGCAGAAAACAGATTAAAATCCTGGTTCCTTGTCCGTTATTTAGACGACGTCTTTTCCTTGCTAAGTTCCCCTGCTGTTCAGCACACTAACTCAACACAGTGCTGCCTAGAACACTCACGTTTTGATCCAGTGTTTCAGAAGAACACAGAAACTACAGTAATAGTGGCTGAACCCTCTTGGGTTTTGTGCAGAGTCCAAGGGAAGAACTGAAATAGAGATAAAGTACAGCTCTGCGAATGGGGCTTGGTTTTGAACATTTGTTAGATGAGGCTACCCAAACAGATCACTAGGTGGTAGCTAACTAACCTCTTCCAGCTTACTGGAAAAGAAACCTCATAGTTGTTTCATAACCCCAGCAAATCCATCTTATTTTACAGAAATAAGGCTAAATTTCCTCTTTTTAATTTGAATGCTGTTTTCTTCTAGGAGAAATGTTGACTTCTTCTACAGGAGAATATCTGTGAAACTCTACAATATGATATATAGTTCTTTTTTACAGTTTTTATTTAAAAAATAAAATAGAAAAAAATTAGGTCTTGGCTACTTTTTTACTATTAAATATGTCTTGGCACTTGCCTAGATTATGGAGTAATCTGTATGTTGCACAACATCATCCTTTAAATAGGTCAGCCAAAATTCTACATCCAAATACACGCTAAGCTCAGATCTCAGACTTTTACAGTTGGATTGTGTCTCTCTAATGGTCTGAATCAAAATTCAGGATACATCCAAATACCCTGAAGCAAGGGTATTGCAAATACAGATCCAGCATGTCTGGCACAAGTCTTTCATTTTCAAGCTTCTTTTTTTATTCTCCTCTTCCCCACCCCCTGTCTCCTCCCTTTCAATTAGGGCAAAAGCACATTGTTATTCCAAGAAATCTAGAAGATATTATTTTCCAGGATGTTTGATATCCATATGTGAAAAATGATAAAGTGATTAACTTTCAATACGTCTTGAATAGACCCGTAGAGAAGAGTAAAAACATGGAAATTCAGTACATATGTTTTATAAAGAAAATCTATTGTCCTCTCTGGGAGGCTTTATTTCCCGAGCCTTTTAGGCAACACTTCTTTGTCCCATAAATCAATATGGAGGAGGTCCTGGTGCTCAAGCCTCTGTTATAGCTACAGTTGAAGAAGGGTTATATGTGTAGTAGGAAAGTTACCAAAAGTCTGGAAGGGTCCTCTCAGAACATTACAGTAGTTGTGAATATTTGAGGCAATCGCATTATATACAATGTGTATTGTTTTATTGTGGCTGATACTTGGCTTTCTATCCTTAAAGCAGAGTCAGAACTCTAATTAATCCTGAACCATCACAGTGACACATTTTCCAGAGGATATGTGAACTGAGACTGATTTTTCCATGGTTTTTTAATGTCTTCCCTTTTCTTGGTTTCTTATTTGAGCCCAAGCTGTTGCCACAGACAAGCATAGGATAAGATTTCAGTATTTGTTATGTCTTGCCCTCCAGGATATAATTTTTCCTAACTGTATTTAATTGAATAGAATTAACTTTCCTTTATAAGTATACAAAATATAAGGTGTGCTCAGATGCCTAAATACAAGCATTAACATTGTGTTAACCCAGTCTAGTTTTGTGACTGTGCTGTCTAGAATACCAGAGATTGGTTTGGTGAAGTGGAGCCTGTCTTCTGGCTGCAGGTGCATATATTCCAGCACCTCCTTCATTAAAAAATTAACTTAATACTTACAAATTATTTTATGCATAATGATTAATGGGATTCATAGATACTTTCTACTATTCTTGCCATTTTAGTCTTCTGTTGAGCACTTAAATTTGCTCTTTTGCTTTCTATCTCTCTCTATCGTTCTTGCAGTGACAGCTTCAATGCCCCATTCATCTCACAAAAGCATTTTTATACATTGTCTCAGATTTCATCTGCACCTTTTCCTCCATTATGCCTTGCTTTGTCCTCACCTTTGGGTCCCTCAGGCCAAGAAACTTGGAATAGAGAGACAGTTTTATTTCTGTAAAGACTAGGGCCAGGAAATATAAAATATGTTATCCCAAACTGGTCACATACCTTCTCTACTACCAGTCTTGGCACTTTATCTTGTCCTTCATATTGTATTAATTCACAGCTTCTACTTCCCCTTTTTTGTCTCATCCCATCCAAACTCAGAGAGGGAGGGGTTCATGCCAGAGGCAGCTTTCTCCCTCAGCTCTATCTCTAGCACAAGTGTGGGTGCTGGTAAATAAATAAAACCTCTTCAGGCAGATGGAAGGCACTGTGCTGCCCCAAGGTCTGCACAGACTAAGGGCTTTAACTGCTTTGCTAGCTGGGTCATGCTGCTCTTCCACACTGCTCAGCACCCACTTCGACATCTGTTGCAAAGTGGATAAGGATTGACCTTTCCATCTCATTGCAGAGTTAAAGCTGGGGTAGCACTTGCATACTAGGACAATGTCTGAAAGTCCCCCTGAGTTCCCATGTGCTAAGTACTGCACTAGAGTAGTCCTCACCCCAAATACATCAGTCTTTGGTTTTTTGTTGATTTTATTTTTATTTTAGCCCAAGTACCAATATTGGGACAGTCTGTACCTGGGACCATGAGAAAGGAGATGCCTGTTTTACATTCCTGTGCTGCAAACACCAAAATTTGACTGTAAGTCTTGCTGCCTTTTCTTCAAGTCCTAGCTACTATTGGCTTGATTCATTTTTTGTTTTATAATAGTCGCCAGATGTCGCAGTCAGGGTCCTACTGTGTTCAACACCATAGAAACATATAAGAAGAAACAGGCTTTTCTCTGGAAAATTTAAAATTTAATTTAGGAAACAAATGTAGTATTGTAAACAAGGTGAGATAGGCATCAGGGTGACTAGTTGCTGTAGGCTGGTACTGGTCACCGAAGAACAGTGCTACATCATGCACTGGGACTTCTATGGTGTTGGACAGCACTGGTCACTGACCCACTGTGGCTCTGTCATCAGCCATCAGATGGTGTCAGGAGCAAGTCCTGAAACAGAACTTGAAACCAATAAGATGAATTTAGTAGATAAATTCATGCAGACGCATGGGAGAGCATATGGCTTGGTTAGGTTTTTTTCTTTATTGTCCCAGTGAGGGAACAGCGAATCCCTGACAAGATAATACTGGGTGTGCTTGTGGAACAAAAGCTGTAGAAAAGTACTGAAAGAGAAAAAAAGGCTCCCTCATGCAACAGTGAAAGGACAAATCTCAGTACAGATGGGGGGGAATCAGATCTCAGTGAGGAAATGGTATAATAAAGGCTGGAACTGAAAAAATGAAGAAGGCAAAAGGGATTTGAAAAAGTTAGCTATTTTTATTTAATACAATAATAACTTCCCTTTGGATGTGAAACACCTATCTTTCCATTTTCTGTTCTTGAAATACTAAGTACTGTATAAATTTAATTATTTTATAAATAAGACCATGTTTTTTGAACAGACAACATAAATAATTTCTGGCGTATATTTATAAAGTAATTTTGCCTGGTGTATAGGAGAAATGTGCTTTTCATTTAGTTGACCATTTGGTGGCAGTACACGTTAGCCTCACTTTTTGGATGATAATGTGTTATTCATTATGGTTGTATCTCAAATTTGTTCCTTTCAAATGTGTCAAGTGCAGGAGCCAAATCTTTATATAAAGTCTGCAATGCTAAGGGGTGAATGCCCATTCTTAAAGCTCACTAAGAGAAACAGGTATTTGATATGAAGAAAATGGTGTTCATTAACATTTCATAATAAGTCTTAACCTAAGACAAAACTGTTCCTTTTGCTTCCTACCATTGTTTCTTCTAAGTGTGACATATTTTCTCAGAAATTATGCTTATAATGAAATATCAACAGTATGCCAGGATTGCTTTCTTCTTTACATGGAAATTAAAATGAAGACAAAATAAATAAAATTAATGGCCTGCACACAAAGAATAAATTCCAGCTATATGACAAAAAACATGTCCAGGACTTTCCGTGGTAAAAGGCACGTGTTACCACACTCCTGCAGTGCAAAGTACACTATACTCTGAATGACAGTTCTATCTGGTACAGTTTAGAGAAGCTCACAATATCTTGTTTTTAAAGCAGCGCAGGTTTTGGCAGATCAAAATACTAAGTCTCATTAAATCATATATATAAATATNNATATATAGTAATTTCTATTTCCAATACTAGTCCACTAGATCAGACTGTTAAAACTAAGAGGAGGGACATGAAAAGGAATCAGCTGTGGTGCTCATAGGGGTTGATACTTGCTAATCTCTGTTTTGATACAAGCAATATTTCATTAGACTGTTTATTTTCACTAAGATATTTTTTGAATTTATTTATTGAGCTGTGATACGTCTTGGGAAGTGTTTCTGGCTGTGGACAAATACCATCTGCAGTAGAGTAAACTTGTGTATAAAAAAAGCTCATTAGCACAAGCTGAAACCAGGAAAGGATCCTAGAAAGGGCCCCAGGAGGGGACCTGTAAAAGTAATGACAGGATGGAAGGGCAGAAGGACACTGAGCTTCAGTGCTGGACAGCAATCCAGCTTCAAGCTAAGCAATATGCAGTGAGCTAGTATTAATGTTATTGTGTGCTCTCAAGCAGGCTGCATCCACTTGCAAAGCATTCCTGGAGGAAAGAGAATTTCTGAAATATGGACAGGGAGGTGCAAAATGCACAAATTATGGATCACATATATATCTAAATATTTATGCATAAAAATGTGTATCTATATAAAAAATGACAATATAAACTCTGCATTTTCAAGTCTCTGTGAATTTTAAAACTGTAATCTGAATTAATAGCCTTAACTTTGGAAGTCCCTCAATTTTCAACAAGAGCTACAGGTTATTTTCTAGTTTGCAGTAGCTGTTGGCATCCCTAATTCTTGAATAGCAAATGGGCAGTTTGATTTGATCTTCTCTGGTTTGACAGTCTGTCTTCCTACATTTTATAGTGTTTATATTTTTTCAGTATGGGGCATTTACAAAACTTCAAAACACCTGTCCACAGAAGACCTGTCCACTCACTACACCTGAGTTTTGGGTTCTGGAAATGAAAGAACCAAACTATTTAAAATATTGCAATGTCATACCACAGTCAGAAATATAGAAGCAGCAATCCTTTGGGGTAGAGAACTTAGTAGTGTCTGAGTCATATCATTAATATCCTTCTTCCTTTGGCATCCAATTAATATATTACACTGAGAACACCATTGGATTCAGTTTAGAATTTAGACATTAATTGAAAGCACAGCTTTTTCCAGTAACAGCACGATTTGAACTAAGGAGCTGGAAGTATACTTGAAAATTTACTGATATTTTCTGAAGAGATTTTGAAAAAACATTATTAGCAGTAGTCACAGTGTTGGAGTGTTACCTGCAAGTACTTATTCCTTCCACTGGGAATATCCAAGTTTCTCTAAATCAGGTAAGGCTTGTGAGATATCAGTGAACACCTCAGTAGTAGAAGAGGTTGAGCTGCCACCTTCTCCTCACCCTCAGCAGCTGTAAAGGCGCTCTCCTATATCTCCTAATAAGATTTCACTGGCTAAGGAAAGTTTCTTTAAGTTTACAGTTTCAATAGTTAAAAGGAAGATAAGCCATAGAGCAGGAATTGATATAATGAGATACTCTTTGCAAAAGGTGGTGTCTGATTTCTTAGTGGGCATGTCCTTCAGTGACAGGAGTGATTTGTGACAGGAAGGTCATCCTGGAAGATGGATAGACCTGCTGCTCACATAGGCAGTTATTTTGTCTTCATTAGGAAGGATCCAAGTTCACTGAGTTCACCTATACTAGGACTTTGTCATATAAACTTGTTACCACGTAGCCATGCATTAACTTAGTTGCTCAGTGTTTGTTCCTCGCACATCATATTCTGTAGTAAGTACAAACTGTCCTACTCCTGCTGCCATGAAGGAGTCAATTCCATGAAGAAAAGACACCAGGATAGTTATCAGAAGCAGCCCTATGCCTGCAGTGAGCTGCTCCTCTGGCAAGAACTGGAAAAAACATAGGGCAAAATCCTGCTGAAGACAGCTCTGCTTCTGTTCCTAGTGTGAGGTAGCTTACCCGTGGCCTCACATTTTCCTCCTATCTGCCGGGTCTCCCAAAATGTGTGAAAACTATAATCTGCATTTTCTTTCCTAAGATTTTTGTATTGTGGCAGTGTTAACAGTTAAGAACAAATCAATTCTCATAATAGAGAAGCACTGTATGACTGTTTCCTGCTTTGCACTGGTACAGACTTTTCCTAGAGGTTTTTGTTCTTTTTATACTACCGAAATTGAGAAAATGAACTTAGGGTGTTTTTTAAATCCTAAACCTCCACAATTTTTCAAATTAGTTTGTTAATGAGAATAGTAATTCCAGTGTGCATCTACTGTTTGTTGAATTGAGCCACAAGTACCTCTGAGAAACATGACTCTTGTCCAAAGGAGACAAAAGCTATAGACCTTTACCTTGAAGGAAACACAGTAAGCAGAAGATATTTATGTTCTCAGGAAATTGATGTCTTCTGACCTGCCGTGGGACAATCTGGGCTTGTGCTTGTGCTTTTCTTGTCCTTGTAATTCTGAGATTATTATCATAAAATTGTAAAACATGCTGAGATGGGAGGGACCCGTCAGGATCATAGAGTCCAACTCCTGGCCCTGCACAGGACATCCCCAATAATCACACCATGTGCCTGAGAGTGTTGTCCAAGCTCAGTCCAAACTCTGTCAGGCTTGTTGCTGTGACTACTTTGCCCAACCGACCTCTGGGTGAAAACCACTGATATCTAATCTACACCCTCCCTGACACAGCTTTAGGTCATTCCCTTGGGTCCTGCTGCTTGTCAAGAGAGTGGAGGCATCAGTACCTGCCCCTGTACTTCTCATGAGGATGTTAAAGGCCACAATGAGGTCTCCCCTCAGTCTCCTCCAGGCTGAACAGACCAAGTGACCTCATCTGCTCCTCATAAGGCCTCTCCTCCTGAACTTTTACCACACTCATGGTCTTCCTTTGGACAGACTCTTATAGTAAAATATCTTTTTATACTGGGACTCCCAGAAGTGCCCCAGCACTCAAGGTGAGGCCACCCCAGTGCAGAGCACAGCAGGACAATCCCCTCCCTTGCCTGGCTGGCCATGCTGTCCCTGATGCCCCCAGGACACACTTGGCCCTCCTGGCTGCCAGGGCACTGCTGGCTCATGTTCAGCTTGCCATGGACCAGAAGCCCAGGGCCCTTTCCATGGCATTGCTGTCCAGCCTCTCATTCCCCAGTCTGTCCAGGGTTTCCATACAGCCAGGGTTTCCCCATCCCAGGTGCAGGATCCACCACTGTCCCTTGTTAAACTTTATACTGCTGTTGATTGCTGCCCTCTGATTTGTTAAGGTCTTTCTGCAGGCCTTTCTGTCTTCAAGGGAGACAACAGCTGTTCTGAGTTTAGTGTTGATGGCACTTAGTTCTGCACTGAAGTGGTTAATGAAGATGTTGAAGGGCACTGGACCAAGGATGGAGCCCTGTGGAACCCTCTAGTGACAGGTCACCAATCTGATGTCACCCTCTTCGCTGAAACCTGTTGTGCCCAGCCCATAGGGCAGGTCTTACCCATCCCATGGTGTGTTTGTCCTGCTCTGAGCTGGACATTTTGTCCAGAAGAATACAGTGAGAGAAAGCAATGGAAGTTTTACTGAAATCCAGAAAGTTCACATCAACTGGCTTCTCTTGATCATCTGGGTGGGTTACCTTTTTATAGAAGGAAATGAGGTTCAGCAAGCAAGATTTCAGACATTGTAAAGCCATGCTGTCTGTAGGCAATATTTGAAAATGACATTGTAAATATCAATTCCCACCACTAGAAGTGAAGTTCTAGAAGTTCTAGAAGTGAAACCATGCATTGGCTGCAGCCATTTCTGCTTTAAACCATCCATATCATGTTGCTTTAATATGTGGCTATGTTGCTGCATGGAAGACGTTCTGACCACTGTTTGTGGGCTTTACACATACTCAACAGCTACAATTTCCTTGCAGTATGGTGTCAGGACAGCAGCATGTTTAATGAGTACAATATATCCTTCATGGCTTCAAGGAATGAGCAATACAAATGCATATCTTCTAAATTAAATGGGAAATTGCCTGTCCATTACTCTGGGACACTGCATGATTTTGTGCCTTCGATGCCCTTTATGTTCAAAAATTATTCCTTTTCTTCCATGAAAGCCATAGCATGGCTTTTGCTATGTTGTAGCAAGGTGATAGATAAGAATAATTTGACTCCAAACCCATTTTTGAAAATGACTGCTTGATCTATATAAAATTTTTGCCTGAAGCCAAAAATCCTGATCTTTGTTTGTATTGAGTTTGGCTACCAAGTTTCGGTAGCCGTGGGGATACAGGGATGGCTTTTTTGAGAGGCTGCCAGATTCTCCCCCACGTCCAACAGCCAATTCCAGATGGCTCCAAGATGGATGTACTGCTGATCAAGGCTGGGCCAATCAGAAGTGGTGGTAGCACCTCTGTGATAATATATTTAAGAAGAAAAGTTGTTGCACAGTTGTGGTCAGAGAAGAGTGGGAGGGTGAGAATATGAGACAGGAACAGCTCTGCAGACCCCAAGGTTGATGGAGAATGAGGGGCAGGAGGCGCTCCAGGCACTGGAGCTGAGATTCCCCTGTAACCTGTGGTGAGTCCATGGTGAGGCAGCTGTGCCTCTGCGGCCTGTGGAGGACCACAGGGATGCAGAGATCCACTTGCAGCCCATGGAGGAGCCCACACTGCTGGAGTGAGGGGGATGCCTGAAAGAATACTGTAAACCCATGGGCAGCCTGACCTGGAGCGGACTCCAGGCAGGGACCTGCAGACCTGTGCAAAGAGGAGCTCATGCCTGGAGCAGGTTTCCTGGAGGGACCCAGGCTGGAGCATACTGTGCCTGAAGGACTGCACCCCAAGGAAAAGTGTCCTACCTTGCAGCAGTTTTTCTGCATGTGCAGAACTGTTGCCCATGGCACAGACTTACATTGGAGAAGTTCATAAAGAATTTTCTCCGTCTTGAGAGACCCTGTGCTGGAGCAGGCAGAACAACCCCTCTCTCTGAGCAATGGTAGGAGCAACATGTGATGAACTGACTGTTATCCCCATTCCCTGTCTCCCTCCGCTGCTGTGGTGGATGAGGTAGAGCTGGGAAGGTGGAGGGGTGAGGAGGAAGTGGTTTTAAGGTCTCATTTTACTGGTAATTATCCTGCTGTGATTTTGTAGTTAATAAATTCAATTAATATATCTAATTCAAATTACTATTTGGGGAGTGATTTCTCCTGGACCTTATCTCAACCCATGAATCCTTCTTTCTCCTCTGTCTAGCTGTGGAGAGGACTGATAGACATGCTTTTGTGGATGTCTGACATCTAGCCAGAGCCAGCTCCCAGAGTTCTGTACAGGATTTGGCCACTCAGAGGTGGGATGCAGGTCACTTGGCTGGGATACTTTTCCTCTGAATACACTGTAGGACATAGGCTCTTTTTTGTACCACAGGAATTGTGCTAAACTTGGAAATATCAAATCAGAGAGAAACTCAAGTGAAGTGCTTTGAGGATGGACAATTTCTGTGTGTGTAAGATCATTTCACGTGGAAAAAACGTGAACCTTTTCAACCTGGCACTGTCTTTCTTTTGCCTATGGAGATCTCTCTTTCATACAAACAGTATCACAGCCTGTAATTAATAATCAGTGAGAGAATCAAGGCAAACAAACCAGACATTCAAAGATAGTGACACTACCCTGTGGACTGTTGTACTGGTTTTAGCTGGGGTAGAGTTAGTTTTCTTCACAGCAACTGATATGGGAATATGTTTTGAATTTATGCTGGAAACAATATTGATAACACAGATAATATTGATGTTTTAGCTATCACTGAGCAACAATCACACAGTGTCAAGGCATCTCTTGTGTTCCTCAGTGAACCCCAACAGCAAGGAGGCTGTGAGAGCACAAGGAGTTGTGAGGGGACACAGCCAGGGCAGCTGCCCTCAGCTGACCACAGCGATATTCCATCCCCTATGGCATCAAGTTCAGCATGTAAATCTGGGGGAAGAAAGAGGAATGGGTAGGATGTTTGTGGTTAATGGCATTTGTCTTCCCAAGCCACTGTTGCACATGGTGGAGCTCTGCTTTCTGTTGGATGACTGAACACCTGGCTGCCCAAGGGAAGCGGTGAATGAATTCCTTGTATTGAAACCTACTTTTAGTGCACCATGGGGGGAGTGAGTGAGTGGCTGCATGGGGCTTAGCTGTCATGGTGTTAAACCATGACAGCTGTCCATAACACTGTCTGTCAAAATTAGTGTAAGAGACAATAACTCCGGTCATGTTATTACATTTGGGATTTTGATTTCAGGAAAACCAAAGCCATGAAGAAAACTAAGTATTGGAGACCTAGTTACATCTTGCTGAATCAAAAGAGAATTTGAAGTAATAAGTCCACCGGACTAGAGCAGCATGCATGTAAGCATATGGGGTTAAGCTCCAGCATTCTCTCCTTGGAGAGAATATGCATGCATTTCGCGGGAGCAAAAATGATGAACATGTGCTCCATTTTCAACTTAAGCAAGTAGTAATGTACAGTCACCAGTGGGATTATTGTAACGTCCCCTCCTTTATGTTTACATAAGAAAAGAAACCCAGACATAGACACTACTGCTACTGGATTTGTTTTATGTAAAATATTATGTTGTCCCTCAGTTCAGGGAGTATACCAACAGGTAGAGTCAGAAATGCTCTGTTACCGCATTTCATAATCAGTAATTAGATAGTTATAGCACTCTTGCTGGACCTCTGCTTAGCTAATACTGGCTTGAAACCAAATGGAAAAGAAGGTTGTAATTCAGTCTCTCCACGTGCATGTATTGACCAGTTTCGTTTCAGTTCAGGACATTGTGTCCCTCTATCTGTGTCTCTCTGCCTCTTCACTACTCAGCTGAACAGGGGCAAAGGGCGTTTCTAGTGAGTCTTGGCCACAAGAACCAAGGCATGAATGCTGCTGCTGTCTGCAAGGGCAGGCACAGCAAATCCGTCTGTCTGTGAATCTTTAATGTAACAAAGGCTCTGGGTCTGCACCAGCCAATGCAGGCACCCAGTAAGGCTGGGACAGACCTCATCTGGGTGACATCATTGTGGCACCATTGTATTTTAATCAGTGGGAAGGGTAGATGAGGAGGTGAGAAAGCGGGTTTTTCTCAGATGATGTGATCTCAGCTGCCCTACCTGGGAGGAAGGGAGGAGATGAACATGAAAATGAAGGCTAAAGTAATGGGGCAGAGACCAAGGGACTTGTTCTGAAGCCATGGCCTTGCCTGTGTATGTCTCTCATTGCCACATGGCAGGAGAGGGAGAGGAAAGGCTGAAAACACATGAAATTTTATTACTCCCATCCTATGGACTTAATTAATTTTACACACCCAGTCTAGTTTTCAAACCTGTTCAGAAGTCTGGTACCTCCACATGAAAACTAGACCCCAAAATTACTTGTGTATAAATGGTCCATGCATAGTTATGTACATTGGAACGCCCAAATCTAAAACCTAAGAGCAAGCTAAGCCAGGAGCTACCTTATGTCAGTGGGCACACAGCTGCCAGGAGCTAGACAAAAAATAAACTCCAAGGATATTGTGTGTCTTAGGTCTTAGCCTTTGCTACAGGCTGCAAAAAATTGCTTTTATACATGATATGTACAGCCAGAACTCTTTCTGTAAGGTATATGTTTCTAAAGAGCTAGGCAGAGCTCATTTGTTTCTTTAAAAATGTTGTTAGAACTTGTTCCGCCTCCTTCAAAAGTAGTGAGAACGTCCAAGAGGAAACAGACTCAATTCTTTCCTCATCTGAGACTATTTTGATCCCGCTTTTCCTGCTTTTCAGAAGATGGAGATCACCAGGAAGTGGTCTGTTCCTCATAGACTTTTTTAGGAAGTAGAAGAGGACTCTTCTCACCCCATTGAGAAAATGGGGCTGCTATGCATAAAATATGAAAGACTGAGTGACAGAGGCAGAGCATGAGTTCCTGGTCTAGTGGTTAGGCTTAGGGCTGAGAGACACAGTTTGAGTGCCAGTTTCCACGGTCATTCCTGCATTTTAACTATATCACCTAAAATATAGGTACTATCATGGGGGCAAAAACCAGAACTCAGAACTCTTACCAAGCTGAGCCACTTACCCACTTAAACTACTGAACTATTTCGCTCCATAAACTTTGAAGTCTTGTCAGTGGGTCATACATTTACTCAAATTGGTTTTGTCTGGTGGAAGGATGTGTCTCTCAAAGGGAGGTCATATAACTCTGAATCATCTCATAAACAAGAAGGAACTAAATTTGCTTGACTATGCCAAGCTGGATAAATTTAGATACACAAAATAAGCAATTCTGGAGGAAAATTTAAGCTGAAAAGGGTCAACTACCTATTAAACCCAGGTGTATTCAGGGGTAGGCAAGCATTTTCAGTATAATGTTTTGGACTTCTAGCTTCTAGACACAAATAAAGTGCTTAAGTCCTCTTTTGAACCTGGCCCAAAGCCCTTAGATCTGAATACAGCATTTACATTAAAAATCACTGCTTTCTCACCTTACTTTCAGGTGCAAAGTTCACTGAGTTCATGAATATAAGCCAGTGCTCCTGAAAGTTTGGCAAACACAAGAAAAGGTGGTTCAGAGAGCTGGGAATCTGGCAGACCTACAGCACTCAGATTCTACAGTTCATGCATCCTCAAAGCAAGAGAGATTAAATTTACCTTCCCAAGCACCGGCTTCACTAGAACTCAATGCAGCAGGCTGGGAGAGAGCAGAGAGTCTGATCTGGTACCATTGTGCCTGTAAATGCTGTGACATTGTAGACATCCCCCTGCCAGCACTGCTTAAAGCACCATGTGCACAGGCAGCCATACTTAACAAGCTGCAAGTTGTTTGTGAGCGCAGCATGTAATATCCTGGCACGGCGGCTGATTGCTTACAGGTGGTAAAAGAGACCCTGACATCCACGCTGAAAGCACCTTTGCACAATATTAGCCACTGCAGCGCACATTGGAGACAGGTGACAAAAATGCATCTGCAGTCCTTACTAGCATATCTCTGTGCATTTACAGGGAAGTTGCAAGAGAGAATGACAGAAACAGCAGTGGGAAGGGATCTCTAGAGATTATTCAGTCATGCCTCCCACCTGAAGCTTGAAACTGTGGGGTTCTTTTCAGCGCCTCACTGTCTTCTCAGGCCCCTTGCGTGCTGACAGATTCAAAGATGTGGAGTGCATTTTCGGCTCTATAGTATAAAAGTCAAATAAAAGCTTAAATGGAAAAAGAAAAAAAAAAAAAAGGGAAGAAAAGAGAAGTCAGGAAAGAGCCTCTAGTTTTACAACACATGTCAAAGTCCATGGGTAGTCTTGTTGCAACTGGAATGTGTGGAGCTTTTTTGCTATTAACCTCAAGATGAATGGCTTGTTTTAAAGACAGTAAAAACACCATGTTGTGCAGGTGCCTCTATGTGTGGATGGATTTCTCAGGAGGATGTCAGGGACTGTAGCCACAGCATTGGTGCTCCCCATTGCTCTGCACCGTCTGTGGCGTGTGAGGGGAAAGCAGCTGCAGTCCTGCACAGCCCTTTCCCCAGGTCCTCCTCTCCATCACCACCCTATTTGCCTCCAGACCTCTGTACCTGAAATTCCAGACTTGAGGTTGTTAAACAAAATGCCAACTGAATAGAGCAGAAACTAGTAAATGAGCAATAAAAGAATTTGAACAAGAGGGCAATTAGAAAAGGGGTTGAAATGGGAATAATTAGATAATACAATTCTAAATGAATAGCGCATCTTAGTTAATCCTATTAACTATTTACAAAAAATAGAACAAGTGGTTTGTCAAAGTACTGCTAGTTTTTCTATGGTTTGATAGATCAAGGTTAGTTACTGTTAGAACCACAACATTATGCTTTGTTTCCAACTGATGAAGGAGTAAGATTGATTTGAAACATATGGTGAAAAATACTGCAGTTCTTTGTTTGCATCTGTTATACTTTTACTCGTTAGTAATTGGTTCGCAAGCTGCATTTCTATTTTGTTGGTTGTATTTTTTAATCTATTAAGTGAAAACAGAGACTTTAAGCAGATGTACAAATGAGAGGATAAACATCTCAGAAAGCTTTGAAGCTGTGTTATGTTTTTGGTCTTGTTTTTTTTTTTTTTTTTTCTAGTTTGTTTTATATCTCTAGGGCTACACACAGGGTTTTCTGCTGTTGAACATGGGCGAAAGGCTTTTTATTGGGTTACTTGGACCCAGTGAGTAGGGCGTCCATATTTGGCATCCTGTAATAGCATTTTTCAAAGACATAAGATAGTCTACTACCCATAGTAGTAGTACCTTCTTCTGTGGTATGCCTCTGTTTTTAAAAGGGTTAACTTGTATTGTATCAGAAGGGTTCTGAAGGAAGTTCCAGAGTGTTTATTTAACTAAAGCCAAGGTACTGTCATGTGATTAGTTCTTTAAAACTCACAAACTGTGAACAGCCCAATACATAAGGTTAATTCTTAAGGGTGCAATGCAGCGGATTCACAGTATTTTCACGTCTTTACTCTTTTCTTAAATTATGAAGAACAGCTAATAACCCTGTGCTCTGTGAGTAAATACCAGAGCAAGCCTAAAAGTCAGTGGAAATTACAATGTATGTGCTTCAGTACAATCAATTTTGTTTGTTGTTTTAGTGGCATGATTCCTGTTTACAGCAATCAAACCATCATATTACACAAAGTAAATCAATAGGGTGATAATGTAGCTGTTTACTGTACTTATAGACTTTCCTGTGACTATGTCTAGGACACATAATATCACACAATGCAATGTTCTTAATTTTTATTTCCCTTTGGATGAAGGTTGACATAATTCACAGGTACTAGCAAATCCCACCATGCTACAAAATGTAACATTTGTAAGAGATACATATGGTACATATTTATAGTGAGCAAAATAAGGACTTGTTTCAATTATGCATGTGGATTAGCTCTTTGAAGAAAAAAAAAAGTAGGTGTTACCTCATGCCCATATAAACCAGGGGTAAAACATGCCTAAAACAAAAACCCTTTTACGTGCCATTACTTATACATGAACATTAACATTTTTCAGGCATAACTCTGAACAAGATACACAGACATATGCTGCTATGAATCTTGGAGAACATGCTGTGCTTACATTTTTCAAACTATCCAAGAATTTCTGCAATAAATTTATGCTGTGCCAGAAAAGGACAGTATTTGGATGTGCTGTGGGCATGAGCAATATATTTTCAATGCACATCAAATGCATATAGGTAGACGAGCAAGTTACTATTGGCTAAATTAGGAAGTAAACTTCCAGCATTTCAGCTGTTTGAGACATCATCCCATCCACACATTATTACCCACTGTACCCAGTGCATCCTGTCTGCCTTTCATTGAGATGTAGACACATCATCTCTGGGAGGAGACACTGCAGAGTCACAGGCCACTCTAACTTCTGCAGCAGTCCACTCATTAGAGAAAAATTACAAACAGTAAAACTGGGTCAGTTAATTGTCCTTAATAGTTCATCCATGTCTCTTTCATCCATGTCTCTTTCATGAAAATTGCAGACTTTGATCCCTCACTCCCTTTCTGGGAGACACAAGACGACTAGGGAGAAGCAGGAGAACTCCTGAAGAAGGACCTTTAAGCAGAGTACCACTTCCTGATTCAACACAGGATGAATCTAGCAGACAGTGACATTGCTACAGACTTCAATTTTCATGATATTTAGGAGAGCTATATGCATCCACTTTCTAATTCATGTTGGTCTGCAGTTAAAAGCAGCATTACTTTCCAGCAACATAGGCAGAGTGGAGATTAATGATGTCTGTAACTAAGTTACATTTTCTTTGTGTATTATTTTGTGTATTCTCTTGAAATTAATCCTTTAAGAGTGAGAACTTGAAGACTTCTGTGTGTTATTTGCAGCATGAGCTTTTTTGGAGGTTAGTGACACCAATTCTCTCTTCCTGAATCTCCCCTATTTCCATAATTTCTAGAGTGCAGAACTGCTTCCTCCACAGTGTGCTCATCAAAAGAAACTGCAGTATATCATGGTCTGAAAACTTTACCAGAGCATGCTAGGTTTGGCCCTTCTCCCTCTGTCTTCCAGAGACTTCCAAAGCTTCCCCTAAGGGGAGCATTCTTCAACTATTCTCTAAAAACCTTGCTTTGTTTCCTGGTGTTCCAGCCTCCCTTTCTTAGGTTTTGCTTTATATGAATGAGTTATATTCCTGAGACTCTTGACAGATAATGGCCCATTCCTTCAAGTCCTTTAGGGTCTTTTCTAGGGTTTAGACCATACCATGTAGAAACATTTTCTTTTGGGTTTTTTGATAGTTTTTTTTCCATAATAACTTAACACACTAATTATTTGTAAAATCAGATTTGTGTGTTTAATAAAATGAATACAAATTTTTTCAGATTATTTGACATTTTATGGAATTCTATTTATTTGTGTTTCAATTAACTTTGCTAACAATGGCAAAGTTAGTAATGACATTTGGCAATCAAAACCCATTATGAAGTATTTGAACAATACAAGGTTAGTTAAGTTAAAGGAGATGTTGTGCAGAGCATTTCAAATTGAATTTGGATAGTGGCAAGCATATGTGTGTTTGGAAATCTCTAAATTTCTGCCTGAAGGGTAAATTGAAGCTTATATAAACAAGAACTTGTGATCTAATGTTTGGGCTTTTACTGACACAGACACAAAGACACACACAGATGCACACACATAAACCTCTATGGGAGGTTACAAAATACAGAGAAGAAAAAGAGAGAAGAGTAGAGGAAGATATGAGACATGTTAGCTGTCGATTTAATGTTTTTCACCCATGTAATACAGTTTGGCAAGACATTTTCCACAGTTCCACCAAATCAGACCTGTAAAAGCAATTATCAGTCATCATAACGTGAATCAAGCTTGAACTGCTGTGGTTCTGAAAAGCATGACAAAGTTAATTGAAATTTAGGCAGTGAATAGTTTTCACTTCCTGAGATAAGGTGTGTTTTCAGGGGAAGCTTGTTGCTATGTTGGCTTTAGTTAACAGTTCTTAAGTCTCTTGTTAAAGGATTTGTATTATTTCTGTGGGTGGATCATAGTCTCATCCAATTATGACTTCAGTACAGCCAAGCTTTGTGTCATATGCTTTACTAGCCCATACTGGTTTGCACATTCTTTTCACTTCACAGGAAGATTAAAAAAAAAAAAAAAAAGAAAAAAAAAGAAAAAAAAAAAAGAAGGCAAAATTTTCTCTCTCGTGATTACAAACAGTACTTTGGAAGTATTAAATTTTACTGAATGTTCATTTCATTCCAAAAATATCATTTTGGTGGCTTGGTGGTGTATTGCTTTAGTAACTACAATAAAATTGTTTAAAATCTGGCAAAAAAAAATATTAGTTCTCAGCCTAGAAGCCAAACGTGATATATATCTATGTTTCCTTGGCTAGTTATCTTCTAATCTCCTGACTGTAGAGAAGCATGAATTTGCTTTCATGTTGTTATATCTTTTTTAAAGCAATTTCTGTATTTAAGTGGTTTACTGCTAATGATTGAGATTCTGAAGGCATCCATGGCATTGGTATGAGTGCTAGTATGGTAAATATTGTATAGAAAGGAGACTGGAACTTCCTGAGTCCCGGGGGTATATTGTGTTCCTAATTTTAGAGCAATTTTGCTCTAACATTATTGCAAGTTTTGGAACTTCTTTGTGCCAAGTTACAAGAAATATCAAAATTTAATTTTTAGGGAGTTTTTTTAGAGCTGATAACGTTTTGATATGTTATTGTTTTTATATTTTCTAATGTTGACCCTTAGTTCTTTCCTTTGGGGTCTTTTCATGTCCCACAGAGTGCAATTCTTTAGTCACTTTGAAGAAGAAAATTATTCTGAAGAATTTCTGAAGAATTTCTTAGATGTTACCAAAAAAAATGTTTTGTGAAAGTAGAGTTAATATTTCAGTACATTTTTCCAGGTAAGACATGCCAGTAATATAGATAGGATCTGTGTCTCTGAAAACATTTTCAGAGTGAAGACTTGACTAAGAGTCAAAAGAAGCCTTAGTTCTCCTGTCAAACCTCACATAACATAGAAGGGCAAAATAGCTTTATATAATAGTTATATGAAGGTTTCTTCTCAAAAAGACTAAACCCTTTTATGGCATCCTCCTGCAGCTCCCATTTCATCTTCCCTCTGATCTCCAGCATTCCCCAAATATCTCTGAAGCAAGAGAGAAACCAAGAGTGAGGATGCCAGATAGGATCACACCAGAATCTAATCTTGCAATTTTGAGCAGTTGTTGAGACTCCCAGGAGTACTGCAAGACTTGAAATTGCTACATGAGGTTTATATTTAATCCCACTGAAGTCATTAGGGTCCAAAGTAATGGAAGTCTATCTAGCATTTAGGGACAGCAAAATATTTAGACATTACAGGCTTCCATGATCTAATAATTTAACCAGTATGTATTTCTGTATTTATTACTTCTTTTCTAATGAGTCTGTATAACACCTGCATGCCCCAGGTCTACTTGGACTTGTTTGCAATTTCGGACTAATGCTTAGAACTGAGCACCCCCAAACTGGTTCTGAGCCTGGGGAATCACTGCAATTGTACCTGAGGAAAATTGGAGCCTAGCATCTGAGCAGGTGCCATTTGATAAAATGAGGAAATGACAGGCAACACAGCTCACCTTGCAATGGCAGCATTCTCCTGTCTCACTCCTCTGCCAAATGCACTTATTTGATTATAACAACTCTAATTAAGCCCATTATAATACAATGGGAATTTCCCACAACTTTCTTCCAGTGCAATGTCCAATTTGGGAGATCCAAAGAGCTTTTCCATTTCCCCCCATTCTCTCTACCCTCTGGAAATTGTTGCATTTTTGAGCACTGAAGCACACACACTATGCAGTATTACATTTCTCCCATCTGGCCTGCAGCCTCCCCCCTCAGGCAATGAGCTCACTGGATCTCATAAGCTGCGGCAGGGTTAGTCTAGGTCAGCGAGTACTGGAGAGGGTCTCCACACAGAGGCTGGGTGGTGCAGGAATCATGAGTGGCATTTCAGTAGGTGGTATCCTTTCCTTTGGAGTTCACCCCAAAATAACACTGCCATGTGCTGGATGGATCCACAAGTGCAACCCAAGTTCAAGTCACCCCACTGGTTCATGAAGGTCACAAGCAGAGTGCCAAGTGTCCCCTCCATTTCACAGGGTCAGCATTTGTGTCTGCTGAGCCCCACATAGGCACCAGGAGAGTGTGTCCATCACTGGCACATGCTACCATGCGATCCCTCTGGGAGACACACACCATGTGGCCTTGGAAATGACAACACCATCTGCTCCATCACTTCCTACCTGCCACCTGCCAAACAGAACCTCATAAGGATCAGGGGAGAACAAACCCAGGGCAGCTGTTCCTTGAGGGTGTTGGGACCTAGCAGGACCTGGGAAATACAAGCCAAATTAAATTGTGCCTAAGTAATGAGATTCAACTGCTCAAAATCTCCCTGAAATGTCAGGTGCATTAAACTTCCCTGGCTTTCAGGACTCTCCACATCAGTTTGGCCGTGGAGTTCTGCATCATCTAGTTCTGCAGAGGTCTAAAAGTTTCTGACTGCTATATACACTAAGAATGTAAAACAGTGTCCAAAATTAAACTATTAGTAATTTTCCCCAAAAAATTAAAGAGGTCTCTCCGCCAATGGCCTTCCAGCTTTTTTTCCCTCTGGAAACCATTCACACAGCAGGAAAGAAATCACCTTTTGGACCACTTGGTTCTTTTCCCTGAGATCTGTTTGGTGTAGTGTAGTTCCCAATACACTGAACTTCCAAGACCACCTGGGAGAGCCCTACAAACCACTGGTGGTCCATAGACCACAGTTGGAATGCTGTTCTGTTAGGCTACTGGTTAAAGAAAAGGAAATTAAACACAGAAAGTTGTTAAAATGACATTGTGTGTGAGTCATGGTTCCACATTAAGTAATACTCATACAGAGCACTTGTCTTCCTGGATGAAAGCTCCCCACCTTCTGTCTCTAGTCTCTACCTCTTAGTAATAAATATCATATTTTCTTACTACACAAATGAAAGAAATGCTAATGCTTTGTCTGAGAAACAATGAAGTGATAGGAATAGAAATAGAAATAGAAATAGAAATGTAATGAGACGTATATGACTGAATACACCACTCATATATATCTGCCACCGACATACAAGGAATTCTTTAAATTTCCACTGAAGCCTGTTTAAATGAAATATGTCAAATAATACTCCTTTTTCACATGCTCCCTTTCCAAAGTGCACCCTAGTGCAACAAGACTGTTTCTTTTTTTGTTCAATATTGGGCTGTAGCAAGCTTGCTTCAGCCTTGCCTGCCAGCTGATGGGATCATGCAGAGATAGTGTCTAGTGGCCCCAGATTTGTGCAGTTCCCTGTCTGATTTTGAAGCCATTTTTTAATGAGCTAATTTTTATGATTGCTGACTTGCTTAAGCTTTAAGAAAATTGGTTCAGATCTGGGGAAAGACTGCTGTGTGACAGTGGTCCATTACAATTACAGTCTATTATTATTCTTCTTTCATCAGAATACAAATGTTGTCCCCTCAAATCCCAGATATGAAGATGCATCACAAAGAATACAATAAAAGCCTACAGAGGACAGCAAAAGAAGGCTTTTTCCCTTGGCATCCTCCCACTTTCACGTCTTGGACCCCGAATATACTGCTAGTTTGTAAGGCTGTTTGTGACACAGTCACATCTCTATCCGGATGTTTCCATTTAGACCCCGTCTGTTAATGTGTACGGAGCAAGCAGAGCTCTGAATTTGGCTGATTCCTTCTGAGAAGCAATGGGACCAAGGACTAGATATGTCACACTTGGGACCTGCTCCCCACAGTGGGTGGGATGATCTTGTGCAATCCATAGCAAAGGAGAAGGGTCAGAACAATAGATTTCTGCCAGCAGGGACATAAAAAAAACTGGAGTGTCAAAAAATATGGTTTGCGATGCACACAGGATTGTTGTCAGCCCTTTGCAGTGGTAAACTGAAACTTTGTTTCTGAAAATTCAGCTAGTGCCTCATTCCTAAGGCTATTTGTTATCCTCTCAATGTGGCACTGGAGGAGTGGATAGACGAGACAGGGCTGCCAAATCCCTCCACTGCATGAGGCACACAAAGCTTGACAGGCTGGCAAGGAGGTTGGCTGGCTGTGCTACCACAACACTAGGATGCCTTCCTGCACCAGGGCTGGGATCTTAGCTAGCCTGCCAGCAGAAAGGCAAGACTTCTAACTTCTGGGATTTCAGGTACCACTTTGTGAGAGCATGACTTGGTTAACATTTTTAAAGAATTCCCCAGCAAATCCACCACACTGACAACATTTCAGTAACAGCATAACCTGGCAGCATAAAGCTGGAAAGAAAGGAAGGAATGATGTAGACAAGACTCTCCAGAAAAGCTCTTGCTAGGAGTGGCTGACATGAATTGTCCAGCTGGTATTTGCTGCCCATCTCTCCAGCAAGGGTAGCACATCATCCAGCTCATTTCAGGCTGGAGACCACCAATGCAGTTAGTCTGTGGCGTGTGTGTACGTGAGAAGGGGAGACCTTGAAGGAATTTCCAGAAGTGTATTGGCCATTTCTGTGTTGTGGAATTGACACTCTGAGTTTGGATGGTAGGCCCATGGTATCAGCTGTCAATGACAACATCTTGCATGAACAGTAATGATGGCAATAGGAATAATTTATGGTAATAATACTTTTTTTTTTTTCCAGCAGAATTCTCAGAACCACTACTCAGTGTGAAGATATGAAGAATTTCACTATGCCTTCAACAAAATGAAGAGGATATGACCTAATCTTCCAGCAGTAATGCTAGAACATATTCTTTGGTTGCTTTTAGCAGATTTGCCTATCAACATAATGCAAATGAAAGGTCAATCTGCTGTTGACTCCCAGATGCTTTACTATTTACACTTGGAGAATAGGTTCAGAAAGAAACGAACCTTGCACTTCTAATTTTTACTTAGATTAGGCATTTGAGACCTCTTAGTAATGCTGGAAGTAGTAAACAGGAAAATTATTAAGAAACCACTTGAAAAGCAGTTCCAGAGCTTCTGGCATAAAGAGTGGAACTTATGTCCCAGTCACCTGGCACAAAGTTAGCACAGAGCCTGGTGTAACAGATTTTTCCCGTGATCTTAGCTGCTGAATTTTTTTACTTCTGCGTGGGCCACCAGCCTTAGACAAGATGAGGTACCAGAGGGAAGTCATCTCTGTTTGTGAAAGGACAGAGGTTTGGCCAAGACTGTAGAGAATCCACAAAGCATTCTCTCACCACAATCACTTCACAGATTAAATCCAAAGGTGAGGCTGAACAGACAAGGATGGAGATGCAGAGAAGGACCCAAGAGCCCTGTATAGCTCTTTGTGATGCAGCAATCTACACCGAGCAAAAGCAAGCGATGCTCTGGTTGGAATTTGAAGTCTAGCAAATTTATTTCTATATAAATGTTCAGGAATGACAGAATTTGGGTTGTGGTATCAACCCTGGAAAAACCAAATATCGCCAAACACCACAGATCAAGCTTCAGAGCAAAAATCATCATCTCAATTGGAAGCATCATAGTGAAAGCAGAAACACTATTAAATAATTCTGGTATTTGGGAAAGTGTTACAAAGTGCATGAGGACATAGCCCACAGCAAAACTATTTGATGGATATTTAGCACTTTTGAAGTTAATTCCATCATCTCCTCCACCTAAGTACATTAAACTCTTTGGCCTGTGGATGGTCTGGATTACTATGGGAGCAAAATAAACCCTTACCACAATAAATATGGAATGGTGTAGCATTCCCTTGTTTGTTTCATGGAAAACAAGGCATGATAGCACTTACTTATTACTTTCATGCTTTTTTATATGTCTCTGCTCACTCCATGCACCTGGTGCCTTTTGATGATTCACTTTAATGTGTTCAACACATGCTCATACACAGACTGAGATAGAAAAGTGCTGCAGTGAGAGTATCCAGGGATCTACGCCCAAGCAGTTGTTGACAATGACAGTGACAAATGCTGTCAATATTGTATAATGTGAAAAAAAAGTCCTACCAGAAAATTCAGTCCCAGAAAATTCTGTCATGGAAAATTCCGAAAAACACAGATTTTCCAAAGGTTTGCTGATACAAGCGAAAAGTCCCTCGAGCACATATTTCCCTTGTAGAATGTAGATGGTTTCAGTACTTGAAGTCAAGCACACACATATGTTCTGTGGTGATCCAAAGCTGTTACCACTGAAAGTGTATGGCTTTATCTCAGTTCCCCTTCTACTATGATAATTTGTGTCAGATTTATGATTTACTGTAGATTCATGACATACACCAGACTGTCATTCTTCCTAGTTAGGTAGCTGAAGTAATCTCCAAAATATTTAGCATCATACCTAGAATGAGTGTTGGTGGTACTCAGTGAGTTTTGCTGAAATTTATGTAATTCTTTATAAGGGTATGTGGTTCCTGGTACTGCAGAGGGATCCAGAGATGGAAAATAATAATTCCTGTAATTCCAGAGTACTAAAGGCAGTATTTGGAGTGCATTTTCAATCTTGTTTCTTTACCTTCAAGAGCACAGATTACTTTTATTACATAGGCAGACAGACAGACAGACAGACAGACAGATAGTTATGGCTACAACTACCACAACAGAAAAACAATGTTTTTCATTTAAATTGTTTTGCTTTTCAGTCAGCTTGTCTTACTCAAAAGCAACAGAAGACCCTTGACTTCATTTATATTTCAAAGCAGAGTCACTCTTAGACATCTGTTTTGGTGGAAGTTTAAACTACTTTGCTGGCTTTGTTACTTTATATAAATGTTTAAAGACAATTCAATAAAGTGCAATTTCTTTGAGACAGGTACTATCATGTCAGTTTGAGGTAATCATGGCCATGCCTGCTTACATGTTTTTAATGCCATTTGATAGGTGTCACTGACTTTTATGAAAATCTTTGAGGTACTTCCTTATAGACTGTGTTTGGAATTACTGTACATATCTCTTTCCTGGCCTCTGGCTGAATCTTACAATGTAAATAGGTTCATATGGCTGGCACAGAGAGGAATAAGGTGTGTATTACTACAGCCAATACTTCAAAGGGGTATGCATGGTTTCAACCAAAATTAAGAACAGGAGAACCTTATGTAGACACTTCTCTTTTTTTTTTTTTTTTTTTTTCCTTTTCCTTTTTCTCCTAGTTGTCTGCTTAAATGAAGAATGTCCGGGGTGAAGCCTTCCATAGAATTATTTTGAATAATTTAAATAAAGTTATGTGTTATCCTACTTGGATGGGGGTCTTTTTCTTTTGAATTTGTTGGTTTCAGGCACAACAACTTAGAAAAAAAATAGGGATGTTAGAACTTCAAAATAGATCTATTACTGCACTATCAGAATGTTGAACCAAGGAAAAGACAAATGCCAGTATTTGTTGTTATAAAGGAAACAAAATTATTCAAAAATATGACCATCAGAAAAATCATATCGACTATATAAATGCTTTAAAAAAACATTGAAAAGCTGTATACTTTAAACAACAAGTCCAACAAGTACAATTATGCTGCTGGAGCTACCTACAATAAATAATATCCTATTCACATTTAAAGGCAAGAACTGCAACAGAATTTATTATATGAAGTCCATGCAACTTCTGATATAATTTATACACTCAATGTCCTTAGAAGAATTAAAATAAGTATTCTGCTATTTAATTTCAGTCATGGTATGAAAACTATGCAAGACAAAGTAATTTTTTAAATGTTTTCATTGAAGCCAAGGAGACACAACTGTTTGAAATAAGTTGCACTTGATCTCATTAGCACTGAATTTGGTCTGTAAGCACCACTATAAAGTATGTACCCCAAATTCTGCACAGTTATTTTGTGTTTCAATCATAAATAGCTTTTTTTACTAGGGTCAGGCAAACAAAAAAAAAAATCTCAGGTTAGAATGAACAGACTTTAATTACAGGCTAGAGAGGAGTATCACAGTTGCATACAGAAATTGCAGGAGTTACAAAAATTTTTTAAAGTTTCTGCTGTAATTTACTGAAAATTATTTGATGCCACATCTGGTTTTTTAGCCAAAATTGTCCATTTAATAGCTTTTTTCCTCTCTTTCCTTTCTCCAGCATGTATTTTGGGTACTACTTCTGAGGTTATTTTCACAATATCAAATTACATTTTAAAGGAAGAAAAGAAGGATTTAAGATCTGAGTCCATAGCGATTATGAGGAAGAAGCCCAGATGGAAGCTTTTTTGGAGTATCTGTTCAAATGGAGGACAGCAGCCCTACAACAAATTTTGTCCTATATTCAGGCATGATGTGGACAATCCTAATCTCCTGAATGAATGCATATAGCATTTTATAACCAAGTTTTTCTGAGACCTTTTAATTTCTGCTACAATCCCACAGCAGAGGAGTAATACACACTACCTAGTTGTTACATCCAGACAGTAACAACTTTTGTCTAAAAGAAACTTTCTGGACAAAAATAATACAATGTTATTTTTGTATTACAAATAATCTATCCTTTCATTCCTACTACTTGTAAACAACAACAACAACAAAACAAAAAAAAAAAAAAAAAAAAAAACACAAAAAAAACCCCCAACATCAAAGTGTTTTTCCTCAATAGAATTTTGTGTATAACATGAAACCAAGTGAATAATAATTATGAAGTGACAAGAAAAAAAGTTATGTTTTGCTTATATTTATAGAAGGTGAAAATCCTAATATATCATCTGCAAATTGTGCATCACACTACATCTGATAGATCTGGTCTTCCCTCGGAATATTAAGAGAATATGGGTACACCAGCTGAAAGCAAATGTTGCTTTAATTTTCTGTATGCTGCGGAAGAAAAATCATAATCTCTTGCATCCTTTAGGTACAATCTATATTCTGCTGAAGTCTGTAGAAACCATTATATTATTTCAGTGAAGTGCTGGACTAGGTCCAGTGAGATGTGCTTTAGAATCATGATAAAGATGGAATTTGGTGGTGTATTTAAGATAGAAAGTCATGAGGACCTCATTTACAAAACAGTAAAGTAACTCTTCTTAATAATAATAAATAATGTAATGTTCGCCAAGACAAATTGGAAAGATGCTATTGATGCAAACATTGGGCAACATAATACAGCTGAAGAAATAGTGTGGGAGGCCACACACATCAAAGCAGATGCTGAACTTTAGTTCAAGTATCTTTGAAATATTAGAAGTAAGCAAAGAATTATGTTATTTGAAAAAGTAAAATGCATCCATACGTTTTCCTCTCAGATACTCTTAAGCCTATCTAGAATACTGTAAATCACTCTGTTGCCAGCTAAGCAAAGACTGGTGACCCTCACAATTTGCTAACATTTGATTTTGTTCCACAAAATTATAGGAAAATTTTGCTTTCAATATGGCCCACTCTGAAAAGCAGAAAGCTCAAAATGAATAACATTATTGTGTTTTCTGTCTCTTAGAGTTCTAATTATGACATGGGTCTCTTTAAATAAATTTTGACCTTTTAAATTTTTCCATCGGTGTTCCCTTCAGTTCTTAGCACTCCTGACTTTGTCCCTTCACTAGTCAATTACAAAGCAATTTACTGCTATTTTGAGTTAAACTTTGTGCTGCATTTTTTGTACCTGAGTTGACTTGTTCTTGGTAATTCTGTATATTTTACTCCTCCACCATAAGCCAATTTTTCCACCATGTTGTGATGGGATAGTAATGCCTTTTTTCCTTCCAACATCCTAATTAACAATTTATGTAATTTGTGTCCAGTTACCTGCATAGACACAGGTTTGCGTTCTGGTGGCTTAAACCTGGAGGTCCTGAACAGCTGGAGTAGCTTCTTGATGAGCTGGGAATGCTAGGCCATTCAGAATTGAATTTATGTTGAGCAATTACCTGCCCTTGGAAGAGGTCTCTTCCCAAATGAGTCTGCATCCTGCTCAATTTAATGCACCAATACAAGATCAGTAAGACTTGCCTGATATTTAATGGTTTTCACTACTTAATTTAATTACTTTAATTTACTTTACTCTTAATTAAGAATACCACTAATCACTTGCACTCAGAACATTACAAAACCTTGGCATGAATGAACTGTCCTCATCCAAACCCAGCCTTTTTTCTGGGCAGACAAGAGTGAGCTGGAAATGGACCAGCCCCAGGCGTTCTCCCTGTGCACGTGTCTTGCTGCTGCTGGTCACTGGCTGCCCTGAGCTCCGTAGATCCGTGAAGCAGTTCCAGATGCAGGTCCATTTTGGTCATCTTTCCACAGCCTGTGTGCCTCTCTCCATGACCACAAACACTGCAGCTCCCCACAGCAGCCTTCCTGAAGTCCCCAGTAAGTTGTATGCACTGTCCCTGATCTCCAAATGCATGCTCTAAATAAAACGATAAATCCTGTCAGGAATCACCTTGGAATCACCTTGCTCAATGGTTAACATACTTACCCTTCCTTACAAGTGCACTGAACATTTTTAGCCTGACAGATTAGAAAAAGAGAGAGAGAGATACTTCATAAACTTTTTAATTGAAAATAACAACTTAAGAGTGGAAAACCCCAGTACAGACCTGGTTAGTATACTTCAGTATAACAAACAGTACAAGCATACTTAGAAACCAGTAGACAGATATTGAACAGACACTTCTGATTGTTGTCTGTCAGAGACATACATCTGTTTTTTCTGACACATATTTTGTTTTTTTCCACACTTAACATTCAAGAAAAATTACCTTCTAAGTAATTATTTCACTAAAATACCCAAATACCCATTATCACATCCATTAATTAACATAATGGTGCAGTCCTTTGTCCAAGTTTCTTCATAAGGTTTCTAGAAACATGCAGCACAATATTGTATTATATTGGATTAGTTTCTTTTCTCCTCATACTTGTAGAATTGTGTAAGAGCTATATATAGAAATACTTTACTGTATGCAACTAGCTAAAAGTAGCAGAATTTCCACCCTACTCAGAGGAAGCCAATAATTGCAGCATTAGGCTTGGCACAATAAAGACATGTAAGTGCTTTTTCTAAAAAATCATTTTTTAACAAGAGTTTCTTGTGTTAACTTTAAGGTTTTTTCCATCATGCTTCTGCATAATAGATAAAATATCCCAGGACTTTGTTCCTAGATGCAGACCTTTTAACCTTTACATTCAGAAATGCAGAGATTTTTCTTATATTTCAAGTGACTGGGTATCTTATGTCACAATTACAGAGGTGCAGGTTGACATATGTATTTCAGCTCACTGCCCATAGGGTATTGTTGACGTCATGAGGGAAAGGCAGGTGTTTTGCACTCTTTTACAGAAACTGCACATAGAACATTGGTCCAATTACAAATGTTCTTCAACACCTGTTTTGTTAATACTGAGGATTCAGTACTGAGCTAAACTTGGAGGTTTGTGTTGTCTTCAGGCAAAGAAGAAATCCAGTGCAACATAATTTGATCTTTCAGTTTTCTCTCACAAATTTCTTTCTTATACTTCCTTATAAAAACAAATAAACAGACTTAAATTTGCCTTCCAGTCCTAATTCCCAGTTTTGCACACAAGTTCGTGTCTCTAATTGCCACCTCAGGGTGCAATTTTCATCCTTGTGGAGGGCAAAGAAAATATAAATTCCCACCCCCAACCTATGGGAACTGCGATGAAATACAAGAAGTCTGTATCATATAGGGCTGCTCATATTTGATTTGAGAAGCTGTGTCAGTGATCCAGAGCTCAACTGATGTCTTATAGCACTCATTTCAATTGTGTACTGGAGGCACCAGATCTCATTGGATAAGGTGCAACATAGAGGTCTGGTCTTCTCTGGGGTCACTGAGGGTCCATCTTTGAAAGAGAACAAAGTGCTGGGCATTAAACTTTATATGCCAGTTAACTCATACCTCTGGTCCTTCCAGAGGCAAGCACACACATACACTGATGCTTTTAGAGCTCACATTTCAGTGCTTCTTTAAAAACACAGAGAACACCATAAGTGCTAAATATGACGGTTACTAGGATTAACAAAAAAATCTGATATCCTTCCAAGATAAAAAATTTATACAGAAAAGTAAAATTTTCCACTTTTTTCTTTCATAGTGCTCGGGGGCCAAAGGGGACCATTAGATCATCTAGATTCATCTCATGTATGTCACAGGCCATTAACTTTCCTTAGTTACCCTGTTTTAAGCCCAATAACTTGTGTCTAAGTAAATCACAAGTTATATATGGCTCCAGCCAGGCATTTCCATCTGGCTGGTGTGACAAGACCCTTCCTCACTCTCCCATGACCCACATTTCCTACAGAAGTCTTCTTGCAGCCTGTAAGTTTCTCTCCAGAGTTACTATTCCACAGAGGAGAAACACTGGCTCTTAGCCCAAACCAAGAACTGGTACTAGTTGCCCCCTCCATCGGTTTAAGTTTGTCTCTTTTACCCATTCTAGTCCTTTGTCCAGGTCTTTAAACTCTGCTCATGACAAATATATGCATTTGCCATAATGTTTGGCTCACAGTGTGGTTCAAGGTAATTTTACAGTAACCTCCTGTTCTCTGACCTCTTTTCTGGCCTATTCATTGGATATTTGTCTTCGTAGCTTTGAGATATGTAGGGCAGCATGGACAGTATACACCCATGTACTTCATGTCTGTGAAAACAAACTCTTGGTAATTAGTGGTTTGCTATTGAGTTGGTAATCCAGTGAAATCCATATTGCAGCATTTTTTAGGGCTCTGCTGACAGCATTTGTGTTACTGAACCAATGGACTTGCTGCCCAAGGCAAGGCGTGGTAAGAGGATGGCTGACCCTATTGTTGCATCATGCTTGTTCTGCTTTCCACTTCCTGTTGCTTGAGTTCTTCTTAGCAAAATACACACATTGCTTTATTATCTTAGAAGGGACAGCATAATAAAAGCCTCCTCTCCTGGAATCATTAAAAGATATCCCACACAAACAAGCCAAGCACTGATGACCTGCCTGGCTCTGGTGTCCTTGTTGATGGGTACAGCAGTTCATGTGTACCTGTCGGAGGGCTACCACAAAAACAGTGAGTGCTTCCCTCTCTTTCCATATCGGTCAACCAGTTAATGACAACTGCATGTGTAGAGAACCCTGAAGCCAAACTGCAAAATCAATATAAAGCAAACATAGTTTAGAAAACTAAATGAGACACTCAAGGTTAATTTTAGCATTTAAGAGAACAATAGGTCAAAGTCACTTGTCTGTTTCCCAGATGATACTTTCCATTTTCCTAAATAGAGTCTGTTAAGGCTGAGAAAAGCTCCTCTGTTAAGGAGTAAGGGAGGGAAGAGTGGAATGCAAGAGTAGTGGGAGAAATGACCTTATTTTACCTTTTCTGACAAAAGCAGATAACATTCTAGACTGACGACATGATCCTACAGGCCACCAAAGGCTCTTTCCTGAGACAATGTGCAATTTCCTTTTCTTGAGCTACTCTCACTTTTAATTACATAATCTTGACAAACCCTCAGCTCTCATAGTTACTTCAGAGATGGAGAAACTTTATGTTCACAGTGGTGCAAGGAGTTAGCATGAGGTCAGTTTCTTCTTTTAAATAAAAACGTATCCTGAAGAGCAGCTGTAAGAAGAGCAACTATGAAGAGGGATTCTATATCAGTGATGCTGTGTGTAGGGCAGAGGGACCCTACACACAACTGTATGTAGGGAAGAGGGGCACTGATACCAGGATAGCACGGCACAACCTAGCAAAATCACGTTTTTCCTGCATAAAGTGAAAGATTATGCTGCCCTGTAGCATGACCCTGAAGCCTTGGTCCTAATTTAGGTTAAATTGCTGCTGCTCGCATTTGTGCACTTCACTAGAACGTGTCCAGCTCATATAGCTCTCACAATATAACTGCATAAGAGATTTTAAGTAATTATTATGTAGATACTGCTTGTGGAGACAAAAGCCCCATGAAAAGTGGGGGAAGCTCTGGTATCCACACAGTAGTTGCCAGTGATGCCTCATCTCCTTTTCCACTTCTTTAGAAGACACAGGGGTAACTTCGAGTTGTCATCACTCATCAGCTTTTCATGGCAATGAGGAGACGAAAAGATCCACTATCAGGTACAGAATGTCAAAACTTTAGCTTGATGGCTATGTCAAAATGGTCACCTATGAAATCATAACCTACTAATCTCTTAATTTGCTGCAGACTCCAGCAGACATATGTGCTTGCTGGTTATTTCAGAAAATTTTGCTCTTACTAGAGGGACGCAATTGTTTTAAATGAATCCACAGGTGATAGTTCATAGAGCTGTGACATCTAAAGAACTCTGTAATTACATTACAATTTATACAGCCATGGAATTACTGGAAACATATTTATACCACCTGTTTCAGTGCAGACAGCTATAATTTTTTATTCCCAACAGCACTATTAGTTCCTCTCATCATATTACCTGGTCAGAATACTAAGTGTGTCATTGTTCAACAAAGCAATCAGTGGGATTGACCATTTGAATTCAAAAAGCAATTTATTGTGGTGTCTTTCTCCAATTACTGCCAAGATTCCTTCACATTAAAAAAAAATACTAAAAAGAAAAGGAAAGAAAAAATTGGCTCCATTCATTTTGGCACTGCTACTATGGAATGCCAACTAGCACCAGTATCTGGCAGGGTGCTCTTGAACCACTCTCCAAAATAAATATAGCAGACATCAGTCAGGTGTTTTTCTCCTATGTCCAACCACTCATCAAGGAGTATGTTTTTAGTTTAGGCCCACATCCTACTAGTATAATGAATTTCACAAAAATTCGGTGTCCTAGCTAAATAGGAGGAATCATGAAACATTTGCCTTCAACATCTAATCTAGTAAATCTGAGTCTGTATCTGACCTCTTTGTGTATCAGCCACGCCTAGCCAGTCCTTACCATCACATGTTGAAGCACTGAGCTCTCTAAACTCCATTTGAGGGATCAAGTTCCAGCATTTGCCATATTGGTTTCACTATTCTCCAAAAGCACTTGTAGAGCCCACAATGTGCAGTAGCACTGGCTTTACCCTTGCAAAACTCAGCTGGGTCTGATGGTGTCAGCCCATGACACCCAAGACACTGCAGAAAAGCTGTCCCCAACCCAGGGATTACAGCAAGAAACTTCCAGTGGAGGGGAGCAGAGTGGTCTCCCACAAACGTCTCTTTAGCTACTGCTTAAATCAATGTGTTCATCTGCTTGTATTGCTTGCTTGCTTACAGTGATCAAGAAGTTAGTTTATACACACACACAAAGGCAGCAGAGATAATATTAAAAGTTATTAAGGGTTGTGCTTATGGATTGCTTTATGTGGTTCTTACATACAGCAAATGGAGATTTTGTGAATTGCTATAGGCTACCACTGCAAGCGTTTTGTAACAAGTAAGCTTGATCACTGCAGTTCAACTCACTTCTATCAAATGATTCTTACTGTGCAAATGCAGCCAATTCAGTGCTACAGACCTTCCCTTGTTTTCTAATTGGCATTTGACTATCAGTTGTGCCCAGTCACCACACACTTCCCATGCTTTCTTATCTTTGCATGCTGGATTATGAACCAAGAAACAATTATATGTTAGTTTTTCCCATCCTTTACATGAAGATATACAAGAGCCCTTGTTCAAGTAGACAACACACTTCAGTGTTACTTGTCTCATTTTCTTAATATACCGTTTTTATTGTACCTTTTGCACTGAGACAGATAGTATTCCCATTTAAGTTCTACTGTATTTCCTAGCCAGGATTGCTGAGACACTGATCGTATGAGATGCAGTCTTCAGCAAGGTTTGGGCCATGGCCACCTAATCTGTGAGAGTCGCTCTTTGACCTACAGCAATTCCATCTACATTTCTGGCTGGGAGCTTCCAGGTACTAAATCCAACTGCACCACGTGGCTCAAGACTATGCCTTTGCTTCCAAAACAGGTTGGCTGCTTGAAAACTGTCTATTGGAAGCAGTCTCTGGATCACTGAACTCCTAAAATGTACCTACCTCAGAATTGCTCTTGAGAGCACAGGCTGGACGAGTCAGGTTCATGCCCAGGACTGCTCTGTCCATGCCCTGGTGTTTGGGAATGTTTTGAAACTTTCACCATTGCTGGCTGCAACACTGCTCCTGAAGTGACTTGCTCTTGCCATTTAGGTAACCTCTTGTCTGATCTGCTGCCTGTAAAAGTCCATGGTTAGAGGTTCATTGACTTCAATGGACTTTGGCCCAAACACACAGATCTCTGGATTTCAGATCTCTCTGATTTGTAGGAGCATGCAGGTTGGCAAATGTCAAAAAAGGGACATTTGCTCCTGGCAGGAATCAGTAAAAGAGAAAGTCCCTGCCATGTATGCTATTTGCTGATCTACGTATTCGACATGTCAGCACAGTGTAGTAGGCAAACATTCAAAGGAAACATGTTTGTGACATAACTTATTTTAGTAGAATTTTGCATTTACTAAAGCAACTTAGTTTTGTAATTTACAGGTGCAAGTCAGAAGGATGAGTTTTCAAAATGTACCCCTAGAGTTTTATATTCTATTTTTACTGTATTTTAAATGCCAAATCAAAATTATCATGTTTAATTTACTTTATTCTCAGTGGTTTTGCTTAGATTTATGAATTACCTTGGATTAATTGCTTTATAACATTCTGGTTTTATAGTGTAATTGGGTGTGTCTAAATGCATTCCATTTTATTACTTGCTTTAGGGTATATTTTGGATGAACTGTATAATACAAAATAGATTTGGTGTTATGTTTTATATAATGCCAGAGAAAGAACAAAACCTGCATCTAAGTTTCTAGGTTTATGGGTTCCATGTCCAGAAAACTTTGAGGGACAAATCTGCTTATTTTCCATTTTTCTCAGTTTGTTATGTGTTTTTCCATTTCAGTTTTTCACAATAACCTTTGAATTATTGAACCTTTGTGTCAGTCAGAACAAAATTAATAGTTCACCCTGAATTATAGTGTAAATACTGGCATGATACCTTCCAAGACCTCTGTTGAAAAACTCAAATCAGAACATCTAACCAAAACAAAATAAATAACCCACATGGGGGCCTGACACCATTCTTGTATTGGACCTTCCTCCTTCCTGGTCATTGGAGGAATCAAAATTAAATACTTTGTATTAGCTATCACAGTGCAACTGTTAGCATCTGGAAATTTTTACTTTCATAGAATCACAAAGTATTTTACATTGGAAGGGATATTAGAGATCATCCAGTTTCACCCCTCTGCCCAGGACAGGGATCCTCTTAGTAAATTGAGTTACTCAAAGCCCCATTTGACCTGTCTTGAACACTTCCATGAATTGGGCATCCACAGCTCCTGAACAACCTGTTCCAGTGTTTCCCTATTCTCACAGTACAGAATTTCTTCTTAATGTCTAATCTAAACCTACCCTCCAACAGCTCAAGACCATTCACCCTTGTCTTTATCCGTACATTCTCTTGAAAGTACTCCCTCTCCGTATGCTTTCAAGGTTCCCTTCAGGTACTGCAAGGCTGCAATTAAGTTACCTCAAAGCCTTCTCTTTCCCAGGCTGAACAATCTCAATTCTCTCAGCCCTTCCTCTCAGGAGAGGTGTTTCCATCTCTCTGATGATCTTTGTGGCTGCCTCTGGACTCACTTCAACTAGTCCCTGTCCTTCCTTTGTTGGGTGCCCCAGCTCTGGATGCAGTGCTCCAGGTGGGTCTCAGCAGAGCAGAGCAGAGGGGCAGAATCCCCTCCCTGCCCTGCTGCCCACGGGGCTCTGGATGCAGCCCAGGACACGTTTGGCTCTCTGGGCTGGCAGTGCCATGGCCGGGGCATGTGCAGCCTCTCACCCACAGCACCCCCAAGCCCTCCTGGGCAGGGCTGCTCTGGGGCTGTTCATGCCCAGCCTGGGCTGGTACCAGGGGTTGCCTTGACACAGATGCAGCACCTTGGGCTTGGTCTTGTTAAACTCATCAGATTCCCAAGGGCCAACTTCTCCAGCTTGCCCAGGTCCCATCCTTCAGGTGTGTCCACAGCAGCACTCAGCTTGGGGTCATCTGCAAACTTGCTTGAGGATGGCCTTTTTTCTATGTCATTGATGAAGATAGTTAATAACACTGGTCCTGATAGGGACCCCTGAGAGACATGACTTGTCACTGATGTCCATTGGGACTCTGAGCCATTCACCATGACCCTCTGGATGGGACTGTATGACTACTTTCTTATCCACATAATAGTCCACTCCTCAAATCCATTTCTCTCCCATTTAGAGAGAAGGAATTTCTGGGACGAACTGTGTCAAAGGCTTTACAGAGTCCAGATAAATGGTATCTGTAATCCTTCCCTTGTCCACCATTGTGTCACTCCACCACAGAAGGCTACTTGATTGGCCAGGCAGGACTTGCCCTTGGTGAAGCTGTGCTGGCTGCTCCAAATCACTTTCCTGTCCTTGATGTGCCTTAGCACAGCTTCTGGGAGGACCTGTTCTATGATCTTCCCAGCAGAGGGGTAGGGCTGACAGGTCTGTAGTTCCCAGGGTACTCCTTTCTACACTTTTAATAGATGGATTAAATGCTTCCCTTTTTATCTCCTGACTGCCATGACTTTTCAAATATCATGGAAAGTGTCTTGGCAACCACATCAGCTGATTCACTCAGGACTCTGGGATACATCTCATCAGTTCCCAGAGGCTTTTGCATGTTCAGGTTCTTCAGGTGGTCATTAACCTGATTTTCACCTGCAGTGGGAAAATCTTCACTCCCCCAGTCCCTGTCTTGCTGTCCAGCCACTCAAGAGGTGTGGGAAAAGAGGCTGGCATTGAAGACTGAAGAAAAAGGCTGTTGAGTACCTCATGCTTCTCATCAGTTGCTGCCACATTTCCAGAATTGTTTATCAGAGCAGCTAGATTATACACCTGTAGGAAACCTGGATTATTAAAAACTAATTTTTAAGCCACAGGTTTCTCTATGGATTACCATAAACTGCTATTGACTGCATTTAGTACTTTTGATGTGTTTAATCCAAAGCTACTTATCCCTGTCAACCTTACATCATGTTCTCTGATTCCTTTTGTACTTTTATGCCTCCTCTCTTCCATTGCATTTTTATTGATGTGTTTCTCTCTTCCTCTGTTCTGCACAAAGAAGCACCTTCATGCTGCCAGAGTTAAGACTGAACCAAAAAAAGCTCTGAATGTTAGAAACTTGCACCTTTTTATCATCTTTGTGACCCCCTGGCCTGCCTTGAGTGCCATTACAGTTTCTACATTTTGGTACTGAAATGCTACCCCAAAGAACCCCTTTCCAGGCATTGAAATTAAACACTGCTGAGCCCTCTTGTCAGGCCCTACTTCAAACACGTTGGTAAATGTATTTCCTTCCAACAGGACATAGAACAGTCATGCTAAAATATCACAACCACTGCCTGGAAAGACAGAAGGCAATTTAGAGACACCGAATTACTAGGTAAGAAGAATACTATTCAAAAATCCCTGACAAACAGACTTGAAACTGAAAAAACAAATGAGTCACTAATGTTATGTTAAATGAAAACTGGAGAGTACTGAACTGTTTGAGCTACTGTACCAACAAAGAACAGAAGTTTTCCATACAAATGTCACGAGATTGGCTTCAGCATCAGAAGTCTGACTAATGAATCACTAATATGACGCAACTGTGGTTGATACCTTGTCTCACAACAAAGTACCAGAGAAGCATTAATTTCTTAGAATTGATTCAAAGTATTGAGCATGAATCACTCTAACAAAGAGATAAGATCCAAAATTTCATTAATTGGAGAACATGTGAAACAGCTCAAAGTATATTTTGTAGGACAAAGGTAAAGCTTATTAACTAAGTTCTCTCATTTATTTTGGAAACTGGAATCATTACAGTATCATTCTACAACTTGATAGCTATACTATAGTCTCTTATTAATGCAGTTTAGATTAAAAGGAATCTGTTCTTAGTGTTAAATAAATACAACAATTATATACTGTATTTTTTTTTGCTACTTTCTCCTCTTTCCTTTTGGACACATGAAAAAGTTTCACTGGCAATGATGAACTGAATCTCACAATGTATGGAAGTACATATGATGAAGCTGGCTGCAGGGCAGAGAACTGAACAGAGTATTTATGTGACTCTCAGCCCCGCATTGACAATGTCTCCAAAGGCTGGCTAACCCTGGTGTCCCTAGGAGCACAGGCAGGCTGAATCGGAGGGAATGGCACACAACATAAAATTAATGTGCAGCCTATTGGGGCTCAGTATCTAGCTGGAGTTAGATCCTAAACTGACTTTGGAGCTTTTAAAAAGCTCCAAATTAGATGCTGCTTTGTTGTAAGTATGTAGAAGCCTTGAAAATTTTATGATAAGAAATTTTTCATTATACATCAGCAAATTTGCAGTAAGAACTCAACATGTATATACAGCAGACACAGCATCTCAAAAGGTATATGGAGACCTGCAACTTCAGCTAGCTAATTCGAAAAAAAAAAAAAAAAAGAGATAAAATATTAATATTTCAAAAAGTGAAGTATCTCCAAGATTCCAGAATAGAGGAATATTAAAAGAAAAAAAAAATCTGCCTGCTTTTGATTTTACATTCCTGATGATCTTTGCAATTCAGTGTTAATTTTCCATTTAACATTTGTAAGGTGTCTACTGTTTTCAAAATATAATTTTCATTGCCTAATATTTGCAAAGACATCTGGTCTCAAATGCTGCATGTACATTGGTCACATACCCATGCAACACATAAGAATGAACATCTGTGTAAAGGCTGTGAGGCAATGAAGATTAAATGCTAACTTTGTGAGCTTTTCATAACTCCTACCAAATCAGCTGCCCACAAACCACAGGAGTTCACCACATAAGCACATAGAAATTTTGTTTGGATAGGACAGGATGATGATTTCCAGTTCATAAGATATTTATCCCAAGACACATTCATTCATCTGTTGCACATTTGAATGTCTGCTTTTAGTCACTTGCTGGAGCAATACAATTAGAAAGAGCATCTCTTTCTAATAACGGCTTCATTCCACACTGACTTACAAGCAGTCACTGTGTAATCTAAAGCAGTAGAAACAAAGTGTGAGTTCAGGAAGTCCAAGCCACAAGGAAGGAGATTCTGTACCAAAGAGACAGCTAGGCAGAGGTGATTAATGGGGATGTGGAGCCTAAATCCAGCAGGAGAAAAGAAAAATAAAAGACTAAGTTACTCCACCTTTGCAAGGACTGTTTGTCTTCAAGCTTGCCGGGTGGCTGTTGAGGACTACATGTGTTTTCTTACCACATTTGCCACCAGACAACCTTCACTCAAGGCTTGCGGTGTAATCCTGGACTAGCCCTATGATAAATGACTTTTGGTTGTTTTTAAGAAGAAAAATAATGATAAGAATATGAAATATCTTTCAAAGGTAGAGTATGAGAAATATTTAAACACTTACAAAATTAATTAAATTTAATTACAATAAAAATATGTGGGCAGTTAAATCAAAGAATACTTGGAAATCATTTATCTCTGTCTGAATGCTTTCAAACTGCTTTCAGGCATTTATTAGCTACCAATAACCCTCATTTTTAAGCAATGTGTACAGTCATGCATGAACAATTGCATTCTGCAGTCTTTAATTTGATGGAATTTATTCACAGACATCCTTCCTAGGATGGAATATATTCCTGGAATAGGTTATGGTTTGATCTAAACACTGTCAGTTTGGGTACAGATTGATCACTTCCAGTATGAAGTTCGCTAACAAGTTCCTGAAAGAAAAATGCTTCACCTTCAGAGACCACTACTCCAAATTGGTGCTTTATGCTGTGGAAGGATGTGATTGCCCAATCGTATTGTGATGGATGCTGAGACTGCAAGACTGATTTATTATGAATTTTTCAAATGAGTCCATGGCTACGTGTCTTTTTCTGATCTGAATATTCAACTGTTTCTGAAACAATTATTTGCTTACCAAAACATCTGTTCCTCAGGGATTGTCTTGATGTATTTCAGCTCAGCAGTCTCTTTAATAGCTGTATTTGACCACAAATTGGCTTTTACTAAGATGCAAATAAGACAAAAGATTGCTTATTTAGTAAAAAAAGTCAATAAAATATTAATTTTTTTGCTTATCCCTGAGAAGATTATTTTGTGAATTTCTTATTCACTGAGTTTCCTTCTGCTGGTTATTGGTCCAGTGGGGTTTTTTTAGATGCATGTGGTCTTATCATATAAAATTATATCACTACTATAATTTAAAAATTTCTCTGATGATATTTTCTTTCTGGTGATACATGACACTGACCTTTCAGTGAAAGAAATGTTGCAGTATCTTAAGGGCTCTATCTGTATTTCTCTGCTAATGCCTTTATGTGAGTTTTCCTAATGCGTAGTGCTAAGAAATAAGATAAACATTTTAAGGGGAAAATTTTAATAAGGGGAAAAAATTTATATTTACCAGAAAAAAAATATTGATCCCCCAAATGATTTTCACAATCCTATATGATTTCCTTATTCAAAATCATATGGAGTATGTATACTTTCAATTGTCTTATCTGCCAAACTCATTGTCATATGTACCACTTTGGTCATATTAAATAATCATTGACTGCAGCTAGGTGTATTGCTAATTCCCCCCTGCAAAATCATTGTAAGTTTCTTGCTAAGACAGAGTATCCCACAAAGTTGGCTTTGATATATTTTCACTCTTACCAGGAAGTTCTGATTGTCTCATTAGATTATTTTGGCCACTAGAAGAACGTTTTTGTTAAGTACCACCCTGCCTCCTTGTCATGTGTGTAGGCACAGTGGCCTGCCACCCACGCTCACATCACAGCCTGCACTCTGTTGGTGCAGTGGTCCCAAGCAATGAAAACTGGTTGCTCTAATCTCTTTGTGTGGTGAGCTGGCTTTCATTTTCTGCTTTCCTATGTCACTTTTTAACTGCTATAGAAAAGTGGCCAGAGCTCCCATCCATGGTCAAGGCCCACTAATTAAGGGAATGCTTAAAACCTAATTTTCTGACTCCCTGCTCAATGCTTGAAATTTGGTATTCTTCTAGTTTCTTGTCTGAAGCCTGGGTTTCCTTTCCTCACCTGGCATGTGTATTGAAATACTCTACTTGCCAGGTGTTTCTTAGACACATAGTTAAATTAAGTAGTCTTTCAAAAAATTACAGGGAAATATACATGTCTGCATGAGGTAGTTTGCCTGTAAGCCTTTTAAAGCATGTCACTCCAGTTTTATTATGTTCTACCAGCTTGCTTTGGGAAAAAAGTTAACTAATTAATTCTGCAAATAATTTGTTTTCAGAAGAAGGAACACTTACCATTTTTTAAGTAATTGTCATAAAAACAGTAGTTAAAACCCATCACAAATGCTAAACACATTAAACTTGGAGGACCTGTTTTTTTCCAAATTTAAAGGCTCCATTCTCCTTTTGTGACAATTAAAACAAAAAAAAAAAAACTAACAAAACACCCTCAGAGCAACAAAAAAAAACCAAAAAACAACCAAGCCCCAACAAACAAGCAAAAACAAACAAAAAGCCACAAAATTGCTTCTTAGGATGTCTTGCTTACCAGCTATCTCCCAGGCACATTTTTGCTTTTATAACCTTGTAAAAATTATCTCATCTTTATCACCAGAGATTTTCTCATCATGTCTTCCAGAATCTTGATCAGGTGTATGTTTTTTGGCTAGGGCCAAAGCTTCAAAGAAGCAATGTATTATATGATTCTCAATAAAGACTTCTCATCCATTATTAACTCCATCACACTGTGAGTCTGTATTTTGTTTGGCAAAGAAATTTTGATGGAGATGAGAATGGTAACTACAGAATATTATTAAAAATTTCTTTTATTTCCAAGGAAACAGAACTGGGCCCAATATTGTTGGAATCATAAACTGATCCTTTGGAACAACTACAAGTAGTACACTAGATCCCTTTATTGATAGTCCAGAAGAAACTCCATCTCTAGGCAAACCTCCAGAATAAGACGTACTACAAAAGACTGAGAACAATTCTGCCTTTAAAACACACATTGGTACCGTTCTTACCTGCATTTTCTTCCAGATAAATTTTCCCATCCTACAGTTGGTCCTCTCTGCCAAGACAGTTTCAACACACTGGGCTCAAAGGCTGCACAATGTAGAATATTAGAAATTCTTGTTTACCTTTATTAAGTGTCTCCTCTAAGACCACATTGGCAACAAGCAAATAGAAGTATTTATTTTCTTTCTATTTTCCAAGTTCTCTTAGGTTTTTATATCTAAGGTCCAATATGCTTGGGGTTTGTTTTTTTTCTGGTGCAGTTAGTCATTATTTTTTAAAACCTATTAATTGACAAAATAGAAACAGCCTACCTTCTTTTTTCAGAAAGAAAGCAGGAATGAGGCATCTCTCCTCCATACAATAATCTATATTAAATTGGAAGGAAAGTAAGGGTCTTAATCTGCAAATATTCTCACTATATTTCCACCTTCCCACTATAGTGGCAGGTTAAAGTTTCTGTTAATGAGCCATTGAGTCTCACTGCATGACTAATAAAATAACATCAACCCATTGGGAGATGCTCTGCCCACAGGGAGAAACCAAGCATTCCTACCTGCATATAATCTGAGATTTGGAACATCACAAGCAGCCTTATCCACTGAATTCCCAGAGGACAAGCGCTCCATAACCACCACTGGAAGTACAGAGGAAGATAAAACATGTCTACAACATCACTGCTTCAACAAAATCACATCTATCACTTCAACAGGACTGCAATCACTTCAACAGGACTGCAGCCACCATTTAATGGGACTGCTACCTACACCCTGGGTGGGTGTCAGGTTGTATTCTGACTCTGTCTGTGTTTCTGTATTATTACATTTATTTTAATTTTCCTATTAAATTGTATTTCTGACTTGGGATCTCTCACTGGTTTGCTTTCAAACTAGCACACCTGACTTCTCAGGACCTCAGTCCTCCCATCTGGTGTCTGCAGGACCAGAGTGGCTCTTCTCTTGCTGCTGTACTATTTGAGTTGCATAGTAAACTTCTGCTCCAAGACAAGCTGTAGTCTGGGGATCAAAAAAAAAAAAAAAAAAAAAAAAAAAAAAAAAAAAAAAGTTGTTATATTCCATCTTGAAAGTCTGCATTTTAGTCAATTTTACAAGGTGGTCCTGAACATTGTCACTGGAATTTTCATCAGTTAACAATGGTCATTTGGGTCCTCCAGAAAGATCTATGAGTAGGTATCCTGACAGCGGGATACACCCAGAAATTTTGCCTGGATATGCATTACTTGGTTTGATTTGGTGTTTAATCTGTTGAGTGCTGTGTTGCTGCTGTACTCCTAAATAATTACTGCCTTCTAGTCAAAATACAGAGGCATGAAACTCCTTGTAAGGAATTTGGAAAGGGATGGGTTGGGATTCTGAAATTATATTGATAGTCTTAGAAGATGTATCCTGTGCCTAAGGCTTGTTCTTCCTTCAATTAAAATACCATTTACCAGGGATTATCAGACTTGGTTACCTTCAGTCTCAGGGTAAAGTGGATCCAGCAGGCAGAAAGGGCTCTTTGCATCTGAAGACCATGGCCAGATTCCTGTCCAGCAGTCACAAAATCACATAACTTTTAAACAGTTATCAAAACTTTATGATATACAGTGTTAGAAATAACTGCTCGCTGTTAGATTGAAAGAAGAGTAAGGAGCATCCATTCATGTGAGGGCTTCTCCCAGATGTAGGTCTTCTTCTGCTATGCTCAGTCCACCCACCTCAGGTACGGGAAAAACTCCCCAAAGGGTTTAGTGACAGAGCATGGCAAGGACAAATGAGGAAGGAGGAGAAATTAATGGTCCAGCAAACCACCAGCTTCGGTTAAGCGTGGTCTATCTATGTGTAACCCTTCTTCAAATGCTGTGTGTCTTATGTGGACAAACACCTCATATGATCTCATTCTTATTATTTTCCCACTATTATGCATTTAAACTGCTGATTTGAAAATTTAGCCTTTAGTTATGAACATTCTCCAGGGACAATTAATTGAAATGCAGCAAGTTTTTACTTTTCTAAAAAAAAAAATAAAGGGAAATAAATATTCTGGATCATATTTAAGTTTTCCTTTTTTTTTTTTTTTAGGCTGCTACATTCCCAGTGCTTAAATCTGTAAAATATAGACTGTTTATGCTGATACTAAGGCTAGTGTGTCTACTGACTAGATGCAATAGCATGCATTGCTTCTGCATTATTTATTTATTAATATTCCCTACTAATGAAGCAAAGTTTCATCTACAAATAGTTGTGTGCCCATACCTGCTTTACAAAAGGAAGGACAGGGGAATTTTTCACATGTCAAGGTTCATTTTTAGGGGAAGAAAGTCAGCTCTTTGTAACAGCCTTGGCCTTGAAGAGCAGCATTAGTAGGTATTTGCAGAGCAATAGGGGAGGGAAAAAAAAGAAACAAAAGCACACATTATGTGTAACAAAAGATTTTAAGTTGCATTGTGCTATGTGTGCAGTTTGAGGAAAAAAAGCTCTTGGTGCCTAAATGAAGCAGGACCCATACCAATGAGGGTGCAAGATGTCTTACTGCATTGGCACCCAGGCTGCGTGCCAAGGAGCACCAGCCTGCACTGGACAGCAAACACCACTTAGCCCAGCTTTTCTTCCAGCCTGAAATTCTGCAGTTGTCAGAGGTTCCTCACTGGTTAAGTTTCACATCAGACAAATCCACAGGTTTTGGCTGATGTGCCTTTCATCAAACACCAAAAAAAAAAAAAAAAAAAGAAACTCAGGAGACTAGAAAGAATACGTTTATGTCAAGCCCCAGAAAACCAAAAATGGCACTCTACAAGAATTGTCTCTTTGAAATCATTGATGACAACATATCAGATAAAAACGTGATAAATATTTTGCAAACTATCAATGTATGCCTGGTTCATAGTTACCTTGTAGATGTGTACAGAAGCCAAAGTCACTAATGTGTTGGCTAGCATATTTCTGGTTTATATCTTTTTACCTTTTAAACCTTCTGGTTTATAAATTTTCCAAGCAGAAGTACAAAACCAGTATTTTCAAGGAGGGAACTTTCCACCAGTAGCAAGCACAAGAGAAAGTTTTTAGTATGACCCACACTACTGAGGGCTCTTCCATCTAAGGCTTTTTTTAGCAGCTCACATGGTTTAGTTTAGTGAAACTGACTTTTCAGGAAATATCCCGTTTTCTGCATCCAGGCACAGAGAGAATTGTGAAATGCCATGTTTACTATGTGCAAGTACTGGGACTGTCCAGACTTCAGCAAATATACATTAAGGTTAAAAACAAGAAAACTAATATAGGCAGAAAAATACCTTATGAAAGTGTAGGAAAGTAAGAGAAGAGGTTGGTGCACGGAGGACAGGATGAGTGAGGCTGCAAAGTGTTTTGCATACACAGCTTCTAAACCTTCTAAACTAATGTTGTTTTGCTATGTTCAATAACTTTTTGCTTTTTCACACTGTACTCTTTCCTCGGTTGCAATCTTGAAAAGGAAAATACACATACAAATTTTGTGAAAATTGCATCAGGTTTCAGTGAGGTTATTTCACATAATGTACCAGAGCCTTTAATTCTTAATTGATTTTACATCTTCATAGTGGTTCTTGGCTCTGTTACACTTACTTTAACTTTGGACTGCATGTGAAATATCTGAGAAGAGTGAGACAGCAATATTTGTAACAGTGAGAGAGCAATAGTTATAAGTCTAAGTCACCTTTTTTCTCCTATGGTCTCAGGTACTGTTGTGACAGGTTTATTATGCAGTATGGATCAGAACCTCCCTGAGTGCTGCTACTTTCTAAACAGGTTTTTTTACTAGCTGTGTGTCACTGAGGTGCAGTATGGCCCAGCCACAACCTGTCATGTCCTGGCATGACTGACAGTCTTTGTGTTACTTGAGCCAATAGTAGTGAAATCATTGCATCATTAACTTCAGAATGTGTTACCCACTCAAATAAGCACAGGAGGTCCCAGGAAAGTTTACATGGCCTATGAAGTCTGTGTCAGCACACCTTTGTGGCTTACCAGATTGATTTATGTTTGATTCCATATGTATGTTTTACAACCTCCACATCATGACTGCAATAAAGTGCTATTCATAAGTCAAGAAGAATTAATTTTGTCTGCTTGCCATATCCTGTAACCCACAAGGCCCTTATGATATCTCTAATTTAACTAGCCTATCTAATCTCTACCAGGTTTTCCCTATCCTCTTCAAACAATCATTAAAAGGAATAGCATAGCACGTGTGTGAAGGGGAAATGTGCCATCATAATTAAGATGTAGCTCAGTGTTTATATTTGTTAATATTCCAAGTACAGACACATTAAACTTCCCACTCGTGTTTTGAAACAACCTCCCTAAGTTTTGTGTCAGACCTGCCACAACACATGCTTGGCCTTGCACCTACTTAGGTTGACAGCAAGAATCTACCTTCAACCATCTGTGTTCAGGGGACAATGACCACCCCATGCAATGATGGTACTATGGTCTCACCTCTGGCACAAGCCACACTAAGGTAACACAGAGATACTAGGAAATTTGCTGATTGAACACCAGATTTAAGTGCTTAATAAATATTTTTTATTTTTATTCTACATCTGACTGGGGCTTGAGTCACTCTTAAGCTGATCATCTCTTCTTCCAGGAAGGCTGAATTCAATAAATTCTCATTTTCAGCAAATGGCAAGTTCTTTTCTAATCATTGCATAGCTCCAATTAAATACCTTCTTCTTTAAAAAATTATAGAGGGTTTGGCAGTAATGTTGTTTCAGAGCTGGTGCATTATTACTTGCTGCAGTTTTTAGTTGTTACTACCCTTTCTATAACTATTATCATTATTATCAGCCCTGTTATATATCACTGTGTTGTTATTATTACTTATGATAGTACTTTTCATTAGTAATAGGTAAAGGCTGAGCCACTGCAGAGGGATGCCTGTGGTGAAGATCCTATTTCTTGACTGGTAGGGAGACCTCTGACAATCAGTTAATAGGAAATCTGCCACTGATCACAAGAAGAAAGCAGAAAAATTAAAGATACCACAATTATTTATCCTGTGTGCAGAGGCAATTAAAGGACACATGACAGAAGTCTGTGCCAGAAGAAGAATTTGTTGATCAGCATTTGCTGTTACATTTACCTGTAAAGAAGATGTCTTGCATTGACAAGACATTGACACTGTGCAGGACTTCCACTTACTGCCTTGAAGCAAGCAATTTGGTTTTAATTTTTGATAAACAGTGCATTCTGGGCAGATCTTAGAAAAACTACTATTTGTTTGACTGAGAGCTTGAATCAAAGCCAGTATTTCAGCTCTTGAGATTAAGATCTTTGCACAGGTCAGCTAGTGGATGACTCAGAAGCTCTGTATGAGCACCTAAATCATATATGGACCCTCTTGACACAGAACTGAGTGGGAAAGGCGAAGAAAGATACCTGCTCTGTATGGGAATAACATTTATAATGCAGGCTGGGCACAGCCTACTCCTAAACATTTGAACTGGAAAAATGCAGTGATACACAGCATTCTTATAAAACAATATGCACTTTTCAATTATTAGTGTAAAAACAACATTAAACAAATTGCTGACTCTCCCAGTCACCTTCTTAAATCATCATTAATTGACTCACTTTTTACTGGCACTTTGGCAGAAGTGGTTACAGCAGGAGAAATGTAGAAGAACAAATAATAGCAGCTCTATACACATCTGGTAACACAAATTCCACTTACACTTTTGTCACATGAGCTTTCTGTCTAGGTTTAGAAACCTTTTATATGCATGGTTTCCAAGCTATTTTCTACCATGGCCACAACCATATTAAACAGTAAAATCTATCATATTAACACTTGTGTCTCACTGCAGCTCAGAAGTCAATAGTATTAGTCACAAAGTTAAAGACAGTCAAGAGCTGAAGTATTTTGATCAATCAGACTCTCAGCCTGATACAGATGATGAAAATATATGGGTTAGAATTATTTAGAGCTGAAAGTTCATTTGGAGCAGAAAGTTTCGATTTTTATTTCCATTTATATATGTTTTTTTCTGGAGTTGGAGCCTTCCAATGAAAGTGTAATAATGATGGAGACATAGATGGTCATTTTTATTTGTATTTCCTAGCAGACCATATGTTCCATTAAAAAAATTCTATTTGCTTAGAAAAAAATACTATCTATATATCTGAAATGGAAAACTAGATGATACTGAGGCTAAGTGTGAACATGCTTTATGGCAACTTTGATATTGTGTTCTCTGGACACATTTTCATGGGAATTAATTTATGATGCCCTCAATCTCTCTCTATTATACTCTGTGTTACCAGAGTAGGGAGCTGCCAGGCAGTGTTTTACAATGTCCTGAGAGAACATGATTTTACAAGGGTTCTACAGTGAAATGCCCATAAGTATTTAACAGTCAGCTAAGATGGTCATTCAGCTTCTTCTCACAGGTTACAATGGAACTATAAACAGAAGGTAGTAGAAATAAATAAAACTAATAAAACCAGAATGATGAAAAGCCACATGTAGGCCCCATGTAAAGGGAATACTGCATGTACTCTTGTGGAACTAGCAGCATTCAGAAACACTGTTTAACAAAAAAATCTACCAATACAAAAATACTCTGTGACAATAAAAAGTGATTCATACAATGTTAGAGTTTTTAAATCACTTAATCCCAGCCGATACTCATGAAAGATCTTTTTGTTTCTCAGACACAAAAATACCTTTGAAAATCTAGCTTTAAATAATCAATTTTAAAAACAATAAATACTTTGGTATTTTCTCACCAAGTTAGACTCTCAAGTACAATACACAGGTATCACACTAATCTTCAAAATCCCAGGGCATTAATCACACACTAGAGGGGCTGTGTTCTGCTGTAAAACTTGTAATAAGATGGAGCTACCTGCTTCAACCCAGCATTAAAAAGGTTCTCCCTTTCTCCCCTTATGCAGGGCCCAGCAGACAGATACATTCAAAGTACACAGATGGGACTAGTCCTGGCACAAAAGGCAGCCAGAAGCAAGACTTTCTGGCTCACTTAACTATTAATACAGTTAATTTAACCATGGTCTATGACACTAATACAGAAGACTGATTTTTAAATCCTCTCTTCTTGATTTGGGAGTTACATGTTGAGTACGAGTCCCAGGGAAGTATCTAATATATTCTGCCACAGTCAGTCTTCCTCTCAATTCCCTCTCTGTTTAAATCTCACTATGCTATTGTCCTACTCCAACAAACACTTTAAGCTTCCTTTTTTATGCTTGGTTTATGTCTCATGTGGGAATACAGCCCAGACAGGTTTTGTTCCAGGGAACAGGCACAGCTGAGACTTGGGGGCCAGACACAGCCCAGGCAGGAGACACCAAGTGTGTACGTGCCTGTCTCACTGCACCACGTCAAGGAGACGCATCACACAGCCCATAAAGATCAGGGGAAAGCCAAACTTCCAGAAACAGGGTTTATAGGGGATTGTGTACTGAGGTGAGTGAGGTCTGCCAGCAGGATGCAATAGGACTGGGACACTCCTATTCACACTGCAGTCATCCTCCCCAAAACTCTTTCTTCTAGACAAGTGCTTTCATTCAGTCTCCCAAGAGGCTGGTGATGGCCACTGTATTTGACAATACTTTCGCTGTTTGCTTGAAACCACAAATCGCTTTGAAGGAAAAGGTTGTCTTTGATAAGCTGGTGCCGCTAAGCAGACTCAGAGAAGGTCTAAGACCAAGTCAGCCAAGGATGTAGGGCACAAGAGAAAGCGTGTTTCTGCAGCCTGGTGCCTAGGAGAATGTTACAGATTCTGACCTCTGCTCCCAGGACTGTTTTGGCACTTGCCGTTAAATGATCATTAGGTTTGCTGCCGATGGGGAAAGAGTTAAGTGCTGAGTGAAAGCAGACACAGCTGACAAGGACAGAAATAGGAAGAACAAGACAATGTAGAGCTCACGTGTGTGTGTGCACGTGTGCTTGTAGGGAGATAGTTACCTGTGTTGGGACTGGTATGGTGCTATTAGAAACCCAAAGCAGAAAGGAGGGGCGCTGTATCTTTGAACAAGGACTCAGGAGGGAGAGTTGGCTGTGTAATGCAAATGAAATTAAAACACAAGTGCAGGGGGGTCCTACTAATGACTTTATGAGTTGTAAAGTGACCAGCTAGTGGGGAAAATGGAGGAGTGGTAATGCATAACTTTACAGAGCTAGAGTTAAGTCCTATTGAGTGGAGCTTAATATTGCATACAACTCTTACTTGAAATGTGAACTGCAGACCAGATTAGATCAGGGAATGTTAGCCACATCCAGTGCAAAATATGTTTTGTTTTGTTTGGTTTCTTTTAAAACAGAGAGAGAGCATAAGTTCAGGGAGGTAAGTGAAAGTTCAGTGAGATTTCTCCACATTCACGAAACCTGAGTTCATAGTCAAGCTATTGAGTCACACACAGATGAGAATCTTGCCTGGTCAATTAGGGAAAAAAAAAAAAAAAAAAAAAAAAAAAAAGAAAAAAAAAAAAAAGGAAAAAAGAACCCCAACCCCTTCCCCCTCTAAGTTCCTTGATGTTCAGTAGGTGTGGTTGGGTGAAGAAAAGACAGACCAATACCAACAGCTGCATGGAATCTTTCCATGACTGGAAGGTGAATAATTAACTCTCTTATAACTGCAGCCCCTCAGGGGGAGGTGAATCACCAGCCCAATTTAGAGTTATGTTATCTTGTAATGAACAATAAGAGGGAAATGTATACATGTCCTAACAGCTCTAGTGAGACATCAGTGATCTGTGCCCCAAATACCCCAGGAAGGGAGTTGATAAAAATGCATCTCTAAGAAAGTAACTGAGTTTTTACAACCAACTCATCAGTGCCTGAAGTTTACATTTTTTTGCCTTGGCATATGACATTTTATGAATACAATACTGAGGCTTAGACAAGAGAGAAAAAAATGTGTCAATTCTACCTGGCAACATTGTGCCAGTACCTAAAATCAGATACAATCAGTGTGGGAATTAATTTATTTTTCTGCATCCAGTCATGCTCAAGCTTTTGCCTCCGGAGTTTTGGGATGGAGAGAGAGGTCAACAAAAGGCAGATATGAAAAAATAAGCCTTCTGTTAGGTGACTCGAAAACCTACTAAAGGATAATTTTCCTAAGTGTTTGAATGTCTACTGGGAAATCTCCAGCAGACCCCAAATCCAGAAAGCTTAAAGGCTGGTCTAAACCTGACAAACCTTTGCATATATTGACTGCACCCACATGAGACAGAAGGGTAAATCACTATTCTTCATGCATAGAGATGGAAGACTGAAGCCCTTGGCTCCTATTCCTGAAGTCAAAAGGCAGTGTCCTTGCTGCCTCTTCTGGGGCCGCAGCCTCTTTTAGATTTTTAGACCTGTGCAGATGATTCAGGTTAAAAAGTGACTGGTAGAAAATACTAATGGATTTTTCCATACAAAACCTTGCAAAAGACAAGTGATTCCATGCCTTCTCCTCCTTCTGACTAAAATGTGGATAGAGCTGATATAATTGCTGCCATTTGTGGGATTCAAGACTAATTAGGATCAGACCATGACAACCATAGAAGCACATCAGACTTATGTGTCCTGTCAATGTATTCCGTAGTCATGTTCTGATGGAAGGAGAACATCTTGGGTTGTTTCATTTCCTTCAGCTGGTTTAAAAGTAGCATTGACTGACTCCAGGGAGCCTCCAGGGAGGCGGTATGTACGCTTCATTATCTCAGTAAAGAGGGTTGAAACCAGTGATATGTGTACTTCTATATGGAAATTAAAAATTAAAAAAAAAAAAAAAATCAAAACAAAAGAAACCAAACAAATCAGCCAACAAGCAAAACCAACTAACTAAAAAAAAAATCCCAGTCTGAACCAAAAGCTCTAAAATATTCTGAATTTAAGCCTCTTTAGTGGGTATTACTCTTGTTTACTGTATTTCTGACCAATTAACATCTATAAAAGAGAATATTTTCCCACATGCTTCACTATGTACCCTCTAGGTTCAAGAGACTGTCACTAGGCATATTTTAGTTATTGTTTTGTCATTGTTATATCTTCAGGTCATTACAGCAGATGGTCTAGATCTGTGGCAAAAATCCTGTGATCAGTTTTAATGTGTTTTTTTCATTAAAATAAGAAAAGTCAGTGCTTAGAAATGGAAACCAGGGTGCTAGAGAGAGATTAAAAAAAGCGACAAAACGTTTTATTTTGGAATAGAGTAACCAGAGGACAGAGGACTTCCAGGATACATATGCATCTTAGCAGATTTTAGAAGGGTAACGCTATCTGTGGAAGGATGGAAGGAAGGAAGGAAGGAAGGAAGGAAGGAAGGATGCAGCAAGACAAGCAAAGCCATGTCCAAGCATTGTAAAAAAATGAAACCCCAAGATCTGTGTATAGATTTGTATGATTTGTTATAAATACACAGTGAAAAGCAACACATGTCTGAAGGCTCTACAACAGAGCTAGAAAATAACCATTTCAGCATGTTCATTCCAAAAATGCCTCTAAATGGCACAGCCAAACAAGGTCTTTGTTTAGGATTGTCCTACTTACTTGCCCAAGCTGGAGCTTGAGAGGAAGTCCAGCCATTCTGCTTGTAACATGCCCTTACTTCTCTGATATTTCAGTGACTTGTTTTCTCCCTGCAGTTCAGACAGTATTTTTTTTAGCCTTGACAGAACGGCTAGACTAGGTAATCCACACAAACAGCTGCTGCATGCAATGTGATCTTTTCTCCAAACCTTTTTAACAAAGACTTCTCAACTGTTCCTTAGTTTTGGATATGTTGGAAATATCCAGAAGCTAAAACCTCTCAATATGAATATAATTGACATATCAACTGTCTGACCATACTGCTTTTAGCTTAAGTGTCCCAAGGAGATTAACAAGAACTGCATGTTCACAAAACTACTCCCTAATCAGAAAGCATTCATCAGGAAAATACTTCATCTTCAAACCATTTTCACAGAGGATTTGTTTTGAAAATCAGTCTTACTGTCTGTAGTGAGAAGAAACATCCTCCTGTTTTTTATAGCGTGAGCTTTGCAAACTTTCAAACTTCATCAAAGATAACATAATCAAGATTTTTTTCATTGCATTGCATTCAATCACTTGAATTTTTTTGGTCTTTATGATCAGTTCTGTCTAATGGAACTCCTATATAAGTGCAAATAATATTAAAGTAAGTGTTGCAAGTATTGAAGATATAAAATAGCAGTAACAGATCCAAGCAGACTTGGAAAAAGAACAGGAGCAAAGAAATCAAAAGTTAGTCTTTAATGAGGCAAATGAATTTCAGATAAAGCACATTCAGATGAATGGAGGAATTTGGAAAACAGTAATTTCAAAGAAGTCCAGAGGTGAGAGTGGGCAGAAAGTAAGAAATGCATTAGGAACATGACATAACATCCAAAAGAATATTGCAGCTGTGAATTGTATAGGCAAGGGTTACATCCTTAGTGGGCAGGGTGGCAAAAGTCTTTTTCACAATACTCCATTACATTTTAGAAGCTCATGTCCTGAATAAAAATTAATGTGTGAGAGAGGATTGAGGGAACAATAAAATAAAAGTAGGGGAGAACAGAATTTATTTTAATATATAGACCAAGTACTAAATCTGTCATAACTGGGAAAAAAGGACCACATGGATAAATATTTAAAAGGTGTGTGACAAGAATGGAATTATTTTAGAACAATGAAAATACTAACAAAATGAAAGAAGTATGAATGTGAGAATGAGGTGTATCAGCTTGTGAAATGGTCCTCCGTGAGATGAGTGAAAAAATATTCTCCTAGTGAGAACAACTTTAAACAAGATTGGATATTGTCTTAGTGACCAAAGGGGCATCTGGGAATATAAACTATTTTTGAGATTTTGTAGGCAAGGATCCAAATAAAATAATTTTATGAAGGCCTTATTTTTTGCTGAGCCACACACCCTTTCTTTTTCTGAGTAAGTTCTGATGGCTAGTGAAGTCTCAATGGTCTGCCGTTGCTGGCTGCTCTGTGAGTTTGTTGGGAAGAGGGTGAATGGATGAACGCTTTGCCTCTGAAATCTCTGCCTGCCCGGCATCTCTAAATAAAAGTAACAAGAACAGCTGTTGCATGGCAATAACATTAGTCTGCATTGTGTATTTCCACATCCTGTGGTCTTCCAGGTAGTCTGCCTACTGCGAGCACAAGCTCCCAAGGAAAGTGGAGAATCAGAACCACCTAGGTATTGCCAGTAAACTAAACCTTCAGGCATTTCTTTGCTTTGATCCAGAGAAATGCATGTGCTGTGCTGTTTGTACCCTCAGAACAAATGGCAGTCTTGGGAACTAGCATGGATGTTTAGAGATGGTATTTAAATAACATTACTTGGGAAATTCCCGCCGCTTAAGAAAAGACCAACTAAAACAAGAGTTTTCTTTCCCAGAAGGCTGAGACAGGTATAAGGATTATCAGGCATAATTGATATAATTTCTGTATCCTAGAGACTCAAATGACTCATCTTCATAGTCACGTTCTCCCTGTTCTTACTACTGATGAGACTGAAAATGTTGCTGTGAAATGTAAAGAGGCAATATAAACATACTGTGTGGTACAAGCAACTGAATGCAAACAAATAATTTCATTAAAACATGTCCATAATAATTCCTTACTTTTATACAGCATATTTACTCTGCCGATTTAAAAGTGCTGTACAGATGGAAAAATTCAGGAGGTAAAATTACTTGTTTGAGGTCATTCAGGTAGACAATGGCAGAACTGGGAATAAACTATGCCACGGTGCCTCACTTTGCATTATAAATGCCCCTCCTGTGCAGTCCTGGAAAGGATCATGGCAGTGAGCCTTTGGAGAGGGAGCATGTAGAGCTGGAGCTGAGATAAGCCGGAGTCTGATCATAAGACCACTGCGAATTAGAAAGGCCAAATTCCACCCTAATGTGCAATCTCTCCTAAAATCAACTGGAGCTTTATATTTAAGTATTTCCAAGGTTTTCTTTCCCATGATGTCTGAGTACCAGCAAAATTACATCACTCTTGAACAATCTCTGAGGATGATTCCTTACTACTTTTTCCTATTAGACTTAAGAACCACTATAGATTGTTTTATTTTTATCACTATTTTTTTTAATTGACATTAATACTGGTTCTAACTTACTCTTCACAGTGGAAAATTAAGGAAATTATTATTTACTAGCTAAATGACAGTATTACAGGATGCCTCAGGCCTAGAAAATATAAAAAACAGCAAGAAAAATTTCCAGTCTTAACTATGTATATAATTTTTAAAGTACAGGGAAAAAATCTGCAGGCATTCTACATCCCTAGTTTGTAATAAGAGAAGTAGGCAGATAATATCCACAAACATTTCATATGATAAAATAAAAGAAAGGGAAGAATGGCAGAGGACTCAAAGCAAAATGTATCATAAATTCCAAAATTACAAATCCCATTATGCTTGAAATTTGCAAGGTAGAGCACTTCCTACAAATTCTTGGAGTGGAAGAGAAGGCACTGGTCCTGAAGCCACAAGTCCAGAGTTCCTTGCTTGCTTAGCTGCAGGCTTCCTCTGTAATCCTGGGCATATTGCTTTACTTCTGTTTCCTCTCCCACACTGTGGGTGTGCCTACATAGCAGTCAAAGAGGGATATTAAAGCTTGACAGCCCCACTGAAGGGACTTTAACCAAGTCAGCTTACATGTACTCTCAGAATTGTAATTGTATTGTGGAGTTGGGCACAGACTAAATTCTTAAGAGTGTCTAAAGAAATTAGAATAGAATCTGAAGAAGGAGAATAAAGAAGGAGAATAGAATCTGAAAACTATCAGACAAATCTCATTCAAATCTATATTTCTCATTATTCTTTATTTTCTAAAAGAATACTGGGGGAAAAAATCTGATTAACAGTAGGAGCTGAGCCAGGAAACATAAAAAACAACAACAACAACAACAACAAAAAAAAAAAAAAAAAAAAAAAAAAAAAAAAAAAAAAAAAAAACCCACCCACCCCCCAAAAAAAACAAAAAAAAAAAAAAAAAAAAAAAAAAAAAAAACCAAAGAGGGGAAATAGGGAAGGGGAGGAAAAAAAAAGTGGTTGATGTTTTCAGAGTTTCAGAGTCATTCAAGGGATTTAGCCACATGCTTCACATTAATGTGAGAGTGCTGCTCTGGGATACAGATCTTAAGAATGAGAATCTGTTCCTGAACTCCTTCCAAATAGTATTGTAACCAGGGTATGAAATGAGATGAGTTAGTCTTCCACAGGGGTAAGACCAGCTGAGAAAAAGTGTGTTTCAAAACTGTGAAGACATTTTAAAGGAAAGTTGCTTATTGTTATCTGAAAGCTTGGCCAGCTGGTAAATATAATTGTATTAGTCTGTAATTATAAACGTTTTTAGAAAACACTCATGTATTGCAAGAAAAATATCTTTTTTTTTTTTTTTTCTGTATGAAAGAATCGCAGAAATATAATTTAAAGCTGTACATTAGTGTCAAAATCAATAACACAATCTGATATGACACTTCTCTCCACCCAGGTAAATGACTCATGTAGTCTTAGAAACAGCTTGATAGTTAAAATTAAAATAATGGCTATTATATGGAAATGATAGCTGTAAAGTACAAACACATGTAAGAGAGTTGTTTTAGAAAGTATAGTGAGGGACAGGGTAAGAGGAAAAACTTTATTAATGTCAGAAAGATACGGTGAAATATTTAGTGCACACATGTCTGGAACAATAGCTGGGATGAGGAGCCAGATGCTCAGCTAGTGAATGTTGATGCATCTCTGTTTAAATCGGTGGAATTATCCTGATTTACATCACCTACAGATTTTGCAGCTGGTTTTGACATGCGTACAAACTTTGAAAGTTAAGCAGACCTACCTGCCCTCTACTCTCTGGAAACAAGGCTGGAAGTCTGGTGGAATAAGGATACTCAAGGAGACCTCTTGCCTTTCTGTGGGCTAGAAACATGGTGAAGACAAGTATTATTGTGGTTAGGACAGTACTTCTACATTTTCCTAGCCTCATGGGAAATCAAAATGCACACTAAAAGCAAATAATTAACCTAACTTTGTAAGCCTTCAAGAAGTATTCATTCTTGTATGATTCAAGCTGTATTTTATGTGAATCAGTGTTCCCCTCCCTACTTAAATGTAGACATGTTATTTTTGTGGTCTGGAAGCAAAGATCAGATTTCACCCATAATGATTTTAGCTGCCACACAGCTCATCAAAATTGCAATTATGAATACCAGTGTTTTTCTTTTTCTGGAATGTAGACTGCATCATGCAAGATCCTGCCAAAAGATGCAAAATTAGCACTGTGATGGATATACTTGTGGAACCTCTAGGGAAGCACAATTAGGGAATGAGGAATAAGAGGAGAGAGGGAGTTGTCACTATACAAATGACCAAAAGTCTAAATCATCTTTATATCCATCTCTCCTGCACTGGGAGCTTTTGATTCAAGAGGGAATAGCTTTAAACTGAAAGAGGGTGGGTTTAGAATAGATAGTGGAGAAAAAATTCTCTACTGTGTGAGTGATGAGGCACTGGAACAAGTTGCCCTGAGAAGTTGTGAAAGTGTTCAGCGCCTGGTTGGATGGGACTTTGAGGAACCTGAGCTAATGACAGGGGGGTTGGAACTAGATAATCTTTAAGGTCCCTTCCAATCCAAATCATTCTATGATTCTATACCCAGTAATTTCTTTGGTGTAATGAGCACAGTGCCAAAAAAAGCCAGAATTTTCTTCATTCTTTTTCATTCTTTCTTAGACAACATGTTGGCAATGTGTTGCTACTGAGCTTCTCTTCTGAGTGGATCAGGCTTTTTTTAAGACAGCTATCCAAATTCACTTGGAGGCTGTCTGTCAACAAGAACCAGTTGTAATGTTTCTCTCCTGTTTACATTCTACCTGTGCTGGCTTGTATTAGAATTAAATCTCCATTGAATCTATGACAGGTGTAGCAAACATATTGTAAATAATACCAGACTCCTTAGCACTCTCACTACAGATGGAGAAAAGATAGGGGAACCATAAGTGGGTCAGAGAGACATACCTGGAAGTGCAGTGCTATTGATCCTGCCTCCAGCTTAGGGCTGGTCTAGGAACCGTTCAGTTCCTCATTCCATTCCATGTGGAAATCAAATATACATTTCCCATCTGTTCTCTTTGAAGTAGTATCTTTACTTTGACAGTGCTTTGAACAGTCTCCCATTCTGCATGAAAAATTCCTTGCTGTGCTCTGTTTAATCATGCTCAGATATTTTCGGGAAATAGCTCTGATTAGTTCCAATATCATTAGGAATGATAGGGCTATGCTTCTACATGTAGACGATATAACTTTTCCAGATGCACAGACTTTATAAAATAAGCAACTACAACATCAGCAGGGAAGACAAGAGAATGAGAAAAAATAATTATAAAGATTTTAACCTCTAGAATAATAAAAATATCTGTGAGTTCCCAACTCACCTGCTCAGTTTTCAAGTCAGATGGAAGACAGACCTACAGGGCACTACACAACTCTCCTGGTTCAGGAAAGTTTTAGCACTATCTGAAAGGCTATGAGGATTTCGATTTAGTCATACTACAGCTAATGGAAATTAGAGTCACGGAACACAGTTTGTGGCATTTTAGGAGGAACAAGACTGAACTGAAATTTGTCTGAAGACTTAAGATTCCCACTAAAAGTACTAAAAGTGTAATGTCTGGCTAGCCAAGTAGTTTCAGATGTTAATTCTATTCAGCAGCTCTATTAATGCAACCAGAAGGTAAAATAGTACAGACGGAAGGGTTCAAATGTATAATCTCAGTGAACCAGAGGACTCAAGTTATCACAGAGGAAGTAAAGTTGTGTTTACCATTATAATTTTACTCCTTGCTTTTTGATGACTGTGCCAGCCAGACTGTGGAAATTCAACCAGCAGTTCCATTACCTGGATTTTGTCTGCACTAGTCTACACTATTTTGTATTTTGTATAATTGGATGCTATTAAGTGCTTTGTTAAGAGAAACAGTAATTTGTCTACTAAAAGTCACTGAACAGTTTCTTCTTACAAATCAATGTAATTATAAGAAAATGTGAATATTTTTTGTGTCTGCCTACTTTCACAAGCAATTGTTTTAAACTTAGGAGCTTTATGTGATCATTCTGAAAGAGGTTTGATAGGCTACGTAAACTTGTGATTGAGAAAACAAATACATCTGGAAGACAGTTTGGAAGGAGGATCTGGGGATCTTCAAACCAGTAAGCCTGGCCTCAGTGAAGGGAGAAGTTATGGAGAAGATCATCATGAGTGCCATCACATGGCATGTCAGGATAACCAGGGGATCAGACCTAGCCATTATAAGTTTAGGAAAGGCAGGTCCTGCCTAACCAACCTGATCTCATTCTGTGACAACCTGAATCACTTACGGAATGGGATGGAGTGTGTAAAAGTAGATGAGGGAAAGGTTGTGAATGTTGTCTATCCATATTTCAGTAAAGCCTTTGACATCATTTCCCACAGGGAAATGGCAGGGTCTGGTGCATTTTCTGGAAGAAAGTAGCTTCTCATGTCTTGGACAGGTGCACTCTAAAAGGGCTAAAAACTGCCTGGATGGCCAGGCCCAGAGAGTGGTGGGGAGTTGAGTTATATCCAGTTGGTGGCCACTCACTAGCGGTGTTCTTTGGGGCTCAGTATTTAGGACAATTCTAATATCTTTATTAGAATGTCTAATGTCTAATATCTTTATTAATGTCTAATATCTTTATTAATGAACTAGATGATCAGATTGAGTGCATCCTCAGTCAGTTCACAACTGAAACCAAAATGTATGAGAGTGCTGATCTGCTGGAGGGCAGGAAGGCTCTGCAGAGGATCTGCACCTAAGGAGAGATAAGACAAGAGCAAATGGCCTCACTTGCACCAGGGGAGGTCTAGATTGGGTATTAGGAAAAAATTCTTCCCAGAAAGACACTGAACCAGGTTTCCCAGGAAAGTGGTAAAATCTCCATCCCAGGAAATGTTCAAAAACTTGTGGTTTTGGTGCTAAGAGCTGGAGTTTACTGGTGAACTAGGTAGTGTTGAGTCGATAATCCTAGAGGTCTTTTCCAGCCTTAATTATTCTATGATTCCAATGAAGCGTGGTGTATACAGGTTAAAATACCTTGACTGTTAAGCCTTAACCTACAACTGTAATCAGAGAATCACTGTTCCTTCTAAAGTTGCTCTACAGCCTATTCTTTGTTCCTTTCTATTTGGACTTCTTCTATCCACAACCTGAAGTGAAACATAAAATTCCTACCATTAAAATTTACAGCCCATGCAAATATTGCAGCACTGATAGAAGACAGAAAGGAGAGAAATCACTGATGCAAGTTAATTTTGAGTTCTTTGGTACTTCATGGGCTAGAGAACTGTATGCATACAAATAAAAAATCAAGCATGCATGAGAAGAACAAAGACCATATTTAAAGAGGATGAAGGCTCAGTTTGGTAAGCAACAACTTAGAAAAGGTACTCTGTGGTCTTGGAAGAAAATCAGCTGTTGGGATAGACAACAGCATTCAAGTTCTCTGCCTGGACAGGCTGCATACCTTTTGAGGATGACAGAAAAGAAACACTACTACAGCTGCATTACCTGCCAAATGTCTGGGACAAGCATGCATGTGCACAGCAAGTAGGCTGAGACAAGTACACACGAGAATTTGTAGTGCTGGGCAGCTGCGCATGCAGCAGAGCTGGGAGGCACTCACACACAGCAGCATTCAGCTTCCATGTCTCCCTGGTTAAGTCTGGCTGTATGTTGTGTGCCAAAGGGCTACATGACTTCTGGGCTGCCCAGAAAGGTGGCACTGGGGAGCAGGCTGCCCTCCCCCTCCTGCCAGCACAACTTTCCCAGCCTGCAATTAATTCTGAAGTTGCCCCACAGAATGTACTGAAGGGTACTGAAGGTTCACAAACTGAACTCGCCCCCCAGGGCTGCAAACACCTCACAAACCATGGGCTGAGCTTCCCCACCACACCAAAGAATAGTAAATTAACCATTCTATTTCCTACTAAAGCAATCTCCACCAGGAAAATATTTTATTTCTTCTGAAAAGAGTCTGCCTGGTTTTTGGAACGTTAAGTAGGACTAATGCCACCTAAATCGGATCATCCATATGGAATTGTTCATCATGGGTTTCCTTGTAGTAATGTGTGAGAAATGGGCATTTTTTAGGTGTGATTCATTTAGGGCAGACTTCTGAAATCTGCAAAATTAATTCTGTCCTCAAAGTGACTGCCTCTCATCAGTGACATATAGGGCTCTTGAGTGCGTAGTTCACCTTTGGTCAGTTTCCTCCCACTCGTTCTGTCTTTTCCAGAGTACGTAATTGTGAAAATAGGTGGATACTTCACATAAGATTGCAGAAAGAACATTGAGAATTAATAGGAATTTGGAAATTTACTTTACACTGAGGGAGTGTAGGAGTCCTGCTTAACTGTTTGGCTTAACCAGAAGAAAATTAAGAATCAATCCAATCATATTCATAACGTACCACCAACCACTAGATTTTCAGTTAAATAGATACTAGTCTAAAAGGCTGCGTTAGGAGACAGAAGAAACTCAGAATAGTAATAAGTAATACAGTCTTAAAAGTTACGATAATTAAAATGGCAAAAGTTTTGCAAAATTAATCAAATACTAATATCACATCTTTCCGCATCACCTAAAAAAAGGATGACAATATAAAAAGACGCAAATTGAATTAGAACCAAGTGCTAGACAGGAAAATATATGCAGATCTGTACCTGCACCTGGGAAATTCTAAGTCAAATCTCAATTAGCTCAACTCATAGATTTTAGAACACTACCTACTGGACTTATTTTCTAGAATTGAAAGAGTATTAGAAATTCTGAAAGAGGAATTTTACTATCCTGGAAAGAAAATATTGTCTAAAGGCGTGAGCTTAAGTCAATGAGCCAGAAAGACTTTGTCTAATCCAGTCTTGTCTCTAGCTCCTTCTGTTGCCATGGGAAAGCCACTTAAAACATAAATTAAGAATAGTAAAAATTTAAGAGCTATATTAATGCAAAGTATTTTTATTTTCAAAATAAAAAAATTTAATATGTCAAAAATCATCAATACAAGCAGTAAGAGGAAGAAGTCCAGCCTTTCAAGACTCATAAGAATTTTGGTGTCTCAAGCAATACTGAAGCCAGAATGAATGAACTGGAAAAGTGGGGTTTGAATCAATCTAAGCAAGCTGGGACTTACACTTAAACTCACGAAGTTTTACTCACCTGACACAAGATCATCTAGACATTTGCTCAGCAGAGTACATAGTGAAGGTTTGTGTAATGAGGGGGAAAAATCCTACAGCATGTAGTTGTTGTTCCAATTTGATGAAACACAAAAATTACAAACTTGTCATGGATACACCAACAAACTGGAACAAAGACTGACTCTTTAAAGCTTTTATGTCCTCCCACCAGGAAAGAATTAAAAGGAGTCAAGCTAGATTAAACATAACAATCTAAATTCTGCTCCTGACTACATGCATGCAAATCTTAAATAACCTAAGTTAAAGACTTATTTTGGACTTAAATTGCTGTCTCTGTAAGCCTGAATTTTGGCCAGCTTTTATTTCAGCTGGGAAGAAGAAAACATGTTTATAAAATCTGAGCAGCCTACAGTTTATCTGCCTTTAAAAAGACACACTGTAAGCAAGCCAGTAATAGACTTCCAGCTGTAGTGAGATGCTGGACTGTACTGCATAACATATTACAGCATACAGTCTGCTGGCTGGAGAATAGTTTATTATCTTCTAACCATGTATCAGTGCCAACTCAAAGGCATCTGGGTAAGTTGGTGATATACGTAGATTGTCCTGAGCTTCATAAAACAACATAAACTTTTCTCAGAAAACAGCTAGCAGAAGCAGCTAGGTCAGTGATATGAACTCAGAGGCTGCATGTTTTCATGGCCTGCTTCAAGCATCTTGCCAGATTGTGGGCAAATCCCAGAGATTCACTTTCATCTCATCCAACTCACAGCACTTTGAGTCCTCCTATATGTTGATAAAAGTCAGGTACATCTCAGGCACCTTCTGGTAAGACCTGACATTCCCTCCTGAGTACAGGCATTCCTCACAAGGGCTGAGTGTCTGACTTAGGTGCTGTAAATGGCATAAAAGCAGGGTAAATCCTCTCTGGGTTGCTGGCTGATTTGATTGCTCAGCTGTACAATGGAAATAATAGGATCTGACAAGGGAAATGTGGAGATAACAACAGAGACTGTGAGACACTCAAATGTTATGATAATAAATGTTGTACATGACCTTAAAGTAGATAAATATGAAATGAATTATTCACATATCTTTCATTAGTCCATGACAGAACCATTCTGATTCCAACACAGCTGCAATGACCTACACTGTTTTCAGCTGTTCCTTCTCCTTTATTTTTTTTCTATATCTTGCTTACATTTGACATGTTTTCGGGGCTAACTTTTTGCTAAATATGTATTATTCAAGAGTAGTAAATAAAAACTGTAATAACCTTTTATTTCCAATGAACCCCAGGAAATGTACAGTTCTCCCTCTCCCCACTTTAAAACCTCCACCCTAAGAGTATATGCAGCACATGTGAAGAATATCTGGATAATGAGCAATTCTGAGTCACGAATAATACTTCCAGATTTGCAATTTTGGCAGCTGAGAGTAGGATTCCCTGTTTGTACTGCCTCCAGTGCTTTCCTGAAGCTCTTCCCCCTCAGAGGCCCTGATTCTGTAGACATTTTTAGCAAGAAGGCCCTCTCATTTACATGAAGTTCTACTGTTATCTGAGGATCCTTCCCAGTAACCTGCTCATCACTTCAGAATGAGAAGCTTTTGTCTTTTTCTTCAATATTTTAGCTGCTAAAACACAAACAGATGCCTAAGTGCCTAATTTCTCCAGAAACCAATGAGGAACAAGTACTCAGGCAAGAGGGTAGAAGCCCATATGGGTTAAAAATTTACCTTTTCTATCCATGAGATGGGATCCCTTGTACCTTTCCCGCTGAGGCTGTCTCTGTCTCATACACGCTGAGGAGTTCCAGCTGATATTGAGTGGTGTGCAGTGGCCTGTACAGCCATCAAGGCAGCCACAGGGACTTATGGGTGGCTGGCAGCTGCATTTCTATCAACACGTTCACATAAGCTTCTGCAGATTTTGGATGATGAATATAAATCATTGTTGCTTTTTATGAAATAAATTGGCAATCTATATATAAGCCTACATATGACCATAGTGCAAAGTCACCCACAGCATTTGCTGATACAATGAGAATACACCTTTTTCAGTCACACTGTTATGATTCACATAGCTAGCTGTGCTATTGTTCACAGTTTCAGTGATGAGGTCACACCACAGGCTCATGGAGGGCATAGGGCTGAATGAAGTAACCCCTAAGTCTGGTTCCTTCAAGTCAAGCTTCTGGTGAGGAAACTATGGAGATATTTCCATCCTACAGTTTGTGAGTGTGTCAATACAAAGAAAATGCATTTTTTATCAAGAGTCCAGAGCAGTAGCCATCAGACCTTTAACAGTCAGTCAGCTAAAGATTTCAAAGATGCAAATATTTATATTGGTTTGGGTGAGTTTACTGAGGGAAAGAGAGCTTCACTGTGTATTTTGTCTTTGCTAAAAGAAAATCCATAATCCTACAGGTGTGGGCAATTCTTGCTTCAGGGGAAGTTATCACAGAACCACAGAATGAATAAGGTTGAAAAGAACCACAGTGAGTTACCTGGTTCAACCTTCCTGCTCAAGCAGGACCATCCCACAGCACATGGCAGAGGACTGGATCTGGATGGCTCTTGAATATCTCTAGTGAGGCAGACTCCACAATTTTTCTGGGTGGTCTGTTCCAGTGCTTAGTCATCTTTATGGGGCACCACTAGTGACAGGCCTCCAACTAGAGTCTGTGTCTGATTACAGCCCTCTGGGATCTGTCATTTAGGCAGTTCTCAATCCACTGCACTGTCCTCTCGCCTAGTCCACACCTCCTGAGTTTTCCTATGAGGATGTGAGAGACAGTGTCAAAAGCCTTGCTGAAATCAAAGTAGACAGCATCCACTGCTCTCCTGTCATCCATCCAAGTTGTCGTTTCATCGTAGAAGGCAATATGGCCAATCAAACATGACATACATTTAGTGAACACATGTTGATTACTGCTGATCAGCTTCTTGTCTTCCATGTGGATAGAGATGGCCTCCAGAATTAGGTGCTCATACACTCTCCAGGGGTTGAGGTGAGGCTGAGTGGCTGGTAGCTCCCTGGGTCCTCCCTCTTAACATTTTTGAAGAACTGGGTGATGTTTGCTTTCTTCCAGCCTTCAAGAACCTCTCCTGATTGCCACAGCCTTTGAAAGATGATCATGACTGGCCTTGCTGTGATGTCCACCAGCTCTCTCAGCACTCATGGGTGCATCTGTTTAGTTCCCATGGAATTATGTCAAGTTTATCCAGGTGTTATTTAACCCCATCCTCCTGAGCCCAGGGACAGTCTTCACTCCAGTATTCCTTTACCTTGGACTCAGGGGCTAGTGATCCCTTCCTGATCCATGACCAGGGCTGGTCTTGTCAGTGGTGACTGATGCAAAGAAGGTGTTCAGTAACTCTGCCTTCTCTTCATCCTCTGTTACCATGGTCCTCCCTCCATTTAGTAATGAGCCCACATTATCTTTTGCTTTTCTTTATTTATTGATGTATTTAAAGAAGTCCTTCCTGTTGTCCTTTACATCCTTGGACAGATTTATTGTAAATGGGCTTTGGCCTTCCTTTCTACTTTCTTTGGTCTCATTTCTACTTACTCTGACATGATCTTTTATATTCGAGTTGCCTGATGCTCCTTCCATCTCCTTTGTATTTCTAATGACCGGAGTTCTCTATTCATCCATGGAGGTTTCCTGCCTCTTTGGCCCAATTTCTTTCTCATTGGAATGCATTGTTCTTGAGCCTGGAGGAAGTAATCCTTGAATATCATAGAATCACAGAATCTTCTGAGTTGGAAGGGACCCAAAAGGATCATTGAGTCCAGCTCTTAAGTGAATGACCCATAGGGGATTGAACTGACAACCCTGGCATTATTAACACCGTGCTCTAATCAGCTGAGCTAATCTCAGTGGCAACTTGCCACTCTTCTACTCTTCTCCCCTGCAGGGGCTTGTTTCCATGGGATTGTTCCAAGAAGATCCCTGAAGAGGTTAAATCTAGCTCTCCTGAAGTCCACAGTTATGATCTTGCTGCCCTGCTCCCTCCTCAGCCAATACTGAACTCCACAATCTCAAGGCTTCCCATCTCCAACAAGACCTTTCCTGATTGTTAGCACAAAGTCAAACAGCACACCATTCCTTGTGAGACCCTCCACTGCTTGTGACAAGAAGTTGTCATCAGTGCTTTCCAGGAACCTCCTGGACTGTTTGTGTTTCACTGTGTTGCTTCTCCAGCAGATGTCACAGAACCACAGAATATTCTGAGTTGGAAGGGACAAACAAGCATCATCAGGATGATGTCAGGATAGTTAAAGTCCCGCACAAAAACCATGGCCTGTGATTTGGAGGCTTCTATTTGCCTGTAGAAGGCCTCATCCACTTCTTCCTCCTGATCAGGTAGCCTGCAGCGAACACCCACAACAGTGGGTGTCCATCAGTCTGCCCTTTTATCTTAACCCATAAGTTCTTGATGCACTCATCATCCACCCCAAGATGTTCCAAGTATTGCTTCACATTAAGGACAACTCCACCACCATGCCTTCCTGGTCTGTCTCTCCTAAACAGGGTGTAGCCCTTCCTGACAGCATTCCAGTCATGTGAGGTATCCCACCATGTCTCTGTAACTGCGATGAGATCAAAATCCTGTGATTGCACATAGATCTCTTGTTCATCTTGTCTGTTCCTCATACTCCATATGTTGTACAAGTACTTTACAGAGATATTTGATTGTGTATCTCAGTAGGGGTCTAAAGAGATGCTCCATAGTTCTGTCTTGTGGTTACACCTTTGTCTGCTTGTGCTTGCTCAAGGTATTCCATCATAATTCCCCTTTTGTGGTCACAATAGACCTCCCCTTCCCACACATTAGCTCTGTCAAGACTGGTTATGTCTCCAACCCCCTTAAAACCTAGTTTAAAGCTCTCTCAACAGGCCTAATAGCTCCTGAGCTAAGATCTTTTTTCCCCTTTGAGACAGGTAGATCCTGTTATGTGCCACTCATTGATGCTAAAAGATATGATTTCCCTTATGTGATAATTACCCTTTTGTCTGACAAAACCAGTTCTCCCATTCCCATTCATATGCTGCCTGACAGTGTGGGATGCTCTTACCTGCCACCTCAATTCCCATGTAGGCAGAAGAGCTAGCATTTACTGCTCTCAGTCTCTATCCAACATGCTCAATTTCAACAGGAAGAAACTACAAAAATTCATATCAGAAACCTAAAGAAAAGCAGCAGCAAAGCAATGATTGTTATTCTGGTTTCAATTTCCCTCAAAAGCAGGGGAAAAGCTTATACAGGTTGTGAAAGAAGGACCTTTCACTACTTGTTTTAATAGTATAATTGTATCCTTCTCTTTAAATAAAATGGTTCATGGCTTCTAAGTGCTGTAAGATTAGGCAAAATAATAATTAGCAAACACTCCTCATATATGTTTTAGTTATTAACTATTTTCTTCTAGACTAAGAACTAAAAGGTCAATGCAAAGTCAACCAGTAGGTGAGTCAGTCAATTTGTGTCATACAGCAGCCCATGTATCTGCTAAGGAAAGTAGTCAGGGTAAAGGGGTTATGCCTTTAGTCCTCACTCACTGGATACAGGCATTTAAAATATGCAGTACCTATCTACATCAGTGAGTGATGCATCACACAGGGTGAATACAAAGGAATATTTTGTCCTAATTAAGAATTTTACAGATCCAGATCTGGAGGCTGGATGATGCATCTGGTTGTTCTCCATAAAGAATTTTGTGTTCCAGGGCAGATCAAAGGCAGCAGACAGTATGACAACACAACACATTGTGTGCTGTACAGCATAGGGAAGGGCTGTCACTATCAGACATCTTGCAGTGTTGTGCCCATCATCCAGTCACCACCTTACCTTCAAGAGAGAGGTTGGAAAAACATGCCATTTGAAACACATGCACTGTACATTTTAAGTTTCAGAGCTCATTAAACGTCACTGCTGAAATCAGCTGAGGGATTTCCACCTCTGCTTTCCTCATTCAGAAAATTAAGCAGTAAATAATGAAATAAATAATTTGGAAAATTACCTAAACCAATACTAAACTGGAAAGCAGATTTTTGCAAGGCACAATTAAACATTTGCCGTTTGTGACTCAGTCATAATGATGCAATGTGTCATACTGAAATACCGCAAAAGCAGTGTTTGCTTCCTGTTCTATTAATGTTCTTAGAACTGGGTGGGATTCAGTGATATGTGCCTGGCTTAGGAATTGCCTACATCTTCGTCACTCAGTTCCAGGAGTGATGATCCTGTCCTTCTAGAAAAACTGCTCACATTCCCATAAAATCAGTTAAGAAAAGCTGGGACCTTAATTAAATATTAAAAAGAAGACAAAATTTGTCAAGTGTTGATGATTGTCCTTTCCATGTGCATCAGCAGCTACTCCTGCATAATGGCTGGCCAGGAATTTTGGAGGCCTAGAGTGTGTGGCACCAGTTGCTCAGAGGATAGGTTCACTAATACAGGTTGGCCTGGATAATGGACTGAGTTTACAGGATATTCATCTTCCTTTTAGCCAGTATAATAGTGGGAGATTCAGGGCAGAATGCTGTAGTTCAGGGCAACCATTCACTGACTAGTAATTTTGTTTACTGCACTGGAAACTCTGAAGGATCATACAGAATTATGAGGCTTTTTATCTTGCGTTAGGGGCATATTGGTGCCTTCAACAACAGCTTTTGCTTGTGGATAATATATAGTGTGGAAGGGTCACTAAATTCCGTCCTCTCAGGCTAACTCCTGTACGATAGACTTTGATTTGGGCAGTCAACTGAACCTTAACTTTAGAGGTTTTGCAGTATTTTTTTATCATAGCTTGTTGCACAGCTTCAGCCAGAATTAGTTCTGATGTTATCTTGACCCCAAACAGTATGTATTGTTTTCCATTAGCAATTTGGAAGGAACTAATATAGTCTACCTCCCTAAATCTTGTTTTGTGTCAGGTGCAGGGGTGGATTTTTCAGTGGATCATGATCTCTCAGCCGAGTGTGGCACAGACTACAAGCAGAGATCACTGTGTTGCATAGTTCCCTAGTCACTGGCCACCCTCTAGTGATTACTTCTTTAAATAGATCTTGGTTTCCTGAATGGCCTTTTTTTACATGTAACCATTCCAACAGATGCTCACACTTCTCCTTTTCTCCCCCTGTTGCTACCCTAGTTAATCATGTCAGTGAATCTACCTGATTATTCAATAGGCATGCAGGATTATTCCATGTCTGGTGTGCAGGAACCTACCCCACAAAAGGTTTCTTGTTTGGCAGTATGTAGGATTTCTTCCAATTTTGCTCATTGCCACAATGATACTCTATTTACTTCACAATTATTCTGCTCCCAAAGTATCCTTTGAATACTGCATAAGAATCTGTGTAAATGTACACGTCTTCCTCGGTGTCTGATTCCCTGGCAAATACACTCTCTACTGCTGTAATTCCCCTACCTGGGCACTGCCTTCTTCTGTCACCACCCTGTTCCCCAAATCAACTTGTAGAACCACTGCTCAGTATTTCAACGTTTTTCCCTCTCATATGACGAATTCATCTGTAAATCAAGCATCCTTAAGGTGAGGTTAAAAAGGGGAGCACGTTTTATACAGCACCTATCAGGAAGGAGAAGGGGCCAAGTCAGGTGGTTTAGCATATTTTTCTTGTATTTGGAATGTTTTTGGGGCTCCCTCAGATACTCTGTAAGAGTGGCAATAATGATAAATTTGTGCATACCGTCTCCAGACTGAGACTCTGAGGAGGGGAGGGAGAGAAGGAATTGCAGACAGCACTGGTTTCAAAACTTTAAAAGGTCCTCACAAAATGATCAGCTGTCGTCAAATTGGGTATTTTGCTTCCTGCAGGGCTAAGCAAACCACAGACATGAGAAGCCATGTAGAATATGGCTTCTCAGCATCTTTAAAGCTAAAGAATAAAACCCAATGGGTGGGACTTTCAAGTCCTCACTGCCACATATGCATGGGTAGACAAAGGATTGCAAACACCCATTCAATTTGCAGTGGATCTGTGGGATGTATTTTATGTATTCTGCCTTCAAATTAGTAGTTTTGGAGCTTCCTCATGCATGGGGCGTCCAGGCCCAAACTGCTTTTTTCCCTGTTAGATCATACAGGGGGCAAGCAATAATGGAGAGGTCTGGAAAATGTTTTCTCCCAAAAGTGAATAAACCCAAAACATGCTAGAGCTCCTTGTTATTCACAATAATCTTTACTTGTTCTAGGGTGGTCAAGGTTTCAGGGGGAATATACACTGCTCCTTCTTTTCATCATGTAAGTATGAGTTTAACCCCAAAGGAACGAAGCTGTAACTTTTCTCTGCAAATCTGAAGTTGCAGACTCTCCATATGGATGATAACATTTGTCTGAGTCTGGCCCTCTGTGGTAACATCAGAGCCACCCACCAGCATATCATCAATGTATTCGTATACTTTAGTTCCTCCATCATGGACAATCTGTGCCAACTCCTATGCTAGTGCATGATGGGCCAAAGTAGGGGAATGTTGGTATCCTTGAGGGAACTGAGTAAAGGGATACTGATTCCTCTCCCAGGTAAAAGAAAAACAATCCCTGTCTGCCTCTGGCAAAGGAATCATAAAAAACATGTCTTTGACATCAATAGTCTCAAGGATTGAACGGGCTCATTCCTGAATTGTGTCAATCAATTTGGCTGTGTTAGGCACAGCAGCTGTTAAAGCACCAGTGTTAGCACTGAGTCATCAGTAACCCACCTTCAGCCACAACTTCTTAAGTTATGGACAGGCCATACAAGGGAGTTAAACGGTGAGTGTGTGGGGACAACTACCCTTTCCTCCAGCAATACTGCAATTACTGGAGCAATTTCTTCACACGCTCCTAAAAGGAGTGAGGTAGGGTTTCACATTTGTTATTATGGAAGGAGGCAGACCCGCAGCACTCTCCAACAGAGGAACAGAGGGAGATGGGAGGCCAAACACCCATTCTCTCCCTCTGACATCTGTCCACACATGTCTCTTTAATAGATCCAACTCCAAGATGTTAGCCAGTAGAGGCTCCACAATCATGACAGCTTCTGTGATCCCCTGATAATCAACATTGCACATGAGCTGTTCACTGGAGTTGGGATTTACCAGAAGCATTAGTTACCCATATCTTTTTATAGTCTGGCTTAATGGCACAATCAGTGGCAACTTCAATTTGAAGTGCTGACATTTGTGCTCCAGTATCTACTACCAAAGCAGCCAAGGATTTAAAAGGGTCTAGGGAAAACATGATTACCATATGTCCCTGGCTGCTTTCTGTGAGCCTTCACATATAAATCAACCAAACATTCCTCAGTGCATGCACTGAGACCAAAGAGTCCAGTTGGGTGTCTTTGTGCTGGTTAAGTTGGTTAGTTCAGTTTCTGGAGGGGCTGAGAGGACCACAGTGTTGGACTCCTGAGAGGGGTCACCCGTAGGAGGTTCTTTGATCTTATCCCAATTGTTTATCAAGCCTTATGGAACAGTGGTGGGTTCTTTGTCCATTACTTCTTGAGGAATTCCTTTCGCAACACCCTCTGCCACGAACTGTATCTCTGCCCATTAGTTGACACATTTTGTCTGTAATTACCTGTCAAGGGAGGTTTTGGACCTGCTCTAGCCTCCTCACATTCATCTTTGGCTTAGGATCACCTGTACCAGAGACCCACAGTTGTTGAACCGTAGTTACCAACTCCTGGGCTACCTGTAACCAGGTTATTCCTAGTGGTGCACCCCTTCTTCCAGGCCTAGGAACTGCCATAATGCACTCTTGTAACTGTTTAGCATGGACTCTTGGTGCATCAGGTAAACCTTAGATCAAGACAGGAAACCTCTGTGGATCTGCCTCAAATTCCACAGACAAACGTCATTGCAGGGACAATAATTGTGTGTGCATTAATTGGACAATTGCAGCAATTGTCTTTTGTACATTTTCTGCAAGGGGTCATTCATGAGGGTTTTAATTGTGTGAGGATCATCCCTTTCTGTAGGATCTGTGCTTTGTTACAATTCATAGCCAGAAAGGCCCTTGGTCCCCTGTAACCTCTCGCTTCAGCCTCACCCAAGAGAATTTGATCTGCAGTTAGGGAGACCTTCACACAGATTGAGCCTGATTCATCAGCCCTTCAGATGTATGTTTTCTGAAGTTTAGCCAGAGCTTCTCCCTTTTATTCAAGAGATAGGATAGTACAGGATAGTCCATGTGGTGAGCTTCCTCCAGCCATCATTAGTAGTTTCAGTTTTAAAGAAGGGACACATATGTCTTAATTTGCCCTCTGGATATCTTTACCTAAACTCTTCCAATTTGCCAGCAGAGTACAAGGATTTATTAGTGCCCACCAGTCCAGGGCACCTTAAATTGATGTCCTGTTATTCACAGTTTTTTGCTTCTATCTTTTTTGCCCCTTGAAAAGCCAGATGGGGGAATAGATTAATTTTCTTTTCCACAAAAACTCCTACATGCTCCACAACTAACTGTAAACATTCCTTCTGTAATTATTCCTGCAATGCTTTCTCTGACTCTCATAAGTGTCCTATCATATAATATGTGGATTTCTGAACAACCAGTCACTCTTTCCACAACCAACAAAACAGCATGTTCTGAAGCAAGGACAGATATTCAGAGGGGAAAATGCCCACTTGACTCACCCTGGGCAATCATTCCTTCTGAATCAGTCATAACCCACCTAGAGCTAAGCCTTTCTCCCTATTAACCCTCTGAGGGTCAGCTTGACTCTCTCCTGGGGAGAGCCTTTCAACAGGGCCAGGTTACTACAGAAAATCTTTCAGTAGGCCTGTTGTGCCCAGGTAACAGCAAGAGGAGAAAAATGATTGCTATAATTTCACAATGAGGCAACAGGCACCAGCTGACTCACCCTTGGCAAGAATATCTTTCAGCAACCTACAGAGGGTCAATGTCCATTCTCCACCATCCCCTGGGGGTTAGCTAGAATATTTAAAAGGAGAAAATCCTAAAAAATCTTTGGACCATACTAATCACTCCACAGCATCCAGAGAGATCCTGTACCACAACACCAATAAAATGTTACAAGCCACGTAAGGTGAGGGCAAGTCAGGTCCTTGTTAATAGATCCTTTGGGGTGGATTAGAGTGAAGGAGCCTAAGTTACTGGTGTTTGTAAATATACACATGTAAGTTTATTACAGAATATTTTGGTTGGAAAGGAAAGCAGGTATGTAGCTGTTTCATTTATTATTATCTATAGTACTATAAAAACATGAAAGCATTGCAATATGGAAATGCAACAACACCACCCAAGAACATGCACAAGGCAAAAGAAAGAGAGAGAAAGGACAAGAGAATGAAGATCTTACCAGTTGTAGGCTCCACAAAGAGTCTTGGTTGCTTCACATTCTTGGTCAAAACTGAATCCACTGCGTCATGGGTGAAGTCCCAAAGAAGTGGTGGGGAGAAATCCACAGGAAAATCCATGAAACACAAAATCTGCTGGCTGTATATCCACCCTGGTTCAGGTGGGAATGCCCAGGTACCTTCCCTGGGGTGGGGACGCTTTGGGAGTTCCTGAGACCCTCTAAGACAGAAGAGCTGCCCATCACACCAGCACAGTTGAGTCCATTATGGCCCATTATGGCTGCTATCAGAGATGAGCACCCTCAGGCCACAGTCAATGTCCCAGTGCTTCCCTGGGGTGGGGAGGGAGCCCCATAGCAGTGTTTTGTGCAAGGCAGGACAAGTGAGCATGGCAAGAGGCACCTGCCTGACTCCACAGGACCTTCTCCTGTCTCACTCATGGCCCATCCCTCACCCTCTGTCTTTTCAGATCAGAGGTTTAACCACTGCACACCCAAAAGCTCACCTCTTCCACCTTGGCAAAGCACCCTGGCATCTCCACAAACTGGGGAAAAGTTTTGAGTCTTTATCCCTTAACAGTTCATTTTCTCACAGTAAGTTTATAAAGACTCTTTTAGCATTCAGACTCATGCAAACTTAGCAGACTTCATCAAGTTGCTCAAGAAAGCTGTAGGCAGCCTCCTTCACTGTAGCCAACATAGCAGTGGCATTAGAGCAAGCCATGGGCACCTAGGTCCTTAACCTGTCTGTGAGCAGGTGTAGGCAAATGAAGTCAGACGCCTGGGAAATTTGCAGATCTGTTAGGGACTATACTAATGTCCCTTAACAGTGATGGAAAAACTGTTGTTATATTATCTGCAATGTAGTCAGATTTTTTAATGTATGCTCCAGTTATAATAGGATTTTGTGTGCTACCTGCTTTGGGTTTTTTATGTATAAGTAAAATAAAACTCATTTAGTTCACTTATCTATTGCTATTAATTAATTGCATTTCAAACCATGTCAGAGATGAACACACTGTCTTGTTAAACTCTGAACACATAGCAATGCCTATTTGGGTAAGATTTTCATTTCATTTTAGAGTGAGTTATTCTCAAATTCTTTTCAAATGTTTAACATATCACTTTTTTTTTTTTTTTTTTTTTTTTTTTTTTTTTTAAAAATTTGGTTTTTTTGGGATTTTTTAACAAATAACATCTTCTGCATAAACTGCTTAACTGGGATACACTGGAAGTTTATGGCATTATCTACTTACTTGCTCTTGAATAAGATGGTATTTAACAATGTGTTCATATATCTCTAGCATTCTATTAATTAGGTCTGTATTGTATTACTGTTCTCAATGCTGAGGGCTAATTCTTTTGCCACTTCCCAAGCTGAAAATCATCTTACTCCATTAGAGATGCTTTAGAAGTAATGCACAACTAAATATGAGAAATATAAAAATTCTGCCCTAAAATTTTTTAAGGAAAAAAAAGATATCACACAGTTGCTGTGAAATTGCACGAGGACCATACAACAGCATATTAAGCAATAATAGATCAGACCATTAATATTCAAAGACCTTGACACCTCCTGGTGTAACTTATATTGAAACTATATTTAAAATTATCCCACCAAATCAAGTGGTGCAGTTGTAATTTCCTTGTTAAAAACTTCAAAATCTGTTAAGTGCTCACAAAACCACAGGCTAAAAGGATATACTTTTCTACACTACATGCACAGAATTCAGAGGACCTCTAACACAAAAATCACAAAGTCTTTTAAATCTGTTCATCTGATAAGTGTTCTTAACTTTTACCTAGAAACTATCATTACATTAATTGGTCATGAGGATTTTAATTAAGATATATTAGTAAAATTCAACTAAAATTTAATTCACTCTAGGATTCTTCTTTAACTCAAAACTTGTATAATACAAATGAAAATATTTAGTTCAATCCATCAGGAAACTAAAAAAACAGCAGATTGATCATTGTTCTAACCACAAGCCTTGATGATGAAAGATACAGGAGCTTATTTCTGTCTTATCACTAAAAAGACTGTCTAAATTGTCTGCCAACATTTGGTTGTGTTTGTCTTACACACTGTGAAGACTGAACCATACTTGATCTGGATAGGTGTACTACATGGACAATCAAGCAATTGTGGTACCACAGATGCCCAGGGATATTAGAATTTCTGAACATTTATTTGGTATGTCTTTTGAATTTACATAAAACACTCTTTTAGTGTCCAGAACATGAAAGGTGAGTTGGAGAAAATAGAGTCAGGATGCAGTCTAGCAGCAACAAAAGGGGCAGCAGAACTCAACTGCTCTCCCATGCCTTACATGGTTCTGTGCTCTGTAGAAATTTGGAGTTTGCTAAGGTAGCAAAAAATATTTTCCATATTATTCTTTCAGCATTTTTTTGGAAAGAAGAAAGAGGGTAAAGTCTGTATAAAGGAAGAACAAATAAATGACAAGTTTTTTATTATTATAGCCTTCCTAAAGCACTTTGTTTATTTTTGTTTTCTTTGTATAGAAAGGCTGGCTAGGTATTTTCAAAAGCAGTGTTAATTCCTTTAAATCCCTGAGACCTTTAGGAACTTTTTGTGTTTTGAGACACTAAGATCTGTCTCCTGTATGGGAGGAATTAGAGTGAAGTTATAATAACAAACAGATCTTTGAAAAGCTTTCTCTGTATTATCACAAGTCCATCAGAAAATGAAATAAAAAATAAAATGGATTGAATGGTGTTGATTTGCTTTTGGCCAGAACAAAAGTTCCAGAATAGTTAAGGCAAATGTAAACAGATTTAAATTAAAAAAAAAACTACATAGTGTCCCAGCTCAAGGATAAAGACATTCTCAGAACTCTTCCATCTGCAGGAAGAGTTCATTTAGGTTTCCACTGAACTTGTGCAATTTAATTCTTCATAGTGAGAGCCAAGTCATATTGGGATTGGAAGTAAACATCACTAATAAGTGTGTGTGTCTCTGTGTCTGTGTGTATTTTCAGGAAAAGAAAGCAGGAAGGCAGTTTCAATAAAGCTTCAAAGATGACCCATAAAGCTTCTTTGAAAGAGGATATGAATGTTTTCATACAGTAACTAACACTTAATAATACAACTTTTTTTAAAAAAGTCAAGAAAAGATGTAATCTTATTTGGAAGGGGTCATTTCACACGACTATTGACCAATAAATAGCATTTTTATTCTATAATTTATTTTAAAATTAAGTATATTTATTTTAAAATTAAATTCAGGCTGTTCTGTGCCATATCTAAACCTCTGGCATGTAACATTCTGAATTCATTTTTATTGATTGTAACTACAAGACAAGTTAAAAGTGTATTAAGATGTCCGTATGTCTTTATTTCCACTGACTGACAGCAGTTAGATGCTGTGTCCTGGCCAGGACCTTCCAACAGAAATTATTTGTCTTCATACAGAGGACAAAAGTGTTTTCTGCACCTACTGTTTCTTATTCTTTTGTCTGCCCCTCCTCTGTGCACATACTGGTTCTGTTTCCCAGAAGTGCCACCAGCTTGACTCGTGGGCTCAGCCCCGTCCTGCCATGGGTCCATTGGAATCAGCTGGGCACAGGGTGGCCCCTGGTTTCCTGCTACAGAGGACGCCCTGAAGTCTATTTCTCTCAAGACTGCCAACTCCAGCCAACACAATATCTTACTGGCACAGGAAGTGATGAAAACACAGTGTGAAGCTGCATTTGTTGGTAATCTCATGTTTCATTGGCTGATCAAAGAATTGCCTGAACAGGGAACAGTTGTCTCCATTAACCCATGACTTGCAGAACAAGTAAAAAGTGAACTTTAACTCACTGGATGCCATAGAACTTCTTTTCTGAGAACTGCTGTTGAGAAAACCACTAGAATGAAAATGCATTAAGGTATAAAGGTATAAACTGTGTTGCAGTTCTATGGCAGACTATGCAGCTGTGATCTGTTGCAGCCCTCCTTAGACATAAACTTACTGTTATGGTGGAGGCAGAGTGAGACAACACTGATGATGCTTCCCTCATAAATAGGATACAGAAAAAGCCATTGTACTCTTTCATAGTTTAATGCCTATAAAACAGCTGAAACTTGTGAGTCCCTGCTCAGACCTCTAGACATATGCAAGCTGAATAAGAAACTGAGTTAGATGGTAAAAAGTTTTGCTGGAAAATGTCTATAAATTCATAAATTAATATACTTACTGTTTAGTTAAAGTTTGGATGTTCAGGGACAAGAATAGCCAGATGCAAGCAAAGAAGCAAAAGGGACATCAAGATAGGTACTTGAGGCTTTGAAAAAAAGCCTCATGGAATCTGGGGGACAGAGCACTGGCTGAAAAAAAACACTTGTATCTGTGAACACTGAAAATGCTTTCTCTTGCATGACCTTTCCTGGAATCTGAAAGGGTTTTTTGTATACCATGTAAATAGACAGCATCACATCAAAAAGTACATGGCTATATTACATATCTGCTCTTAAAACAGAATCAGTCTGAACAGCTACAAATGATGGCTACCTATTCTATAAAAACAGTAACAATTGTGTTAGTAGTGAAATCGTTTTTGAAGAGGAACTCAAGGATTTTCCCGGGGGAAGAAACGGTGAATTGAAATTCCTGTTGGGCATGCTAAAGTCCAAGACAGCCAAAGATGCTTTCAAGTCAGAGGCTGAAACTTCACATAAGGAATTATAGCAGCATCTGGAAATTTCCCAGGAAGACCTTGGAGAAAAACTTAAAAGAAGGAGGAAAAATACCTCGGTTCATCAGTGACAAATTGTCTGTGTTCATTAGGAAAATCAATAACAAATGGTCCCATCATTCAGTAGTAAAGAGAAATAAAGAGGCAATCAGCAATCTGGGTTTTGTGTATTAGAGAGTTTCCTGGAAAATAAGGGAGGCTGAGAAAAGTGTAGCCAAATTCAAACTTGCTAAAAAAGTTGAGCTGTAGCAAGGACTCAAAGAGCAGATGGTTCATACTGAGAAGAGAATGAAAAGATCACAGACCTCATTGGCAGACAGCCACCTCAAATGGCACTGATCCAGGCAGAGGACTGTAGTAAGAGAGAGAAATCCTTATCTTTCTAGTACATCTGTAATCCTCAGAGGGGAGAATTTGGATTGTCAGATGCTTCTATTTGCCTTAACTTTCCACACCTCATCACAAACTCTAGGGCTGACCTTTGAGGACATCATGATGGTCTTCCTCCTGGACTGGTTTGAAAGGTGCCTGATGAGAAAGCAGTATGATATAATAGTACCAGAATTCCTAACAAGTGACCATGTCTATGTTTTTTTGAAGTATTACCCAGAAATCCATCCAGGATTCTTTATTCTTGATTCCAACTAATAAGGATTTTCAAGGGACAGTGAATGGCCTCCAAAGCTGGGTAGCATTTAAAGCATCAGAAGTGGGGCAAGTACGAGCACATCCCATTCCTTGGTGGTTTATTAGCATCATGTTCCATCAGGGCACAAAATACACTCTAACCCTTCCAAACTTTGATTACAAGCTAAACAGATGCAGTGGGAACTGCTGGAACGGAAAAATGGCATTAGGACCATTTGTATTATTCAGAAATGTAGAGTCTCCAATTTTAAAGAAGTTTACAGCATTTGCTTATTACAAAGTAGGGACATACTAAGAAAATGACTGAGAAGAGAGATACAATATCATGTAAAACAGCTATAAAACCCGGCCTGTTCCCCTGAGGCAACTGAGGCAGTATAAAAACCCAGGGAATTGGGTTTGTGGAACCCTGCTCAGAAGAGCAGTAGCAAGCATATATCCAGATCCCAGTGGTCCTTCAAGCATTGCATACCCAGGCGCTACAATTTCTCAGAAGTCCATAGGCCAAATGGGCATCAGGATCATGAAGAGATGGGGGAGTGCAGGAAGACAAACCACAAGCAGGCACCATTCTACACCTCAAACGACATAACGACATTTTAACAATTCAGTCTGAGGATAGACTCTAAAGTTATCTGTAGAAAGGTCTGAGAAAGGAGCAAGGAGAAAACAACTCCCCAGTCAAACACCAGAGACAAATACATCAGGCAAAATTCAATGTTCTTTATTTACAAAGTTACTGAAAGCAAATAGCCCGATTCTCCTCATGCTTACTCAAGTAAAAGTACCAAGAGTGGCTACACAGAAGTAAAATATGCAAGGCTGTGAGAGGACCACTAAGTGCAGAAGGAACAGCATTGACATAACTTTCATTACAGAATTTCCTTATCTTTTAATATTGAGTGGTTGAATAAAAGACATAGTAAATAAAAAAATAAACTGTCAATTCCTTACTGCTAGCACTCACAGAAAATAAGGATTTTGTTTTGGAGGATATTTGGTTGTATTTTTTTAGAGTAAAGTTGTTTCTAGGTCACAAACTTCTTACAAAATAGAGTCCAGTTTCATGGAATAGTACAACATTGTTGGTTTTATATTCTTCTTTCCAATCTGCCTATAGAAGTCTGGTTTGCAGGACAATTTGCTGAAAGGGTCATTGTTTAGAAATAGTTTTGGTAGCAGAATTATGGTTCATGAAAATGGTGTAGAAACACTGAATTACAATTGCTTTCTGATGGTATAGTAACACAATAATTTGAAAATTGCTGCATTTTCAAAGTATTAATAGCATTTTTACATCTAATAAGCTAAATTGTTCCATTAAAAAGCCAAAATATGGAGAATTAACTTACGAATCACTTAGGTCTACATAAATATTCACCTGCTTCATTCAATAAACTTAGATGCTACAACAGCACTTTAACAGGAAAGGACATATAAACCAAGAATGCCAGAACAATCTTGAATCCTGTCAGATATGCTTACTTCATTTTACCTTTGCCTGTGTAAAGACTGAGAAAGAGAAAAAAGAAAACAACTGTCTGTGAAAGAAATAAAACCATATTAATATGTAAAAAAACCTATTAACTTTAATTAAGTTGTGACTTGTTTTTCTAAATTTTTTAGGCCTTTAAAAGTGCAAAGGGTTTTCAAAGCATCAAAGCACACAAGCCCAACTGAAATTCTGGTATGGATGCCACATAAGTCCTAGATATTACTAAAAGAATTAAACAGAGTACTGAAGTTAATATCAACTTTATTTGTAGTACTCTCACCCAATACTCAATCCTACACACTCAGTCAACATTATGCCAAACAATAATGCAGTTCTGTGGTTCTGTAGAAGATGTAGTCAAGGAGGAAAAGTGAATTACAGGTATTATGAGCACAGATAAAATATGCACCTAAAGACTTTATGAACAAGAAATTATATAACTCTAACTTCGTAAGCAAACATAGCACATGTTGAAATATGACTGTTGTCTGGATCACCACAAGCTCCCACAGACTATTGATCAGTACCATGGTCTCTATTAGCAAGAGGAACTTTTTCTTATCTCACTTTTATTTCTTAAATTCATTGCTTAATTCCTCATCTCTAACTCTAGTAGAAGTTGCAGTACAGCTCAAAATAAAAACGATGGCCAGGTTTCTATACGGCTGTGTTCAGTCCTTTCAAGTTAGACAGCCTGCAGTATGTACACTTCTGCACATTTGAAATCCAAGACCAAAGACCAAAGTAAACAAAGAAGCTTTTTGTCCTCTTCAATCTTAAATTAACTGGATACACTCCTTTAAATGTAGCAAACCAGCCATTCCACCCCCTTGTAGTCTTCCCTTAATGCCCTGACATTCTTCGATCACAGAACCCAAACACATATTTAGTAAAAGTCATCAGATACTCCCCAGATAATTTGCAAACCAATTCCAACCTGCTTGTCTGCACAAATAAGAAGCAGAACAAATATCCAAAGATGTAAACACCAAATATGCAGTAATTAGGTTGAATTATGTACTGGTATTTTGACATATTAGATTTTGGAATAGTTCCCCTCGAGAAGTAGTTAGGTTCCTTGAACATTTTCAGAAATAGTGACATAACACTACTAAAACCTATTTAACTTGAAGTAGGAAACAGCCTGACAAAGGTAAGAAGTTGAAAAGTTTGATGTAAAAAAGTCTCTCAAACCTAAATTGTACCATTTTATGAAAATACATTTTTAGGCATGCTATTACTATGTTGACATAGTATACTGAATTGGGTGTAAAAAAACTGTAGAACACATGACAACAGCATTTCAACTAGCAGACAAGTTGGTCACTAAAAACTCCAGTTACAGAGTTTGTGGGTTTTGAAGAGAAAACCTGCCTGCCTCTTGAAAAAGTCTCCATTCTACACACTGACCTTAAAAATATGGTCTACATCTGTATTAATGAGTGACAAGGAATTTGAGAAATCTGATGCACATGTGGCTTGGCAGGTGCTTTATATTGAAAGGCACATGAGGTTTTGTCAAATTGTGTAGAGCTGCTCTAATCATAACGACTGAGCATCAGTCATTGTTTACCTTAATTCTATCATAAGCACATCTGGGTAACTCCTTAAAATAATGGTAAGTTAATTAGTCATGAGTTGAGTTGGAAATCTGATAAAGTACTTATGACATCCATATTGGTACCAAATTAATTCATCATGGTTTACATTGTTACAAAAACACCAAAGGAATTAATAATAATTTCTGCCAGTATTTGAATGTGTTGCTAACATGAGATCAAGTGAATTTTAAAAAAATAAAAGCTTTTAAAAAATAAAGAAGTTATTACAGAGGTGTCTCAATAGACCTACAAAATTTTATGTCTGCATTTTTTTATTGATAATGAACATAACCCTTTTTCATGTATTACTATCCTTGGGTAAAAGGACAAGCAAGTTAATTTTGCATCTTTTAAAGGCGCATCTTTTCCAGTAAGTTTTCAGGCTAACTCTTTGAGGCTGAATTACAAGAACTCAACACTGTCTGTGCTGAACCCACAGCATGAACTCCAAGCTGGAGGCAGCATATACAGTGTGGAAAGAGACTAGAGAAATCCATAAATGGATAGTTGGGTCAGGTCTGATTCTTTGCTGTTTTGACTTAGCACAGTTTCAGCAAAAGATGGTGAATCAATACTTCATGGCAGCAAGGAGCTGTCCCCTTATGTCCATGGCAGTGCCACCACCATGTCAATCTAGCGAAAGGCTGACACTATAAAGTGGGCTGTATGCTTTGAACAAGTCAGAGGTTTTAATCAGGAATAGCCTGGTTTATTCCTGCTAAATGGCTACATATTTCTGGGTTGTCTGTTTAAAAACTGTTGGCTAATATTTTCATCATTATGTACTAATGAAAGTTGCCTGGCACCAAGGTGGAAAATGTCTGCCACAGAGAAAACCTAGTTAGGAAAAGAATGGAAGAAATAACCCATTCCCTGGCATGTGTATGTGTGTGTAATGTGTGTGTAGTGTATACATACAGCACTGTCCTGACACTTTCTGTTTTCAGTTATGTCAGTACTTGGCAAATTTTTAAGTTATTAGTTCAGAACTCTGCTCCCCCAAGGGAATTGCTGGACTTGTTACAATAGAAAAAGGACAGCGTTGAAAACAGCACAGACATCAGGATCTATCTGTAAGAGGGTGGCTGGATCCACAGCTCCTCTTCCTGAAGTTCAGGTATGTCCTTCACTGGCTTTCCAGCATTTCCATTTTTCTCCATTACCACACTGATATTTCCCTGATAATTTCCTGGTTACCATCTAAATGCAGCCTGTCTTTGTTTTCCTTCCACTGTTTTCACACATCTCAGTATTCTTCCTCTCTTTTGCATTCCCAGACAGGATTCTGAGCCTTCAATAAGCTTATACATTTGTAGCTCTGTTTGTATCTGAATGAGAGTTTTCATGTTGTATGTGTCTCTACCTGAAACCTCTTTGTAATCAAACTCCTGGGAAATCCTGTGGTTTTTCTTTTGTGTTCTCCCAGCACTTATCCTTTGTTTCTCATTTCTGCTACAAAAAGCCTTACTTGTGCCTTAGTCACTCATTATACCTGCTTCCATAGTATTTTACCTTAGCCTCTTTGTTCTCATTTGCTCAGACACAGTTCCTATTCTCACTATTCAAGAAAACAGTGCTCATCCCTTTGAATTCCTCACTATCCCTTTTGTGCCAGGGCACAGTCAGCCCTTCAAAATTTGCACAATAGAGCTGTGGTCACACCCCTACACTAATATCCACTGATTCTCCCTCTGTGCTTTCCGCCCTGCCCAGACTCCTCCAATTGCTTTGCTGCACTCCCTAACTCCCTTGAAGTACATTCCATAGTCCAGTCGCCTGCACATGTTGGAGAAGCTTTGTAACTACAAACTCACCCTATTTTATCTTAGCTCATCTTCCTTCTGAAGTGCATAAGAGTACCTCTAAGTCAGAGGCTCTCAAAAATCTCTTTTGTCTATTTTTCACCACCCCTTCTTCCAACACACCTGCAATAACTGTCAGTCTCACCACCAGTTCCAGTCTATATCCCTGACAGGCATATTACAAGTGGCCTTTATGATGCCTCTGTCTGCATCAGGTTGTGAGCTCTGTAAAGTTAGAAAATGCCTCATGCTATGTCTGTGTAACATCACGCTGGTGCTCAGCACTTAGGAAGAATAATTTATTTCTCCTATTTCATGTATTCTTGATTTAAAGACCTGTTTTCTCACTTGGAATGCATTTTATCATCTGATTTGAAATTGTCATGAATCACAACAGTGTGTTTGTGATATCACATTACATTCCATGGCAAAAAATCTGATGTCATAAATGCAGGATTTATATCTTCACTGAAAAAATCAAGCTGAAGAAGCAAATGAATGGAAAAACCTCATTAAAATACCAATGTTTTCTATAATTGCAGTAAAAATATCAGTGGAAACCCAGACACACATTGTTTAATAGTTTTCTTTTTATACATGTTTCCTGATTTTTAAAAGCATGCTTCTCTGAATAAGCCCTTCTTGGGGGGGTGGAAATATATTTTAATATAGCTGCAAAAAATAAGTGTTTGGAATCAAGGCTCTAAAATTCAAAACTATTGCCTCAGACAAATTAAATAGAATGGAAATAAAAAGAGCCACAATGGTGAGAAAACACACATAAAAATTTCTGGGCTACATTTCTCAAAGCTGAGCTGCCCCTGCTGCACTCTAGTCATTAGAGTGCAAATGACGTATTAAGGATGTACTTGCGCAGATTATTTACAAGAGCTAAGAAGTGATTAATAAGAGGATGGATGTGAAAACATCTTCTGTGTTGCTCTTGCTAACAAGTGGGCTCAGATTTGTAATCAATGTTGTCAGGAAAAGCAGCACATCCCAAAATGGGATGAATAATTTCTGACTTCCTGCCCTCCCTCACTGAAAACATAGACAAGGAAAAAAAACTTCTGAAGATAACACAGTTGAAGACACATGTTTGACAAAATCATTGAAATTTAAAGACAAAAGGTGTTTCTAAACAGATGTCCCTAAAAACTGGTGTATTTCAAACACAGGAATTTAATAATATTATGATTTACTTGTTAAATTATTTATAATAGAGATTTTTGCTGCAGTTTTCAGGAGATTTTGCAACTGTAAGTTAAACACTAGAAAATTGTTTCCTGTTGAGGAGTTGTGTTTCTAAACTGATTTTAACAAAGGTGTTGGATAGAACATAACCTGTATCCACCCAGCTTGCGTGTTGCTCCCACACATTCCATTCCAATCAGATAAATTAGGAAGTTAGCCTTTCCGCACCTTTAAAGTAGGTTGGGAATAGACCAATAATACTTTAATAAACCACAAAGAGGTGGTTTAACATTTGTGATTGATGCATTTGGGTTTTGTGGAAAATAAAATGTTTGAAGAGCAAGGCAAAAAGATGGAAGACTGTACTAATAGCTGAACTCATCCAGGTCTCAGAGCTATTTAGCACCACTAAAAAGCATTTGTCACATCCCTTGATCCGGTTTAGATGGCCCTCCTATTCCTGGTGTTGCAACTTGTATGGACTACAGTAGTCCTCTTGGGCCATGGCACACTTGGTGGGGATCCTGTCTGGTGGTGATCACTGTCTGATACTCCAGAGTCAGTCAAGGCTGCAGTCAGAATGGTCTGTCTGTGGACAGTTTTTTAAACACTTTTTCTTCTCAGGCACCCAAACACTTTCTTTGACTTCTCCTACCTAACAATGTGTGGGTAAAGTTCCTTATGTAGCGTGATATTTTGCACTATGGAGAATCATTGGTTCCTACAGTGAATCTCTGAACAATTAGTTTTTTGAAGATGATCTTAGTATTCAGTGTAGGGATACACTGACAATCAAGATAATCCAGACAGACAAGAAAATAATATTTTGGGACAAGGCTGAGCACTGTCAGGCCTTGCATGTACCCAGGAAATGGATGACAAGTAGACAATAGCTGCTCTCTTAAATAAAAAGTGCCTATTTCAACTATTCATTTGGTAAGTTCACCATGTCTGACCAGAAAGTCAGGTACGTGATTTAAAACACTGTTATATTGTTTGTGCTCAGAGAAGGAAGTCGTCTTTCTGAAACAGGAAACAATATATTCAGGACTCCAGGCATGTTTTTCAATGTGAATACACATGGATTTAGTTACAATTGTGTCACCCACAAGAGCTGTGAGAAACAATTTAAAGACCTTACAAGATGATGTATAGATGATTGCACATTTCCCACCAGCCAGATCTACAGCACTTTTAATTTGCTGTACAAACAGTATCATATGTTTCAGTGTAACTAAATTCAGAATAAGAAAATTTTGTGTGAGCTGATTTTTTTTTTAATGTTGACTTGTGATTTGAGATGTTCCAAAGAATGGAATGGCATTTAAAAGTTTTGCAAAATTGTGTCTAGCATGTCCTTAACTTTTGATGTTCCCCTCAATAGAAATCTTTATTTGCTTACCCATTCAGATCAGCCCTCTCACAATCCTCTACTGGATTAACAGAGAATCCTACACAATCAGCTAAAGGCCAAACCTCAGAAAAGGTTGCCTGGGCTTGTGACAACAAAATAAACTATTGCAGAGAGCTGATGACAAGCAGTCCAAATGAGATCCAACTGGCCTGATGACAAAGTAGTCCTCAATGGCTTTCAGAAGATGGGTTTTTGTAACGCTCTGATGAATCTACAAAGAAATAAACACCACAGTCAGTCAAACTGAAGTATAATATGCTTAACACACTGCCAGCGTACAATTCATTCAGAAATGTAAAAAGTGGCCATACATCTTTATGTTACAAACATTTCCTACCTACATTTATACAGATATAAAACTGTTAGCAAAATGGAAGCTATTTTAGACTTGTAAAAGAAAGCAGACCATATTATCTGGATTATTTCCATTTTGGACATATTTTTTTACTTAGTTCAGAATGAATGGTTTATATTAATACATTTAAATATTGAAAGAAGTTTTGGGCTACAGACTGATAGTAGTTCCATAAAAACAAATTATTTTTCCATTTCTATAAAATGTTATTAAAAATGTGAAAACAAATATGTTGTGTAATATTATTCTTCTTTGCCTTCAAAAATAAGGCAGGACCCTGATAATCTGCTAGGGACAAATTTCTTTTTGTGGCTGTAAGGCTGGTACCCCTTTGTGACTTACTTCTGCATATTTTCTCCCTGCTTCTCTTCTCACTTTTTTTGCTAATTTCAACTTAAAATATTTTCCTATTGGAAACAGGAAAAGCCTTTTGCAACTTGAGAAGTGACACACTAGTATTTGGTAACTTCTAATCAATTATAGATTCAAAAATTTTGAGAGCAAAGCATGTAACTTAGTTATTACTGCAAAATTATCCTACAAGTTGCAGCTAAACTTCAAGACCTGCCTTAAAGCATGACAGACAGATGAACAATCTCAAGCTTTGTCCATGCCCCTTCCATGCAGACTTGAGACTCTGTACCTAAACCATTAACTGTAATCTCTCAATTAGTTTGACTGAAAAGAGAATGCAAGATGCCTGACTTAGAGCTGATGTTTGGCATTGTTACAGACACTTCCTACCCATGTTTAGTCAAGATGAACCTGGATGTCTCAGTACAACTTGAGATCCAGCAGCCTGAGATAAATTCATGTATGAAAGGAAATTTGCAGCCTCTTAGACAGTACTCCTCTTCAGACCTCAGTTCACACCATTTATTGCAGTATGTTCTCTTATAAGGGCAAAGCATCAGAGTCATTTGTCTCTTCATGGTTCTTTTAGAAACATTGATTTCAGCCATGCCTTTTCCTTCCGGATCCCCCTTCACCTTTATTCCTTCATGGATGAGTAAGAGGTTTAAATATTGCATCACTTGCCCTCCCATCATCTGGCTTTTTGAACTATGTCTTCATCTCCTCTTTTGCCAGCTGTCTCCAAACAGTCATTGGGGTTTTTTGCCTTATGTTTTACCAATAGCTCACCTGAGCAAAAAAATCACCCTTTCTTCATTATAAAATCACACCAATAAGCCTTTATTCATTATAAAATCACACCAATAGCAGAATTCCCTCATTCCTGTCTTCCTTCATTTCATCCTGTTTGTTTACACACCATTGGCAAAACACCAGCCAGCATCTCCTAACTCTGCTGTATTGTCAGGACTCCAGAAAATCCAAACTCTATTTTATGCTCAGTTAATGGTTCAGTCTCATTTGAACACTGCACAAATAACACCAGGATTTCGTGTGTCTTCCATTCCCCATACATATAGCTCCTTATCCCTTCTCTCCTGCTTCAGTGTGAATGCTGACATGTCTTCCTAATTACCTTTTCTGGATTCACTTTTCAATTTTTCCTGCATCTTTCTTCCCATGAAACTCTTTATATGCTAACTCTGTCTGCCTCCCTATCTTTCTGTCAAAACATTCACAACATGCTTATCATCTCTGAGGCCAGCTTTCTGCTCTCTGGTTTTACTAATGGTCATTGATTCTTCCAGAATATTCCTTGTATGTCAGGTAATACAAGAGGAGACAAGAAGGTCACCTACATTTGCATCTCTTTTAAAGGCCCGTAGGCAAATATCTTAGTACTATGGTAACTGTTTACTAGATTGCAATCTTGCAACATAGATCTCCGAATTGTCACGAACCCACTTACAGATCAGTTAGCATTGATTTTACTGTCTGATAAGATATTAACTTCCATTTCTCAATATTTTCTTTTATTTTCTTTTTAGGTTATTGTAGTCAACGTGCTACATAGCTTCACAGGACTAAATAAAAGGCTAAATTCTCTATATTCACCTGGATGTAGAATACAGCAGAGAATTTTTATCATGGAGTGCCCAAAAATATCTGATAATAAAGTTCAACTTTGAGTGAGCTTAAATAAACCAATAAGTCTAGAAGACAGATAGAGGAGTGAAGAAAACTTAGGGAGAGGAAATGAGCAAATGGAGTAAGTTGGTTTTGCAGGACTGATTTTGCTTTAATATAATGCCCTGAAGACAACTGTAGGACAACAGTACAGTACAGTTAAATGAACAGATGTGTGCACCAACCTTCATAAAATAAGATGCAGCCTTTTTATGTACATGTCTGTTAAAGGAATAAGAATAGAAAATAACATTTTTCTCATACAGGAAAGGGTAGAATATTCAACCCATATGGAACGGCTGGTCTTTAACTCTTCTTCTTTATTAGTGTAGTAGTAGAAATGGAAAAATTCAATTTATCATCAGTGGTAAGATTACCAGTCTGCTGTGGTTTTTGCAGGCTTAATAAGTGATATGCTATTGCTATTAACTTTAGTTAAGTTATTGTAAGTTATGTGTTAAGTGATGTTTCAATTTTACTTGTGATGATCCTTTAAAAGAAAATACAGAAGATTTGATAAAATAAATGCCTATTAAATAAAAACACTATTATTCTGTCTGATCTTAATAACTAATTGATGTCACTAGCTTTTCAGACAAAGTTCAATTTTATGTTTGTCAGCCTCATACCACACTGAAACTTCACATACAAATGGTATGAATCATAAGACAGAAATGTAAGATGGATGTTACCTTCTGTGTGTTGTGTAAAGATATTATCACCCTCCTGTAAGAAGATTTATAGAACCATCTAATGTGAAACACTGTTTAAAGGACAGACAATACTGTGACAAAACCCAGTCTCTCAGAGTTTCCTCTCTTCAGAACTCTTCAGGGAAAGTACTACCCAGCCATTCGTACCTACAATAACATATAATAGAACTCTAGAAACACTAGGGTATCATGAATATCTTGTGATGTGTGACCACAAATCCACCATGTAGCTACACAACAAGCAGAACATGGTAGAAACATGGAACTTTTCCTAGTGAAACCAACCAACAGCAGGAATTCTTCCATCAGCAGCCCTTTGCAGATCTCTGAAAAGGAATAAAATTTCCAAGCACATGATAATTGATAGGTGCTTTGTAAGCAGTAAGAATTTTCAAGCCCAATGAAACATAACAATCTCTGGAAAAGAGCTTTTTGACACAGCTGGCCAGGCTGTAGGTGATATTGGTCTTTCCTGGTATCAGCAATTCAAATTCAGCATATCTTGCTTTAGCTACTAGTCTAGGCTAAGTACAGAGGTACCTCCAAAGTGCAATTTGTTATATGATGAAATTGCCACTAAAATGACTACCCACTTCACCTTTCTCTCCCTCAGGAGGCTAATTAATGTATACTAAAAGCTTGACTTTTTGAAATAAAAGCCAGGTGATACTAATTCCAAACATTGTATGAAGTCTGTCAAGGGTCACTCTAGGAATAATTAAAAGTATAAGCAAGTAGTATGAATGTTAAAACCAGAAAGCTAACGTTCTTCTTTTGCTTGGTGTCTAGCATAAACTATCATCATTCCACTGAAGTTCCTGCAAAACACTTGGCCTCCGAAATTACTGTGGATTTTATAACAAAACTGTCCATAAATGTACCCTTTTCACACCACTGATGGTTACAGCAGAATCCCTTACCAAGATTCCCATTCTATTCATCCTGCGGGGTTTGACTGATTGTTCACTTATACCACTGTGAATAAGACAATGAATGACACTGAAATTATTGTAGACACATCAATATTAATTAAACAAACAAACAAACCCAATACATAAGTATCAGTAAAATGAGATCAGACTAAAGTTTTTGCTTATGTTACAGAATTTATTCCAGTAGTCTCAGAAGCTTTGTTCCTCATTTCCTTTTTTAATTTGGCCTCCTTTGTTTTAGGCTTACTAGCCTGTCTGTGGCATGTATTACATACACAGTGTTCTGTGTATGTGTGTCTGCACAAATACTTATGCATTTGTGTATTTCTCTCTCACCAACTCTGGCCATCCTTCAGAGCTTTTGAAGCCATTATCCCACTTAATTAAGTCACATGGCAGAGCAGAGATGTGACTTTACTTTCAGAGATGTTAAGTGTTTATGAGCTTCATGGAAACACATTGCTAGAACGAGAAAATAGCCCCTATCAGTGTCCCTGGAAAGGTTGTGGCATGAACCTCTACATTATTAGACACTTGGGAATCTAACCACAAAACACTGTTCAGTAAGAAAGTGTATTTCAGTAGCTTCACTGTTCATTGCCCTACTAGGAATAAAGTCTATTACCTGCTGTTAAATTTCTCTCGAACTGCTGTGGAAATGCCTAAGTGACTACAGATGCACAACCTCATTTAGAATAAACACATGGCAGAATAACCTACTATCTTCTGAGAAGTCAGCTAGATAGTGGATCAGACTGGCCGCTCTGAGAGGTCTCCTTAAGCCAGCAACACACCAGCAGACTGAAAGCTCAGAGTGAAGTCTGCATAAATATCTTTTCCAGCACAGACTGTCATGTAGGTGAGGACCATACCTTCATTTTCCACATAAAATAAATCTGTTGCTCTATATATAGAAAGGTTGGATAATAGCAAAGTTAATGTCATGGCCTGTTTTCAAATTAATTCAGATCACCAGATGGACACAGTACAACCTCAACAGATTTCAAACTAGTTCTCTGCAACCTAATCACCTTGCAATTCAAGACATCCTTCAAAAGCACAGGAACAAACTGCAAACCAGGGAGCAGAAGACTAACTTATACTGCCATACATTCCCACCTTGGTCTATCTGCATTTGTGCTTTGTTCTTCCTAGCTCAGGGAAACTAAGTGCACATGAATATGAACAGCAGGAGGAGGCAGAGATGTTAGAAGATGTCTGGCTATTCTCCATACCCGTCTCTTTGCCATGACACTGTTTCTGCCTGCGACTTTTCTACCTGAAGGGATAAAGATTCCTAAAACAAAAAGGAGAGGAGAAAAAAAAAGAGAGGAAGAGAAGAGAAGAGAAGAGAAGAGAAGAGAAGAGAAGAGAAGAGAAGAGAAGAGAAGAGAAGAGAAGAGAAGAGAAGAGAAGAAAAGAGAAGAGAAGAAAAGAAAAGAAAAGAAAAGAAAAGAAAAGAAAAGAAAAGAAAAGAAAAGAAAAGAAAAGAAAAGAAAAGAAAAGAAAAGAAAAGAAAAGAAAAGAAAAGAAAAGAAAAGAAAAGAAAAGAAAAGAAAAGAAAAGAAAAGAAAAGAAAAGAAAAGAAAAGAAAAGAAAAGGAAAAAAGGGAATAAAGGAGCACCACATTGGTTTAACTAATATTTTCTTTCCTACTTGTTTTATATTACACAATCAAATGTGCTAGCACTAAAACACCACATCGTCCTTGCAGTGAGTTAGAACAGCTGTAGCCACAGCATAAGCATAAGTGCCCTTGAACATGCTGAAATTTTCCAATGTATCACAATTACAGAAACACCTGTGCCAAACAGCTTTTTCCTGATCCTCTATAAAAGTTCACAAAGCCCTCAAACGTTCTCATTTCATAGAGGTCTGTACTGCCTTGAAGCCAGCTCCATGCATGTCAATATAGGACACTGAAGCCTTGTTTCATTTCATTGTGCCTCAAAACATAAAATAAAGGGTATGTGCAGGTGCAGAAGTCAACTTGTGGTTCTGTTACTTGACAAAAAGGCATAAGACACATCACAACATCACAATTTCTTGATAAATAATTTCCACAAGCAAAATTCTTTTCAAGAAATTAGAAGTGCAGATATTGTGACAACAAATTATATATGTGCTATACTGTATTCTTGATCTCTGCAGATCAATTGTCCCCCAAGCACATGAGAGCTATTGATTTGATGCATCATTTGGGGGTTGCTGAGAGTAGGTTTGAATCACATCTGTGCATAGTGACAAAAGCTGAATGCATTTGGCTTTGTTGTTATTTTACAAACACTGTGTTATGGTTGTATTAGCTTTAGGAACTGCTGGCTGGAGTCTATCAAATTATTTATATTTACACTGCCCAAAATGTGTGTTTAAAAAGGGCAGGAAGAAAGTCACCATGGAAAGTATGGCTGATGATCCCCCAGGCAAAGATCCACAAGAGAGAAAGGGAAGCAGAAGTCAATTACCAATCCCAAGTGTTCTTTTCATGCAGAATGACAGTCTGTAGATAAGCTTGTCTTTTGAAAGATGAGGAGTATGTAATAATTACACAGCCTCCCAAGTCTTGGCTCTCTATAGCTGTTCCTAGCTATTGGAAACTTCTCCATGTCCAGAAAATGAAGTAAAGAAAGTTTTAATAATAATTTAATAATAAATAGTGCTTATAATAATAAAAATCTCCATTATAATAAGAAAATATTCATTAAAAATGCACCATTTTTGCAGTCTTAGAGAGGGGCAGCCTTCCATCATCCCCATTAACAGGGTGCATTGTGGAAAACATGAGGTTTTTTCACAGAGCATGAGCAGACAATAAATAAAATTACTACACTAATTCATGGAGGCAATACACAATGGCAAGTATAATTTGAACCACTTCTGCATTGCTCATACACTCAAGAAAAACAGCTAGACATTGTTGTGTATAGCTCTGTTCCAACTGCCTTGGTCAGCAAGTAATGAGGAATATTACTGAAAATATCTGAATATTTTTATGCAAATAAGTGGTGGGCCTTCATGTTGCATACTATGTTTTGTTCTGATTACTCCACCTAATGAAACATTTAACAGAAATAGAAAGTTACTGGAGACAACTGATAAGAATGTTACAGCCACAAGAAGGATTCTATAGCCTTAATATGTTAGGATTATTTAGCCTGGAAATAAATAAAACCAGCAGTCACAGTGCAAGCATACACCATAAATTAAATGTTATTAAGGGTGTAAATTGAATACTCTTATTTGCTTGCATTTTCTGCCACTTTTCTTACCCTTCATCTGTCTGGACTATTTAGATGCTGCGATATGAGCATTAGGAGATATCTATTACTCTAAATTTGAACAATGGCTGCCATAATGAGGATCACAGGTGGTCACTAGGCAATTCCATAACAAACAAAATTAATCTTATTTACCCTTTGTCCTCATAAAACAACAAGGAGACCATTACATTTAAAAGGAAACCCATTTCAAAAGCAAACACTCCTATAACAGCCCTGTGTGTGGCTTTTCAGGCGCTCATGCATCTCTGGGAAGCAAGCCCTGCTTGCTCAGGAAGGCAAGAGATCTGACAGCAAGTTGCCTTCCCACAGGTAGCTCACCCAACACTGCTGCAGCCCAGCCTCCTGCCAGCTTCACACACCACTCTGACACGAACATGGGTGGGCAAGGAGGACAACACTGCTGTCTTTGGAAAGGACTTTTTCCCTTGTCAGTGGAGCACTTCGGACACCGCAGTCCCTGGTGCAGAAAGTAGGGCTGAACATCCCCGTTTCCCCCCCCATTACCACTACCCTGCTGGGCAGCTCACAGAGACAAACAAGCATCACCAAAGCACAGAGCTCCAAATGTTTCCAACTAATACTCCAAACATTTTGTGCCATACATCATAGCTTTCTCCACACTTCTTTCTGGAGAACTCAATGCTGGAAATGATCAGAGATAAGAATCTAAATGGCAATGGTCCCAGATTACATGTTTCTAATCCACGTTTCCATCAAAAATAGGAGTTATTTTTAGGAGTGGTGAAAAGACCTGCTTATTTAAGTGTTAAATTCATTACTACAAGGTAAAAAATTAGGTAAAGAATTTAGGAGCATTCAAAAGGCTTAGACTCTGGGACACATCAAAGCCACCACAATTACATGTGGCAGACAGACCCCTCTGTAAGAGCAAGAGCACCGATGCATAGATCAGACACAAGATTCATCACTGACTGACTACCCCCACGGACAATCTTCTCTGTGGTCACATTATTACACATTTCTCTGCTCTGGGGCCTCTTGATCCCTTTAGAAACTTCTGGTAGAGTTGATCTCTATCAGAGATATTCTACTGCAGGCACCAGACCAGTCAGAGTCATAATTTCTGTGTCCGAGTCAAAGAACTGGATTTTTTTTTACCTTCTTTTAACCTTTATCTTCATGTGTATGAAAGACAGAGAGAGGAACAAAAAGACAGGGGAGAAAATATGCTACCTTTTATGCTTTTACATATTGAAACAGGACTATTAGAAGCAGAACATCTGAGATAGGAATCTTAATGGTGGCAAAGATCAAATATAATCTTCCAGCTATAGTATTTATGGTTCCAGTTTTAGTTTCAGTGGATACAAAACTTATTCCAGCATCACAAGTTTTCTTCCATTTGCAGTCTATTGTAAGCACTGGCACATACTTTTAGTGTGGATATTGCGGACACAGTCTGTGAATACATGGCACAAGTTTCCCTGCAGCCACGGAAACACCTGCCTCCAAGTTAATTTATAATCTGCACCTATGGCCATGGGACGCTTACAAGTTTATTGAAAAAGGTCTTGTCAAACCATAGACGAAGGACTCTGTTCTTTCTCTTCCTGTTGCACATGACATAAGTTTGGCATTAACAAGTCACATTTTTATGTCCAGCTTTATAGATTGTTAATAATACATAAAGATATTTGATATGTAAGATCATGGGTCAAATATTTCTCACTCTACTCCCATGAATAGCCTCACAAACTTTATTTATACAACTCGACTGAGGAAGACAGTCATGTTTTACCTATCCTGTAAAATTGTTCTGCAGTGTTTTGAAGTGGCTCTCACCACTACTTAAGGGTATTCTCATTAACTTTGAAGCACGATGCATGTTCCCCTCTTGAGCTCTTCAGATGAAATCCTGTAAGACGAAGCAAAGTTGCTCATACATAAAAAGAAATCTGATAATGCGGTCAAGATGCCCTGGTTCTTCTCAAATATGATTCAGTACAGGAAAATATCACATCCCCTCCACTGTTTCTGGGTTTAATGTATTCCATGTCACTCTATATAGGAAGGATTATGAATATCCATTCAACCACTATTTTCTTGACAATTTTTTTTCCTTTGTTTTATTAATGACTATGGACAACAGATTTGTAAAGGAGTCACAGCTTTTTGACTCTAGTTTAGTCAGCTGGCATACTGCATCTTGGCCCTGTATTAGACCTAGGTAGTTTGTTTTTGGATAATTATCATGTAAGTAATGAGAAAGTGGAGCATCCTAGGATGTTTGTAAATATCACAAAGAGTCATTATTAAAAGTAGCAGATAGATTATACGGGATAGTCTGGAAAGCATAGAGAAGTTCATATTGTAGTAGTTTTTCTCCACTAGTTTGTACAGGAAAGAAAAGTACTCCACGAAATGCAGAGCAACATAAACAACCCATTTCAATTCAAATCCGGATCCAAGCTGGAAGCTTAGTATGTAGCACTCAATCCATTTTAACATAGAACCAGCAGCATAAAGTTTCCACAGCATTTGTAGTTTTATTGGGAATCAGCAGATGGTGCTTCCACAAGGCCCTTTACAAGTTCTGCGTAAAGAAATATATAGGTGGCTAGGTCATGCTGAAATGTTAATTATAACTGTCATGCCTGGCTGTGCATTGCATCTGTAAAGTCCATTGACCAATTTTCTTGCATTTTCTTAATTGCTGACCCACCTGTAAAATGGGTGACATATGCCAGACCTTCATTGTTACACCTCTACAGATGACAGCATAGGTACTCTAAGCCTGTCATTCCACATTGCTGAACGATAAGAAGAAATTGCATAGCTACCTTACAAGAATTCCTTGAAATCTAAAAATCCTTGCTTAAGTTTGACTGAGGAGCAATGTCCTGAACAACCTTGGAATGAGTGTCTCACTGGGAGAAGGAAAAGAGCTGTGGGTATGGAAGCATGGGATAGAAAACAACCAGTGTTTTAAGAACAACCTTGTACTGATGCGCCCAGGAGAAAAAGGGTCAACAGCAGAGTGGCAGCTGCTTCTATAGCCACAGTCTATCTTGACTTCAGGGCCAAAAAAAAGCTACTCCATACCCTCACCTACTTGGTTTGGATCCCCACTTACACAAAAACTCATACTTCTCCAATTCCCTTCTGCCCCACTGCTGGCGAGTAGCTTAGGAAAACAGTCACAAGGCAAAAGTTGCTTGTGCAGTCTTTGAGCATGCGCTGCCAGGACTGGATGCTGCTGGGATGTGACAGCACGTTCCTCCTCCCCACAGCGGCAGGCTCCCTTTCCACCACCAGCACAGCACACATCCTCCCTCACCTGGGTTATCACACAGACAATCCCAGTGTCAGTGATTGCATTTTCCCTGCAGCAACCTGGTGCACATTCTGTATTAGAAAAGAGTGTTTCAAAATAGCCCAGGACCAAATATTTAATTCATAATTACACTCCGATTATGACATGAAGGTATACCATCATTAGCATAAATTTACAGTGACCAAGAACAAAACAAATCAAACTACGTTCTTAAAATGACACAAGAAAGACCAGTGGGGATTTTCCAACTGTTATATTCTATTTTAACCCCAAATCCATCTGTCTTCTTTGCAAATTGACATTATGTATACAATGTTAGTCCATTTATATCCAACACGTTATTGCTTAGCAGTGAATTCCTGAAGGTTTTCTTGGAAAATACTTAACTGCCTGAGGCCCTGGAGAAATAAAACCCCTTTCCTTGCTCCCCAGCTATTTCTAATGGGATGAATAACCCTTTAACTCCAGTAGTAGCTAATATGTCCAGCCAGAGGTAACAATTATTTCCTGAAAAGCGACTGATCTATGTACATCAAATTCCAGCTTTCCTTGGAGTAGATACATGGGGAAAGGAAGGAACTCCATGAACATTACAAGACGCCATCATAGTGTGAAAATGTGATTCAGTAAAATTCATGGAGAGCAGAATCAAAATGAGTACCTATTGACAATCTGAATTGTCAGGAAAATGCCCTGCCACACATCTCCCTAAAGAAATCCTTTAGAATTCCGAGTTTTCTTAGGATCTCTGCAGGTGATTTTTTACCAGGAATTCAGCTGAATGAACATTTGCTATTTTCTGCTGTCTCCACAAAAGGAAAATGGCCACCAAATCTCAGAAACTGACAGCAAAGCAGACGAGGCTTCATTAGGGAATGGAGACCAACCACCTGTAGTGTGACAGGAGCTAGCTAGGCTGAGGCAGGACATGGGAGAGGGCAGCACACGTGACAGACCTGAAGTTCCCATGAACTTCCCAGGAACACTCCTCAAGGGACCCAGCAGAACTGGACTGCTGCATGTTGAGCATCTTCTTTCTGGAAAGCCTTTCAGGGTGGCAGAGCTCAAATGCTATCAGAGTGGTCTCAGGGGACAGCATCCCTGGTGGCATGTTGCTCAGGGAACACTGGAGGCATTTCCACAAGTGACTGAAATCCCAACCAGTTCCACTAGAGGGTTATGCCGAAAGGACAAGCCTGTGCAGCAGCAGAAACAGGCAGTGTGCTTTGCTTCATTGCAGTGCTAATTGTCCTACTCCAAATACAGAGATACAGCCTCCCGTTTACACCACTATTTTTCTTGCAAGAATAATTTAAGAAGCATAAAACACCTAAATGTTATCATTTTCTCTGTCTGTGTCTCTGAGCCTTCAAATCTCCCCCTACAAATCTTTCTCAGCCTGAATTTGCTGCCTATGGAACATAAAAACTTGACTGATTCTAAGATATTAAAACAAAAGAAAGTGCTGAATGATGTCTCTTCTTCTCTGACAAATAAAACAGCCATAAAAGAGAAAATGTGTTTACATCATACAAAATGAACTATTGTAGAAAATATGACTTAAATATAATGTCATGTATAATTAACATGTAACTGAGAAAGTGATGGGTCCTGATCTAGTAACCTGCATCACCTCTACATGTGCATCTTGTCTGAGCAGGAATGCTCTAAAAAACAGATCAGATTTGAGATAATCTCATTTCTGCATCCAAAAGAACATTGCTGTAATTGAATCACAAGTTTTATCACTTTAAATAAAATATTAAAAATATAAAGACAGAAAAGTCATTGCAAATAAATCCCTATCTATCTTCTCTCCCTACATTCAGGCACAATTTATATGTTATCGTTCATCTATGTGTCAAGTTGTTATTTTTTTTAATTTGGGGTTGAAACGTGTCCAGAATTCAATCTCATTTTTCTGGGAAAATATTATGATTTTAATTCTGAGAAGCTCCAAGTACATTTTGGAGATTTTCTGGGGTTTTTTGGGTTTTTTTTTAACAAGTTCAACAGAATCAGCACTCTCATACTGTACTATTATAATAACCTAGAATAAGACAAGAATTACCTGCTAATGTCCTGCTTTTAGGAGGCTTAAAAAAGATCTTAAAAATTATGTGCATCTTTAAACAAGACAGGATAAAACTAGTATATTTATTTCATTTTAAGTGGCTCCAGACACAGCAAGTTACACAGTTGGTATGCTGTTATTTTCCTCAAAAGAGTCAGTTACTTCACTTGCACTATTGAATTTTGGGATATTGCGGTTTGAGCCAAATAGCATACAGAGTTTGACGCTTAAATTACTCTCTCACTGTCTAGATTTGTTATGTCTTCATCTTTGAGATACTTCAGAATGAATTCTTTCAAGGATTTGTGTTTTACTAGTAGCAGGCTACTAAAGCATGCTTCAAAATTTTGTGGGCAAAGCACTAACTGGGATATAGACTTTCTTTCCACCTAATGGATGCAAAATCAGTTTTGATTTAGGCCTTCTCAGGAATGCATTTCTTTATTCTCTTTCCCTTTTATTTTATCAATAGGTAAACTACATATGCATCAAAGACATCTAAGAAGAACCAAGCTACTGGAATTCATTCTAAGTCCTCAAGAGGTCTCTCTTATTTTGTGAATTCTTTGTAGCTATAAGTCAATTTGGAGTAGTGAACATTGTTTTAAAATACTACACTTTCAGATTTTCAATTGTTATTCAAAACTTCCCTTATATATGTTTGCTGCTAAGAACCCTTTTAAATTTTTTTTCCTGCTAAAATTCCATGAACACCAAATGAAATCTAATAGCACAAGTTTGATTCTTTACTTTGCAGTCCTCTCTAGAGACTCTAATTTTATTTACCCCATGCTATCCCTTCCCTTCTCTCTCCCCTGCTCCTTCACCAAAAGCTCTTGAGTTTTGTAAATGAAAATGAAGAAAAGTGTCTTTCTCTGATATTTCCACAAAGTAAGCTGCTTTTGCTACTGTGCTTTCACACCTTTTAGGGACAGTGTGGCCCCACACCTTGCAGGCCTAAATTTCCTGGTTGGAAAACCTAGTGTTTCTGTCAAAGATATCCTTAAAGTGCTAGATACTGGAATCCTGAAAACATTTTAGAGTCTCTGCTTTAATTGTTAAAAAGTTACTTGGAAATGTCATTGTTCTGCAGGAAGACTTAAAAAGTGATTGCCATCTCAGAAACCAGAAAGATAGATAGAAGCCAGAAAGAAAGATAACTGGATTTGAAACTACTTACTAAGCTAATTTGTTTGACTCAAGCCTTGTGACACACATACATTCCAAACATTTGGCCCTGGTAATACTGCAGCTCACTGAGGTGAGCAACAATGAAAAACAAAGACTTGTGAGACCCTCTGGTCAGAGGTGTGGGACCTAAGGCATCCTCTATTTAACCATTACTGTCTTCATTACAGAGAAGCAGATACCTGCCAAGCCTCCCAGATTTTCTGGTTATGACCCTACATAGCGAATAGTACTATTTTAGCACTCAGGTTAGAAAGCATTTGGGTGCTCTGACAGAACAATTTTGTGACCTTTTCCATTTGCAGACATGGCCTTCATATACAAAGCTGGACAGGATTCCACGCTGCCTTCTCACCATCACCACCACAGAATTTCATCTTCCTTTTGGATACCATGAAGGATGTGCAGAAAGCTCCATGAGCTCTGCTGCACATGGTCAGTGAGTGAAGGACTAGAAACAGACTAAGTTTCATCTTGGAAATGGGACTTTCAAGATTGCACAGTTAGGGGGGATCTAAGATGCTAGGAACAAGGAATACTTGGACTCTGGGCCACGTTACTGTCACCTTCTACTGCCTGTAATGAAAGAAAGTAGGACAAACTTCATGACCAAACCTCATAATTCTTTTATCTTCAAAAAAAAAAGAAAAACATGAATCAATGGTAAATGTAATAGACATAAATAAAAAGACACCTAATACAGACCAAATCCTCAATGTCTGAATTTTATGAGGCATTAATTAAACTTTTTTTTTTTAATAATCAGCTTTTCTTCATTATTTCACATTTTAAAATGTGGGGCAATCCAAGGATTTCTGCATGCATAAATGAGATAAGGTAACACAGCAGCAAGAAAGAATGGCCAGTGGAGACAGATTTAGTTATGATTTGGGGCTTATCCCTGCTGTTCCACAGGCTATCCCTATGCCTTTGGGATGTTGTTTTGTACCTGAGCAAAGATATTTAATGTCATTTGTCAAGTCCACATGTACCCAGGTTTGGTATTTGTACAAAGGTTATATCCAGGTATTTGTACAAAGTTACTTGCTATGTTACCGTACACTTCTGGAGCAGCAGCTGGAATTACACAGAATAGGTATATAATATGGAAAAATGGCTAAAGCCTTTTTCCTGCCTTTACCTCTCAAACTTTCTCATCCGAGATGTAGATGATCTCCATGTTTAACTCTTCCTGCTCCCACAATACTCTTGTACAATAACAAGACTTGTTAAGGATGAGCAAGAGAAGAGTAAGTTCTCAGAGTCTGAGGCCCCACAGATATCCCTCCTACTGATGACCAGTGGAAACCAGAGTTGTTTAGGTTGATCAAGAGAACAGGCAAGAGTCAGTGCAGAGGCAAGAAAGCAGAAGCTCAAACCCATGCATTCTGGACTGCCTTGCAAACCTGTAACTAACCTTGCTACCTGGTGTACAGAAAAGCTGTAAACTCGCTACCTGGTGTACACTTGCTACCTGGTGTACCTCTTTCCCAGACAGCCAGGGAGAAAGTGTACTGTAAGGACTGGCAATCTGGAGATACATTTTTCTATCCATAACTTGTGGCTACTCAAGTCACCTCATGATCAAGCATAAAAGAAAGTGCGTGCAAACTAACCATATTAGTGGACAGAACAGGAGCCACAGGGATCACTGGATGGTCTTCTCAGGGGAGTTTCCAGAGGACATAACACAATTTTAGTGCTACTGAAGGGAAACAATTCCCACAATACATACTGTGAAGCCAACAAACTCTAAGTGATTCATGCAGGGCATCCATTGCAAATAAATTTATGCAATAAGTCCCAAAACAAGGCATAAATTGCCCTGGGGTCTTCATCCTTCCCACATTGCTAACTAATATTTGTATTTATTTCATAAAAGTCTGACTTCAAAATAAGACTTTAGATGGTCTACAGATACCACTATCTAGCACTGCCATAGGACAAGTCTACAGAAGCACATGCAGAGCCATGCACTTAATATAGTAGAATAGTTTCAATTTGTATTTTAAAAAATAGCTTTGGAAATTCACCATTGTTTTTGTGATAGCAAAAATGTACTTTTTAACGGACCAAAATTTTTGATTACCTGTAAAGGGACATGATATATATGCAATGGTGTTCCAGATCCTAAAATACGCTCCTTTTCTGCTTGTAAAAATAAAGCAGCTCACCACAACTGGGATAAAAGCCTTTCTTTGCTTCCATCATAACCATGACTTTTACCTTCTCTAAAATTCTTTGTCACAGTTTAGATCTTCATTTTAGCTGATATCTAGTTCATTTCTCTTCTGACCAGCACATTCAAGGCAGTACTAGAAGGTGATATTTGGAGCATTTGGAGTTCACCAACAGGTACCATGTAGGACAATGCTGATAACGTCCCAGTAAGCTGGCACTGACTAAACAGCAGTCTAAAGTCCATTTGGTTCCATTAATATCTGAAAGTAAACTATTAAAACTGATCCTCTTCCTAGACAGGTAATAAAGTAAATGTAAACCTCACAACAAGAAGTTAATGATCTGTCCCTAACAAGGCTGTAACTTTGACACAGTCAGGTGCTTAATCTCTAGAAACAAGACCCAATACATCACCAGATGCATGCATTGACCTGGAAATTCTCCGTTTATTATCCTTTTTGCCTTGCTACATTCAGCTTGTCAAAGTTGACTACCATGCTTAATAGTGATTTTTTTTTTTTTTCCATTAAGCTCCAATCCAGGACCTACAGTCAAACACAGCCTTTTTCTGGATTAGAGAGTTATGTGACTCCACACTTACAAATAATCAGATATGCCCTTCACATTAACTCTAATAAGAAGACAACAAACTAACAGAAAGAAACATAAAGTAATGGCAAAAATTGACTTAATTTTCACAATAGTTGTTTACAAACTATGTCTGTCCTCTCTATCTTTGGTTTAGTCTCCAGCTCTGGTTCAGCTGCAACTGATTGCCAACTGACATGTCTCTTGAAGTCTGCCTTACAAAATATTCCAGACCTTAAAAGAACAATAACCACACATAACCCCATTTAGCCATTCCTAAAGCACTATGCTCCTCACCTATAACTGCAACATAAAAATTAGAAGTTTTGTCACCATGAATGACGTAGCTTCACTTGGAATAGTTGTGGAAGCAGAAAAGGCATTTTGCCTGTCAGGAAGCTGGGCAAAAGCCAGGCACTTAACACATTACTTCAGACAGCCAGAGGTTGAAATGGCCTTCCAGGGGCTGTTCTGCCTGACAGTTTTGCTATCTCCATGCTTCCACACCACTTCTTAAGCCTTTATGTGCAAATGGGCTGTCTAGAGCTAGCAGTGCTGTTCTAGCATTTCTTTACAGTAGTAGCATCCTAAGAACTGTAAAGAGTAAGTTTCCCACAATAATTATATTTTCTTTCCTTTTAATTTTTTTTTAAGTTTTTAAAAATTAATTTAGAATCTACACCAGAATTCCTGTTGCTGTTGAAAACACTGCAATCCCAACAAGGTGAGAGATTTGCCCTAGAAGTTCCACGGTCTGTTGCACATTTCTAGTTGTTTAATATTGTCTGAAAATATGCAGAGGAGCACCTCTTCAACAAATCAGGAAAGCTATAGATCAGTAGACTCCTTTATAATTTTTTATTTCGCTTCCTCAGATAGTTAATGTTTTTAGGAGTTTCCATTCAGTTTTTTCCAATACCATTTTCTACTGGTATTTCGCACTTTTGTCCAAGCTTTCAATAATCCAGAAAGATTTTGCAACTTGTTTAATAACCTGTTTTCAGTCCACTCGTACATTAAACCTCATCTTGCCACACCACATCCCATTTGCAATGGGTACTGAATAATAAGACTTGCTGCAGTTCCTTAGTGGTGGTCCGTGGTACTGCCAGCACAAGACAAGAGAACGCCTTTGGAGTGCCTAAGATGGCTTGTCTTGTTTGGACTTCCAGTCAGAGGTAGGTATCCTTCAAACTGTACGGGGATACACATTGCTGTTATTACTTCCTGAACCACCAAAAGAAGTTAAGGAAGTTTGGCTCATATCGCATATACGTCAATTTTATCTGAACAAAAACACGAGTGACACCTGTCTACATGACCTTTCTGCAGTATGAATCAGAATGAACAGTTTTACCAGTGTTACTTTTTAGGTAAGATCCCCAGTACCTCTTTACCAGTCCATTGCCCACCACCTGACAACAGACATAACCTCTTAGGTCAATTTAACAAAAAAAAAGAAAAAGCAATTATTCAACATCTGATAAGCACAACACTCCCCAAGAGCATGCACTGCAAGTTCTACGTTTAATAGTATCACTGATGTGCGGGAATAATTTCAGTAGAATAGCACACATAGCCAATATGAGATATTAGAATTCAGTTCACATATTTTAGAGCTTAGTTTTATCAGGAACTAGTTTGCCTGTTTTTCACAAAAGGTCTTGGTTAAATCAAGAAATCAAATTTTGTGATACAATTTTTTATGCTACTTTTTGCTGAGAAACAGCTCAGGAAATTTCTACAGAAAAGCTGTTGAAGGACTGTAATTCTTCTCCTATAGTTAAAAAAAAAAAAGTGGAGGGAAAGCTTTTAAAATGGTACAATGCAACAGTACTCAGAAAAGTCCTTAAATTTAATATCTGTGATGAAAATGAGGGGAGCCTACATTAAATTGCAATTTTCCAGAAACCTGTCCTTCTTCTTGTGACAATCAGGGCAAATAGATGGGAACAAAGCAAGGTATCAAGTCTTCTCTCCTACCAGAAGAGGACGTCCTACCTTTATTTGAGTACTTGCTCAGTGGGAGAGGCCAGTTGTGTGAGAAACTCTATGGGATGATGCATGCATACATCCAGGACCACAGGAGGGTGTCTGAGTCTTTTTCTGCTCCCTTGAATGTTAGATTGCCAGGATAGGCCTTCCCATTTGCACTTGATCAAAATCCAGATCCGTTTGAAATAATCAGTTTTGTCCTGGAGTCCCATCCACAACCTAAAAAATTTTATTGCAGACATGCTCCTTATCAAAGAGGGGGCTCCAAGCTGGTCCACTCCTGATACCAGGAACTACTCTTCTGTTAGGCAAGTGTGGGCAAGGGTGAGGGGAAGGGTGTAAAAGGTAATGTTATACTAGTACAGTGAATACTGACATCACAAAGTCAATATTCCACGTACGTGCATGTATGTATGTGTGTGTCTGTATCTGCCTGTGTGTATGTTAACAGCACATGTTGACAAGGTAACTTGCTGATTATTTTTCCTCCTTCTCCATATTTTGCTTCTATTTTACTCAGAGGCCAGCCACTTAATATTTTGTATTATGGAGTTTGCTGTAGCTGTAGCTATGTCTATAGCTATATTAGAAGTAGAACACAGAAATATGTAAATTGAGAGCCAAATCTGAACTTTCTGAAAGACTGAGATGTAAGTATATAAGGAGTTTTTTAAAAGCTCTATTATTCCAAGATCAGGGCCAGCTGCAAAGATTGGATTCACATCCAAAAGCCTATATTAAAATGCATACATTTCTTGGTAGAAAGAAGTTGTGAAACCTGTCAGACTGAAAACAACACTCTTTTCTTGTGCTGCCTGACAGTTCAGTTACAGATCGACGCTATTGTTTTTTCGGTAATTTAAATATGATTGTTGGCAAAGCAGAAAGGGGCGGGGGAGTCATAAAGAGCGGCACACACAGTGAGAAAGAAGAAAGCATTTCTGATTACATAATATGTCCCTGACATGTTCTTACTCACAAACCCAGTATCTAGCATTTAAAAAAAGAGAAATTAAAAAAAAAAAAAAAAAGGGTGGGGGGGGGAGAAACAATGAAAGAAACAGCAGCTGTTTCTAAGTGATGTCAGAGAACAGGTGTGATACAAATCTCCATACCAGCGCAATCATATTGATCTCCCGATGATGCATGCATGAAGCACGTGTAAACCTTATCGACCCATTCTGCGTTTCATTTCCAGGAACACGGCCTGAAAACGCCCCTCTATAACTGAAAACATTTTCGGGATAAACACCGTATTGGCCAACTACTAAAAAACATACACAAACGGAACACGGGAAGGTGAGCCTGACCCCGCAGCCCTCCAGGCAGCCGTGCAGTGCCTGGCCGGGCCGAGCCGGGCTGTGCAGTGCCGGACCGTGCTGGGCCGGGCCGGGCCGGGCCGGGCTGTGCAGTGCCGGACCGTGCTGGGCCGGGCCGGGCCGAGCCGGGCTGTGCAGTGCCGGACCGTGCTGGGCCGGGCCGGGCCGGGCCGAGCCGGGCTGTGCAGTGCCGGACCGTGCTGGGCCGGGCCGGGCCGAGCTCGGGAGCAGCCGCCTGCGCGCCCCGCGCTGCAGCCGGGATCCCCCTGAGCCTCCCCCGGGGCTCCTCCCGGACCAGCCCCGGCACCGCTGCCGCCCCGGCGGGGGCCGTGCTGCCTCCCGACCTGTGCAGCAGAGGTGTCCGGAGCCCCGCGGGCACAGCGGCCCCCACAGCGGGCCCCGGAGCAGCCTGCGGCCGGGCCCCGGCGCTGCCCTCAGCCGTGCGCGGCGCGGGGCCCGGGGCGCTCGGGCGCTGCCGCTGCGCGCCGCCGCCGTCAGGGGGCAGTACGCAACCCCGCATGAGCGCGGCTCCGGCAGCCGGCAGCAGGGGCGGGGGGCAGGGGGAGAGTGGCACCAATCTGGGGAAAGACTAAAAAGGATGTGGCGTCCCGGAGCTTCTGAAGTGCTCAAAATGCCCGGGCAATGCTCAGGACGAAGATCATAATAATATTAACCAAAAAAAAGAAGAAGAAGAAAAGAAAAAACCATCCCAACGACAACAACAACAACAACAAAAAATGCAGCGAGGTCAATCATTTACCAGTCTGCTCCTTAATGCGTGTGACCGCAGGTGGTACCGAGGGACATTGTGATTCATGCCCACTTTCAAAGCGGGACCAGGGCCCGGCCTGAGGCACCCAAACAACTGTCTTCTAATATTAGCACGGCTGTATTTCTGGATCTATTATAGTCTGTCCAGACAGATCCCATTGTAATGGGATCTTTTATTAAAAGATTAGCACTATCTCCTGCAGTTGGTGGAAAAAAATCTGTTATCACTGAGTTATTTGCAGTTGTGGGGAGGGGGCAGGGGCCGGGCGGAGGGCGCGGGCGGCCGCGGCGCATCGGCCCCTGACCCGGCACTGTCCGGGCATTCCTGTCTGCATACTTCGCAGTCTGTTGTGCTTTGGTGGCTCAGAAAAGCGAAAGAATCGAAATTTAAAAGGCAGCTTTTGAATAAACAATACCATTTTCCGTTAAGTAATCGTTTTGTATAAAAGGAAATATCGCCTACTCAGTTTCATTCAGCGGTGCCAAAAAATGTTATAAATGAGAGACCGCCAACTTTTCTAAGGGGAGAATAATGCCAGACTGTGCTTAATAAACTAGTGCCCTAGAAGTTCATTATCGATGTTGCAATCTTTCTGTTTCTGAAAGGAGACCGCCTACGTCGCCCCCGTTCCCGTCTCGTCCTCGCGGTCTCTCCCAGTGAAAAGCCTATCACCCGGGAACGGCTCTAGGTATTAAACTTTTAGCCGGTTCTGTCTTTTGGGGCTTTTGGGTTTGTTCAGGTTTGGGGCAGACCGATCGGGATGTGGGGTTTCTTTGGGCCGAGCGATCTGTCCGCCCGCCCTCCGGAGGTGCGGGCAGTGGGATGTATCCTCCGCAGCCACCTCGCGCGGGGACCGCGCCCGCGGAGCCCACTCCGGGCGGGCGGGCTCCGCTCCGCGCCGCGGCAGCGCCCCCGGCCCGCCGGAGGGACCAGGGCGCCCCTGGGCCGGCCGCG